>NC_139965.1:59314520-60047020 GCF_963993115.1 Abramis brama | reverse complement strand
TTCCAGTAGTGGGATTGAAAATGAGATTGAATAAGTCACTCAATAACGTCTACAATGGTTTAGGACACACAAATGGCTGTTCCCTCAAATAGTGCCCTTGGCTTAGTTTTTTTGGCTTTTTTACTCAAAAAGTGTACTTAAGTACAGTACTTTGTACTTTGTTACTGTCCACCTCTGACACACACACACACACACACAACATAGGAACATTCAACATAGTCGGCAAACTGAACAGTGTGTGGTTATGTTTGCGTTTCTGTTGCAGTTCTGGGCCGCTTATGTACCATGTGACACCCAGAACAAAGACGCAGTCAGACAGACCCTGGAGCAGATTGATATAATTCACAGGATGTGTCATAAATACCCAGATGTTTTCAAATTTGCTGCTAGCAGTCAAGGTAAGACAGTGAAGGAGCAGTAAATACAAATCCTTGTAATACGTGAATCAAATAAACTTCAAAATGGAGTATAATGATGTTCCCAGTACCCACAACTCCCATCTTTGATTCAACAATTATGATACCGCTATATTTTGTAGCTTTTTAAGAAGAGGGATAAAACTTGTGGAAAAATCTGTAATCTAACATGAAGGAGGGACCCGATGGGCTCTTGTGATTTCAGCCAGTTAGAAGTGATGGAAAACACTTTATTTAACAGTGTCTTTGTTAGAGACGAATGATTAATCGTTAAAAGATTGCAATCTTTATAACGCCCACACAATCTTATTTTAAATAAACTATTGGGCTACATCTATGTGCCTGATACACCTGGTCAGATCATGCATTTTCTCTGATCGGATATCTATCTGATCATGAAAAGATCTGGTGTAAATGCCCAAAACACTTTAGAGATTGATTTAAATCCAATCACTAAAGAAGAAACACGCCAGGTTTAATGTTTATGGAAATCAAAATAGAGGAAATTGCCTTTTGAAAGTAAGTTGACACTTCAAATAAAGATTTTATCATTACATTGTTACACCAGTAGGTGGCGACACGTGACTGTTAAAAAATGCGTTTGTCATTGAATCATTCATTCAAGAGATTCATTCAAAAACGCTGATTCATCCAGTAATGAAACTATAGTGAAGTCTTTATGAGTGAGTCATTGAATCATTCACTCAACCCGATTAAAAACAAACAAATTAATACAAATTAATTAAATATTTTTAGTTGTCTATTCAGAATCGTGATCTCTATTTGAAACATTCTCAACATTCTCAATTTATCCAGAATCATGCAGCTCTAATGTACGTACTGTAGTAATAACAGTAAATTATGCATCATTACATACAATTAACCCTAAACCAAATCCTAAACCTAACCATAACCCAATAGTAAACATGTAGTTAATTAATATTACTCAGTACTTAAATGTATAATTACACTGTAACAAGGACACCTTAAAATAAAGGTGTATCCGAAGTGTCATACTGAAGCAACAACCACAAACGCTGTAACTGCAACCGAGAAAATGTGAAAATGTATGTTGCGATTAATCGCATCCAAAATAAAAGTTTGTTTACATAATATATGTGTGTGTACTGTGTATAATTATTTTGTACATATAAATACACACACATGCATGTATATATTTAAGAAATATTTGCATGTATATACTGTATTTATATTATATTTAAATATAAAAAAAATATGTATAAATAACAAATTTTTCTTAAATATATAGATGCATGTGTGTGTATTTATATATACAAAATAATTACACACATATATTATGTAAACACAAACTTTAATTTTGGATGTGATTAATCGCTGCACAGCCCTAGTATTTATTACTGTTTATAGTTTCTAATAACTATAAACTAATCTAAGCTAAAACTAAATTGTTGTTATAGATATAATGGAAGCCTTTCAGCAAAACAAAACAGCCAGTTTGATTGGAGTGGAAGGAGGACATTCGATCGACAGCAGTTTAGGGACCCTGCGCACCATGTACCAGCTGGGCGTCCGGTATCTCACGCTCACACACAGCTGCAACACACCCTGGTGAGTGGATATTCTCAGGTGAGTATTTACCTCACTTATAGTTCACCCGAACATTTTAATTACCCATCCTAGGTGTATATTACATTCAGATGAATACTATCAGAGTTATATTAAAAAATGTCCTGGCTCTTCCAAGCTTTATAATGCATGCACTTTAATGATGGACAGATGCACTTTTATCATGGATAGATGCACTTTTATGATGGATAGATGCACTTTCATCATGGATAGATGCACTTTTATCATGGATAGATGCACTTTTATGATGGATAGATGCACTTTTATCATGGACAGATGCACATTTATCATGGATAGATGCACTTTTATCATGGATAGATGCACTTTTATGATGGATAGATGCACTTTTATCATGGATAGATGCACATTTATCATGGATAGATGCACTTTAATGATGGATAGATGCACTTTTATCATGGATAGATGCACTTTTATCATGGATAGATGCACTTTTATGATGAACAGATGCACTTTTATCATGGATAGATGCACTTTTATCATGGATAGATGCACTTTTATGATGAACAGATGCACTTTTATCGTGGATAGATGCACTTTTATGATGGATAGATGCACTTTTATGATGGATAGATGCACTTTTATCATGGATAGATGCACTTTTATCATGGATAGATGCACTTTTATGATGGATAGATGCACTTTTATCATGGATAGATGCACTTTTATCATGGATAGATGCACTTTTATGATGAACAGATGCACTTTTATCATGGATAGATGCACTTTTATCATGGATAGATGCACTTTTATCATGGATAGATGCACTTTTATGATGAACAGATGCACTTTTATCATGGATAGATGCACTTTTATCATGGACAGATGCACTTTTATGATGGATAGATGCACTTTTATGATGGATAGATGCACTTTTATGATGGACAGATGCACTTTTATGATGGATAGATGCACTTTTATCATGGATAGATGCACTTTTATCATGGACAGATGCACTTTTATGATGGATAGATGCACTTTTATCATGGATAGATGCACATTTATCATGGATAGATGCACTTTAATGATGGATAGATGCACTTTTATCATGAATAGATGCACTTTTATCATTGATAGATGCACTTTTATGATGAACAGATGCACTTTTATGATGAACAGATGCACTTTTATCATGGATAGATGCACTTTTATGATGGATAGATGCACTTTTATCATGGATAGATGCACTTTTATCATGGACAGATGCACTTTTATGATGGATAGATGCACTTTTATCATGGATAGATGCACATTTATCATGGATAGATGCACTTTAATGATGGATAGATGCACTTTTATCATGAATAGATGCACTTTTATCATGGATAGATGCACTTTTATGATGAACAGATGCACTTTTATGATGAACAGATGCACTTTTATCATGGATAGATGCACTTTTATGATGGATAGATGCACTTTTATGATGGATAGATGCACTTTTATCATGGACAGATGCACTTTTATCATGGACAGATGCACTTTTATGATGGATAGATGCACTTTTATGATGGATAGATGCACTTTTATGATGGACAGATGCACTTTTATGATGGATAGATGCACTTTTATCATGGATAGATGCACTTTTATGATGGATAGATGCACTTTTATCATGGATAGATGCACATTTATCATGGATAGATGCACTTTAATGATGGATAGATGCACTTTTATCATGGATAGATGCACTTTTATCATGGATAGATGCACTTTTATGATGAACAGATGCACTTTTATCATGGATAGATGCACTTTTATCATGGATAGATGCACTTTTATGATGAACAGATGCACTTTTATCGTGGATAGATGCACTTTTATGATGGATAGATGCACTTTTATGGACTTCAAAACAGAAACAACCATTCACTGCCATTATAAAGCTTGGATAAAAGTCAATCAATGATAAAAGTGCATCTATCCATGATAAAAGTGCATCTGTTCATCATAAAAGTGCATCTATCCATGATAAAAGTGCATCTATCCATGATAAAAGTGCATCTATCCATCATTAAAGTGCATCTATTTATCATGGATAGATGCACTTTAATGATGGATAGATGCACTTTTATGATGAACAGATGCACTTTTATCGTGGATAGATGCACTTTTATGATGGATAGATGCACTTTTATGGACTTCAAAACAGAAACAACCATTCACTGCCATTATAAAGCTTGGAAGAGCCAGGACATTTTTAACACAACTCCGATTGTATTCGTCTGAAAGAAGAATGTCATATACACCTAGAATGAATAAATCATGGGTATATTAAATTTTTGGGTGAACTAATACTTTAAGCACTTGATATAAAAAGATAACCTGAGATGAATCCATGCATTCACTTCATAAATGTACATACTAGTTGGTCCTGTGAGTTGAGGAAATAACACTGTCAATTTAGCGATGATTTCATTTGTTTGGAATGAAGTACAACAAAACCAAAAAATGTGCCAGAGGAGCTTCCTTATATGTAACACACCCCGTTGTGTGTGTGAAATTCATGGGAAATTCCAGGCTGGTTCTTCAACTGTTACTAGCATCTGCATATAGTTCCCAGAATTCATTTAGGAAAAAAGTGTGGGTTGTAATTAAAGCTACATCAGGTTTCTAAAGAAAGCCACATTAGTGCACGTGTGTACATCTGCTTTCAACTGAAGACTTGTTTCCTTTACTGTGGTTTGGTCTCACTTCCTTCTAGGGCAGACAACTGGCTGGTGGACACTGGATCTGAGCCTGTACAGCACAATGGTTTATCTGAGTTCGGCAAGGTTAGACACACTAACAAATGTCAGATTTGTACACTGAAAAATTATACTTTGGACCAAAAAAAAAAAAAAACTCTAATTTGTTACAGCCAGTTTATACTGGCGATAAGGTCTGTGGTGAACACAAGCTCAAGACACTTTCACGTTTTATTCTAAAACATAAAATACATCAATATTCCCCCACTCGTGATTTTTTCAAGCTGTTTTGAAAAGGCGTTTGAAAGTGGCTAAATGGGACGACAGAGGCTGTCGAGGAGATTAAACAGCATCACGCCAAACTAAGTTCAGCCCGCTTTTACAACTTATAATTGTGCTCTTACAAACTACTAGGGATGGGAATTGATAAGAATTTAACGATTCCGATTCCATTATCGATATTGCTTATCGATCCGATTCCTTATCGATTCTCTTATCGATTCTTATTGGGTGAGGAAATAAGTACAAATTTGTTTGTATTAACTCGCTTTAATATCTGATCAGAAGACACAGCACAGAGTATACACAAATTATGTGTAGCAACCTCAGAACAAACCTAAAAGTAGGTGAGCTACTTCTCAAAGTAAAGTCCAGGGACCTATAGCCTAGGGCAGTGTTTCTCAACCAGTATGCCATGGCACACAAGTGTGTGCCTTGAAAGATTATCAAGAAGAGTGCCTTAGGATTAGGAAATTGACAATTTTCACATTCATTGGTCCGGACAAAAAAACAACAAAAAACTGCCATTTATGTGCCAAAACTAAAAACACAGACTGAAAACAGTTTAGGAAGAGCTTGTGTCTTTTGGAATATTAACAGTGCTCATTTGGATTAGGCTATTGAGTTACTAAAACAATCTTTGTCAAATAATACACGGGTTTTCTTCACATTTTGAACGTTTTTGTTTCCATTTGTTTAATTTCAAGATCTGATGTGACTTATCCATTGTTGTTTTTACAGCTACAAAGCTGGGAGCACTAAATGATATTCAGTCACTTTATACACGCTTTTAACATTAAATAAAGCACAAAAATAGTACCTGATATTATCATTGCCACACTTTGAGATTGTTGTTCCAGCGTGACGTCGCAGTAAAATAGGATCCGTTTCAAATAGAATCGTCGCGTGTCGCGGCTGGTTAAACTTTGATTAACATGGAAAATGATACTTTTTATCGCGTGTCGCGCCGTCGCGTCGGATGTAGTTAGGACGCGGTCAGAGCGCTTCTGCCTCGATGCCATGTTTGCTCATAGTGTTTGCTACGTTCTGAACCAAAACAACGCAGCACGTGTGTGACGTCGTGTCACATTTGAACGAGCGGAACCGATAAGCGGAATCGTTAAGTAGGCATACTAACGGTTCCAAGGAATCGATTCACTGGGCACCGGTTCTGAAGAAGAACCGGTTCTCGGTTCCCATCCCTACAAACTACTCTAACTCAAACGTTCTGGGAAAATGTTTTTAGATGATAGCTAAGAAGAGTTGTCGGAAGCTCAGTGATGGTGACGTTGAATTTGTGGGACCGTGGTATAGTTCGTTTATAGCCTACCTTTAGCTGTTTACTTCTGCAGACTACATTTAGGCTTCAAAATTCATTAAAGTTGTGTTCATCTGTGAATATTATCTTGATGGATAAAAACATGAAAATATCATATATTTTTGTTGATCACAGAGCTTGTTTTTAGCGATAATCCAAAAGCTTAAGGGAAAATCCTATTTGGGTTTTTATCGAGGGAACCAGAATGATGCAAACTGCTGGTTGGCAAAGTGACGTCATTTGGGTCATATATGGACAAACCCAACCGTTGGGTTAAAAAATGTATTAAATTTTTTAAACCAATGGCTGGGTTTGTCCATATTTGATCCAAATTTGGATTGAAACAACCCAGCATTTCTTAGAGTGTGCACCACTCGATATGCTATTATAAAGATTCCCCTCCTTTCC
The DNA here is from genome assembly GCF_963993115.1 of Abramis brama. Taxonomy (NCBI): domain Eukaryota; kingdom Metazoa; phylum Chordata; class Actinopteri; order Cypriniformes; family Leuciscidae; genus Abramis; species Abramis brama. Next base: position 60,040,286 of record NC_139965.1, on the reverse strand, counting down.
GAGAGCTTCCTCTGCTCTGATTGGTCAGATGGCTCAGTCTGTTGTGATTGGTCTACTCTGCTCTGATTGGTCAGATGTTTCAGTCTGTTGTGATTGGTCTACTCTGCTCTGATTGGTCAGATGGGTCAGTCTGTTGTGATTGGTCTACTCTGCTCTGATTGGTCAGATGGCTCAGTCTGTTGTGATTGGTCTACTCTGCTCTGATTGGTCAGATGTTTCAGTCTGTTGTGATTGGTCTACTCTGCTCTGATTGGTCAGATGGGTCAGTCTGTTGTGATTGGTCTACTCTGCTCTGATTGGTCAGATGGGTCAGTCTGTTGTGATTGGTCTACTCTGCTCTGATTGGTCAGATGGGTCAGTCTGCTGTAATTGGTCTACTCTGCTCTGATTGGTCAGATGGCTCATTCTGTCGTGATTGGTCTACTCTGCTCTGATTGGTCAGATGGCTCAGTCTGTTGTGATTGGTCTACTCTGCTCTGATTGGTCAGATGGCTCAGTCTGTTGTAATTGGTCTACTCTGCTCTGATTGGTCAGATGGCTCAGTCTGTTGTGATTGGTCTACTCTGCTCTGATTGGTCAGATGGGTCAGTCTGCTGTAATTGGTCTACTCTGCTCTGATTGGTCAGATGGCTCATTCTGTCGTGATTGGTCTACTCTGCTCTGATTGGTCAGATGGCTCAGTCTGTTGTGATTGGTCTACTCTGCTCTGATTGGTCAGATGGCTCAGTCTGTTGTGATTGGTCTACTCTGTTCTGATTGGTCAGATGGGTCAGTCTGTTGTGATTGGTCTACTCTGCTCTGATTGGTCAGATGGGTCAGTCTGCTGTAATTGGTCTACTCTGCTCTGATTGGTCAGATGGCTCATTCTGTTGTGATTGGTCTACTCTGCTCTGATAGGTTAGATGGCTCAGTCTGTTGTGATTGGTCTACTCTGCTCTGATTGGTCAGATGGGTCAGTCTGTCGTGATTGGTCTACTCTGCTCTGATTGGTCAGATGGCTCAGTCTGTTGTGATTGGTCTACTCTGCTCTGATTGGTCAGATGGCTCAGTCTGTTGTGATTGGTCTACTCTGCTCTGATTGGTCAGATGGGTCAGTCTGTTGTGATTGGTCTACTCTGCTCTGATTGGTCAGATGGGTCAGTCTGCTGTAATTGGTCTACTCTGCTCTGATTGGTCAGATGGCTCATTCTGTTGTGATTGGTCTACTCTGCTCTGATTGGTCAGATGGCTCAGTCTGTTGTGATTGGTCTACTCTGCTCTGATTGGTCAGATGGCTCATTCTGTTGTGATTGGTCTACTCTGCTCTGATTGGTCAGATGGCTCAGTCTGTCGTGATTAGTCTACTCTGCTCTGATTGGTCAGATGGCTCAGTCTGTTGTGATTGGTCTACTCTGCTCTGATTGGTCAGATGGGTCAGTCTGTTGTGATTGGTCTACTCTGCTCTGATTGGTCAGATGGCTCATTCTGTCGTGATTGGTCTACTCTGCTCTGATTGGTCAGATGGCTCAGTCTGTTGTGATTGGTCTACTCTGCTCTGATTGGTCAGATGGCTCAGTCTGTTGTGATTGGTCTACTCTGCTCTGATTGGTCAGATGGCTCAGTCTGTTGTGATTGGTCTACTCTGCTCTGATTGGTCAGATGGCTCAGTTTGTTGTGATTGGTCTACCGCTTACAGTGCGTGATGGAAACAAAACGCTCATAACCATATCTGAATTTCAGCTCTTTTTGTACATGGTGGAGGTTAAAATAGGCCACCATGACTTGCTCTCTTAGAGAAAGCTTGACTCGTTATTGCTGTCTATGGTGACCAGTTTGATTGACCCTTTCAGCGAGTGATCCGGGAAATGAACCGCATTGGGATGCTGATCGACCTGGCTCATGTGTCCGAGGCGGTGATGAAGCAGGTTCTGGAGATCTCCGAAGCTCCTGTTATCTTCAGCCACTCTTCTGCCTACAGCATCTGCAAACACAAGAGAAATGTTCCTGATGACGTGCTTCGGGAAGTGGTGGGTTTACAACCTCAGGCTGTTACATAGCAGAGTTTATTGTCCTAAAAGACAATGAGGCACTTACACTATCATACTCATAAAAATAAAATAAAAAAAGTGATATATTACTGATATAAAAAGATGTTATAAAAGATAACGGCAGGACAGACTTCAAAGAGAATACGATAGAAACAAATATAAATATATATATAAAAAAATTAAAAAAATAAAAAAAAGTTTCATTCCGGTCAGAGATGATGATTTAATTAAGCAACACCTCATGTGTAAAACTATTGTTATATTTAATATCAGCACTGCTGTGATTCGGCCATATACATTAGTCAAGTGTACCACCATATTACATTTTTGACAGGAATGAAAAAGAGGCTGTGAGGGAAAGAAGTACAGATTGATTTATTATTAATATAATAATATATATAATATCATATATTAAGTCTAGCCTGAGTCCTCATACTTTTGAAGTGCATCAAAGTGTTTTTGATGCAGAAAACAGCGTCTTCTCGACATGAACAACACAAACTCTTCCAGTCTCAGCTACATGTTTGAGGGCGGGGCAAAGAGACGCTGTTCACGGACAGCCAATCAAGATCATAGGCTGGCATTATGCAAATTGGTTGCATTGTTATGTAGGTTTGTAGCAGGAAGTGAGACTGGAATTACTAATGACTCGTTTCAGCAGTTCAGAATCGATTCTTTGTTTAAGACAACACTAGCTTTATTTTTGTCGTGCACTTTGACCTTTAAAACTTTTTACGACATTTTATATTCAGTAATACACACTGCATGGAAGGTAATAATTCGAAAAAAACATAATATTAATAAAATATTGTCTCTGAAAAATGTGTAAACCATTCCATTTCAAAATTCAAAATGGCCTCACACACACACACACACACACACACACACACACACACACACGTGTTTTACAGAAAATTAAAAAAAATATATGATTTGTGATTTGGTCGTATATAATGGTCGTATAATTTTCCAAAATGTTTATGTTTCAGAAAAAAAAGAAGGGGATCGTCATGGTTAATTTTTACAATGATTATGTGACCTGCCAAAAGACTGCTAAGATCTCAGATGTGGCTGGTGAGTTACTATAAACCAACCTCAGCATCTGCTACCCCTTCATTTAGCACTCCTTAAAGTCCCCCTTGTGGTGAAAATCCAGCGTTTAATGTTGTTTATATGTCTATGTGGTGTTTTTAATCTGCTTTAAGACAAACCATGTGTAAATTCATAAGTCGACACCATTGCTGAGTATTTTCTCCTTAAAACTGCAGTGAACCAAAGACAGTCTCAAAAACACGCTTTGAAATCGCTGGTGTTTCTGACGTCACAAACTACCTTGTAACCAATCAGATCAACGTGTGATCGTCAACCAGTGGATCTCTGAGCTGAGTGAGTGATTGAGTGGAGGCGGGGCTCATTTGCATATTCTTAGAACCGCGCATACTAAATGAGGCAAGGGTGTCGAGTTACACTAAAGCTATTTTAAGGCATGATGAAATTTTTTTTCAAGGACGTTTTTTTTTTTTTGTGATAAAAGATATAAAGCAATACAATTATTGACTACAGGGGGACTTTAAGAATACGAGGCAAGACGTTAATATGTGACTCCACTTCTGTATGTGAAATTCAGATCACTTTGACCATATCAAGAACGTGGCTGACGCTAGTATCATTGGATTTGGAGGAGATTATGATGGTGTGACAAGGTAAGCATGCTGATTAGTAAAAAGACTGTCTGCTTTCTAATTTAATTGTAATGCAACTTGACGGTAGAAGGCATTGTGGTACATTTCACATTTGTAAAGCATGTGTAGGCTATTGCATGTACATGTAATAGAAAATTGCCGTTAATCGTATAAGACAGATGGACAAGTAAACAGGACTGCATAACCATTAATAAATAATGCATTGTTTTTGCACAGGGTGCCAGAAGGTCTAGAGGATGTGTCAAAGTACCCGGACCTGGTGGCTGAACTGCTCAGACGTAACTGGTCAGATGAAGAGGTCAGAGACGCTCTGGGACGAAACCTGATACGAGTGTTCAGTGAGGTGGAGACGGTAAGAGCAAGAGCACACCTGCTTCAAATGCTCAAACTCAGTATAATACCAGATCTTCTGCTCACTGAAGTAAAAACGTAACCTGTGTGTCATTAGGTAAGAGACAGTCTGAATGGACGCAAAGCTGATGATGAACCCATCCCTCTTAAAGAAGTCCAAAACCCCTGCAGGACAGACTATGGCTATCCAGAGAAATCCAGTTCAACGCGCACACAGTCTTTTTATCCACTTGTCTTGGTTCTGATACTGATTATCACATTATTCTAATCGACCCCTTCTGCAGCACTGTGTTTGGGACTTTTGATAAAGAGTTGGCCTGTAACACACGTTTTGAAGAGTTTAATTGAAAATAAGTGCTTTTAAGAATGTAGACGAAAAACAAAAAGAAATTTGGCATGCAGTTATTTAAAATTTCAGGTGAAATGACCTAGCCTAAATAACTGATTTCTGTCAACGCTTACATAGGAATACAAGTAAAATGTTTGGACACACCTGTTCTTTGTTAGTCCTAAAATTATTTTCCTAAAAAAAATTTAAACAAAAGAATGATATATATATATTATATAAATTCTTCAGAACTATGAAATAACACTAAGAGAAGTATGGGAATTATGCAATGACTGAAAAATATCAATATTTAAACAAATGTTTTCTGGCTACTTTGCATTTGGAGTCAACTGGGACAACCTCAAGCAGACTGCAACTCGTATGGTGTCAATGACATCAGTAGCAGCAAAGTCACATTCGATGCTTGTTAAAAATGTAGTAGTCACCAAAGGTTAAATTGGCTTATATAGGGAGGGGGAGCCCTTATTTACAGTGAATGGTCATCATTCAAAATCACGCCGTAAAATGACTTGTGAATGTATTGTTTATGTAGAGGATGATTTTGCAATTATACTGCCTTGATTAATGCTTGATTTGCTTTGAATTGATGTAACCTAAATAATAATAATGCTTTTGCTTAAATAGATATATGTAACCCTGTTATTGATGCTGAACGATATGTATTGTGTGATTTAATGTTATTAAGAAAACTACTTACTTGCATGAAATGTATGTATTGACTAATTTAGAGTAGGAAGTACATATGTATTAGAAATAGTTTTTATGATAAATGGAAAATGTACTAGTTAAAGTATGTGTTACAGACAATTAGGAGAAGAAAGCAGAGAAAGAGAAGACGGAGGCGCCGTGAAGGGATACGCCGTAAACAACTAAGGGCCGTGTCGAAGGAGTTGGCAGAACTCCATTTGATGACGTCAGAGGAGAGTCTGGCACCTGCATTTCGAGGCCTGCGTATAAAAGACTGAGAGAGACACTGAACCGGTGGAGACTGAATAGCGCAGTGTCCCTCGACGCCTGTAACCAGCTGATTGTTGAAACTTATTATTGTAACCTAACTGTAACTTTGATATAACTTTTGTTAACTTTAATAAAACTTAATAAAACTATTATATTATTGGCAAGAGATTGTCTACCTGAGTTATAATTTAAGAGCCTTAAGCAAGAACTGACCACAGGGAAGTCTGCTGAACTAATTGTAAGTATTTTTGGATGCTTATAGTTTTGTCCAGATTCGACTTTCCTTACCTACCTGAGAATAATAAATAAATAGGTAAAAGGTGTAAAGGTTAAAGGACACACCATAAAACAGTATTTTTACACCAAAGTATGAAAAAATTTATGCAATTGAACATGTTTGAAAATATTGGTTGGCAAATATGTAAACATCTTTTTAAACCTGAAAATGATGTTGATTTAAGAGAATCAGGGCCAATTTCTTTTTTAATCTCTTTCCAATTTCTTTTATGGTATGTTTGATTTAATCACAACGACACCTATGCAGGGTTTTATAAATAAGGTCCCAAAATTTTTTTTTTTTATTTTCCTGATCTTGACGTGCATTTTAAGGTGTTTTGAAGGCCAAATAAATGGACAACAGTAGCTTTAAAAGCATGTCAGTGGTCAGTAGCATGATGTATTTTATCAGATGACAGATTCTTAAACATGATCCACACTAAAAAATGGAAATGCAGAATGTTTATGCTTATTGTTTACAATACACAATCACATATTCGAAACGGGAATGGCCTTAAATAAGAAATGATTATTTTGCATAGATGTTACATTTCAAACAAACGCCAATGCAATCATTCTGTGTCCAGAGGGATATGAGCAATTATTATGAGCATCAAATATCAGTTTCAGATACTTTTTCTTTCCTAAATTAATCAATATTTTTGGACTAATCTATTAATTTAATCAATTGTTCAATTGCTTACTCATAAAGACAATCACTTGTCGCCGCCTTCTGGCTTAATGATGCAAGTTGCACAAACACAAACAAGCGGAGTGATACAAACGTTGAAAAGTCCCAGTGCTGATACTGGGGAAATATTCAAACACATGCGAGGTAACGTTATACAAATATATTTATACAATAATAATGGCAATATATTTATTAGGCGGCTTGTGTTGTTAAATTGAGCTTATAGTATCCACTGTCTTTGATCAAACTGAATATTTCTGTCGGTCATTTAAAACTTCTGTCGAAAACCAACCAGCTGTTTAGTTTAGCTACTTGCATCTTATCTCGCAGTCACTGTATTGGCGCTTTTCCACTGCATGGTACGGTACGGCTCGGTTCGGTACGGCTCACTTATGGCGCATTTCCACTGCATGGTACGGTACGGTACGGCTCGCTTCGGCTCGCTTTAAATGGTACCACCTCTGTTGAGGTTCCAAGCGTACCGTACCGATACTAAAATGTGACGTGAAAACACTGAAGATCACTGTTTGGTCAGATAGAATTCGTCACTACCAGTGTCATTGTATTTGCGACACGAGACCATGCACGAGACAAACCCGCTAGATTTAAATAGCCAGTAGACAACAGCCAACGCTGTAGTTTCTTGCAGTTAAAAAGTTTCTTGCAAACTGTTTCTTGCAGTCAGGGGCGGCGCCGGATAATTTTTAACGCATGTGCTGAGGGCACACACATATGTGTGTGTGTGTGTGTGTGTGTGTGTGTATATATATATATATATATATATATATATATATTATTAATAAATGAGCAAAACTTGGCCACAAAATATTTAATATTCAATTATTTTAATGATCACAATTAAAGTTTTAATTTTATTAAATTGAACAAGCGCAAAATTCAGCAATCAAATATTCAAAAAGACTTAATAATAATGTTATTTCTCTCTATAGGCGCGTTTACTACGAATATGGCGATCGTCAACTTCATCTTTGCCAGACACTGACAGAAAACACTATGTTATAAATAAAAATCAATGCACGCATCCCCGGATTTACAAATGCACATCTTGCTTGTTGCACGCACATTATGTCGAAATAACGAGATATTATGTTGAAATAACATTATTATTAAGTCTTTTTGAATATTTGATTGAATGCTGGATTTTGCGCTTGTTCAATTTAATAAAATTACGCCTATATATAGCCTATATATATACTATTAATAAATGAGCAAAACTTGGCCACAAAATATTTAATATTCAATTATTTTAATGATCACAATTAAAGTTTTAATTTTATTAAAACGCGTGCACTGATTTTTATTTATAAAATAGTGTTTTCTGTCAGTGTCTGTGCATGGCAAAGATGAAGTTGACGATTGCCATATTCGTAGTAAACGCGCCTATAGAGAGAAATGCACATAATGGATTACATAAGAGAGTAGCCTATTTCTTTTTGTTTTGAATTATTTCGTTTAAAGACATTTCAAGCTTTGTGTATTTGAGGATGAGATGCGCTCCAGTTAACGTACAATGCAAGTGACCGCTCGGGCGCCTCAATGATTAAATTGTCTATTTTGCTCTTATTTATTCAATCCAGGTAATTGTTTGATGAAAAAAATATTAAAATTAAGATACAATTTATACAAAACGAAATTCACTTTAAAGAAAGGCTTTCTACAAAACAAAACTTAATGAAGTGGTCAAAATTATGTCCGACTCGCTCCCCAGCAAACACAGAACGTTGGCACAACGTAGCCAACCTTCTAACAACGTTTTAACAACATGGCCAAAAGGTTGCTATAACTACGTTGTGTGGTGAAGGTTGTTACAGCGTTGTCACAATGTTGGTATTAAACCACCGTTCAGGGCCATTGCTTAAGGTTGTACCAACGCTGTCTTGACAACCACTGGACTACATAATGTACTCGTCACTGCCCTGAAGCGCGAAAATCAGCCTTTTAAATTCCAACCACCTGTTGTTGGGCTCATTGTGTTCTCATTCATCATCGAGCAAGGATACGTGAGTATTGCGTTTAGCCTACCTCAGCTATCAAACACAACCTACAACTTTAATTATAATGTGATTAATGTAGCATCGCTCGCACTGTTTAGTTTTTCGTTTGATTTTTCCGCTATTTAGTCTCATTCGTTTCTTTGCTCCTCTGAATTTGTGGATGTTTCCCCGGTGACACCTGCTTTCGGCTACTGTCCGCCATACAGACCCGGTTTTGTTCTTTAAATGTTCTGATCTGCCTTTTCTTTTTATGTTTTATTTATTATACTTAAAATAAATTTGTATATTCCTTTATTTCTTTTTTTTTTTTTTTTTCACAAATGTATGACTTTTGGAAGTGCAATTTGATTATATGCAGTTTTAATAAAGTTGAATTAACGAAACCTTCTGTCATTTTTACTCTTCAAAGTGTAGGCTACACTTGCAGGTGTTGATAGCCCCATTAAATAATAATATAGATAAACAATAAACGATAAAAAGTATAATTATCTAACAAAATACACCATATAAAAATATTGTCAGAATGTCGTCTCTCAGTTGCTGAATGTCGCGCAGCAACGTTGCTACAGCCCTGTCACGTCTTACAATTCTACGTTGTTACAATGTTGCGAGCACGTAGACAGCGACGTTGCCATAGCAGAAATACAACGTGCCAGAGACGTTGCCACAACGTAAATGTGTTTGCTGGGTCCATGTCTCTCTACTCGTGCTGTTCACTTTTCATAATCAACATAGGCAGATGGAAAAAAATAACATAACATTAACTAAATGCGCTTTTTTAATGGCAGTAGGCTAGTTTAAAACAGTAGGGGAGAGGCGGGACGATTGAAACGCGGGACGGATGAAACACTGAGATTTTCTTGAAAACCACTCACGTCATGTACGTCAAATTTCGTCAGCACGTACAGCACGCAATGCCTAACATACCCGCGAAAACATTTCTTCTTTACGTCGTGTCGTTTTGGAGTTAAAGCCGCAAAGCTGTTTTTGAATGCGGTGAGTGAATTCTTTCGTGCGGTACTTTTTTTTGACTGACAAGTTGGATTTATTGTTTCATGTGCCATTGTAATGATAATACGGCAGGTGTATTAGTACTGCAACACACCCTTAAGTGGGAAATATCAGAGTTTTTTAGTTTAAGAGCAAAAGAGGTTTAAATGACAGGATGCGCTGTCGGGACGGTTGAAACAGTGTTTCAACCGTCCCGCCCGCGCGTCCTGCCCGTTAAACCTGGTCATAGCCTATACTGTTCATAGATTCATATACTGTTTCTAGACTTGTATTTCTTTTAATGCAAATTAATTTTCAATTACGCAACACATGCTATCTCTGTAATAATCATCAATTGTCCAATCTTCAATATTCAATAAATTTCATTTATCGTCGTCTGGTTGACCTCGTTTTCTTCATAATAGCAGGCTATTCAACTAGCAAACACCCAATATGACTCAAGGAAGAAATGTAAGAAAATTAATTGTAAACTGATTTGTCTGTCTTCGTCAAAATAGCCTGTTAGAAAGATTACAAAATGCGCACAGGCTTATCGCCTATTGTTTATTGGGCGACAGAACAAAAATGGTTAATATGAACCTTTAAATGAAAATAAATTACAGAATATGTTTGTAACAATATGTACATAAGTTACTTGTCAGGTGTTGTTCACAAAAAAAAGCATTAGATGAATAGTTGCCATTTAAACTGTCATGTTTCATCCGTCCCACCCCTGTGTTTCAACCGTCCCGCACAGGCGGGACGATTGAAACAAAGCACAACTCCCGTTCAAAGTCATATTTTACTTAAATCATTCTATATTTGTACCGAATAACACATGATACTAAGAGAACACATATGTGAGTTGTTAATCACAAAAAAATAAAAAATCTATCTGTAACCTTATCTTAGAAAACGACATTTATCTGAAAAGTGTTTCAACTGTCCCGGCTCTCCCCTACATTAGGCCTAGACTCTCTATTTGTAAAGATTGCTGCACATTCATTTAATTCTGAATTTTGCACACACAAGTTGAAAGGCATTTGTTCAAATCAAGTTCATGGATAATTGTGCGTGCATTTATTAATCATTATGATACTAAAATCATAACAAAGTAGGCTATGCTATGTACAAAAAATCAGATGAGCCCAGAATATGAACGCAACGTTTAATTACACGTTAAGAATTTTCCTTCCATATAGTAAACCATTATAAGAACGTTTAATTTAATTTAAAAACATCCACATGCCGAGAATCAAGAGCACCATCCCCTGTGTTGTGCGTTTGAAATGTGGCGCGTTTACGATGATGTCATGGCAGTAGAGGCGGCAACTATAACGATCAGTCCACCCAGTTTGAAGCGGTACTAACTGCAATGGAAAAGCAACCGAGCTAAAGCGAACCGAACCGTACCGCACCGAGTCGAGTCGTACCACGCAGTGGAAAAGCGAAGTGAGACGAACCGTTCCGCGCCGAGTCAAACCGTACCGTACCGAGCCGAACCGTGCCGTACCATGCAGTGGAAAAGCGCCATATGGTCGTTAACTGAAGCGTGAAGCGTCGCGTTGGGATTCGCGCAGCGCTCGGCTCGCGCTTCTGTGAACATAAATCCCGCTTGCTTTGATTGGACTCAAACATTTTGACATAGAAGAGCGGGTGTTTGAGTGCTGAAGCAGCTCAGATGAGAAGGACAGTTATCGTCGTGATGGGCGAATCATTGCAGCACCAAATTAGAGTTAATATTAGGCAATTATTTCATAACTTTCATTGTATACGCTCAACAAAATGTATATATTTGGTGCTGAAGGAGACGGAGCTGATCTCCGGCAGGGTGTGTTGTGGACCTGAGGAGGCCCTATTTAACCTCTGGTAGCCTAGTAGTGAATATTTTATGAGAAGTAGGATAATAATATTCATCTGCACAGTCATGCACAGCCAAAGCACAAGCAAAACAATTTAGCTTTTTAACCGCTAGAGAGCCAAACTTTACATAATGTAGGCTACCTTTAATACTCCGGACACACACCATTGAATCCTTTACGGGAAAAACAAAACAAAATACAAGTAGGACCAAGAATGTAAAGTTTTTCAGTGAATAAAGGTCACTTGCATTTCAGTCTGCTCCTCACACAGATTAGTTGAATGACTTCAAAGACTGTAGTACACTGCTGATGTACAGTATATTGCAGTAGTTGTGTGTTGACAGCAACCAGAGTGTGTCAGTCTTGTACTGACTGTAAAAATCCCAAGCCAAAAGCTCCACTTAGTGGACACACAGTTGAACATCCTGAGAGATTAAAGACACTGCTTACATAACACAACTCTCTACATCTTTCCGTAAACAGTAGCAGAGCTGATTATTATTTTTATTACCTGTTATTCCTGTTATCAAATTCCAGTCATTATAATAACATAAACATAATAGTCCTCAGCAAAGATATCATTGGATGAGATGTATGCTTAGGTGTAGTTGAATGTTGCAACTAAAAAATATGAATAAATAAATAAACATATGCATGCATACATAGATAATCAACTCAAAATATAAAGTTTTACCAAAACAATTACTGTATTAAAACACAATCAACCAAAAACAGCCATTAAATCAACTGGCATTAATACAATTACACTGTAACTCAGAAACGTGATTAATAAGCTATACATTTTAAAGATAGTGAGGTTACAAAATAAGAACTGCATGCACTATATAAAAATGTTTTGTCAGGTAACCCAAAATTAGCTGGTTTTATTGAAGTAAAAATAGTATTGAATATGACAGAATATACTTCATTAGGTTACACCAGCAAAAGGTCATTTGTACGTGTCAGATCAGGTAACAGTAGCAGAGAAGGGAAACCACTGCATTTGTAGGTCACCAGTTGCTTGTAGCAACCATTCTTGAAGTCAGATAATGCACTTTTAATAATTATCTGAAATTTCATCTCTCACCCTGTTTATACAATAATTATATTATCCCATGATAAGCAGCAACAGCCTTTATTCTGTCTTTTGGTTTGTTGGAAACTTCAGCTGCTGTGTCTCTTTCGGGTATTTCTTTTCAGAGTAGCACCAAAATCAAATTTCCTTCTTCAGAAACATGATACATATGGAGCCATAGAGTGAGAAATCCTGGACTGGACTCACACTGGATGATCAGGGTTCAACAGGGATTTATGAACTTGCACACTTCTGCCATCTTGCTGTTTGGGAGAGGTTTAGCATTTTCTTATGCTTGTCAAAGAAACTATCACTATTACTGTAGTAACTATATGTAAGTTACAGACATGAATTACATCGTAGCTCAGATTATGCAGCTTGTTGAGGAGATGGGTGTTATTACTTAGCAATCAGACTTTTGATTTTCATCTGGCAGATGATAAAACAGACACAAATACTATAATCCCTTAGAAAAGTGCACTTACTTTTAAAAAGAGTACTTATAATGGAAATAATATATACTTTAAAACAACTGATTTTTTTGTGTGTGTGTGTGTGCATTTTAAACGTATGTTATTTGCAAGTGAATGAAAATGTATCAGTTTGAATTTATATTAAATGCAATTAGTTGCTTTTTTTGACCCACTTAAGTAGTATTTTTTGTCTTCTGTTGTCTTTACATGTACTTACTTTAGGGTTAGGATAGGATTAGGATTTGGTTGAGTGTTAGTTACATGTAATTGTGCATAATTTATTGTTATTGCTATGGTAAGTACATGTAACATGTAACAAGGACACTGTTAAATAAAGTGTTACCAAAAACTGTATGTATTGCTCATTGTTAGTTCATGTTAATTAATACATGAACTAATGTTAACTAATGAACCTTATTGTAAATTGTTACCTCATTAATATATTATTTGCATGTAGTTAAAAAGTGCTACTTAAAAAGTACTTTTAAGTGCTAAAGTACTTAAAAATTAAGCACACTTCTTTTTCACAAGGGGACCCAATGTCCGAGGGACTGATAGACCGGTAAACAACAACCACCCAGAACAGCCTAACAATGCCCTATATGTCAATCATCAAGAACATCTTTGCCATCAGGAACACATTAATAACACCCAAGACAGAGCTTTACACAACCATATGTTTTCTTCACCAAGTGTGAATCATGTGAATAAATATGAGTTTTTTTAGTATTTCAGAAAGGACCAGGAAAGCAAGAACACAATGCTGAATGTAAGGTGACCCTGATGTCAAAGCACTTAATAAGGTTCTCCTGTTTCTCCCTGTTCATCTAATTACACGTAACCTGAGAGCTTCTGGTTTAAGAACAGGTAGAACATGACAAACAAACTTGATTACAGAAGAGTAAAGACGACATCTAAACACCAACTGTTCACCAAATCTCCCCTGATAGCAAGTTGCTGTTCATACGTAAAGGGTCGTCCCTCGTTCAGCTGTCCCAGCATGCTCAGCATCATCTGTCTACAGGAGATTACAGTTAAGCCCTGATATTCATTAATCTGTGGATCAAGAGATGCAGAGTCACAATCTACATATTTTCACTAAAGCAATAAATCATGTAAGCTCTTACATTATGGTTTCATGCATGTTTTAGATATTCTGCATCATGTTGTGCCTAAGAACGCCCCTTTTATTTATGGTATAAAAAAGACACTGTTCAATAACTTAAGTTATTAATAATAATTTTTCTGCAAAGTAATATTTCGGATTAAATTTTAGGATGTATTATGATGTAGTAATCCAGCAAGTGAGTTAGTATTTAAAGGCGCCATATTAAATGATTACACACATTTTTACGCATGTTTTTTTTTTACTATGTGTTGTGAAGCAAGAACGCGTTCGCGTGCGCGCGCACTGGTGTTTAATATGGGGAAAGCAGAGGGATAAACAACAGCGGGCCTTCGGAGGACAGCGGTGTTAGATAATCGGGTTTTATATATTTAATGTTTATGAAACAGGCAGATTATTCCTGTCCATCTGACCAGAGAGACACGCATGAAGAGCTCATGGCAACATTTAACTGCAGCAAACTTACTTCCAAGATGGGACGAGGAACTTCATCCTGTCGACTTTTTAAACTTGGATTATACACTTTCCTAGCTGATGATAACATATGTGAATAATATTGTGACAGATGATGAGTAAATCTTTTAGGATGACTGAACCCTTAACATTGTATTCAAAGCAGGTAAGTTTTTGTTTTTATAGCCTATCAAATGGTTTGCATTGACAGACAGATCAACATTGTGGTAAAAGTTATTTATTGCTGCAGTGAATGTGTTGATGAGACTGTATCTTAGTAAGTGCCATGCACATTGTAATAAAAGAAAAAGAAAAGAAAAAGAAGGATAATTAAAGAGATAGTTCACCCAAAACTGAAAATTCTGTCATCATTAATTCACCATCGCCTCGTTCCAAACCCGTAAGAATTTTTGAAACACAAATTAAGCTATTTTTTATGAAACCTGAGAGGTTTCTGTCCAGGTAACCAAAGCTGAAAATATCCAAAAAGGTTACAGCCTTAATGTATTGTAAAACTAATCTGTATAAATTGAGCGGTTTAATCCAAGTCTTGTGAAGATATATGTTTGATTTAAATGATGAATAAATATAATTTAGGCTTTTATTCACATATAAACACACATACACAGAGCACATCACACACTGTGAACAGCAGCAAGTGCGTGCACTAAAACCAACGAGGTTTGTTCTAGAATGTGAGTCATGAACGAGCTTCAGTTACCAAATGGCGTTTCCTCCGAGGAGGCAAGGGGAGGCATTACCTCCTAAAAAAAGAGAGAAAAAAGAATAGGATGAGAAAATAATCCATATTACAAAGGTAAAACAATGAAAATATTTTAAAATGTGGCATTAAAAAGTGTATAAATCGCTGTTTTTTTTCTAAAGTGACACCAACAGGTAAAGTTACAGCAGCAAGTTGTTGTTAAAGGTACCCTCTAAAGGGGGCGGTGGGTTTAGAGGGGGGTAATTGAGAATGAATGGGGGAGAGTCACGTGACAGGAGGCAATGCCTCCATCGCGCTGTGATTGGATGCGATAAATCCCGCCTATTGTTTTTCATGTGCTTCTGAGGCATAAATATCAAGACTCGGCCTTACATCACTGCTGCATCAAAATCAAACTTGAAATGGTCTGAAAATATGATGAATCTGGGGTTTTAAAAAATTAAAAATCAGCTTGTTGAAATTAAAGTTACATCTTTGTGTATGTGACCCGTGTTTACAAGCTTAATGACTACTGAAAATAAGTTGACTACTAAAAAGAACAGCTGAACATCAGATCACAAATAAAACATATTGTTTAAATTGTTACTGCCTTCAGTTATTATTTTGGAATAAAAACACTAATTTGATGAGATTTATACTTGGTTTTAATAAATAGAACAATACAAAAATATATACTTATTTATTTAAGCAGGAAAATGTTTAATTGGGACATAAATTTACATTTGATTTATTAAACCTGAAGACTTTGCCGCCTCATTTCAGAACACTGATGTGTATGAATGTGTGTCGATTAGAGTTTAGATGTAAATTAAAGCTGTTCATCATATAAAGCGATGGTATCTCTTCACAAGACTTGAAATAAATCACTTAAAGGATTCGTTTTAAGACACCCTTTATAACCTTTTTCGATCTTTTTAGTTTTGGTGACCTTTCAGTGAAGGGACAGAAACCTCTCAGATTTCATTAAAAATATCTTAATTTGTGTTCCGAACCAATTGTATGTGTTTGGAATGACATGATTGTGTGCAAATGATGACAGAATTAATTTTTGGGTGAACTATCCCTTTAAAATTCTAATTAATATAAGTTAGTTTAGACCTATTCACATCAACACGAATATTAATTTGTATTGAAACAATTCGTCCTGCATGTTGATATTGTTGATGCTAGTGTTGCAATAAAATAAAACTCTTTTTGTTTACAGTGCTCCAGTGCTTAAGCTACACATACTACTTTCAAAATCACTGCCATGCCCAAATGCCACCATGCCAATCATCAGCAATGCCAACCATGACTTCAGCAATCTCTCAGTCAGCACAGACGACAGCAGCCTTGACCTGTTTTTCACAGAAATCCCAGAGACGGAAACAGTCAAAGGTGTGTATTTCCAACGAGCCCAGCGACTCCACGGCATCTCGAGAGACGTGGATCACAGCAAACTAGCGCTCATCAACGTGGGAGGGGATCGCTACACATTTCCCTGGAGCACGCTGGACGAATTCCCGTTGTCTCGTTTGGGACAGCTTCGTCAGTGCAGGAGCCCGGATGAAATCGCCCAGCTCTGTGACGACTATGACGAGACTCGGCGAGAGTTTTTCTTCGACCGTAGCTCATTGGCCTTCAGGATCATCTTTAACTTCCTCGCTGCGGGGAAACTGAGGCTTCTTCGACAGGTGTGCGCCGTGTCACTATCTGATGAACTCACCTATTGGGGCATCGACCCGGTTCACATGGAGCGCTGTTGCCGACGCAAGATGTTGTCCTGTGTGGAAGAAGTGGGAGAGAAGAAGAAGAAGGAGGACGAGAGGAGGCAGAGGAGACTCGCTCTTCAGAGGCCTTTAGCTCGAGAGACGGGCTACGTCGGGCTCATGAACCGGTTGCAGGAGATAGTGGAAAACCCTCATTCTGGCTGGCCTGGGAAGATCTTTGCATGCTTCTCCATTGTCATGATTGCAGTGACCGTTATCAGCTTGTGTATCAGCACCATTCCTGATCACGATGACAGGGTTAGTGCATGACATCCCTCTTTTTATATCCATTGTGTTTTATCTATAGTAGTCAACATTTGAAGTGGATCAAAAAAGTTCATCAAAGTTGTCCTAAGACAAGAACGGGTATTGATTTATTTAAAATTGGGTTGAATTAATAATTCAATGACTCACTCATAAACACTTCAATTGTTTCATTACTGGATGAATCAGCATTTTTGAATGAATCTCTTGAATGAATGATTCAATGACCAATACATTTTTAACAGTCACTTGTCACCACCTACTGGTGTAACGATGTAATTGATAAAAACTTTTTTTTTTCTTATGTTACCTTTTTGTTACTAAATTGTTACTTTCAAAAGGTGATTTACTCAATTTTCAATCAGTGTTTATATCCGAACTAAACTTTTATCCCAGTTCTTCTGAGATCATTTGAATTACTGTAACACAGAAATAATGATATTGGTGGTGATACTTTGGTGATAAATAAGTGAATATTTAACTACTGTAATAGTAATTTCTCTCTAGAAGTAACATCAAAAGCGGAAAACATTGGTCAAAAACATACATTTACACACACACACACACTGACCACTGACCGCAACTTTCAGACTTTTTATCTTTATTTTCTTAGCTTAGCTGTCATAGAATGGAAAGCACAGCTCTTTTTTTTAATGTAACCTTAATATTATATTGTGTCATGTTTATCAAAATAAAAAAATATAGACCCACCGTATTGGTGTTTAAATACTATAGGTGTCACGATCACCAGTTAATCACCATCTTCACTACACGTCCCATCATCCTCTTCGGTTCCCACCTGCACACTATCAGCAATCACCTGATCACCTATCACCTGCACATCATCATTCACCATGGACACTAATGATCTTCACAGCTGTCTGTCATCGTCTTGTTGTTATCTGTGTATTTAGTTCCTGCTTGTCTTCAGTTCAGTGTCTGGGTCAGTTGGTGTCTCGTGGGTTCACCCTAACAGCTTCTATCGTGTTTCGGTGAGGAGTCAGGACCTTATACTGTATATGGTCAGGACTTGCGCAGTTATCACATTGGTGGATGGGCTGGGCTGGACTGGACGAGAGATGGCAGAAGGAAGTGACGGTTCAGGAAGTGAGTCAGGAGAGATGGATGTAGGTGGCGGGAGTTATGGAAATTGGAATACAGCAGGTAGGACAAATAAACGCAAAAAGAGCGTAAAATCAGATGGGTGTGATAGTGACGGGAGAGGAAATGTAACAGAAAGGAAGAGAGAGGATTTCAACATAATAGTAAAACTTGCGCAAGAGGGGGCTTCATTCGGCGATTGGAATCCAATACAGCTAACTAAATCCATAAGTAAAGAAATCGGGGAGGTAAGGAGTGCTAAAATATTGCGAGATGGATCATTAATAATTATATGTAAGGATGGAGAACAACAAGGAAAAGCAATTAAAATTAATAAAATAAATGGCAAGAAAGTGCATTGTTCTCTGATGAATGACAGAAAATGGGTCAGAGGAGTAATTACAGGGATTCCGGTAAATGTAACAGCAGAGGATATAAAAGGAAATGTAACAAATGCAAAAGTGAGTGAAGCCAGACGTCTTAAAGCAAACAGAAATGGGATTAGAAGTGATAGTCTTTCTGTACTAGTCACATTTGATGAGAAAAGACTCCCGGAAAAGATTCTTATTGGATATATGTGTTATGAAGTGAGGCCCTATGTTCCCCCACCTCTTAGATGTTTTAAATGTCAGAGGTTCGGACATGTAGCATCCGTGTGCAAGGGAAAGCAAACATGTGGGAGATGCGGTGGAAACCACGAGTATGGCAAATGTGCAGAGGGAACGAAGTTAAAATGCTGTAATTGTGGAGGAGAACATAGCTCAGCTTACCGTGGTTGCGAGGTTAGTAAAAGAGCGGAAGAGGTGCAGCGAATCAAGACTACTCAGGGAATAAGCTACGCAGAGGCAGCAAGGAAGGTTTCAGGAGACGCGCAGGTGATAAGGCAAAGAGACACTAGAAATCAAGACGTAGTGAAATGTGGAGGATGTAATAGGTTGAAGGAGGAAACTTTGATTGTGAACAAGAATGATTTTGTATTCTTTATGGCAGATGTAGTCAACTGTTCAGCACAGACAAAAAGCCGAAATGAGAGGATAAAGATTATTGTCAAATCAGCTGAGAAGTACCTTGATGTGAGAGGGCTGCTCTGGGAAACAGTTAAAGACATTCTTAATGAAGATAATCAGCCATCTCAGACAAGTGTTGGATCATCTTAATGGTGTTAATTCTACTCCAGTGGAATGCGAGAAGCTTAATTTCAAATGGCCAAGAGTTTAAAAAGTATATTGATAAGTTGGAAGAGAAACCTGATGTTATTTGTATACAGGAGACATGGTTAAAGTCACAGTTGGATTTTATTATAAAGGGATATATTGCTGTTAGGAGAGATAGAGAATCTGGCAGAGGGGGAGGTGTGGTGACATTCATACAAAATGGAATGAGTTATAAGGTAATACGTATAAGCACAGAGCATGAATCAATTACAGTTAAGGTATGGACTAATAGAGGTAATATTGACATAATCAATTATTATAATCCGTGTGGGGAATTAAGTCTAGAATCACTAGAGGAGGTTGTAGGGGTATTAGATGATAATGTGATATTGTGTGGGGATTTCAATTCACATAATTCACTTTGGGGTAGCAGTAGGACAGATTTAAATGGTTTAGTGGTTGAGGAATTTATAGATAATCACTGTTTGGTATGTATTAATAATGGGGAAGGAACACGATATAATAGTATGCAAAACACAGAGGCAGCGCTGGATTTAACACTGGTGTCTAGTGAAATAGCAGGTTTAAGCACATGGAATGTGATCAAATACACCACAATAGGAAGTGATCATTATCCTGTGGTAACGAAAATTGGCATAGAAGGTTATTATGAAAAGGGAAAGAAAATTCCTAGATGGAAATTGGGAGATGCTAACTGGGAAGTTTTCCAAAAGATTAGTGCTAATAGATTTTGTAAACTTAAGGAGGAGAATCTGACAGATGTAAATATAATTAATAGTAAAATAGTTAAGGAAATTATTCAGTCTGCTGAGGAAACTATTCCTAAGAGTAAAGGAACTAAACGGATTAAGAGTGTACCCTGGTGGAATGATAACTGTAGTAAAGCCATAAAGGCCAGGAATAAAGCATTTAGAGAGCTCAAGAAACTTCATTCTCAGGATGCATTGATCCAGTATAAAAGGGCCCAGGCATTAGTGAGGAAGACAATAAGAATACAAAAAAGAACCTTTTGGAGGAAATATTGTAACACTATTGGAAGGGAAGTACAGCTGTCAGATGTGTGGGGCATGATTAAAAGAATGGGGGGGATTAGAAGAAATTATGAAATACCAGTGTTGGATAATGGTAACAAATTGGCGGTCAATAATTTAGAAAAGGCAGAACTTCTTGCACAAACATTTGAAAGGGTTCATAGTTCATGTAATCTCACAGATGAGGCTAGGCAGTGTAGAGAGAGAATCATAATGGAGAATCCCAATATAACAGAGAAAAGGGAGATGACAGGAGAGCCGTTGGATCTACCGTTTAATATGTTTGAGTTAAGAAGAGCAATTATGGGTGCTCGTCAGACCACTCCAGGGAAAGATGGTGTATGCTATGGAATGCTGGGACACATGCCAGATAGTGCACTGGACATGGTGTTGGGTTTGTTTAATAAAGTTTGGGATATTGGCCAACTTCCGTTAGATTGGAAACAAGCAATAATAGTGCCCATTCTAAAACCTGGAAAAGATCAGTCAGATCCTTCTAGCTACAGACCAATTGCATTAACGTCACACTTATGCAAAATTATGGAAAAAATGGTCACAGAACGTTTAACGTATTATTTAGAGAGTAAAGCTCTTCTGTACCCATATCAAAGTGGGTTTCGTAGGGGTCGGAATACAATGGACTCAGTATTGTGCTTAGAATCAGACATCAGGAAAGCACAGACTAACAAAGAAATATTGATAGCTGTGTTTTTTGATGTTGAAAAAGCATATGATATGCTCTGGAAGGAAGGATTACTTATTAAGTTGAAGTCATTGGGTATTGGAGGTAGAACATATAATTGGGTTATGAACTTTTTGTTTGACAGGGAAATCCAAGTAAGAGTTGGCTCAGAATACTCCAGTGTATATAAGGTGGAGAATGGCACTCCGCAAGGTAGTGTGTGTAGCCCACTGCTATTCAACATAATGATAAATGATATCTTCTCTCAGCTTGAACAAAGCGTAGGGAAATCCTTGTACGCAGATGATGGGGCTCTGTGGGTAAGAGGCCGTAATGTATTGCATGTCAGTAAGAAAATGCAAGCTGCAATAGTTGATGTGGAAAAATGGGCAAACAAATGGGGATTCAAATTGTCTGTAGAAAAAACAAAGGTGATTTGCTTTTCAAGGAGGCATAAAGTCACGCCGATTTCCATGAAGTTGTATGAACAACCACTTGAGCTAGTTAAGACAGTTAGATTTCTTGGAGTTTGGTTCGATGAGAAGCTCACATGGAATACTCATTTAGACAAAGTCAAAAATAAATGTAAAAAGGTCATAAATATACTTCGCTGTTTGTCAGGACAAGAGTGGGGAGCAAGTAGAGTAGCCCTACAAAATATATACTGGGCATTAATGAGGTCGGTTTTTGACTATGGATGTATTGCGTACATGTCAGCAGCAGAATCAAATCTTAAGAAGTTGGATGTAATACAAGCTCAGGCTTTGAGAATTTGTAGTGGATCTTTTAAAACTTCTCCTGTATCAGCAATGCAGGTTGAAATGGGAGAAATGCCGTTAGGAATCAGGCGAGTAAAATTAATGATGGCATATTGGGTAAATATCCAGGGGCATTGTGAGTCTCATCCTGCCAAGAGTCTTTTAATAGATTGCTGGGAACACAATAAGACAAATTTCATAAGTTTTGGGTGGATTGGTGATGCAAAGGCAGAAGTCATAGGATTAAGACAATTAGATTACAGCTCTACAGTGATACAGTCTTCAATTCCTCCCTGGTTATTCTCAACACCACGTGTAGACCTAGACATACAGCAGGAATTGAAGGATATGTCAAAGAAACTTCCTGAAAGCAGAATAGTACAGAATTATTTTGATTTGCATTTTGCAAATTCCATGTTTATATTCACAGATGGTTCCAAAGATCCTGATACAGGGCGTGCAGGTGCAGCAGTTTACATCCCAGCAAGTGAGTCATATATTAAGAAAAGAATATCGGATCATGTGTCAGTATATACCACAGAATTGATTGCAATATTATTGGCCCTGCAGTGGATAGAAGAGAGGGAAACAAATAATACTGTTATTGCATCTGATAGTTTGTCTGCACTTATGAGTATTAAATCTGGTAAATCATTATTTAGATCCAATATCATCAATGACATATTCCTTATGTTATACAGGATGGAGCTAAAGGGTCTATCCACATGCTTTCTTTGGGTTCCTGCTCATGTCGGTGTGGAGGGGAATGAGAAGGTGGATATGCTGGCCAAAGGATCACTCAAAACTAAACATGTAGACTTAAAAACCCCATTAAATAAAGAAGAAGCCAAATCAATTATCAGGAAGTATGCACAGTCTGTTTGGCAGGGGTATTGGGATAACAGTGAAACTGGAAGGCATTTATATAATGTACAGAGACAGGTTGGTGCTGGGAGGATGGTGGGCTGGAATTGGAGGGAAGAAAGTTTAATAACTCGTTTGAGAATAGGTCATACAGGTCTAAACCTTTCATTGTATAAAATAGGTAAGCACCCAACTGGGAAATGTACATATTGTAATCAACCAGAAACAGTGGAACATGTTCTTCTTCAGTGTAGGAAATACAATATTAATAGGGAGCACCTCTTTCAGTCACTACGGAAGGCAAAACATCATGACGTCTCATTGTCAGGTCTCTTGGGGAAAACAGCAGGTCAGATATACTGTTATATAATTAGGTTTCTTAAAGAAACTGAATTAATTAAAAGAATCTGAGTCTAATAAGGACTCAATATTTTATTTTATTTATTTATTTATTTATTTTTTTTCTGCTTAATCTCTCGTTCCACACTCCAGTCCAGTTGGTGGCGGTAATGCACCGTTAAATGGTTTGCCAACCGCCATTAAACACAAGAAGAAGAAGAAGAAGAAGAAGAAGTTCAGTGTCTGGTATTGTTTGTGCTTAGCACACTGTTTCGTGTTGTTGGTGGGTTTTTTTTTTTTTTTTTGTAAGTTCTTGTTTAATAAACCTTGATATCATCTTTGTCTTCAGTGAATTTCGAGTGTTACAGAATACCGGACCAAAAAAGAGAAAACAGAATGGGCGTTTTCCTCACCCCTTCTGATTCCGTCGCTCGACTGGTGACCTGCTTCCAGGAGGGCCGCCAGATCGAGGAATATGTTGCAGAGTTCCTGGAGCTTTCTCATGGGGCAAGCTGGGCAGATGACACCCTAAAAACTGTCTTCTGGCACGGACTGGATGATCATCTACACCAGCAAGCTCCAGCATCAGTGATCCTGGGTACATTTGAACTATACCTGGATCATGTGCTGTGGTTGAGTGGTTCAGCCTTCACTGTTGGTGAGGCTGACTCTGACATCACCGCTCATCCACCGTCATCAGCCTTCATCACCACACGTCCCGCCGAGACCACCCGTCCGGAGCTCCTTCACGTCATGCCTGACCAGCCTGAGCCTGTTCTTCATGTCATACCCGCCACACTTGAGACCTCGTCTCCGGCCAAGATAGCCGCCTTACCACCTGAGCACTCGGCGAAGATGGCCACCGCCTCACCGCTTGAGCCCTCAGCTAAGATGGTCGCCGCCATGCCTGCCGAGCCAGAGACCGTTCACGTCAGTCCTGCCGAGCCAGAGACCGTTCACGTCAGTCCTGCCGAGCCTGAGTCTTCTGTTCTCGAGCCTGAGTCTGTCTCCAAACCTTAGTCTGTCCCCAAGCCAGAATCGTTGTCTGAATTCCAACCCAGCCTCCCTCTCCCACCTCGTCCCATCTGCCTCCTCTCAACCCTTCTTCCACCACTATCTCTCAGCTCCTCTAACCACCTTTGGGGAGGTGGAGTCGCCATAGGTCTGCCAGCCTACAGCTCCACCCTGGTCGGTGGATCCCCGGTCTCCACCTTCGACTTTCGTAACCAGGACTCCGCCTCAGCCTGACGGTCCATTAGCGTCTCCTTGGCTCCTACCTCCCTCAGCTCCACCGTGGCCTATCAGGTCATCAGTTACCGCCAGGCTCCCTCGTCCCCCCGGATCCCCCTTGGTCGCTCGTCGACCTAATCTCTCCTCTGGACTGCACTCCTCTGGCTACGCCTCGTCCCTGCTCCATTGGACTCCTCACTCCCTTCTGTTCCTCCCTGGTCCTCACTCCCTCTGTCTCCACCGTACACCTCAGTCGCCAGAGCCAGCGGCGTCGCCATGTCCCGCCGGATCCTCAGCGTCGCCTGGGCTCGTCGGCTATCCAGCTCCACCCTGGTTTCCTCTCCCACCTGCTCCACCCCGTCAGTCGGCCCCCTGGAGTCATCAGCCCTGCCTCCACCATGGCTCCTCCCTCCGTCGTCTCCACCCTGGTCGCCTGCACAGCCTGCTCCACCCTGGCCACATGCACCGTCTGCTCCGCCCTGTTCCCTCCTGCCTTCTGTCTGCCCTTCACTTGCTCTTAGTCCTCCTCCTGAGCCCCCTTCCTCCGCAGTTGATCTATCTTCAGCGCAAGGACGCGCCTATCGGGAGGGGGGAGTACTGTCATGGTCACCAGTTAATCACTGTCTTCACTACATGTCCCATCATCCTCTTCGGTTCCCACCTGCCTATCATCAATCACCATGGACACTAATGATCTTCACAGCTGTCTGTCATTGTCTTGTTATCATCTGTGTATTTAGTTCCTGCTTGTCTTCAGTTCAGTGTCCGGTATTGTTTGTGCTTGGCACACTGTTTCGTGTTGTTGGCTCTTTTTGTAAGTTCTTGTTTAATAAACCTTGATATTATCTTCATCTTCAGTGAATTTTGAGCGTTACAATAGGCTTATGTTTAACTTTATTACTGTCACTATATTAAGCAGTATTGAATTAAAAATGTTTCTGTTGTTTCATGATAACATCTGAAATGGTTGTGTATTTGACTAATATTGCATCTAATCCACTTCATCTGTGATAAAGTACGCAAACAGCATAAAAGCTGAAAATGTCCGACTGAACGTCTCCGTTTGTAACTACTCCCCGATTACAGGTGGCAAGTCTCGCCAATCGGTTAACATCCAGCCAAAGTCAAACACATCTTTTATCTCCGTACCTTCACCTGCTTTTAAACACTTTTGCTTCTGTATCTGAAAACATTTGGTTTTGCATAATGCTGTATCGTCTCCACAATTGTAGGTGTTGGTAAAAATGCATATTGGTAAGCGCAACATAATCAGTGCAGTCTTTCATTACATGTTTCCTTTAATAAAGTACATTGTTACAATTTCGTCACACATTTTGTAGACCATGCAGTCTGCTTTAGTAATATGTTAAAATTGAATTGATTTCTGCTTATTGTTCCTTTCTAGGGCGAATGCTCAGAAAAGTGTCGCAACATATTCATCGTGGAAACGGTGTGCGTGGCCTGGTTCTCCATGGAGTTTCTGTTGCGTTTGCTTCATGCTCAACGCAAACTGCAGTTTGTTCGAAACCCACTGAATATCATAGATGTCATTGCCATCCTACCATACTACATCTCTCTGGTTGTGGATAGCGAAGACGATTCTGAAGAAGCCGAGCTTCATGGTAGCGCTGGTGCAAGTCGTGGATATTTAGATAAGCTGGGTTTGATTCTGCGGGTCATGCGTGCCCTGCGGATCCTGTATGTGATGCGACTGGCTCGACACTCGCTGGGTCTTCAAACGCTGGGAATTACGATGCAGCGAAGCATTCGAGAGTTTGGACTCCTACTTCTCTTCCTCTGCGTAGCTGTGGCTTTATTCTCACCTCTCGTTCACTTGGCAGAGAAGGAATTCACTAAGGGAAAAACCACCGGCCCTCACAGCTTTAGCAGTATTCCTTCTTCCTATTGGTGGGCTATTATATCAATGACGACAGTCGGTTATGGTGACATGGTCCCATACAGTATACCTGGCCAGGTTGTGGCCTTTAGCAGCATATTGAGTGGTATTCTCATAATGGCTTTTCCAGCTACATCTATCTTCCATGTGTTTTCTCGTTCATATCATGAGCTGAAACGTGAACGTGAAATGATTTGTAAAGAAGAGCGAGTGGCCATCCTGGATGCCAGTGCTAAAGAAGACGCCCAGAGATTGTTGGAAAGACGCTCTTTTATTTCGGCCAATGAGCAATGACAATGCAATGACATCTGATCCATTGGTGCTCTGATCTCTGTAAATATTCTTATTTTCTTCATGTGATTCTAACCCCCGGTTTCACAGACGAGGCTTAAAGGATTATTTGATTTCAGAATTAAAATTTCCTGATAATTTACTCACCCCCACATCATCCAAGATGTTCATGTCTTTCTTTCTTCAGTTGAAAAGAAATGAAGGTTTTTGAGGAAAACATTCCAGGATATTTCTCCATATAGTGGACTTCAATGGGGCCCAACGGTTTGAAGACGAGCATTTGTGGTTAAAAAGTATATAAATGTTTATTTTTTTTAGAAAATGAGCGATGGTTTGTCTAGATAAGACTCTTATTCCTCGGCCGGGATCGTGTCGAGCCTTTGAAGCTGCACTGAAACTGACATTTGGACCTTCAACCCGTTGGACCCCACTGAAGTCACTATATGGAGAAAAATACTGGAATGTTTTCCTCAGAAACCTTCATTTCTTTTCGACTGAAGAAAGAAAGACATGAACATCTTGGATGACAAGGGGGTGAGCAAATTATCAGGAAATTTTAATTCTGAAGTGAACTAATCCTTTAAGACTAGTTCCAGACTAAAAAGCATGTTTGAGCTGTTTTAACGGAAAGCAACTTGCACTGGCATATCTTTAAAGGGAACTATGCAAAATTCAGTGTGTGTTCACAGCCACCCTATAATGGTAAAAACCCACCCACTCCTTTTTTTAATCCCCATAAATCATAAGCAGTGTCTCAGAACAAGTAATTTGCAGATTGTAGCTTTTGTAACATCACATTGCACAGGCCACGACTGCTGATGGGCTCCGTTCTATTAGCTTAGACTCCGCCTTGAATGAGCTGTACACAGTCCGCCATGTTTATCTCCTCGCCGGAGCATTTAACAGCAGCATTCAAGTAAAATAATTAAACTAAAGTTATTCAATCATGAGCAGTGATTTATTTTCAGTTTTTCTTTAAACAGCATATATAGCAATAGGTACTGTATATTACGCTGCTTTCACTTTAATACTCAATTTAATATACACATGCGATTTCTATACTTGCTGTTTACGTTCACAGACATAACCAACTGTGTTTACGTGAACTTTGTGTGTTTTTGATATATTAAAAATAAGACGTGAAAGAGAACTTTCATCTGACATCCAGCTTTCTGTGCGCGTGCTTCGATGTGTGTGCTCAGAAAACCATGTATCAGAAGTTTAGACTGATATGGCTTTAAAACACATGCAGACAATAAACTTTCATGATGATGAAGAATTGCAATGTCACATGAGCGTGACCACGATAGAGATGATAATAAAAACCAAACAGATGTTTTGTTAGTTTTTGGCAGAGTATTGGAGGCACGAGCTGTAAAGGCTCCGCCCTCTTCTGGAAAGAGGGGCGGGGAGCAGCAGCTCATTTGCATTTAAAGATACATGCACAAAAACAGCATGTTTTTCTTATCACTCAAAAATTTACAACATGGAATAATAAATGATATGTGAGGTATTTTGAGCTGAAACTTCACAGACACATTCTGGGGACACCTGAGACTTATATTACATCTTGTAAAAAGGGGCATAATAGGTCCCCTTTAAAATATGTCAAAGCCATTGTTTGTCTGAAGATGCACACCAGTAATGTTTTTTTTTCTAAGGCATGTGTATAAAAGATTCTTAAATATCCTAATTTAACAAAGGCCTAATCCTGGCTTAATCTAAGCCCTGTTTGTGAAACCAAGTCTAAATCTGTTGGAATGCGATTTCTGTAATAAATCAATAAAAGAAGTATCTGTATTATTAAAATTGAATTGGTTCTTTCACAATATACTGAAGTTTTTGCATATTGATGTGTTCCTTTGTCCTTAAACACAGAAATGTGAATGAAAGTATATGTATATTTGTGTGTGTGTTTTTAATACATTTATATTGTGATTCAAATAATTAATTTAGGCCACAAGTTACAGCCTTTTAGTTTCCTTCAACCTGTTGGTATTTATGGTTGGTTGTTTGTAGGGGTCGACCGATATATCGCTAAGACCGATATATTGCCAAGACCGATATATCGGCCAATAATTGGCATTTTTTAAATATCGGATGTGTTGGAAGCAGGACTTATTGATATTTGTGGTTGGTTATTTGCACAATTATTAATCCATATTGCAGAAATCGCAGTCAGAATCAGATTATACAAATAATTAGTACCTATTATTTGAGATCTTTCTTTGACACAAAAGAAAAAACGAATACATTAAATAAATTAACATTTTTAAGCATACTTAATGTACCTGGTACAATAAATAAAAAATATTGTATGTAGTAGTAAACCAAACTTCTTATGTTTTTTAAATTCTGCTTGATGTTTCTAATGTCATAAGAGTCGCTCAAAAACAGACATACACGTTAGACTAAAGCGACATACATTAAATGCACAATTAAAAGAAAAGCATGTTGCCTTAGACTTACGTGTATGTTTTTTATCATGTGGCATAACAAAGCCAACAAACTGGGCTAGAGCTTTTTCAAAATGTCTTACCCTCTTTGATCAAATCTGTCTAATCTTATTTCCTGTATATCCCTGTTATTTATGTATGTTAGTGTACAGAGATGGGCATGTATACGCTTTTAAAATAAAATAACAAAACACCTCAGTTTATCTTTCCATTTTCCAATCCCAATGCTGTCTACCCCCCGCCACCCCCCCACCCCCGCCCCCCCAAAAAAATCCCCCCCCAAAAATCCCCAAAAGTCTACATTTGCCTAAGTGTAAATATATCAAAATAAAATACAAAATACTATGTGAAATAGTAAAAATCTGTATTTTATATCTTAAAAATACACAAAATACATATAAATTTAGCCACTTAATGATGTACAGTGTAGCCTATCCCTATTAGACTGAAATCAGACTGAAACTGTTTTGAAAGTCTTTTCAGTGTTATCTGAACTCGATGGACCTAGACAAGTGGTTCATTCATAAATGCGTAAGATCTTACCTTCATACGGTGGAAATACAAACCGGAAGACAGAACACAACAAGCGCAGTGCTGAAAAGGTCTATAGCTAATATTAGCTCTGGATGTTCTGATTTATTCTGTTGACACACATTTCATTCACCTGGCAAAGACTATTGCTACCTTAAAGCTATGTAACTTTTTTGTTCAAAATATTAAAATTTAAATAATGAGTGAATACATACACTGAACAGAATTATAAATGCAACACTTTTGTTTTTGCCCCTTTTTCATGAGCTGAACTCAAAGATCAAAGATTTTTTCTATGTACACAAAAGGCCTATTTCTATCAAATATTGTTCACAAATCTGTGTAAATCTGTGTTAGTGAGCACTTCTCCTTTGCCGAGATAATCCACCTCACAGGTGTGGCATATCAAGATGCTGATTAGACAGCATGATTATTGCACAGGTGTGCCTTAGGCTGTCCACAATAAAAGGACACTCTAAAATGTGCAGTTTTACTTTATTGCAAAAATAAAAAACTTTAAAAAAGCAACTTTCGCACAGCCATTGAAGAGGAGTGGACCAACATTCCACAGGCCACAATCAACAACCTTTTTTTTTCTTTTTTCGGGGGGGGGGTCCCCCCCGGCCATTGCGATATGTATATTGTGATTTATACATTTTCGATATTTCAATAATTTCGATATATTGTGCAGCCCTATTTGTAATCATTCTTGGCTCCTCTTCACACTCTTGCTCACCATTTTCTTCTTCTGTAATCTAACAGATCAGTCCCTCAAATTCTTCAGGGCCTTTATTTTACAGTTTCCCCTCCAGTTTTCCTGTTACAGGCATTCGGCTTGCAGCATTCTCACAAAGTGGTGCATATGGGGGTGATCTTTCTGTTTTTGTATTCATAAGCACTATTCGGACGGGATTAGTTTTACAAGGGTAGATGGAGTAATGTAATTTTACCATAGGACGTCTGTAATAATAACGGCCAATTCGCACAGATAAGATATCTCAGTAAAACTAGCAGAAGTGGGAAGAGTAATTATATTTACTCACCACTGTCACCTTCCAGTCGTCACGTATGTATTATGTTGCTTCCTGATATCATGTGTGCAAACACATAACCTATATTTATATAAAACAGTTAAGTCCGGTCGAACGATGTATTAATTAAATTCAGATTGGATTATGTTGGTAATAGGCACTTACCTAACGCTTAAAGAAGTTTTGTGCCTCTAACAAGTGCATTTGATCTTCTTTTTGATCTGAATGGTGTGTGGAAAACACTTGAGTTTTGTCTCACAGTGTAGAATACATCTGATTGCTTGAAAAAACAGGGGAAACTACTTTTAAACAGGAAATGAGGGAATAATTACGTACATATTTACAACGGGTCTATTCGCACGGGATTAGTATTACCTGAGGTAATTTTTCCGGACCGTTTTACTAAAGGTAAAAGTCCCTGTAAGACTGGAGAAACTGGAAGAACTGGAAGGGCCAGTCTCTGAGAAAAAGAGAAAAAAGGAAATTAACATTTGAACTCTCTCTTGAGAAAGAGACTTGCTCTAAGGGCAATCAACTCAGTATTGCATTAATTTACATTACTTTCCCTTCCCCATCTCATCTCTCTCTCATGCTGAGATCACCTGAAATTCACCCAAAAATCTATATGGTTTAATGTGAACAATTATCATACAACACAATACATGTTTGGCCTCATTTGAAATGTCTCAGTGCGAGAGGTACAAAGGTCTCATTCCCAAAGATGTAAACCAAAAGGTAACAAAGTTTTTAAGAGTTTAGAGATATCTTGCACACAGAGGAGGGTGTGTCTTCCGGGCAAATGGCATCCTGCCCTCAAAAGGTGAAAACTCTGAATGCAAATTCACATTGTTAGCTCATGTTTCCATGTGAAAGAAGTATCTGCCCTGGTCTGAGTACATAAATAAATGCCACAAGAGACTCGGGGTGATTTGTAGTTGAAATCAGCCCGTAATGCTGGATGTCTTCAGATATTCAGCATTATGTATTTTTCTAATGTCAGGTTTGCATCTTTTCTCTTTATTCCAGAGCATTTGATGTTTTGTATTTATTATCTTTGAACTGATTACATAATTGGCATGATACATTTACCTGACATAATAAATTGTTACATTTGGATTTATTCCGACTTACTCTGAATTTATTTTCCCAAGTAAATTAAGCAAATGCGCATGTTCCCGCAAATCTGCGTCAGATTAGTGACAAGACTAGAGTCCAGTTTTGAGTGGAGCATTGGGCACACCAACTGCGATTTTAGCGTTCAGGCTAATATTTGGCACTAATCCAAGTGTACCTGGTTTGTAAAGACAAAAAGGGAATTTCCGTTTAGGACAGCAAAATGTTGCTTGACCAACCTAAATAAGGTGAGTCTTACCTCTGTTTAATTTCCATGACCTCTGTCTAAAGAAAACTTTGCTTTAATTCAAGTGTATACAGACCACGGGGGGCTATAAAAAAATATCTTAAATTGAGTAAGCGTGAATGCGACCGTCTAATATATTTATCCAATTAAATCTGTTTAGTGACCAAAAACTGATGAGTTTATGATCGTGATCCTGCATAATATTAACGGCTGGTGCGAGGAACCTGTGCGACTTTGGCACCCGAATGGATGAGAATAATAAGAGTAAAGAGATAAATACAATAATCAAATGTGTCGCTAAACTATTATATAAATAACCAATAACCAATTGGCATACGTACCTAAATTCGAGGTCGTGATAAAATGGAGTCAGATAAAAGTTGAATTGGAATTAAATTACTTTGCCACGCGGGAAAAGACAGTAACCCGCAGTAAACCTTAAACCTTCACCCCCTTATCGGAAACTGTTGTTGGACCGATTGGGCAGGCCTTACAACTCCACCTCTCCATGTTAAAATAATCCCGTCCAAATAAAGCTTTACTCTCTTTCTCCTGCCTTTGTAATTGTATTAGTTCTATGCCATGCTGTTTGAATAAATTTAATATTTCCAATTCCTTCTCTCTCTTCCCGTTTCTTTTCTTACTTTTATCTTCAACCTTATAATTCTTTTATCAACACTTTCAGTTCCCTTCACATAGCCACATCAATTGTTCCCTCTGCTGGCCATTTAGTGCTTAATTTCTTTGTTCTTTCTGCCCATTTCTTAGACAGTTCCCCTTTTAAGTTCCTGCAAAGAAAATGTTTGGATGCTAATAACTCTACTGGAGTCGTCATCTTGATCGGAGCCATCATCATCTCTCTCTCTCTCTCTCTCTCTCTCTCTTTAATATTAAGACAATATATTTTACTTGGTGATGCACCTCTCTAATCCCAGCTCCTTAAGCCAATTATTTACTAATCTTCACCAGACTCATCAGACGAGGGCAACTAAAAATACCAATCTCTGATTTCGATCTGGACTTTTACTGGATGGAGGAGTTATCACTCTTTACGAAATTTGATTGCTTTTTCTCAAATACTTTAACATAGCTCAAACTTGTACTCTGGTCACTGAGAGGCAACTCGTCGTCTTCTCCTTCCCACCACAGATTATTACCCATCCAGATGATATCTCCTCTCAGGCTGACCATATCAAAATTCAGAAGCTCTCCTTCATGATAGTTGTGACCAGAAGCCATCACTCCTCCAGCCCAATTTGAATAAGTGAGAAATGGGGTTCTCTCTACATGGCATCCTCCTATCAAAAGCACTACAACACTTAATTCATCTCTTGTGCAACTCTCTAAATTCAATGGCTCCATAAAATCATTTAGGGCATATCTTTGTTTTGGTGTTAATTTTCTTCCCCTCTTTCTCTTTTATATCTAAATTGTCGCTCGTGTTTTATTCTTTTGTCTATCTCTTTTTTCTACCTGCTCCAATGTCTTTGTTTTCTTTCTAGTCTTTCTTATTTTTGTGTATCTCTACCCACATGTGGTATGTTTGCCTTTGATTGTTTATTATCAGGGGCTGTTTTTAACTAAAAACGTAAAACTTTTTATGCGTTTTGGCCGTTCTTTACACGACAATGGCGTTTTGGGTGCCTGAAAACACAAACTTTTGAAAACGGGTTTCAAAGTTTTTGAAAATGGTCTCCGTGCAAAACAACAAAAACGCAAATCTCCGGAGACGATGAGGTCATGCACACGCCATCTAATGGCCTGGCAGCAGAATACAGGGTTTTTAGTCGTTTTCGTGGATATGTGTGAATGGGGAACGTTTTGACATTGGTGTTGTCTGTATGCGGAAAACGTTGTCAGTTTTAAGCATATCATTGTCGTGTAAGCGTACCCTTAGTCCTTTGTTCCCAATCTAATCCTGGCCACTCTTTTTGTATGCCTTCTAGATTAGTAATACTGGTCAATTTTCCAAGGAGAATTTTTTTCCTGTTCTCAGTCAGTTCTAGCCAAGAATGAGTATGGAGCCGTAGTGTCTGGATCATAGACTGTAAAAAAAGATGGACAACGCCCCTTCACTCTCTTCCACTGGTTAAAAGTGAGGCCGCCAAAGTCCTAATATGGCACGGACATCTTGTGCTGATTTGGGACCCGAGTGAGACGGAAGTAAGGCCACGACATCAAGGTCCCGCCCTCATTCCCACAGAAACCGTTAGTACAAAGTTTACTGTGTGAAATAAACAGTTATGGACATGTAGAAATTAAAGTTGAAGCTCCAATCTCCTCCCGAAAATCCAAAAAAAGAGTCTGTTGGTGCCTTGGTGACTATTTCGTTTAGAGAAGCTGTCAATCACAGCTGTCAATCATGACATTTTATAGCATCAAATAACAAACTAAGATCAAACTTATCTAAAAAAAACTAACACTTAAACCAGCGTGATAAAAATGATCTAAAATGACAGAAAACATATTTGAACACGTTTTATTTGAAGTGTAATTTGATTGTCTAGTTTCCATCACGTCAATTAGACATCATGGGGAGGCAGGCTTTATGAGCTATACTGGGACCAGCCACCTGGGGGCGGTCGAGACGCTCTAATGGTGCCACTGGAAATGGCGTTCTCACCTTATCACCTGCTGAAATTATACCAAAATGTATAATTAACATATAATTCTTCCCAAGATTGAGATTACATCACACAGACAACCGTTTTGTTTCAATTAACCCTAAAACAATGTGTTATCTTTCCATAACATTAAAAGTGTTATAAGAATATATAAGTAAGCTAATCTAAAAGTAATTTAGGATTGGTTTAATATGTTATAGGCCAACTGAGACTTATCTGCTCTTTTTATGTAGATTTTTTGTAGAACAAGTTTTTTTGTTCATATGATAATACATTTATTTCACCATAGGTTTTGTGATGTTGACATTGTCATTGACTGCTGTAATATTGTGAGATATCATTTTATATACGATACCCCCCCCCCAGTGTATTAAAAATAAAAAGTTTTTTTTAATACACTGCATGCGCCATCCAACGTAGCACAGTTAGTATGTTATCCAAATACTTAGCACATTTCCCAGCATTAAAGCAACTCTCAACACAAGCATGTCTTTAGCTTTCAACATATGCACTGCCACACATCTTTTCAACATTTAAACAGACAAACTTGGGCCCTCAGACTAACAGTTCACTTCTCACTTATCATGACCAGCTCTTAAACCACTCTACTGGCCTGGGTTAGGATTAGGGTTTAGTTTTTACACCTCTTGAGTGTGGAAATTAAAGTAACACCTGTAGTTTTAGCATCGCTATTGGTTATTTGTGACAGACACTCAATTTTATACATGGTAGCCACATTTGTCTGCTACAAATATAACTCACTTAGACGTGTACAACACAATCAAAGATTATGCGAATTAATGTAAACACAAATAGTTCCAAAAACAATTGCTGTTTGTGTGTCTGTATTCCTGTTGCATAACAGTTTAAGTTTCAAGTTTGTATTTATTTATATAGCACATTTAAAAACAGCAAACAGGGCTGACCAAAGTGCTGAACAATACACAGGATACAGAACAAGGACATAACCCACTGGCGGAGCTAGGGGTGGCCAGGGGTGGCCAGGGGTCACCCTTGGTCTAAGCTTGGCCACCCCTCTCACAACTGCTGTTTCTGTCTCTTTTTTTTATTGACAAAAATTGTGTTTTTTAAAACGCTGAACCGTCTCTTTAAGACCACAAAAAACATGAGACTTTTCAGACGCACACTCCAACTTCACCTCAGCGCCAGGCGCAAGCCAAACGAGTGCGGAAATGAGCAAGTGCCGAATGAGCTTCAGCAGAACATCAGACAGTGATATGCACATAGTAAATATAGAGTCAATCTTTCTCAACTGGTGGGTTGCAAGACTGTTTTGAGGAAGTCGAATAGTGTGCAGTCAACAACAAATGTAATTCTCTTTTTTCTGATGCTACTTTTATTTTAGAAGATGTGTGTGAAAGCTTGTGACACTTCTGTCAGATGCTGAGAAAAGCGCGTTGTCCTTATTCAGTTGGCCAGAGGTGGACGAAGTACACAACTTCCTTACTTGAGTAAAAGTATAGATACTACTGGTCAAATATTACTCCGTTACAAGTAAAAGTTGTAAAGACCTATTCTTACTTAAGTAAAAGTACAGAAGTACTCGTTTTTAAAAATACTTAAGTATCAAAAGTAAATGTCAATGCATTGTTTTATTATTGTTGCATTGTTGTATGTAATACTTAAATTACCGTATGCCTCTGAATCTACGCCTGCATACCTACCCTCATATCAATATCAAATTTATTTCTAGAACACAGTTCCAGTAGTGGGATTGAATGTGAGATTGAATAAGTGCACTCAATAACGTCCACAATGGTTTCCGACACCCAAATGACTGTTCCCTCAAATATTGCCCTATTTAAAGTTTTTTGGCTTTTAGTATGAATATGTTAGCCTTACTGTTATCTATGAGCTAGTGTGCTCCAAAAAAGTGACAAAAGTCACATTTAGAAGACCAAACCCAGCGTTGAAAATGAAAATCAGGTTTATGTCAGAATCCAATGCATTGTGGTTGAAAATGAAAATCGGGTTGACACCAACATCAGTCGGGTTCTGACGTCAACCCGACTTTTATTTTCAATCGATATCCAACGTCAATCTGACGTCGGGTTCTGATGTCAATCAAATGCAGGGTTCTGACGTCAACCCGACTTTCATTTCCAACCAAAATGCAACCCCTGCAACCAAAATCATCCACTGACTGATGTTACTTTCTACTCAAGGACCTTGACAGAATTGTAGTGGAGTAAAAAGTACGATATTTGTCTTTCAAATGTAGTGAAGTTAAAGTAAAACGTTTCCAGAAAAAATAATACTCAAGTAAAGTAC
Source organism: Abramis brama (assembly GCF_963993115.1). Lineage (NCBI taxonomy): Eukaryota > Metazoa > Chordata > Actinopteri > Cypriniformes > Leuciscidae > Abramis > Abramis brama. The sequence goes on along the minus strand of NC_139965.1, from coordinate 60,003,540 downwards.
AGATACTCAAAAAGTGTACTTAAGTACAGTACTCAAGTAAATGTACTTTGTTACTGTCCACCTCTGCAGTTGGCTATCTTCGGTAAGATGAGATGTTGTCAGGCCAAATGTCAGCAAAACTAACTTTTCTGTCATATGGCTGACAGCCGTTGTACTGTGCTTGCGGTACGCACATCGCGCGCAAATGCGGCGTGCTGTAGCCGTAGTTCTGTCATCAATTAACTCATGTAAGAATCAAAAAGGCGATTAAAGCTGTCAAAACTGCATGCATGTATTTGTTATATGCGTCACATGTGTCTGGATTAAAATATTCTGCTATGTGAGATCACAATATAAGGCACAAACTGATATGTAATATTTTAATGTCCAAATAAGCACTGTGCATTTGTACTAGACGATAGGCATTCATTTTGCGTTAATTTGTAAAGGACAAACAAAAATGGATAATTTTTAAGTCCATAAAATAACTAAATTTACATTCTGGCAACATTACATTATGAAAAAAATAACATTTTACATTATGTGCTGTTGACTTCCGCCTTGTTCACATTCTTGCACATGGGGATTCAAAAGAGAACTTTTGTTTTCCTTTTTAATTTCGGTATGATAGAACTGTTGCAATTATTTATTTTGACAACTAATATAGAAAGTTAAACTTTTTTTTTACAAACTCAGAATTGGTTGAAAAGTTCATTGATTATATCAAACGCATTGAAGGTTGAATAATCTTTGGACTACAGTATTTATCTGCATGTTATCTCATCCATGAAGATGCAACAATAGAACAAGCTATTGGAGATTTTGAGAACTAGAACCAAGCTAACTGAGCAAGTTGAACTTTAGCTATAGTGTGTGCCCTTTTATTAATATTTAATTAATTTTAATATGAGGTGGTAGGTAATAATAAAAAATTCACTCAGTATTCCATAATTCCTAATTCACTACTATCTCAATTACAATTAAGTATAAATTAACTTTATTCAGTTGTGTAAAACTGTCCAATACATTATCAAATTATTTTTTATGATAAAATAATTAAGATTTCTGTGCCACCCCAGACTGGTTGCTGGCCCTTGCCTGGCCACCCCTATGAAAAAATCCTGGCTCCGCCACTGGCGTAACTTGAAGTTGTCCAAATCACACAGAACCACGCGATATGTCAAACTCAAAACGAGATGTTGTCGGCAAGAGACAACGGTAAGAATATTTTCCCGGGATAACCGTGTAAATCGAATTGTATATAAGTCATATTGCCGCTTTTTACATTGCAGCAAGGGCAGAGTAAAGCGTTTGGAACTTTGAGCTCGTCAATCTGTCTCGCTGAGTGTCACACAGATGCCAGGTCATTCTACAGAAACGTCCACTTTTGTATGGAAAGATGTTAGATTACCCTTTGACTTTATGAGTACACATAAATTACAGTTAATGATTTTTTTTAAATATTGTTTTTTGTGCATTTATTTAATATTAATATTGTGCAATATTAAAGGTTTTTATGAAATATTATTTCCATTTTTTTCAGCACATGTAGTCAGAGTTACAGAAAAATAATAATAATAATAATGCAACAAATGAGATTATGTTTTATTTATTTTAATCAGGTTTGTTAAAAGTGTGCTTGAAAGTTAATTTGCGCAACCATGTATTTGCTATAACGATGAAAATATTTGAAAACCAGTTAAAATCAAGTAATGATGCAATCCTTTAAATCTTAACATTTGAGTGTAAGCAGAATTAAATGGATGTAAAATTATCATCATGTCACATGTGTTATTTTATTTAATGTGACATGTACTGTATGTCATTGGTGATTCATTGTGTCACTGGTGTTACTGTCTTTTTTTTTTTTCTAAGACCAAAGATCATTATTCTTCAACTATAATTAAGTAGATGAGACTAAATTGTTACATCTGGCATACAATCTAAATGAATAGCTTTGAATAAAGTTTATCTATAAATGGGAGACACTGGTGTTACCCATAAGAAAGGTGACACCAGTGACAATTTTCATGAAAAATTCATTTTACAAAATGGCTGCTGCAAGGTATCAAACCACATGTTGTCAATCATGGTATACTAAATTAAGTAGTTTAATCCTGTAATAACTGAAAAGAGACAGTGGATCTACCATGGGATTTTCTTCATAGATATTCAGGAAATTGGAAGAAGAAAGTCAAGTGATGTCATAAGTGTGATTTTTATTTTAAAATAAGAGATTTTTGTTTAACGGTAACACCAGTGACAACTCCAGGGGACCACTACTTTCATTATAAATTTTAGAATATTTATTCAGCATTTTGTTTTTTTATGTCATTTACATAATAGTTTTGATAGTTATGTATACATTATTGTATTTTAAATGGCGGAAAACCCTGTTATTGACATAAAAATAAAGCATTTTCCGGGGATGAGCACTTCTGTGGTGCTTGAAATTCTATATAATTAATTAAAAATCAAATATTGCCACATTGATGGCTCAAGAAGGTGTAAGTGTTCAAATAACATAGTTTTATTTTAAAAATAAAGAACTTGTAACCCTAAAGTGTCTTTCATGTGTAATATTTCTGTAAAGGCTAAGGACAGAAAAATGGACATTAGTAGATCGCCCTGGAGTGGTCACTTTCCATTATTAAATGTAAATGCATGGGTTAGATGTCACCTAGTAGATGTAAATGCATAGATGTCGCCTAATTTATTGTTTTCTATACCAGTTTACGACTGTTTCCTCTTTATTTTTTGTGCAGCTGTGGTTCTTTTGAGTGACAATTCCTCATTTGTCCTTAAACCCTCATTGTGTTGCCTTTCAATTAAAAGATTTTGTTATGGGTGTGCTTGTTGTTCATTTGTCTTAAAAGTAGGCTATCATAAGATTTGTTTGTCAGCGGTGCATTAAGCTGTTCTTTAGTGCTGTTGATATCAGTCAACATTTTTAATCATCAGCAAATCAGTCATACAAATTATTTATTTAAAAAAAAGAAGAAAAAAAAGAAATAAAGCCCAATTTCAGTTAGTTGAGGTGGGAAGAATAATTGATAACTCAAACAATACATCGCAATATGGTTTCTTGTAATACATTTTCAATACCCTGGCACTAATGCAGATTGCAGCTTGCTTTACTGCATACCAAAACAAGTATTTCGGTTCGTTAACAGCTAAGAGTCAGTTTAATCAACTCTAGTATGTTATGTTTATGTTAAACTCGTGCGAGAGAGCGATTCAAAAGCATATAGAACTGTCTGTTCTCTAATCGCTCTCGCGGTACTTTGATAACATACACCGACCGGTCTGGGCAGCGCTGCTTTAAACAGTGAGCAACTTGAAGTGGACGCAACTTGAAGGGGCGTAACTTGAAGTGGGGCGTAACTTGAAGGGGCGTAACTTGAAGTGGGGCGTAACTTGAAGGGGCGTAACTTGAAGGGGCGTAACTTGAAGTGTGGCGTAACTTGAAGAGGGGCGTAACTTGAAGGGGCGTAACTTGAAGGGGCGTAACTTGAAGTCTTGCAGGATGCAGACAGACTCTATTGAAGCAATGACGTACATCCGAGTGAACGAGACGGAGGGAAGTTAGCGAGTGAAGGGCATGACAATTTTGGACTGGAACGCAGCATAGGCCTACATATGAAGTAGACTCGCTCCCTCGGCCAAAATCGAGGGAACGAGGGTCTGTCCATATAAACTTCCCTCGTCCACTTCACGAAGTGGAACGCACTTCAAAATGGCGGCGGGGATTCCCCCGAGGGGAAGAAGGCCTTAGAGAAGTTCGCAAGTGTGTGTCTAAAAGTGGACTGGAACGCAGCCTTATACTACGGGGCTGTCGAATGCTTGAATCTGATTGGTTGAAGAACGTTCTAAGGCGTGCAATTATTTTCAGGGAAACGCACATACAGCTAAAGTAGTGATTTAAGTTATTTCAAAGGTCCTTACAGCAAAATAACCAAAACACATAATGACACTTACCAAGCAAATAAATATATCAAACAATGAAAAACTGACAAATTATTAGCATGTTTTTTTGTTTTGTTTTTTTGGTGCTTTTTTTGTAAGAAAATTAAATTTTACTATGTACGGAAAGCACATAGTTTTCTTTCCACCACTTAAACGCGCACACACTTGCACACAGAAATGAAAAGTGTTTGGTTTTTATGGCTGTGACTGGGTCTGCTCGCTGAATGTGACTCACCTGCTTCAAATCAACTCATCTGGGGTGTGTTTCCCGTACAACGCTGTAACTCGCTGCTTCACTATCATAATACGATGCATCGTTTAAAGCTGCAGTCGGCAAGTCTGGCAGATTGGGTCGACTTAGCCAAAATTTTGAATGTTTACAACTCTCATGCCCCTCCCCCACTACCACCGAGCACCCTCCCATCGAGGTCGTGCTCGTGTGTGTACCTGATTTTCTGTGAACGCGTCCGTCTCTTCAGCATCAATCAACACCATGGACTCGGAGGTAGGCTGCCCTGGCTAGTCTATCCATAGATAGCAATAATAAGGAATTGGAAGCTTGTTAGTAGATTTTCTCTCTGCCATCACGCTTCGTGCAATCTTCAGGCGAACTTCAGGCGTGTCGTGTGCATGTGATATTGTAACGTGCGCGAGGGAGGGGGGATCTGTGGCGTGTGCACGACCTGTGATTGACAGTCAGATCTCACACCCCCCTGCGCTGATTGGACCCGATGATCCGGGAGCGGTGGATTTTTGCAAAACAAATAACATGCTCCAGGTGGAGTTAGAAGCTCGGGTTTTTTCTAAAACCACCTTATTTATGTTGTTCTGTCGGATTATAGTGTCGATTTCACTGAATATGATCAAAAAAATGTTGCCGACGGCAGCTTTAAGAAATCGTCACCATATTGTCGCAATTTGATCATTCAACCACGTTGGTTTATGATGACACGCACGTACGTGGTGGAGTAATAACTTATTTTAATGAAACTGTTTGAGATCGAATTAACGTTAGATATTTTGATATAAATTACAGACATGGCATCTGAAACATGACTTTCTCAGTTCGTGTAAATCCACTTAGGGTTCAGAGTATTTATTTTTTCCCGCAATAATTTCACGTCTAGTACAATTTTCTTGTTTTGTTTCAGTAATGTGACAACATGCCCCATAGGTGGGGTACATTGAAACATGACCATTTGACAACTAAAATGTTATCTGATCTAATCAAAAATTATACAATAAAAAATTTAAATATTTTCTCAATAAAATACTTTTTTTTTTTTTTTCAACACAGTGTGACAACATGCACTGCAAAAATGCTGTTCTTAGTATTGTTGTCTTGTTTCCAGTCCAAATATATATAAAAAAATCTTAAATCATGATGCATTTGCTAGATGAGTAAGATGACATTAGATATTATGTCCTGTTTCCCGGGGGAATTAATCAAAATTAAGTGAGTTGATGCTTAAAAAAAGCCATTTTGCTTGTTTTAAAGGTCCCATATTGTCAAAACTGAAATTTCCTGGCTTTTTCCATGATAACAGAGGTCTAGGGGCTATGTAATTGCCATATAAGTTTAAAAGCAGTCAATCCACAGACATGCACACAGCCTGCATAAAGTAGCTGTGCTTTTCATGAGCCGTTGTGACTTCTGTATAAATGTGATGTCAGAACTACTCAGTCACCGCCTTCAGTCTCACCCCGAGCACTGCCCACTGTCACAAAACTACATCATTGCACAGGCTTCCGAACAACATTAATTTAAGGGAACAGTGGCTAATGTTTTTTTATTCAGAAATACCACAGGAATTTAGTTCGACCTTAACCGTCTGTTCTGCACAGTTCACAAGTGACTGCTTCGTCAATCAGGCTCAACTCAACGCTGGTTTTTCAAAGAAGCTCCTCCTCAAAGATGCTGCAGTCCCTACAGTTCATAATTCTCTTACGAGAGGTTCTCTCGTATTGCGTAAGTTGCTTACGCTACGGGTAAAGTTCATCTTTTCTCGAGATCTGAAGCCAAAAATGATCCTTAATTTTGTATATATTGTCAACGCAGTGCGGCAGCCAGCAGACCATAGCAGGCTGAATCAGCGTGCTCATTGGCTGACCTGCGGCAACTGCAGCATCCTATCGGTGAGCCCTGCGTGACGTCTCGCCCTCCACGCGTCACAGCCTGCCAGAATGGGTGCGGCTTAGCGTATATTAGGAAGGGCTCAACAGGCTGAACTCTGATTTTCATTTCTTCAGCGAAGCTCTACGCATCGCTGGACTCTGAGAGAAGCTGCCGCCATTGAAACAAGCGACCAGCAAGCTTAGGACAGCGTCTGAGGATGCCGGTCGTCTTCGCCGCCTTCAGTCATCCGTGCCTGCTACGCTATCCGGTGTCATATATCCTTTTTCTGCTGTGTGTGTTCGCCGCTGCGACACACACTCTTCTTGTAAAAGAGAAATTTCCTACGAGGCGTTGTTTCAAATGCCTCGCACCTCTCACTTCCCGCTCTCTCTCCCTCTGTTCGAGCCGCGCAAACTGCGCCGTTCGCAAGGGATGTCAGAAGCGGACGGTCACGGGGCTAGCTTTCTTTACGATACAAGAAAGCTACCCCGCCCTCGCGCCCCGTTCGCGCGCGTCGCTGGAAATATCAATATTGCAGTAAACGAGCCTGTTATATTACATGCACGCCTGCAAACAAACGCCGATGCAAATGTGATGAACCCGTTCGCGTGCGTCACTCACCGGCGAAAGGAGGAAAGAGAGTGTTAGTCCCGCCGAGGCCAGCCTCCATTTCTAACACATTTCTCAGTCCCCTCTCAAGTTTAGGCGACTGGAAATATCTATATTGCAGTAAACGAGCCTGTTATAATACATGCACGCCTGCAAACAAACGCCGACACAGAACATGACGCTCTCTTATATGCTCGCGCTAACTGAAAGCTTATGTGTTTTCCCCCTGTGGCTCAGTGGCGAAATCTTAGGCTTTCACGCCAGAGACCCGTGTTCGAATCCTGGCTCTGGCGGCAGATTAAAATTATGCTGTTTGCTTCTCTGAGCTCGCGGCCAGCTTCTTACATACAGAAAGCGAACCCGCCTCTCGCACCCTCCCGCTCTCAGGATGGTGCTCGAGTATTTATGAGCGTCTAAACATATGAGCCTTCAAAGCATTTCGCTCTGTCAGTCCCCTTAAGAAGGCGACTGCAGATGTGTTTTTTGCAGCCACCGAGCGCGTTGTACAACCCGCTCGCCTGCACCCAAACACCGTTTCTACGGCAACCCAGAGAAATCTCATAAGAGTACAATTCTGGTTATCTGGCTCACGCCGATGGTGTCTTGAGTGTAGAAAATGTGCCCGCTTCCCAGTGTTCACCCCTACACACAAGCACGGTTCCCCCTGTGTCATTCACTCATGCAGAGCCCACTCTAGAGCTGGCATATGCCGCTCAAGTGTTGAATGTAGGAAATGTGCTCACACCTACACACTGCCCGCTCTGCTACACTTTTATCCCAGGGGATAAAACCTATAAAGCCGACACACAACGGCTATGTGTAAATCTTGTGTCCGCCCGTGAGCTCCCACGCTTACTGATAAACACAACACATCCGCTTTGTCAGTCCCCTTAAGAAAGGCTACTGCAGAAGTGTATTTGGCAGCCAACGAGCTGGGAATACTACCCGCTCGCCTGCACAAAACCGGCGTTTTCTCAAAAGGAGTGTAATGCCTGGGTATCCGGCTCACGCCGTTGGTGTTTTAAGTGTAGAAAATGTGCCCACGTCTCAGTGTTCACCCCTACACACAAGCACGATAACCCCCGTGTCTCTCACAGAGCCCACTCTCATAAAGCTGGCAAATGTCGCTCGAGTGTTAAATGTAGGAAATGTGCCCACGAACCTGTGCCCACACCTACTCACTGCCCGCTCTGGTACACGGCCAAAGTTACCTCTTACCGGTCACGTTATGAATGTAAGTCCTGTGCCCGCTCACGAGCACTCACACTTACTGACAAACACTTTACCCCCGGTGCTGCTCGCGCATCCCGGTTTTTCCCACAAAACGCTCCCCGTCCAAACCAACCGGGACATCGTGTGTAAAACGACCAGCCATCACTGTCAGCGAGCCGCCGTATTCAAGCACCGAGAGCGCGCCCTCCGTGGCCATGCCTCTGATTCAGGTTCTGCCCTTAGCTGTACATGCAGAAGCATGGGAAGCTATTCCAGGTGTGTCAGTATGGGTGCTGAGCACAGTATAGCAGGGCTATTCGTTGCAGTTCGCTCGCCGTCCCCCGCGCTTTCAAGCACAAACCAAGACAAGAGTGAATGGGGAAGTAGCACACCTACTTCGGGCAGAAATAGCGAAGCTTCTGTGCAAAGGGGCCATAGAACCGGTACCTCCTTCTCTGAGCGAGTCAGGCTTTTACAGCCGTTACTTCCTCGTGCCCAAGAAGGACGGAGCTCTCAGACCGATTTAGATCTTTGAACAAAGCTCTTATGAAAAGAACGTTCAAAATGCTCACAACCAGACAGATCCTCGCGCAGATTCGCCCGGGAGACGTCTGAAAGACGCTTATTTTCAGATTCAGATAATACCCCGTCACAGGCCATTCTTGAGATTCGCCTTCGACGGTCAGGTATATCAATACACCGTCCTGACGTTCGGCCTGTCTTTAGCACCCCGTACATTCACGAAGTGCATGGACACGGCTCTCGCTCCCCTGAGATGTCAGGGCATGCGGATTTTGAACTATCTGGACAATTGGCTGATTCTAGCACAGTCAGAGGAAGAACTTATTTCTCACAGAACAGTGCTTCTCAGCCACCTGGAAAGCCTGGGTCTCACGGTCAACTGGACCAAGAGCTCATTACTGCCCAGTCAGTCAGCCTCTTTTCTGGGTTTAGAACTGGACTCTGTGGCAATGACAGCCCGGCTGTCGACACAGCGTGCACGCCGTGTTCAACGCTTGGCCGCGTCTTTCCAGATGGGCAGCGCCGCACCTCTAAAAACATTTCAGAGGATGCTGGGTTGTATGGCATCAGCTGCAGCAGTGCTTCAGCTGGGTCTACTGCGTATGCGCCCGCTGCAACGCTGGTTGAACGCTCGAGTGCCTCACCGAGCCTGGGCGTCCGGCGGCATACGAATCAGAGTGACTCAGAGCTGCGTTTCAGCACTGAGACCCTGGTTAGCGGCCGACTGGTACCAGCGGGGAGTGACAATGGGAGCCATCTCGCACCAAAAAGTTATCTCGACAGACGCCTCCAACTTAGGTTGGGGCGCTCTTTTCGAGGGCAGACCGGTCTTTGGCCTGTGGTCAGACCAGGAGAAATGCCTCCATATAAACTGTTTGGAGATGATAGCGGTCGAGAACGCGATCAAACGTTTCCTCCCACACATACGGGGCCACCATGTTCTAGTCCGTTCGGACAACATGTCCGTGGTGTCCTACGTGAACCACCAGGGCGGTGTCAGATCCAGGAATCTCTGCAAACTGACAGAACGCCTTCTCGTGTGGGCTCATCACTCGTTGCGCTCGCTAAAGAGCCGCGCACGTACCGGGCCACATGAATGTCGGCCCAGACAGACTGTCCAGAGACAACATTCCCCCGGGAGAATGGTCTCTGCACCCTCAGACAGTCCAGTCACTGTGGCGCCTTTTCGGCAAAGCGGAAGTCGACCTTTTTGCGTCAAAAGACAACGCTCATTGCCTGAGATTCCTCTCGAAGAGCGAGGACGCGCTGGCCCAAACCTGGCCCAGCTGCCCGCTGTACGCTTTCCCTCCGATCTCACTGTTACCACAGGTAATCAAGAAGATCAGGGAAACGCGCCACTCAGTGCTCCTCGTAGCCCCGCGATGGGAGAACCAAACCTGGTTCCCAGAGCTGGTGAGGCTGTCGCACGTAGCCCCATGGCCGATCCCGGTGAGGAAAGACCTCTCCCAAGCCGGTGGATCAATTTGGCATCCCCATCCAGAGCGCTGGTCTCTGCATGCGTGGATAATCAACGGATGCCCGTTGCTTTGCCGGAAGGGGTCGTGAACATGATCACGCAGTCTAGAGCTCCTTCTACGAGAAGACTCTACGCGTCTAAATGGTCAGTGTTCTCCAAATGGTGCGCTACAAAGAGCCTGGATCCACGCACGTGTGGGGTTTCGTGGATGCTTTCCTTCCTTCAAGAGCTGTTGGACAAGGGCAGGTCCCCTTCCACGCTCAAAGTGTACGTTGCGGCTATTGCAGCGTTCACAGAGTCAACGCGCAGCCGTGCGATAGGAAGGAACGAGCTCATCATCCGCTTCCTTAGAGGAGCCAGGAGGATGAACCCCCCCGCGGCCCCTCTCGGTTCCTATTTGGGATCTTTCTTTGGTCCTAGAGGCCATGAAAGCGTTTCCCTTTGAACCGTTAGAATCCGTGGATCTGAAATACCTCTCGCTCAAGACCGTTTTCTGATAGCTCTGTCTTCAGTAAAACGTGTGGGGGATCTACACGCACGATACACATCTGTTAGCCCCGCATGTCTCGAGTTCGGACCAAATGACTCTAAAGTTATCCTCAAACCGAGACATGGTTACGTCCCCAAGGCGATTGGCACTCCCTTTAGGGTGCAGATCATCTCCCTATCGGCTCTGCCAGCATCCGATAGCGAGGACAGTGATAACCTCCTATGCCCCGTCAGGGCGCTGAGAGTTTACATCACGCGCTCCGCCGCCTTCAGGCGTTCTGAGCAGCTCTTTGTTTCGTTTGGCGGGCGCACCAAGGGTCTCGCCGCCTCGGAACATAGCCTATCCAGATGGATAGCGGACGCTATCGCAGCAGCTTATGCGTCAAAACACCTGCAGTGCCCTACGGGCATCAGAGCCCATTCCACGAGAGGCATGGCTTCATCGTGGGCTTGGTCCAGCGGGATTTCTATCCACGACATTTGTATGGCGGCAGGCTGGGCCTCCCCCTCTAAAATTCGTGAGGTTTTATAACCTGGAAGTTCCCGCCTTGCAGGCTAAACTTTTATCAGTCTAAGTGATGTGTATGTTCTGCCCAGTTTTCATGCGCAGACTACTTCATGTACTACTAGCTCTTCTGGTTGAGCTGCACTAGGGATGAGACTCTCTATATATAGACCGGCGGAGCCACTCTGTATTTCCCAGTCATATGCTTGTGCACTTGCGCTGGCCCGCGTTGCTGGCCGCCTATTCTCTTACAGCTGCACAAGAGGGTGATACTCTCTATACATAGACCGGCGGAGCCGCTCTATTTTTTTTCCCTATGATGTGCTTATGTACTTGTGCTGGCCCGCATTGCTGGCTGCCTGTTCCCGCATGTTGTGTTCCCCGGGATTCCCCGGGACTGCAGTGGATGCTCGGCGCGCACGGCGTTGACAAGGGGTTCCCGTAGCGTAAGCAACTTATGCAATACGAGAGAACCTCTCGTAAGAGAACGTACTCGGTTACCTAACGTAACCTCGGTTCTCTCTAGAAGAGGGAACGAGTATTGCATAACCTGCCGTGCTCGCGCCACGAGCTTATTCGCTTCAGTCAATGAAAACCAGAGTTCAGCCTGTTGAGCCCTTCCTAATATACACTAAGCCGCACCCATTCTGGCGGGCTGTGACGTGTGGAGGGCGCGATGTCACGCAGGGCTCACCGATAGGCTGCTGCAGTTGCCGCAGGTCAGCCAATGAGCACGCTGATTCAGCCTGCTATGGTCTGCTGGCTGCCGCACTGCGTTGACAATATATACAAAATTAAGGATAATTTTTGGCTTCAGATCTCGAGAAAAGATGAACTTTACCCGTAGCGTAAGCAACTTACGCAATACTCGTTCCCTCTTCTAGAGAGAACCGAGGATACGTTAGGTAACCGAGTACGTTTTACAAGTTTACCTTGGGCGTCAATTGCAGCATGTTCTCGCCTTCTGTGGGCATCCTTGCACATTTACCACAAGTAGGCTACATTGCAAAAAAGTAACATTGTAAAAGAAATTGTAGCACGTCAACTGAAAGCAATAGTTATAGCTTACTGCATTGGTGTCTGTCTGCTAACGTTACATATTATAAAGCAGTTAAGTGTTTCACAATCAATACATATTTTGGAGATTTAAATCGAATTTGACAAAAAAAAAAAAGTCTGAGTTTGTTTAAAGACCGTTTAAATTAGCGTTAACGTTAAATCTGCATGCAGCATTGATGTAATGTTAATGGTAATTATAAAACTCTTACAATAACGCCGAAAGTAAGGAGGTGGTTGTTTGTCTCCTGTCGTCGCCGATTCGGGGTCTGAGTCTGGCTCGAACATAAGGCCGGATAACATTTCCCTCAGCAATGTCCATCATTACAGGTGTTTTATTTTATCACCAAGCCACAGCAGGCTACAGCATACGGGTCATTCTACAGAAACGTACACTTTTGGTATGGCAAGATGTCTTAAAATTGATTTCTTTTTCTAACATTTAAACTTACAACACATTATTAGATTACCCTTTGACTTTATGAATACGCATAAATGACAGCTTAATGATTTTTTATATTTTTTTGTGCATTTATTTAAAGACCGCATGTACCATTTTTTGGCAATATTAAAGTTTTTATGAAATATTATTTCAAATTTTTTTCAGCACATGTAGTCAGAGTTACCGAAAAATAATAATAATGCAGCAAATAAGGAGATTATGTTTTATTTATTTTAATCAGGTTTGTTAAAAGTGTGCTTGAATGAGGTTAGTTCATTTGCGCAACCATGTGTTTGCTATAACAATGAAAATATTTGAAAACCAGTTAAAATCAAGTAATGATGCAATCCTTTAAATCTTAACTTTTGAGTTTAGCAGAATTAAATGGATGCAAAATTATTATGTCACATGTGATATTGCATTTAATGAAAAAAGACAGTAACACCAGTGACACAATGAATCACCAATGACATACATAAGACCAAAGATCCTTATTCTTCAACTATAATTAAGTAGATGAGACTAAATTGTTACATTTGGCATATAATCTAAATTAATAGCTTTGAATAAAGTTTATCTATAAATGGGAGTCACTGATGTTACTGGTGTTACTCATAAGAAAGGTGACACCAGTGACAGTAACACCAGTGACAATTTTCATGAAAAATTCATTTTACAAAATGGCCGCTGCAAGGTATCAAACCACATCTTGTCAATCATGGTATACTAACTAAATTAAGTAGTTTAATCCATTTGTATTCTATTTTTTTTTTTTTTTTTTTTTTTACAATTACCTAACAATAAAGTAGGTCATACAAGTGAGTTTAACTAAAAGCTTCATATGAAATCATGAGATAAATGAGAAGATTTCTGATAACTGAAAAGAGACAGTGGATCTACCATGGGCTTTTCTTCATAGAAATTCAGGAAATTGGAAGAAGGAAGTCAAGTGATGTCATCAGTGTGATTTTTATTTCAAAATAAGAGATTTTTGTTTAATGGTAACACCAGTGACACAACTCCAGTGACCACTACTTTCATTATAAATTTTATAATATTTATTCTGCATTTTGTTTTTTTATATCATTTACATAATATATTTGATAGTTATATACACATTATTGTATTTTAAATGATGTAAAAACCTGTTATTGACCTCAAAATAAAGCATTTTCCCTCTGTACATGACTGTGGGGACGAGCACTTCTGTGGTGCTTGGAATTCTATATAATTAATACAAATCAAATATTGCCACATTGATGGCTTAAGAAGGTGTAATTGTTCAAATAACATTGTTTTATTTTAAAATGTAAAGAAATTGTAACCCTAAAGTGTTTTTTTTAAGTGTAACATTTCTGTTTCTGTTAGGCTAGGGACAGAAAAATGGACATTTCCATAGAATGACCCGACATGACCCAAGTTACCTGTGGTTAGCCTGGCCATGCATCGCTCAGAAAACAACAGGCCAATCAGAAGAGAGGTTCGTGAATATTAATTAGACAGGCCAAAATCGACCTGTTCTTAGCAGAGCTCCTGAGAAAGAAGCTGTAAAAATATATTGGGATGGTTTTTGGTACTTATACCGCAAATATATATTCTTAAGGACATCACAACCTAAAATAAATCTTCAGAAAGGTGTACAATAACTCACTTAATTATGATTTATTTCCCCAAAAAAACAAGGCTTAATATCTTATGTCATTTTACTACTTTAGAAAATGGGATCTTGATTTAAGAAATGTTTGATATTTGAACTGGAAACAAGACAAAAATACTAAGTAAGAAAAGTATTTTTTGCAGTGTGCCCCACCTGCACAACTGGGATTTAAACCCGGCTAGTGTCTTCTGCTGGTTAGATCAGCATTAAAGAACTATCTCAACTGTTAAATAAGATATAAGATTAAAATAATAGCAGATGTTTCTAAAGATTTTTCAAAAAAATACTTAAGAAATTTACTTTTGCTATGGTTAAATAAATGTTCAGTGATATCCTCCAAAGATTTCTGAATTTTGGCCCATTTTTTCTCTATATAGTGTTGATATGGCAACTAGTAAATACATTAAGCTTCATCATGCTGGCATGTGTGGAAGTATTTAAAACTAGCGTGTTACAACTAGCCCGCATTAGTTTGTGCCAGCTCCCCTGAATCAAACCGTACAGGAACATGTTAAATAAGGACTGATTAACAGAAAAGCAAACTGACTAAATTTAGGCAGGTAAAACAGGAACAGAAGATAAACAGAAGATGACATTAACTAAGATAAACATCTGAATAACATGAAGCCATTCACTGACTTATAAACTGGCCAACAAGTTAGTATAATTAAAGATATTGGATTAATTTAAGTCATGCTAAGAGATTTTGAAAGCAGAGTAATTTAAATAAATAAAGCCCAGTCATTGTACTCTGGTTGTGTTTATGTAAAGCACAAAATGGGGTTTCAAAAGACACACCTATGTTTACATGTAGCCAATATGTTTACTATATAGGCTCGAGTTTTTTTGCTTCTGTCATATCAGAATGGTCAGTGTTGGTCGCTTATTGTCTGTGATGTGACAAAGGGGTGGAACTGGATATGTAAAACAAAGAAAAAGGTTTGACTTTAAACGTACTTGACACTCGCCAAGCCAGTTTGTCGTGGAATAGCAGAGATGAAAATGCATCTGAAATAACAGCAGAAACATGATGGAAGTCAGTGAAGAACGACGGTAAAGTACCAGTGCGACATTATTAGACTGATGTGTTTAATTGTTTTAATTTTTGTATTGAAATTGTGATGGCATAAATTACTTTCTGTTATAATCCATATTGTAGCAAATGTACTGTTAATGATTCATATTAATGATGTGCAAAATTTGAAATCTTTTCAGAAGTGCCATTTGGATTTAGATGAGAACAATTAGTTGGTAACACTTTACTATAAGGTTTCATTAGTTAACATGAACTAATGATGAACTGCACTTCTATAGCATTTATCAATCTTTGTTAATGTTAGTTTCAACATTTACTAATACGTAAAAATAAAAACTGTTTATTGATTTAAACATTGTTAAAAATCAAAGGTTGTATTTGTTAACATTAGTGCACTGTGAACTAACATGAACTAACAGCTGTATTTGTATTAACTAATGCTATTAATACTGTAACAAATGTATTGATCATTGTTAGTTCATGTTAATTAATACATTAATGTTAACAAATGAAACCTTATTGTAAAGTGTTACAAATTTATACAGCTTGTAAAATATTAAAATCTAAATTTTTGATGCTTTTACTGGAAACCTCATTAGGAATACCTGTGTATTAAGTTTATTTATCTGAATGCATTGTTACATAGACATGCCAAAAGACTCGTTTTCTCTTTTTAGTCAAGTGCAAACAAATGGCGGATGCAGATTTCATCGTTCATTTGTTATGTTCACCATTTTGCTGATCCTGTCGCTGTGTTACTACATCGTCGTCTATGAAAACTCAGAAACCTGGACAGCAGCTGTTAGACTATTTCTTCCAGAGACATTTCACAATAAGACGACCAAAGTTTCTCTGACTACAGTATCGAGAGGGATTTCTGCTGAACCATGGAAGCCTCCAGAACCATATTATGTGGCTTACCCAAGCAATTATAGTTTTGTTATTAATGAGCTGGAGAAGTGCCAGAAGGAAAATACTTTCCTGGTGTTAATAGTACCAGTAGCTCCAGGAAACCTGGCCGCTCGGGACGCCGTCCGTTCAACGTGGGGTACGGAGAGGTCAGTCGCGGACAAGATAATAAGTTTACTATTTCTGATCGGTCTGCCAACTTCACAAGACAGCGAAAAGCTTCAAGAGGATTTGTTGCAGGAAAGCGAGAAATATCATGACATTTTACAAAGTAATTTCTGGGACAGTTACTACAATCTCACCATTAAGACAGTGGTAATGCTAGAATGGCTTTCTGCTTATTGTCAGAATGCGTCCTACGCGATGAAGATCGACTCGGATATATTTCTCAATGTGAAAAACTTAGTGAATATGCTTCTGCCGGCACCAAAGCAGAACTATATGACTGGACTTGTGGTTAGGAATGCAATGGTTTTGAGAAACCCCCATTCTAAATGGTATCTCCCAAAAATGGTTTATTCCCCGGCTTTCTATCCTCCCTATGTTGTGGGTTTAGCATATGTGTTTTCTCTGGACTTGTCAGGAAAACTTGTTGAAGCAGCACAAATTGTCAAACCGGTTTACATAGAGGACGTGTATGTAGGCCTGTGCATGAATCATTTAGGAATTGCTTTGACTGATCCACCTGATGGAAGCCTATTCAATGTCTTCCCTGTGGATTATAACCGTTGTCGCTATTCGAAACTCATCGCCACAACGACACGAAGCTTATATAACCAGGTTCACTTTTGGAGGGACTTACAGACACCTGGTCCTTATTGCTAACAACAAAAAAGCTGAATTTGTGTAATGGTTACATGACTTACAGTCAAACCAAAAAGTATTCAGACACCAGTAATAATTTGTTATTTTTTTTTTACTAGTGGGTGCAGGATACTAGTTCATTTATGTAAGTGAGGATAGCAAAATAAAGTAAACTGTGACATATTATACCCAAATATTCTTCATACAGTGACTACCAATACATTTTTTTTTTTTTAAATTGGACCAAAACTTATTCAGACACTTTGACATAAACATGTTTTGCTGATGTGTTTTTTCTCTAATTGCTAATGCGACCTTTTTACACCACAGACTGAACAAAATTAAGCTTTGCTTGGTAATAATGTAATAATGTGAGAAATGTTGAAGGTGTCTGAATACATTTTGGTTTGACTGTACATGTCACCAACAAAGCTTGCCGGTCATTTGTCATGAATGAAACACCAAAAACACAAAACCTAGGTTCATTAAGAGTCAGATCTAAGATGAGGAACAGCCAAATAAACGATTTAAGACCAAGATTAATTAAATAGGATTTAAACGACTAAAAAAAAGAAAGTAAATCACTTGAACTGGACTAACAAAAGTAACTTTTTTCAGTATTTTTTTGTTTTGTTGCTGTGCTGTTACATATGCAGTTGTTTATAATAACTTTTTAATGCATAATGACCAGAACTATAATGTCCGTTTTAATAAAAGACATTTTATCAAGCGTAGCGTCAGTTCTGGCAGGTCACGCTAGTCAAGCTCGCATCAACTGACCCTCAGCTGATCCACATCTACCTATAGGAATACGACGCCTATCACCATATACATATATAAGCTCCAGTATTATCAGCAGCGATCGCGTTTCTCAGGAGCTCATTACCCTCCTCCATCCCCAGCTCCTCATCTCGCCCAGTCAGGATTTGACATTCTGATTCCCCTTGAATCAGAATAATTATTGAATAATGTTGTACTTTAAAATCTTGAATTAAATGCAAATTTTCATGTTGGTTCTGTTCTGTTTACCCCAAGGGGGGTTATTGCTGCTCTCCTGCTCTTATCCATGCTAGGCTGCATGGATGCACAGGGAGTTCTTGCCCAGAACGGAACCATACCGCCAATCCAAACTGTATGCTAATTGTCAATCATATTTGACGGTAGTGGTCCTGACAGAAATCAATATTTTGTCATAAATGACAGCTCATCGTTCCTACATTCTTATTTCAGAATCAAGGGCCTGGGCTGCGTTTCTCAAAAGCATCGTGAGCCAAGTTGATCGTAGAGACCATTGTTGGCCAACGATGCATTTGAGAAATGGAGCCCAAGTCAGCTAGTCAAAAAATAAATAAATAAAAATCTACTGTATGTAAAGAAGAGGTCATAGATAGGCTAAGATATTTGTTAAACTAAATGTATTGCTATGGTTTTTGAAAGATTGAAAGAGTGATGGAATTAATAAAGCTTTAAATGGCTGCAGTCTTTAAAGTGTGTGTTTATATTTTAGTTATATTGTGTAAATCTTTAAGGGGGAAATGCATGTAAATTAGTAAATAAATCTGCCACGGAAACTAAAAACATTTTATAGGATTCTTCATTGGTGTTTCAACTCTTTGATAATAAGTCCCATTTAATGCTAATTGCAGACCAACAAATTTACACACATAAATGTTTTTATGGCTATAAAATCTGCACTTTTAAAAATAAAGGTTCCAAAAGGGTTTTTTAGCAGCGATTATGTAGTAGAACCATTTTGGTTCCCCAAAGAACCTTTCAGTTCTTAAAAGAAGAACATAAAAAACCCCCCAAAAAACCCCCAACTTTTGCAGGTTGGAAAGGTTCCTATAGCCGCTTTCCGACCGGAGGAACCTTTTCACAGTTCCTAGAACTATTGGCTAAAGTACCCGGATGTCGGCGTGTTCGCGCCGCAGGAACTAGGAACGATTTTAGTTCTAGGAACTCCATTTGGAGGAACTAATTTAGGTCCTACTTCAGAGTAGGGTCTAAACCAGCACTATAGGAACTACCCGTGACGTTAGTGTACGCTGATTGACCGAACGCACGTGGAACACCAGCACCCGCCATTTTTAAAACAGCTAGAATGTAAACACACAGATTATAGCCTATATATTTACTCCAGAAACTAACTATACAAACATGGAAAACAGCGATAGATGGGTCTCTAAACCTTTATGCTGAAGAGAAAATCCAACGCAACTCTGAGGGGACCAAGCCAAACATGATTGTTTATCTGCCCAGCTAACAACACTGGACATCAACCACACGGCAAAGGCTAATAACCTTTTTTTCATATATCAAACAAGTCAAGTCACCTTCATTTATATAGCGCTTTTAACAACGTAGATTGTTTCAAAGCGGCTTTACAGTGATAATAGGAAATGAAAGTAGCAGAGATTGTTTTGGCTTTATAGCAGCTCTAGAATAAATCTAATGTCCAGCTAAAGTTAGTTTTGATTGATTCACTTCCGTCGCAACGATCATTAGTTATTAGTTATTAATATACTGTCTACTTTCTATAACAGTTCTATCTAATAACATATTAAACAGTACTGTTAGACAGATCGCTAACTAATAAACATTGTTTAGCATTGTTTGCTCTGGCGTTCTCAGCGCCGCCAAAATAAAGGTCCGTCGCTCCGTCAAAATAAAAGTCACCGTGCTTGCGTCACTCCCTTACCCCTCCTACCAGTTCCTATGGCCACTTGGCCAGTGCGAACGCAAACAGCAAAACCGAGTTTGGGGGAGAGTAGTTCTTAGAACTGTTTAGAAGTGGACAGTTCCTAGAACTAAGTTCCTGTAACTACTTGGTCGGAAAGCGGCTATTGATGTTAAAGGTTCTTCGTGAAACCATAGATGCCAACAAAGAACTTTTATTTTCTAACTTCTCAAAATGATGTTCATGTCTCTCACGCTATATCTTCCTTGTTTAAAATCACTTAGGCTGCGTTCAAGTCCAAAATTGTTATGCCCTTCACTCGCTAGCTTCCCTCCGTCTCATTCACTCGGATGTACGTCATTGTTTACGTTGCACGAGTGCCCACTACTGGCAGAAACTGCAATGGGCTGAATACGCTCTATGCACGAACGATTTTAGAAACCGATTCGCTAGTCGGATTTCGCATGATATGAGAGAATACTCACCCTCAAAGTTGTCGATGTAGCTCGAAATATATCATTTAAAGCCCTTCTCTTTCTTACTCTTAGGTGTGACCGCTAACTGCCTCACAATATTGTTAACATAATTCACGTTAGGGATGGCGAAAACGAAAAATTTTCTTGACCGACCACCGAGCCTCATTAGCCGGTTGAAACCGGTTAACCGATTAGTTTAAAATATGCTACGCTATTTGAAATAACAGCCATTTCGAGCCGTGCCTGCAATTTCGCAACTTTTCGCATCTCTCTGCCGCTCTGCCGCTCTGCCTCCCGGCCCTTCCACTCACGAAACATGAGTCCCGCAAACGCGGCGCCGAGGAGCTTGTATGTAATCGGACGGAGGACAAATGACTCCTTAGTTTCGAAATGGTTTGGGTACAAGGTGATCGCATTGAAAATAAAGGCGTTTGTCTAGCGTTAGAAGCTCATTTGAAACATTGCCGCGCCTCATTTAAGAAAATGACAGCTCCGAAGAGACGCCACTTTAATTTGAGGTATAGTGCTAACAATAATAAAGAAACATGATGACCATCATCACCTTACATCATAGATGATGTGCTACTACTGTATTTAAGCACTGTATCACACAAGTTGCAACTTACATCTGTGTCATTCTTTTTGGTGAAATGGTCCCACACACTACTTTTCTTTGCACGCTTCATCCTGTCGTCTGCCTGTAGCCTTTACTTTTCGCAAACCTTGTGAGCGCGCGAACCCAAGCGCTGTGACCTCGCGCCAAACGTTTTTATTGGTTTATTAAGTACAAACAGGCGAGTTATGAAAAATTGAGTGTGAGGGATTTGTTCACTTCACACAAAAAGATCTTGGAATGAGATGGCTAACTGTAGTAGCGTTAAGTCCACTGTCTATAATAGCCTAATTTAGAGATCACTTTTTTTTTTTTAACCGACTACTGACAACTTTGACGTTGGTTAACGTTTATACGGTCAACCATCGGTCAAACGGTCAACGGTTAACATCCCTAATTCACGTTAACCGCTGGAAGTTCTTGTAAACAGCGAGTGTAATTTACCATCATTTCCACCGAATGCAAAAACGGTTTCCAATGCAGCAACGGATGTAACTGGGCGGGCCGAGACAAAACGCGGAAGCGATCGTGCATAGAGCCTATTGGAACATCCTAAGCCCTTGATCACTTGGAATCAGCTATGGAGTTGATATATTATTTATTTATTTTTTCCATTTAAGAATTTGTTTAATGCAGCATCCAAATGTATATAGGCGTGTTTGGGTTGTTAAAAAAAAAAAAAAAAAAATTGTAATTAATATATCATAGAGTTGTTTGTTGTGGTGGTGATTAGACGAGATATGTGGTGACGTCACAATTGTACTGCATTGTGGGACATATAGGTGCCTGAAGTGTATGGCTGCGTTCCAGTCCACTTTTAGACACGCACTTGCAAACTTCCCTAAGCACTTCCCCTCGGGGGAATCCCTGCCGCCATTTTGAAGTGCGTTCTACTTCGTGAAGTGGACGAGGGAAGTTTATATGGACAGACCCTCGTTCCCTCGACCAAGGGAGCGAGTCTACTTCATATGTACAATTCAGGCACCTATATGTCCCACAATGCAGTACGATAACTATACAAACATGGAAAACAGCGATAGATGGGTCTCTAAACCTTTATGCTGAAGAGAAAATCCAACGCAACTCTGAGGGGACCAAGCCAAACATGATTGTTTATCTGCCCAGCTAACAACACTGGACATCAACCACACGGCAAAGGCTAATAACCTTTTTTTCATATATCAAACAAGTCAAGTCACCTTCATTTATATAGCGCTTTTAACAACGTAGATTGTTTCAAAACCTTTTTTTCATATATCAAACAAGTCAAGTCACCTTCATTTATATAGCGCTTTTAACAACGTAGATTGTTTCAAAGCGGCTTTACAGTGATAATAGGAAATGAAAGTAGCAGAGATTGTTTTGGCTTTATAGCAGCTCTAGAATAAATCTAATGTCCAGCTAAAGTTAGTTTTGATTGATTCACTTCCGTCGCAACGATCATTAGTTATTAGTTATTAATATACTGTCTACTTTCTATAACAGTTCTATCTAATAACATATTAAACAGTACTGTTAGACAGATCGCTAACTAATAAACATTGTTTAGCATTGTTTGCTCTGGCGTTCTCAGCGCCGCCAAAATAAAGGTCCGTCGCTCCGTCAAAATAAAAGTCACCGTGCTTGCGTCACTCCCTTACCCCTCCTACCAGTTCCTATGGCCACTTGGCCAGTGCGAACGCAAACAGCAAAACCGAGTTTGGGGGAGAGTAGTTCTTAGAACTGTTTAGAAGTGGACAGTTCCTAGAACTAAGTTCCTGTAACTACTTGGTCGGAAAGCGGCTATTGATGTTAAAGGTTCTTCGTGAAACCATAGATGCCAACAAAGAACTTTTATTTTCTAACTTCTCAAAATGATGTTCATGTCTCTCACGCTATATCTTCCTTGTTTAAAATCACTTAGGCTGCGTTCAAGTCCAAAATTGTTATGCCCTTCACTCGCTAGCTTCCCTCCGTCTCATTCACTCGGATGTACGTCATTGTTTACGTTGCACGAGTGCCCACTACTGGCAGAAACTGCAATGGGCTGAATACGCTCTATGCACGAACGATTTTAGAAACCGATTCGCTAGTCGGATTTCGCATGATATGAGAGAATACTCACCCTCAAAGTTGTCGATGTAGCTCGAAATATATAATTTAAAGCCCTTCTCTTTCTTACTCTTAGGTGTGACCGCTAACTGCCTCACAATATTGTTAACATAATTCACGTTAGGGATGGCGAAAATGAAAAATTTTCTTGACCGACCACCGAGCCTCATTAGCCGGTTGAAACCGGTTAACCGATTAGTTTAAAATATGCTACGCTATTTGAAATAACAGCCATTTCGAGCCGTGCCTGCAATTTCGCAACTTTTCGCATCTCTCTGCCGCTCTGCCGCTCTGCCTCCCGGCCCTTCCACTCACGAAACATGAGTCCCGCAAACGCGGCGCCGAGGAGCTTGTATGTAATCGGACGGAGGACAAATGACTCCTTAGTTTCGAAATGGTTTGGGTACAAGGTGATCGCATTGAAAATAAAGGCGTTTGTCTAGCGTTAGAAGCTCATTTGAAACATTGCCGCGCCTCATTTAAGAAAATGACAGCTCCGAAGAGACGCCACTTTAATTTGAGGTATAGTGCTAACAATAATAAAGAAACATGATGACCATCATCACCTTACATCATAGATGATGTGCTACTACTGTATTTAAGCACTGTATCACACAAGTTGCAACTTACATCTGTGTCATTCTTTTTGGTGAAATGGTCCCACACACTACTTTTCTTTGCACGCTTCATCCTGTCGTCTGCCTGTAGCCTTTACTTTTCGCAAACCTTGTGAGCGCGCGAACCCAAGCGCTGTGACCTCGCGCCAAACGTTTTTATTGGTTTATTAAGTACAAACAGGCGAGTTATGAAAAATTGAGTGTGAGGGATTTGTTCACTCCACACAAAAAGATCTTGGAATGAGATGGCTAACTGTAGTAGCGTTAAGTCCACTGTCTATAATAGCCTAATTTAGAGATCACTTTTTTTTTTTTAACCGACTACTGACAACTTTGACGTTGGTTAACGTTTATACGGTCAACCATCGGTCAAACGGTCAACGGTTAACATCCCTAATTCACGTTAACCGCTGGAAGTTCTTGTAAACAGCGAGTGTAATTTACCATCATTTCCACCGAATGCAAAAACGGTTTCCAATGCAGCACCGGATGTAACTGGGCGGGCCGAGACAAAACGCGGAAGCGATCGTGCATAGAGCCTATTGGAACATCCTAAGCCCTTGATCACTTGGAATCAGCTATGGAGTTGATATATTATTTATTTATTTTTTCCATTTAAGAATTTGTTTAATGCAGCATCCAAATGTATATAGGCGTGTTTGGGTTGTTAAAAAAAAAAAAAAAAAAATTGTAATTAATATATCATAGAGTTGTTTGTTGTGGTGGTGATTAGACGAGATATGTGGTGACGTCACAATTGTACTGCATTGTGGGACATATAGGTGCCTGAAGTGTATGGCTGCGTTCCAGTCCACTTTTAGACACGCACTTGCAAACTTCCCTAAGCACTTCCCCTCGGGGGAATCCCTGCCGCCATTTTGAAGTGCGTTCTACTTCGTGAAGTGGACGAGGGAAGTTTATATGGACAGACCCTCGTTCCCTCGACCAAGGGAGCGAGTCTACTTCATATGTACAATTCAGGCACCTATATGTCCCACAATGCAGTACGATTGTGACGTCACCACATATCTCGTCTAATCACCACCACAACAAACAACTCTATGATATATTAATTATATATTTTTAAATTTAAAACGACTATATACATTTGGATGCTGCATTAAACAAATTCTTAAAGGGAAAAATTTTAAATAATAAATAAACTCCATAGCTGATTCCAAGTGATCAAGGGCTTAGGACATTCCAGTTCAGCCTGCCGCAGTTTCTGCCAGTAGTGGGCACTCGTGCAACGTAAGCAATGACGTACATCCGAGTGTTGAACTGATTTCTGCCTCCTGTCATGCGTTCTGACCGACGCTCCAGGGTGAGAACTATAGCCTCCTAAGCACCTGTGGTCCTTTCTATAAAATACCCCGAGCACTGGCCACTGTCACGAAACTACATCATTGCACAGGCTTCCGAACAACATTAATTTAAGGGAACAGTGGCTAATGTTTATTTATTCAGAAATACCACAGGAATTTAGTTCGACCTTAACCGTCTGTTCTGCACAGTTCACATGTGACTGCTTTGTCAATCAGGCTCAACTCAACGCTGGTTTTTCAAAGAAGCTCCTCCTCAAAGATGCTGCAGTCCCTACAGTTCATAGTTTTACAAGTTTACCTTGGGCGTCAATTGCAGCATGTTCTCGTGTTCTGTGGGCATCCTTGCACATTTACCACAAGTAGGCTACATTGCAAAAAAGTAACATTGTAAAAGAAATTGTTGCACGTCAACTGAAATCAATAGTTACATAGCTTACTGCATTGGTGTCTGTCTGCTAACATTACATATTATAAAGCAGTTAAGTGTTTCACAATCAATACATATTTTGGAGATTTAAATCGAATTTTACCCCCCCCAAAAAAAGTCTGAGTTTGTTTACAGACCGTTTAAATTAGCGTTAACGTTAAATCTGCATGCAGCATTTATGTAATGTTAATGGTAATTATAAAACTCTTACAATAACGCCGAAAGTAAGGAGGTGGTTGTTTGTCTCCTGTCGTCACCGATTCGGGGTCTGAGTCCGGCTCGATCATAAGGCCGGATAACATTTCCCTCAGCAATGTCCATCATTACAGGTGTTTTATATTATCACCAAGCCACAGCAGGCTACCGCATACATGACCCAAGTTACCTGTGGTTGGCCTGGCCGTGCGTCACTCAGAAAACAACAGGCCAATCAGAAGACAGGTTTGTGAATATTAATTAGACAGGCCAAAATCGACCAGGGGTGCGTTTCCCGAAAGCATCGTTAGCCAACTATGGTCGCAAGTTCCGTCGTTATCAGCATAGTTTAACGATTTGGTGTTTCCCGAAACCATCGTTCCAACGAACGTTCGCAAACAGCATCGCAAACTTGTGTGGTTGGAACGACAGCTCTCGAGCTGTCGTTAGAAGCATAGTTTCTAGTTTACATGAAATGTAGACTTAATAAATCCTTATCTTTAGCCAAATAAGCAAGCTGACATTCAGTACAACCCGTGTTATTTATTTGGAATACATACAAATGTTATTTACGTCTTTTAGTTTGTCAAGAGATTTAAAGCACCGTTTTTGAAGACTGCGCATGTGCGAACGTGCTCTACTATGTAAGAAAGAGCCAAATATTGAGTCTTGTAATAAAGCAAAATAACTGAGAAAAATTAGAAATAGTCTTCAGATGCCATGTCTGTAACTTATATGACAAAATCTAGCGTTAATTCGATCTCAAACAGATTAATTAAAATAAGTTATTAGTCCACCACGTGCGAGACGTCATAAACCAACGTGGTTGAACGATACTTTGCGAATTATGGTTTCGGGAAACAGTCGTGACTAGCTAGTTGATTTCTCCAACGATGCATCGTACTATGGTAGTTAAGCAGCGAGCTATATAGTTGTACGGAAACGCACCCCAGGTGTGCGTTTCCCGAAAGCATCGTTAGCCAACTATGGTCGCAAATTCCGTCGTTATCAGCATAGTTCAACGAGTCAGTGTTTCCCGAAACCATCGTTCCAACGAACATTCACAAACAGCATCGCAAAGTTGTGTGGTTGAAATGACAGCTCTCGACCTGTGGTTAGAAGCAGAGTTTCTAGATTGCATGACATTTGGACTTAATAAATCCTTATCTTGAGCAAAATAAGCAAGATGACATTCAGTACAACCTGTGTCTATTGTTTAGAATACATACAAATGTCATTTACGTCTTTGAGTTTGTCAAGAGATTTAAAACACCGTTTCTGAAGAGTGCGCATGTGCGAACGTGCTCTACTACGTAAGAACGAGTCTATGATTGAATCTGGAAATAAAACAAAATAACTGAGAAAAATGAGAAATAGTCCTCAGATGCCATGTCTGTAATTTATAGCAAAACATCTAGCGTTAATTCGATCTCAAACAGATTCATTAAAATAAGTTATTACTCCACCACGTGCGTGACGTCAGAAACCAACGTGGTTGAACGACCACTTGCGACAATACGGTTTTGGGAAACAGTCGTGACTAGCTAGTTGATTTCTTCAACGATGCATCGTACTATGGATTAAGCAGCGAGTTACGTCGTTGTTCGGGAAACGTGTCACGGTGTGACAAAAGCCAGATAAAGAGAGAAAGTAAAATCCTCGTGAAGGCAGTATTATTTGGAGACCTCTGGTGGATGGTCGTCTCATCACACCGCGAAATCTGCTGCCATGGCAGCGAGGCCAATTGCCTGATTGATAACAGGTGAGGAGAATTACAGAGAGTGTTGTGAGAGGAACGTGCATTAAGATGGGGCTTTAAAAAGAGAGAGGAAACAGACGGTTGGCGTGGTTCTCCTCCCGTGAGATACTGTGTTCTGTCGGCGGGTTGTTTATATTTGAAGCTGGACTGTGAAGCAGGGCGAAGATTGAAGCCGAGAAATGGAAATGAGAGAGTGAAGTTTGGTCAATGAGATCTAGGGGATATCGTCAACAGTGGGAAAGACGCAAAGTGATGAGTATTTGATCCGTTGTTTATATGCACTGACACTGAAGTGGTGTGGAAAGTCTGGAAAGCGTGTGGCACGAGTGAAGTATTACACCGAGTGAATTAATGATCTGTCTCCAACCTTTGTTCTTCCTGCACTGAATGTGACGATTACTACATCCGTTTGACTATCTCTGAGAGAAGTGGAGCCCGTGTAGAGACGAGAGTCGATCTGGTGGGAGAAAGACCGGTGAGTGAGTGCTGGCCCGAATGCACGTGTGCGAGTGGAATGCAGTGCCTGAAGTGACGATTCACACGGTTTGTGTTATGGAGTGAAGTTTATCGTGTGGAGAAGTATTAATAGTCTGCTGTGCACTCGCTTCTATAGTCTTTCACCCGCTGTCTCTGAACGGGGTTCGTTACATCCAGCGTCCAACTTACCATTTGAGACAGTCCCACTCTGTGAATGCTGCCGATCCATTAATTCCTGTTACATTGTTGCAGCGTACAGTTGAACTGGAGCGTCTTGCTTAAAGCAATCTTCCTGTCTGGTGGTCTCCACATGTCCCGATCGAAAGCCGCTGCCCTGGTTGGAAAGGAGAGAAGGTAGTACAGATGAATGTTTCATCCACTGTTGAATGATTAATTCCTGTTACATTGTTGCAGCGTACAGTTGAACTGGAGCGTCTTGCTTAAAGCAATCTTCCTGTCTGGTGGTCTCCACATGTCCCGATCGAAAGCCGCTGCCCTGGTTGGAAAGGAGAGAAGGTAGTACAGATGAATGTTTCATCCACTGTTGAATGGTCAAATCCTGTTGCATTATTGCAGTGTACAGCTGAACTGGAGCGTCTTGCTTAAAGCATCCTTCCCGTCTGGTGGTCTCCACACGTCCCTATCAAAAGCCGCTGTCTGGTTGGAACGAGAGAAGGTATTGCAGCTGAATGTTTCATTACTGCTGAATGGTCAAATCCGGTTGCATCGATACAGTGTACAGCTGAAGTGGAGTGTCTTGCTTAGAGCATCCTTTCCGTCTGGTGGTCTCCACATGCTTCATCGAAAGCCGCTGTCCTGTTCAGAAAAGGTATTTGAAATGAACGTTTGATATGCTGTTGAATAGTTAAACCCTGCTACCTGGTTACAGTGCACAGCCGAAGTGGAGTGTCCCGCTCAAGTGTCCTCTCCGTCTGGTGGTCTCCAAATGTCCCATTGAAGGCTTGTCCTGTTCAGAAAGAGAGAAGGTATTTCAATTGAACGTCCATATGCTGATGGGAAGTTAACTCCTGCTACCTGGTTACAGTGCACAGCCGAAGTGGAGTGCCCCGCTCAAGTGTCCTCTCCGTCTGGTGGTCTCTAAATGTCCCATTGAAGGCTTGTCCTGTTCAGAACGAGAGAAGGTATTTCAATTGAACGTTCCATATGCTGTTGGGAAGTTAAATCCTGTTACCTGGTTACAGTGTACAGTCAAGTGGAGTGTCTCCCTCAAAGCGTCTTCTCCGCCTGGTGGTCCCCACCTGTCCCCACTAAAAGCCTCCGCCCTGCTCAGAA
The DNA here is from genome assembly GCF_963993115.1 of Abramis brama. NCBI lineage: Eukaryota > Metazoa > Chordata > Actinopteri > Cypriniformes > Leuciscidae > Abramis > Abramis brama. The sequence goes on along the minus strand of NC_139965.1, from coordinate 59,974,811 downwards.
AGAGAGAAGGTATTTCAATTGAACGTTCCATATGCTGTTGGGAAGTTAAATCCTGTTACCTGGTTACAGTGTACAGTCAAGTGGAGTGTCTCCCTCAAGCGTCTTCTCCGCCTGGTGGTCCCCACCTGTCCCCACTGAAAGCCTCCGCCCTGTTCAGAAGGAGAGAAGGTATCACTGTTGAGCGTCGCATCTTGTTGAACCATTGAACCCTGTTGTATTGTTGCAGGGCACAGTCAAAGTGAAGTGTCCTCTTGCCGGGTGGCCTTCCGTGCCCGTGTTGCAAATTGTTGCTGCTGTTCGGAAGGAAGGAGAATAGCCGCGGCACGTGCCTCAATCAAAGTGTCGTCTTGCTGTCCACGGTCCCCTCCTGGCCCGGCCTGCTCGCCACCTGCGCTCCTGTGACCCGTCTGAATTGAGGATCCCCGTCCTCTGGATACTTACCTCTGGGCAGCCTCCGGCACTCGTTCCATCCTCACCACGAGTATTTACCTGGTTCCAGTCCGAATGGGGTCCGAGTAGCCAAGACGTCTTTGTGAGCCCTGTAAAGAGTACTTACCCAGTGACCTACCTGGATGGTGTGTGTCCTCCTTGATTCCTCTCCGACGAGCCGCAGGGTGTTCACGAACGTCCATCTTGCTCCGGTCCAGGGGCCCATTGAATTGCTTCTGGCGTCAAGAAGGAAGATTTTAATTAGGACTTTTCAAATTATCTGCTTTTAACTCAATAAAGAAATTGTTATTCCTTTATCCTCTGTCTGCTGTTTGGTTCCTTGACACGCTCCTCGAGGCGGTACCCGGTCTCCAGGGGTGGGTGCAGTCTGGCTTGGCCCACCCCGACCTGTGACAAACGCACCCCTGTTCTTAGCAGAGCTCCTGAGAAAGGAGCTGTAAAAATATATTGGGATGGTTTTTGGTACTTATACCACAAATCTATTCTTAAGGACATCACAACCTAAAATAAATCTTCAGAAAGGTGTACAATATGGGACCTTTAAGCAAAAACTCACTTAATTTTGATTTATTTCCCCAATAAACAAGGCTTAATATCTTATATCATTTAACTACTTTAGTAAATGGGATCTTGATTTAAGAAATGTTTGATATTTGGACTGGAAACAAGACAAAAATACTAAGTAAGAAAAGTATTTTTTGCAGTGTGCCCCACCTGCACAATTGGGATTTAAACCCGGCTAGTGTCTTCTGCTGGTTAGATCAGCATTAAAGAACTATCTCAACTGTTAAATAAGATATAAGATTAAAATAATAGCAGATTTGTCTATCTTAGAATTTTAAATAAACACAAAAAAATACTTAAGAAATTTACTTTTGCTATGGTTAAATAAATGTTCAGTGATATCTTCCAAAGATTTCTGAATTTTGGCCCATTTTTTCTCTATATAGTGTTGATATGGCAACTAGTAAATACATTAAGCTTCATCATGCTGGCATGTGTGGAAGTATTTTAAACTAGCGTGTTACAGCCCGCATTAGTTTGTGCCAGCTCCCCTGAATCAAACCGTACAGGAACATGTTAAATAAGGACTGATTAACAGAAAAACAAACTGACTAAATTTAGGCAGGTAAAACAGGAACAGAAGGGAAACGCAACCAGAAAATAAACTGCTGTGACATTAACTAAGATAAACATCTGAATAACATGAAGCCATTCACTGACTTATAAACTGGCCAACAAGTTAGTATAATTAAAGATACTGAATTAATTTAAGTCATGCTAAGAGATTTTGAAAGCAGAGTAATTTAAATAAATAAAGCCCAGTCATTGTACTCTGGTTGTGTTTATGTAAAGCACAAAATGGGGTTTCAAAAGACACACCTATGTTTACATGTAGCCAATATGTTTACTATATAGGCTCGAGTTTTTTTTGCTTCTGTCATATCAGAATGGTCAGTGTTGGTCGCTTATTGTCTGTGATGTGACAAAGGGGTGTGTTGGGAACTTTTTCCTTCTTCAAAGCAAGACGTTGGGATCACGTTCAAACAGAAGTTCTTCTTTATTGAGCGCGGCTGTGGTTCGTCCAACATTCTAAATCTAATACAGTATTCAGTGTAATTATACTTCTCAAAGACGGGAGGGATTACATAGAGGTGGAGTCTCTGAACAAAGCATGTAAATTAAGTATGAACACACCCTACTCTGAAAGCGCTACCAGTCCAATTGAATCAGCATAACTTATTCAAATGCTGATACTCATAGATATCATATATAAACGCTAGATGTCTTATGGCGCAGTCACTTCCGGCATCACCGTTTGGCCATCTTGTCACAGGCAGGCTTAAAGGTGGTATCAGCGATTTCAGGCCCAAACATAAATGTTCACATTCATCTAATCTTACCTAACGATCCGCTAGCTGCCCGCCCCATAAGCATGCCGTCAAAAAAACGCGTCTCTGTAGGCAGCCTAGGCTCTGAGATCTGCACACAAAAACAGTTGTTTTCACCCGGTTTAGCCAAACACTCAAAACCAAAATAAATAGTGTTCCAACCAATCACCGACAGGGGCGGGTGTTGCATTGATCATGTTAGTTCATGTTAATTAATACATTAATGTTAACAAATGAAACCTTATTGTAAAGTGTTACAAATTTATACAGCTTGTAAAATATTAAAATCTAAATTTTTGATGCTTTTACTGGAAACCTCATCAGGAATACCTGTGTATTAAGTTTATTTATCTGAATGCATTGTTACATAGACATGCCAAAAGACTCGTTTTCTCTTTTTAGTCAAGTGCAAACAAATGGCGGATGCAGATTTCATCGTTCATTTGTTATGTTCACCATTTTGCTGATCCTGTCGCTGTGTTACTACATCATCGTCTATGAAAACTCAGAAACCTGGACAGCTGCTGTTAGACTATTTCTTCCAGAGACATTTCACAATAAGACGACCAAAGTTTCTCTGACTACAGTATCGAGAGGGATTTCTGCTGAACCGTGGAAGCCTCCAGAACCATATTATGTGGCTTACCCAAGCAATTATAGTTTTGTTATTAATGAGCCGGAGAAGTGCCAGAAGGAAAATACTTTCCTGGTGTTAATAGTACCAGTAGCTCCAGGAAACCTGGCCGCTCGGGACGCCGTCCGTTCAACGTGGGGTACGGAGAGGTCAGTCGCGGACAAGATAATAAGTTTACTATTTCTGATCGGTCTGCCAACTTCACAAGACAGCGAAAAGCTTCAAGAGGATTTGTTGCAGGAAAGCGAGAAATATCATGACATTTTACAAAGTAATTTCTGGGACAGTTACTACAATCTCACCATTAAGACAGTGGTAATGCTAGAATGGCTTTCTGCTTATTGTCAGAATGCGTCCTACGCGATGAAGATCGACTCGGATATATTTCTCAATGTGAAAAACTTAGTGAATATGCTTCTGCCGGCACCAAAGCAGAACTATATGACTGGACTTGTGGCCAGGAATGCAATGGTTTTGAGAAACCCCCATTCTAAATGGTATCTCCCAAAAACGGTTTATTCCCCGGCTTTCTATCCTCCCTATGCTCTGGGTTTAGCATATGTGTTTTCTCTGGACTTGTTGAAGCAGCACAAATTGTCAAACCGGTTTACATAGAGGACGTGTATGTAGGCCTGTGCATGAATCATTTAGGAATTGCTTTGACTGATCCACCTGATGGAAGCCTATTCAATATCTTCCCTGTGGATTATAACCGTTGTCGCTATTCGAAACTCATGGCCACAACGACACGAAGCTTAAATAACCAGGCTGACTTTTGGAGGGACTTACAGACACCTGGTCCTTATTGCTAACAACAAAAAAGCTGAATTTGTGTAATGGTTACATGACTTACAGTCAAACCAAAAAGTGTTCAGACACCAGATAGTAAAATGTTTAAATATTTGGGACCAAAAATTACTCACTTTGACATGAACATGTTTTTCTGAAGTGTTTTTTTTTTTTTTAGTGCTATTGAGAGCAAGAGACTAAACAAAATTTTGCATTGCTTGGTAACTGGTTGACCTAAATTGGTATTATCTAATTGTGTAGTTAAATTTAACAGCTGACAGCTTTTCAACCTAATTCATGTGTGAGACAGTCTTAACAGAAGGATGGACAAAACCAGTGAAATATCAAGTGATTTGATAACTCTGAGTTCTTGCATTTTATTACCATTTTCTAAACTATAGGGAATAAATTGTGATAATTTATGTCACATGATAATTTATGGATGTGAGATATGTTGAAGGTATCTGATACATTTTTAATGGATGTGATCAGAACTATAATGTCCATTTTAGTAAAAGACATCTTGTCAATATTTTGTCATAAATGACAGCTCATCGTTCCTACATTCTTATTTCAGAATCAAGGGCCTGGGCTGCGTTTCTCAAAAGCATCGTGATCCAAGTTGATCGTATAGAGACCATTGTTGGCCAATGATGCATTTGAGAAACGCAGCACAGGTCAGCTAGAAAAAATAATCAAAATCTGTATGCAAAGAAGAGGCCATAGATGGGCTGAGATATTTGTTAAACAAAATGTATTACTATGGTTTTGAAAGAAAGTGATGGAATTAATAAAGCTTTCAATGGCTGCTCTCTGTTTATATTTTAGTTTATATTGTGTTCATTTTGTTGTAAAGTCAAAAATGCATGTAAATAAATGCCACAGATACTAATTTTTATTTTAAAGGGACTCTTCATTGGTGTTTCAACGCTTTGATAATAAGTTAAACTCCCATTTAATGCTAATTGTTGACCAATAAATTTACACACATATATAACTGATTTTATGGTTATAAAAACTCTTAAAAATAAAAGTTCCAAAAGGGGGTTTTAGCAGCGATGATGTAGTAGGAGAACCATTTTTGGTTCCCCAAAGAACCTTTCAGTTCTTAAAAGAAGAACATTATTATTATTTTTTTTTTTTATTACAAAAATAAAACTTTTATAGGTTGAAAAGGTTCCACTGATGTTAAAGGTTCTTCATGGAAGCATAGATGCCAATAAAGAACCTTTGTTTTCGATGCCAATAAATAACCTTTGTTTTCTAACTTCTCAAAATGATGTTCATATCAGACAGCTATTTACAACTATCAGTGTCTCACACTATATCTTCCTTGTTTAAAATCACTTATACTATGTGGCTGTCGAATGGTTGAATCTGATTGGTTTATGAACGTTCTAAGTTGTGCAATTATTTTCAGGGAAACGAACAGCTAAAGTAGTGATTTCAGTCATTTCAAAGGTCCTTACAGCAAAAGAACCAAAACCCATAATGACAATTACCAAGCATATAAATATATAAATATATTAAACAATAGGATAAAAAGTACACATTATTAGGCCTACCATGTTTTTTTTATATATAAAGTCAGGCTGTATATAGTCAGCCTGACAGGTTTTCAAAGCAGGCGACATAGCTTTTCATATAAGTAGATAACCTCAAGTTTCAGTTCCAAAAATGGAGGTAACTTCCTGGTAAGTAAATAGCCATACTAGCTTATTCTCAGAACATTATCTGCTCAAGAGAAGCTCATGTTTCAGGGTTAGTTTACTTCAGAGGTGTTCAGCACATACTTGCCCTATAAATTATGTATTGCCTTAGAAGTCAGGAGTTTATCACACTGAACCTCTACAAGCACCTGTAACCCTGGTACGCAGAAGTTTCTATTCTAACCCTTTAAACCGATTTTGCTTCTCTGTTTGTAATCAGATATTTTAATCTGCTAAATTCCAGGAGTGTTTTCAGCTACCTGTCAAGTTTTGGATTTGAAAATAAGGGAAATTTTCCGCCGCCCACCGCGAGCAGCCCCCTCCCCCCCAGCATTTATTTAAAGGCTTATTTTCATATTTTCTGTTCATTCATCATTGCTTGTCTTTACATTTACATTTTATTTTCATTCCACACGTTCTTTTCATTTCATATTGCTTTTCTTTTACAGTTTTTCTTTTCATTTCACATAACTTTTCTTTACTCTTTTAGTGAGTTATTGTACAAATTTGTTGCAGACTTTGCATTCGCGGTATTTACATGAGGGTTTTGGTTTTTTGGCAGGAGTGCCCAGTTCCGTCTTTTTATTTTATTTTTATTTTTACGAACTTTATTATGAACAATGCACAGGACAATAGGTACAGAGAACACTACAAATACTATGCGTGCCTTCCGTCTCTGTAGTAGCGTCCATCATCCGTCTCTGTTTTTTTTCTTTTCTGTTTTTTCCCGCGTTGTCACCATAGACTGTAAGGGTTGTCACTCATCATCTGACCTCACACACTAACCTCGCGACAACTGCCACCTACAGTACCTGTAGTAGGCTACTGCAGGTGGCAGTTATCGCGAGGCTACTGACAGACTCAGATTAGGAATGTTTTTTTTGTTGTTGTTTTTTACTCCGCCCGGGCCGGGGTAGCCTATTATTATTTTTTAATAACGCAGGTTAAAAACTGGGAGATTTACGGGAAAATACTAATACGGGAGGACGGCGGGAAAGAAGAGTAAAATACGTGACTTTCCCGGCCAAAACGGGATACTTGACAGGTATGGTTTTCAGTCCAGTGATCGAGTAAGCGAATTCATTCAAACGATCAGTCCAAAACAGCACTAATGCAAAGAAAACGTCTCGGTTACATATGGTAACCCTCGTTCCCTGATGGAGGGAACGGAGGCGTATGCTGTGACCGACAAATAGGAATTTCGCTAGAGAGGCCAATCTACTTTGAGTGAAACTAAACGAGCCAATGCACATTAGCGTGCAATCATTTGCATCAGCTGCTCAGCCACGCAGCGCGGGTATATAATGAGCAGAAGGTGCGATTGCACTTCAGTTTTTTGCTGAGGAGCCGAGCCGATGAGCTGGTTGCCCCGGCGGGTCACAGCAGATGTAGCGATGGGACGTACGTCTCCGTTCCCTCCTTCAGGGAACAAGGCTTAACATTGTAACAATCTGCTATGTAGTTTTTTAGATTATTAACAAGAAATCACGGGATTCATGGACTGAGTTACACTCATTAATGAAATTGCTTTTTAAAGGAACACTTCGACTTTTTGGGACTTTAGCTTATTCACCTTATCCCCCAGAGTTAGATAAGTCTATACATACCTTTTTCATCTCCGTGCGTGCTGTAACTCTGTCTGACGCACCCACCGCTAGCCTAGCTTACAAAGTGACAAAATATTACAAAAAATATTATGTGACAAAAAATATTACAAGTGACAAAATAACGCCAACGTTTTCCTATTTACATGTTGTGATTTGTATAGTCACAGCGTGTACGAATAACAAGGTCACATGAGACACAACCATCTTTTAACCGTATACATACTGAGAACTATATTCTCAGAAGACGAAGCACTGTTACTTCTGCGGAGTGATTTACTCCAATTCTGAGCGAACTCTGCTCCTCACCACGGGGCTTCTCAGGCGCTGCGAGCAAATCACTCCGCCCAAGTTAGCAGTGCTTTGCCTTCTGAGAATATGTGACCATGTTATTTGTACACGCTGTGACTATACAAATCACAACATGTAAATAGGAAAATGTTGGCGTTATTTTGTCACTTATTGGGAGCAGTCGGGTCAATTTTTTATTTTTTTTAACAGATTGGGCTTTGGTCGGACTCAGGCTCATTTAGCTTTTCTCCTTTCATCGTGCCCATAATATACGTGCAGAGCGCAGGCTACTGTATGGAATATTGTTATATTGATAGGCTAATATTATAAATATGCAACGCAATATGCGATCACGCGAGTGCAATGCATTAGGTGACAGTTGACCATGCAGAGCATCAGGGAGAAGTTGGAGCGTAAGGAGTCACTAAAAGTTCCCAATACTTCAGGAAAAGCTGCATTTTGAAAGAGTTTTGATTTGATTACCGAGCCTGAAGCCTTCAACAGTGGATGCTATTCTTTTTCTTCACAATGATCACAAATAAACAGTGAATGAACCTACTCAGTTCAACGGATTTTTTTTTTGTATTTGTATTTCTGTATTAATATTTGTGGGCATAATTGTCGGTGGTGGTAGTTATGTTTGAGGCCTATAATAAAATTTTATCTAGTAGCGTGTGTGTGTATGTGTGTGTGTCTTGTGTGTGCGTCTAGCAGAGACAGCACACATCAGAGAGTGTGCGTCAGAGAGAGCTCAAAGTGATATTGATGTTGGTCTCGGGTTGGGTTCGGGCTGAAAAATTGCAGACGTTTTCGGGCTGGGGCCGGATTAGGGCTTGAACACCAGGTCTCGGTTAGGGCTGGATGTTTTGCCCCGTGCAGGGCTCTAGGCAGTATGCTAGCTGTAGCCTTTTACCTCCAGTCTTTGTGCTAAGCTAGGCTAGCGGTGGGTGCGTCAGACAGAGTTACGGCACGCATGGAGATGAAAAAGGTATGTATGGACTTATCTAATGGTGCGTTCACACCGGACGCGAATAGCGCGTCAGGCGCGAGTGATTTCAATGTTAAGTCAATGCAAAGACGCGTTACGCGCGTAAAAAATTCCTGCGGCGCGAATGAGGCGTTTAGCGCGGCGCGGTAGACACGAATTCGCCTCATTCGCGCGTCAAGTTCGCGCGAATGACGCGAATTGAGCGTCTGGCGCGTTAAGCGCGTTACGCGCGAATGATTTTATTAGTGCTATTTGTGCATTCACGCGTTTGACGCGAATTCGCGTCTGCCGCCCGAGTTGAAAAATCTGAACTTCTGCGTCAATTCGCGCCGCGTTAACCAATCAGGAGCCTACTTGCATGCTGCTGTCACGTGGTGAAGTGACAGTTTATAATGTTATTTTATGTTTGGCCTCAATAAATTATTTTGTAATATGACTAAAATGCACAATAAAGCAAATAAAAACATAAAACTCGATTTCAATATATGAGAGATACTCATTTTGTATTGAATGCTATTTATTCCATATCTATTCTAGATTATATGAAACATTATTAATCTAATGTAAAGACAACAAACACAATTTAGTGTATAAAAACAAACAAAAATCACAGGACAGGTTTCACTTTTGAAGGCTGGCTCCATTTATTATCAAAACAAAAATAAATCACAGATTAGGTGCAGGCGAGGGTGAACCTCGAGCCGGGCTGTACAGCGTGGGCTCGTCAGGCAGCGACCACTCGAGACCGAGGCTTATACGGCCTACGCTGTCCTCGTCAGCGTCCTCACCGTTAGGTCCACCAAACCTACCTCCTGGAGCAAATTGTGAAACTCCTGAAACCCTCCGGAGGGTTTGGTGGACCCGAGTACAGCGACGATGTCCCCTACGCAGCTGTTTCTGCTCTCCAGAGCATATACGAGCGGTGATTCTCTCGATTAATGCTAATGCTCGATAAACAAAAAAAAGATGGCCGCCAACAGGTTTCGAAACTTTCGCCTCTGACGCGCGTAAATTTCGCTTCAAACTTTTGATTTTACGCGCGTCAATTTCGCTCTTGACGCGCGAATGCACACAAAGTGGTCACGCGTATAACTAGACGCGGCAGGCGCGAATTTTGACGCAGATTCGCGTTTGGTGTGAACGCACGGTAACTCTGGGGGATATGGTGAATAAGCCAAAGTCCCAAAAAGTTGAAGTGTTCCTTTAATTATTTTCAGGAAGACACTGGAAATGCAGTAGATTAAATGTGACATATATTTCCCAGACAAACGATATCACATACAACAACAGACAGTCTCATTCACATAATGTTCAACAAGCCATGTGACAGGTTGAATGTCTATGCGCACAAGCCACGCGCTTTCGTCAGCACGGAACAGTTTCCACAAAGCTTTCAAAACACCGCGGCAAGGTAGAAAGCACAAACGAAAATATCCAGGGAACAGTCTTGTTAATCCAACAGAAAAGGTCCAAAAAAGTAATCCACAATGAAGGTAAAAAAAAAGGGAACATCAGACTGCTTTCAATGAACGAACAAAAAAAACTGTTCCAGCGTTAGAAACCATAAAGAGGATCAATCTCACCGGTTTTGGGAGTTCGTTACCAACGAAGGATGTTGATATTCTGCAATCAAACCCGGGTCGTTGGTGAGTAGGTTTTTAAAGTACGAGCTTAGTCCCAGGTCTCACGTAGTCTCCCTGTACACTTGAAGCGCCTCTCTTAGTCCACTCTCGCGCGTTTTATCCTCTTCCAAACTCAGTGCGTCATCCTCTAACAAAAACATTCCCCAGGCAGCTGACGTGGTTTTGGTCAGGTAACTCCAATCAGCTGATAACTGACAGTCAGCTGATCTAGCCCGCGACAACATAAACACAGTCACGGCATGTGATACAAATGACAGATACAATGGAGCGCTACAGAGTTCCTAATAATGGAGATACATCTAGATTCTCCTTTCATGCTAATAATTACAATATTATACATGCATAAAAAAAATAAAAGAAAGGAACTCTAAAACTTATGTGGTGGTGCCACAACATAACTAACCGAGACGTTCCCTATCAGTCGGTCACTCTCGATGTACGTCGTGACTGACGAATAGGAATCCCTACCAAAGCGCCACAGCTACTGACCCCATCCAGCACCCTGTACGAGCCTCTTGCCCTTTCTTGCCTGGAAGGACAATAGGAGAGGGCTTACACAGAGTGTATCTGTCACTGTTGTTCCGTGATAACCCATACAGTGAGATTATTGGATAACACTGGGAAAGCATGCTCTTTCTGTTAGGAAGGAGAACACTGTGGAAACCACATTCTTCCGAGAAGGAGTTATGTGGAGATATACATATGGACTAACCCGAAGGTTGTACTGCATATGAAATACTGAGTGACTTAGCCCAAGGAAAAGACACAGACTTCCGTTTAGGAGCATCCGTGGAAGAAATACACATATGGGATCTCCGCAGGGTCACACATATGGGACCCAGCCTAGACCCGGTTCTAAAGGATTCAATGGATAAAGGCCTGGCACCAGACGCTCCGCCATGTCTGGGCCGAGGATGTTGGAGGACTCAACAGGTTTTTCAATCTGGAGCAATAAGGGTGCACAGTAGGGTGCAGCAAGCCGACAGAGCCGGGCCTCTCAGTGCTTCTACCCATTTAGGGTGAGAACACGGGAGGAAACTGGCTCTACACGTAGGCTATAATATCTAGCGAACGTGTTAGGTGTTGCCCAGCCCGCAGCTCTACAGATATCTGTTAGCGAGGAGCCACGTGCCAGCGCCCAGGAGGATCCATGCCTCTCGTGGAGTGAGCATGCAACCTGAGCGGGCAGGGCACGCCTTGTGCTTGGTAAGCCAAGGCGATGGCATCCACTATCCAGTGGGCCAACCTCTGCTTGGAGACAGTCTTTCCCTTCTTCTGGCCTCCGTAACAGACAAAGAGCTGGTCTGAGGCCCTGAGACTTTTGAGTTCTGTCCACGTACAGATGCAGAGCGTGAACGGGACAGAGCAAAGCCAGGGCTGGGTCTGCCTCCTACAGGGGCAGCGCTTGCAGGTTCACCACCTGGTCCCTGAAGAAAGTGGTAGGAACCTTGGGCACATAGCCCAACTATGTGCCCAAGTACAACATGGTTGTCACCCGGCCCAAACTCTAGGCACGATTCGTCGACCGAAAATGCCTGCAGGTCCCCTACCCTCTTGATAGAGGCCAGTGCAACCAGCAGCAAAGTCTTCTTGGAGAGAAGCTTTAAGTCTGCTGATTGCAAAGGCTCAATGGGAGCATCCTGGAGTGCTCGGAGCACCAGGGAAAGGTCCCAAGAGGGTATGGAGGGGGGTCGAGGAGGCTTTAACCGCCTCGCCCCCCTAAGGAACCTGACGACCAGGTCGTGCTTTCCTACTGTTTTGCCATCTATGTGGTCGTGATATCCTGAAATAGCGGCAGCATGTACTTTGAGGGTGGAGGGAGACAGCCTTCGCTCCAACCCTTGCTGCAAGAAGGAAAGCACTGACCCTATCAAACATCTTCGGGGGTCCTCTCGGTGAGAAGAACACCACTCAACGAACAGGTTCCACTTCAAGGAGTATGCGCCCGTGCAGAAGTGATGGTGTTAAGTACCTCTGGGGGTAAGTCACCTAGAACCTCCACGTCCCGTCCAGGGACCACACATGAGTTTCCAGAGGTCCGGACACGGGGCCATAGGGTGCCCCGTCTCTGACTCAGAAGGTCCTTCCTCAGAGGAATGGGCCAGGGAGGAACTGTCACGAGGAGCATGAGTTCTGGGAACCAGGTCCGGGTGGGCCAATAGGGAGCCACCAGAAGGACCTGCTCCTCGTCCTCCCTGACTTTGCACAGGGTCTGTGCAAGTAGGCTCACTGGGGGAAATGCATATTTGCGGAGGCCCCGGGGCCAGCTGTGTGCCAGTGCGTCCGTGCCGAGTGTTCCCTTGATCAGGGAGTAAAACAGCTGGCAATGTGAGGTCTCTGAGGAGGCAAACAGGTCTACTTGTGCCTCCCCGAACTCTCTCCAGATCAGCTGAAATTCCTGGGGGTGGAGTCGCCATTCTCCCGGGAGCACAGCCAAGAAAAGAGATCCTCTGTATGGGGGAGAGTTTGCTCTTTTCACAGTTGACCTGAAGACCCAACTGGAGGTGCCTGAGCATGAGGTCCCTGTGTTCGCATAACTGATCTCGAGAGTGTGCTAGTATGAGCCAGTCATCGAGACAGTTGAGGATGAGAAAGCCCTGTTCTCTCATGGGAACAAGGGCCCCCTCTGTGACTTTAGTGAAGACACGGGGAGACAGGGAGAGCCCGAAGGGCAGGACCTTGTACTCATATGCTTGATCCTCGAACGCAAAGCACAGAAGTTGAAGAAGAATCGAGACATGAAAGTACGCGTCCTTCAGGTCGATCGCTGCAAACCAATCTCAGGGACGGATGCATTTGAAAATGCGTTTCTGTGTAAGCATTTTAAACGGTAGCTTGTGGAGATTCCGATTCAAAACTCGCAGGTCCAAGATCGGTCGTAACCCACCGCCTTTCTTGGGTACAATGAAATAGGAACTGTAGTACCCTGACCTCATATCGGCTGGAGGGACTGGCTCTATCACGTCCTTTGCCAGTAGGACTGCGATCTCCGCCTGCAAGACATGGGCATCGGCTGCTCTCACTGTAGTGGAGTAGATGGCCCGAAACTTGGGGGGACGCCGGGTGAACTGAATCGCATAGCCAAGCCTGATGGTCCGAATGAACCAGCGAGACGGACTGGGGAGCGCTAACCAGGCTCACAGAGACTGTACAAGCAGGACCAGAGGGACCGTAGGCGTACCCGCAGTGGGGCAGCGAGGTGGAACGCAGGGATGTGGCTCGGGAGGCTCTCTCTGGGAGGCGGCCCATAGCGGGGTCTGAGTGTGCTGTGCAACACTTACCTGGTTCCACGGGGCAGGAGGCGCAGGAGGAGGCTTGGTTGGGTTCTCGAACTGCACGCTGCTGCACGCTGGCGATAGAAGAGGGAGATGAGAGTGGTGAGGATTCTCTCCTCCCACTGCTCTCCAGGCCCTCTTCAGACCCAGGGATAGAGGAGCTGCTATTTTTTTTTTTTTTTTTTTGAGAATTTGTGTACCACTGTGACTTCAGAGGTGGAACAGAATTTTGACTCAAAAGATTAATTTCCCGGCCCTCCACCGGGAGAGAGCAGCTCCACCCATCTCTGGGTCACCCGTCTCAGGGGTGATTGTTTCACCGACCACTTAACAGCGGCTGAGACGGGCCTTGTCATCGTCCTGCGGCGGACACAGTAGAGCAGGCTGTACTGGAGTATTTTTTATTTTTTTTGCAGGGGATGACACTCTTGGCAGCGAGTAGACTGAGGGGCGGCCTACGAGGCACTCTGGTGGTACGTCGGGGGAAGCGATTCAGTCTGCTGCTGACTGCGGAGAACTGCTGGGCCAGTCCTCAACAGTGTTGCCAAAAAGGCCACCTTGTGAGATGGGAGCATCGAGAAAGCGTACTTTGACGACTCTCGCACCTCTGCAAGGACAGCCAGGGGCGCTTCTGGACCACCAAGGTGGACATCGTCTGACCAAGGGCCTGCGCTGTGACTTGATCACGGTCAGTCGACAAGCGCAGCTCAACCCCGGCTCAGAACTACCCTCGTGCAATAAGAGTGCCTTGGCCTCGCATGCAGGGCGGAGATGGCCTGTCAGAGGCACAGCCACCCCACCGTTGAGGGTAGTGAGAGAGGTGAAAACTTTTATGCAGAATTTGGCACTTTTGGCTTTCCATATTTTGGCACCAATATAGCTCCATACTGCTATGTTTTCAATGCACATCCGAGAAAGACCCGGGAAAGCATGGCTGTCAGGTCTAAATCTCATTCAGCATAAGCACACACACTATTACAGTAGGAACTCAGCATCATCCTCATTTCCAGAGCAAAACAGCCCCTCTCTCCGATGCAGCAATTGACATCTGCCCTCAGCTGGAGCCCTGAAAGAAATGCTAGGTTCCTCCATTTTTTTATTTTTTTTGAAGGACCAGCAATCCCATCCAGAAGCTACACAGCTTGTGATGCGCTAGAGGGGGAGGGGCCCTATAGGGAGTTGGTTCCCCGAAGGGGAGCTATTCTACTGAAGTATACCTATACAGGTGGTCACAAGGGAGGGCGCTACAACGGAGAATAGACAAGGGGAGCTGCAAGGGGAGCGCACCTAGGGACAAGGGGAGTGCACCTAGAGCACAGAGTGAGCGCTGGGTTGCCGTGACAACCCGCGCTGCAGCCCCGCAGCCCCGCAGCCCCGCAGCTTGACAGCACACGACATGCTGAGGAGCGAGAGACCCGTCGGGTTTTGCCCGGCGGAAGCTCTCGCTGATCTCCACGGTCTCCCAGAGCGTCGAGCAGACATGCAGCTGTGCTTTTACACACAAGCAGCGGCTGGCCAACAACAGAGGAGATTCAAGCTTTCCGGAGAAAGAAGAGTCGACTGGCGTGCCGACATGGTCATGTTCCCGTGCGAAAACATGAACCACCCACGAACACAGTCTCACATGTTTCCCAGGCATGTGAGACAGTGATCGTGGCCGTCAGTGAGGACAGGAAACGACCGCATCCAGAAACACACGGGTGGAATGTCATCTTTAGAAAGACGCAATTCACACCCATGTAAGCTCTTTCAGGGGAATGCTCTCCTTAGTGCTGAAGCACGCAGGGGAACGGTCGCAGCAGACACAGACAGGAAATGTGCAGCCTCTTCATGGTGGTCTTACCAGCCGTAAGAATGGCTATTCAGTGCTCTTGGCGCACCATTACCAGCTGTGAAAACAGCCTTTTTGTTTTGCCCAGTAACACAAAAACAAAAGAGAGAGAGAAAGAAAGTCGACCCCGCTGCCGCGCTGTATCGCTCGCACCAGACACGTGAGATCCTCCTGAAGCGTTGGCTCATTGTTTGATCACTCAGTAGATTAATCGAAATGCTCAGCTCTGAAGCAAAAAGCTGAAGTGCAATCGCACCTTCTGCTCATTATATACCCGCGCTGTGTGGCTGAGCAGCTGACCCTAACCCTAACCCTAACCTTCCAGGCAAGAAGGGGCAAGAGTCTCGTACAGGGTGCTGGATGGGGTCAGTAGCTGTGGCGCTTTGGTAGGGATTCCTATTCGTCTGTCACGATGTACGCTGAGAGTGACCGACTGATAGGGAACGTCTCGGTTATGTATGGTAACCCTCTTTCCCTGAAGGAGGGAACGGAGATGTACGTCCCGTCGCCACATCTGCTGTGACAATCGCACCTTCTGCTCATTATATACCCACCATGCGTGGCTGACCAGCTGATGCAAATGATTGCACGCTAATGTGCATTGGCTCGTTTAGTTTCACTCAAAGTAGATTGGCCTCTCTAGCGAGATTCCTATTCTATACTGAAAGGGAACCAGGCTTATTACATCAGAGATGGCAAAGATAATGCAGACTACATGTTGTGTTTTCAATTAATTATTCATTCCAGTGTGTGTTTCGCATTAAAACGTGAGCTCGGTCATATTCTGTGATTGTTTCTGAAGAATGCATAAACCAAAAAAGGGTGTCAAAATGATAGTAAACTGGATGTGAACTTCAGTATCATGGCAGAAGGAGCTGGTACTTATTTCACATATTGCTTTATATAGTAGGGAGATGTGTATTCAGACATTGGTGTCTGAGGCAAGTTCTGAGGCAAAATAAATAAATAAATGTATTTCTGTCAGGACCACTATCTTCAAATACGATTGACAATTAGTATACAGTTAGGATTGGCCGTATGGTTCTGTTCTGGGCAAGAACTCCCTGCGCATCCATGCAGCTTAGCATGGATAAGAGCAGCAATAACCCCCCAAAACAAAACCATATGCCAATATCCCCCAAACACAAACTGACAGCGAAAATCTGGATGCTTTTTATTTTTTATACGCTACCCTCAACACGACTGATGCTGGTAGAATGGTTAATACATCCTGATGTTAGAGGCATATGTTGAGCGCTATAGATCCAATCTTATGGGGGAAGCATCACCCCATGCTGGAGTAAGCAAGGACACATTGCAACAAGCGTGTTGCTCTAGCCAGTTTAACAGTGTATGGGATCTATTGGGAGAAGCTTACACCCCTAGCGGCAGCAAAATCTGATACAACAAGCATGTTGTATAATCGCGGAACTATTGCTAAAACTAGTGTAGTTTGGCAGGGGAAGCATACACCCTACAGCAATAGCTCTGACTAGCAGCAACACTGATACAAGAAGCATGTTATAAAACCATTGACTAACATTAAAACTAGTGTAGTCCAGTCGGTGAAGCATACACCCTGTAGCTCTGAGTCATATGCAGTGCGCAGCTAAGCTATGGATACAGTGTGCTTCCTCATTCATGAACATGATTTCTGCCCCCCGTCGGCTGTGAAGGTGAAGATGATGACTCCCATGATTCCACACTCATTCACAGGATCATCAAGCTATGATGTTGTTAGTATTGAATGATAGACCTCTGCGGTGAACATACCTAATGTGTATTTTGCACAATATGTTGCCAATTATCTAGATAAGCTTTAGCCACAAGCATGTGCCAACTTTAACACAGCATGTTGCAATAAAAAAATAAAGCTCATTCTTTATTCTATGCAACCAGATAAGGCTAAAACAACGCTTTGATTACCACAGCATGTCGATTAGTACAGTATGCTCAATAATACTAGAAGCCAAAGTAATGAGCATTTATTCGATAACATTTGCATTAGCAACCAGTACTGTACTGATAGCAATGTTGCTGAAACAAGGACAAGCAATTTGCTGATACCTGGATAAGCTTAGCACAGCATGTGACAATGACACCAGATATAAGCCTAAAACACAGTCATGTTCCAAATAACAACTGGGCTAAATAACCTTAAAACAACCATGCTGCTGACAAAGGGAGCTGTCAAGATGATTCCTCAGTCACAAATCGAGTCAGGCAGCAGGCTTCTACAGATGTTATTTTTCCGATGAAAGACGGCGGCCTCAGGCCTATTTTAGATCTCAGACACATCCTGAACTACCTCGACGACTGGCTCATATTGGCCCAGTCGGGAGGCAGAGTCACTAGCTCACAGGATCTGGCTCCTCGGCCATCTAGAACGCCTTGGGCTCAGAGTGAACTTTTCCAAGAGTATTCTGTCCCCCAGCCAACGTATAGCGTTCCTGGGAACCGTTCTCGACTCTGTTCAGATGAGAGCTTGGCCCACGCCGGACCGAGCTCTTTCGATTCAGCGGCTGGCTGCTTCGTTCAGAGCAGGCTCTCTCATGCCTCTCAGAACGTTCTAAAGAGCTATGGGCCTCATGGCCTCCGCATCATCAGTACTCGAACTAGGCTTACTGCGTATGCATCCCCTTCAGCTATGGCTAAAACCTCAGGTTCCGGCTCATGCGTGGCGCTCGGGCCACTTATATATCAGGGTAAACCAGGGCTGCATCAGAGCCCTGGCCCCCTGAAAAGACACCAACTGGTACCAGTCAGGTGTGAGCATGATGATTTCAACAGATGCCTCCAACCTAGGTTGGGGGGCTCTGTACGAGGGCAGGCCTGCCTCCGGGCTCTGGTTGAGCTCGGAGAAGCGCCTACATATCAACTGCCTTGAAATGAGAGCGGTTTTTCTAGCCCTAAAAACCTTCCTCCCACATCTGGTGGGACACCACGTCTTGGTCCGAACGGACAACATGGCGGTGGTATCCTACATAAATCGCCAGGGTGGTCTCAGGTTATACAACCTGTATACCATGGCCAAACAGCTCCTGTTATGGGCTCACGCCAACCTGCGCTCACTCAGAGCGGCGCACGTGGTCTTAAGTGGTCAGTGTTCAGCAGCTGGTGTTTAGTTCGGAACCTAGACCCATACGAATGTAAATTATAGTGGTGTCAACAATAATCGATTCGGCGATGCATCGCAATGCGGGGCATTCACGATTCAGCATCGATGCGGCAAAGTGCCATAATCGATTATGTCACTGTTTTAGGGGTGTAACGGTACGCGTATTCGGATTAAACCGTTCGGTACAAGGCACGCATTTTCAAACCGAACGGTTATTTCAAATGTAAGCGCGTCGCGAGGCGCTCATAATGTAGACGCTGGCGCGACCACAACATCAAATTGCAAACGCAATGTAAGCGGAACGAAACTGAGCTACTCGTGACGGACTGTTTATCAGTTTGGACCAAAGCAGCGCGAGCCGATCTTATACTACACAGCGCTAAGAGATCCAGTAAAGAAAGCATTTGAACTCGCCACTAAAGTAATAACATCGCTGCGACATCTAGTGAGAAACATTCACATTTCTCCGTTATTAACGGATCAAACAGCGCTGACGTGGAAACCAGGAAGAAACATTGTTACATGAATGAACTATCCGGTGTCCACAGATCTGCAATATTCACCATGGATTTACTGTAGTAACACTAACTGCAACTTTGGAAGTTTGGCAGGAATAGTAGGCTATAATGCTTTCAAGTAACGTTATGTCGGATTTATTTCGACATTATGAATAACATTGCTGCCCTCAAATGTTAATCTGAACTAAAATAAACATTTGTTTATAAGCACAAAATATTACATTTAATTGTTTCCAAGGAGCTGTTTTGTTTTATATGCTCCTAAGAAGAGTCAATTATAGCTCCATCGTTGCTCAAAGAAAAAAATGTCATACTTTATGATGTTAGTTTTAATAAAAAAAGAATAAAAAAAAATCAAGGAAATTTCTCTGGCATTTCTTTCTTTTTGCTGTATCGAAAACTTACCGAACCATGACACAAGTGTATCGTATTGAACCGAACCGTGAATTTTGTGAACCGTTACACCCCTACACTGTTTATTTTCTGGCCTTGAGTTGGACAATAAAGTTGAAATTTAATTTCAAATAGTTCTCAAGCTGAGAGAAGAGAAACATTTCTCATTCAAAGCACTGAAAACAGTGATTTATGTTTTCTTTTTCAGGTTTGAAAATGCCATATCCAATACCCTGTACCATTCAATTTTATTTTATTTAATGACATTTATGTCAAAGATACAGCAGAGTGATAATACACACATAGCAGCCAATAAAATCTGTTTTTCAATATCTGACTGCTTGTATTGCCTCATGACTGATGAAAAATTTGCCTTGTTGTGTGCAGTAGAATTTTGATGCATCGCAATGCATCGTAGAATCGAATTGTATCGAATCGTTACCTGGTGAATCGTAATCGAATCGAATTGTGAGGGCAGTGCCAATGCACACCCCTGGTGAATTACCACACGTGCTTTCGTTTCTCCAAGAGCTGTTGGACACGGGTCGTTCCCCCTCCACGCTCAAAGTATACGTGGCGGCCATAGCAGTCTTCCACACTCCGGTGGCCAGTCTATCCTTGGGAAAAAGCGGCCTTATCGTTCACTTCCTTAAAAGAGCCAGGAGGCTCAACCCGCCTCGACCACCTTCTGTCCCTGCCTGGGACCTGTCCATGGTTCTTAGGGGCCTCTGGGGACCCCCTTTGAGCCGCTTAAGAGAGTATGCGATTTGCAAGCGCTCTCCATGAGCACGTCTTGCCTTGAGTTTGGGCCCAACGACACCAGAGTCATCCTCAGACCAAGACATGGCTATGTACCCAAGATGCTCTCAACTCCGTTCAGAGCCCAGGTTATTTCACTATCAGCCCTTCCCCCGTCGGAAGACGATAGAGATTTAAGTCTACTCTGTGCCGTGAGGGCCCTCAGAGTATATCTAGAGCATTCTGCCCCATTCAGGCAGTCAGAACAGCTCTTTGTACAGTGGGGAGAACAAGTATTTGATACACTGCCAATTTTGCAGGTTTTCCCACTTACAAAGCATGTAGAAGTCTGTAATTTTTATCATAGGTACTCTTCAACTGTGAGTGACAGAATCTAAAACAAAAATCCAGAAAATCACATTGTATGATTTTTAAGTAATTAATTAGCATTTTATTGCATGACATAAGTATTTGATACATCAGAAAAGCAGAACTTAATATTTGGTACAGAAACCTTTGTTTGCAATTAGAGATCATACGTTTCCTGTAGTTCTTGACCAGGTTTGCACACACTGCAGCAGGGATTTTGGCCCACTCCTCCATACAGACCTTCTTCAGATCCTTCAGGTTTCGGGGCTGTCGCTGGGCAATACGGACTTTCAGCTCCCTCCAAAGATTTTCTATTGGGTTCAGGTCTGGAGACTGGCTAGGCCACTCCAGGACCTTGAGATGCTTCTTATGGAGCCACTCCTTAGTTGCCGTGGCTGTGTGTTTCGGGTCATTGTCATGCTGGAAGACCCAGCCATGACCCATCTTCAATGCTCTTACTGAGGGAAGGAGGTTGTTGGCCAAGATCTTGCGATACATGGCCCCATCCATCCTCCCCTCAGTACGATGCAGTCGTCCTGTCCCCTTTGCAGAAAAGCATCCCCAAAGAATGATGTTTCCACCTCCATGCTTCACGGTTGGGATGGTGTTCTTGGGGTTGTACTCATCCTTCGTCTTCCTCCAAACACGGCGAGTGGAGTTTAGACCAAAAAGCTCTATTTTTGTCTCATCAGACCACATGACCTTCTCCCATTCCTCCTCTGGATCATCAAGATGCTCATTGGCAAACTTCAAACGGGCCTGGACATGCGCTGGCTTGAGCAGGGGTACCTTGCGAGCGCTGCAGGATTTAAATCCATGACGGCGTAGTGTGTAACTAATGGTTTTCTTTGAGACTGTGGTCCCAGCTCTCTTCAGGTCATTGACCAGGTCCTGCCGTGTAGTTCTGGGCTGATCCCTTACCTTCCTCATCCCAGCCTTGTGCAGGTCTACAATTTTATCCCTGATGTCCTTACACAGCTCTCTGGTCTTGGCCATTGTGGAGAGGTTGGAGTCTGTTTGATTGAGTGTGTGGACAGGTGTCTTTTATACAGGTAACGAGTTCAAACAGGTGCAGTTAATACAGGTAATGAGTGGAGAACAGGAGGGCTTCTTAAAGAAAAACTAACAGGTCTGTGAGAGCTGGGATTCTTACTGGTTGGTAGGTGATCAAATACTTATGTCATGCAATAAAATGCAAATTAATTATTTAAAAATCATACAATGTGATTTTCTGGATTTTTGTTTTAGATTCCGTCTCTCACAGTTGAAGTGTACCTATGATAAAAATTACAGACCTCTACATGCTTTGTAAGTAGGAAAACCTGCAAAATCGGCAGTGTATCAAATACTTGTTCTCCCCACTATATGTTTCGGTGGCCGCACCAAGGGGCTTCCGGTCACGAAACAAAGATTGTCACGTTGGATAGTGGACGCTATCTCTCTAGCCTACGTTTCTATGGGCCTTTCTTGCCTCATTGCCGTCAGGGCTCATTCCACAAGAGGCATGGCCTCTTCTTGGACATGGTCCAGTGGGATTCCTATCGAAGACATTTGTGTGGCGGCTGGGTGGTCCTCACCGTCCACATTTGCGAGGTTTTATAATTTGGAGGTCCCAGCCTTACAGGCACAAGTCCTCTCTGTTTAAAGGGCACTGGCCCCTGTGGGTCCAAACCTATGTGCTTCCTCGAGGGTCCTCTCTGGATTATAATCACTAGCTCTGTGAACAGCTCTATTCCATTTAAGGGGCCCGACCCATCTGGTCCACGGTGGTTCCTGACTAGCTCTGTTATAAGTCCCAGGTTTCGCCCCGGACATCAGTCAGAGAAGTCATCTACTAATAACAAGCCATTTTAAAACGGGTTCCCAATGCGTTTGCAACACATTACGAGTGAAACGTTCTCAAAAGGGAACGTAATCGGTTACTAACGTACCCTCGGTTCCCTGAGAGATAAGGGAACGAGTATTGCGTTGCCGGCCGTGCTATTATGCTAATGTCAGGTGCTTTCGCTTCAGTCAATTTAACCTGTCTCTATTACGAAGAATGGACTATTTATAGTCTTCAACCACGCCCATTCTGGCACAAATAAATGGCACAAATACTAAATAAAATTATCCTGTCAGAAGAATTGCGCGATAACTTTATTATTTATTTTTACCGTCTGTATCATCTCAGTGAGCTTTTGTGAGGTTTGACGCATACGCAGTAAGATGAATTTAGTGTTTTCAGGCGTTTTCCAAAAGTTTCTCATCCACACTGAAATGCCTGAAAACGCTAGTGTGGATGGAGAGCGTTTTTAAACGAAAACGCCGTTTTCTAATGTATCCGGATTAATGTTGTTGTGGAAATATATAATACGAATACAACCTACTTAGGCTACGTCTACATTAATCCAGATACATTTGAAAACGGCGTTTTCGTTTAGAAACATTCTCCGTCCACACTAGCGTTTTCAGGCGTTTTCGGACGTTTCAGTGTGGATGAGAAACTTTTGAAAAACACCTGAAAACGCTAAATTCACCTTTACTGCGCATGCGTAAAACCCCACAAAAGATCACTGATATGACTCAGATGTAAAAATAAATAATGAAGTTATCGCGCAATTCTTCTTACAGGATAATTTTATTTAGTAAAATATCTCACCATAAAATATCTCAAATGTGAGTAAATTCTGTCATCTTTGCAGGACTGTGATATGATATGATATGAGTGTGTTAATTGCACACTGCAATGTAGAATATTTTTAGCAACAGTGTGAAAGTGAATAGCACATAACAGGCATATTGGTATAAACATGAATATCTATTGGTACAATATGTGTCACATGACTAAATTAACATCATCGTTTTTAAATACCACCGGTTTCACAGTCCACACTACAACGTGAAAATGGCGTTTTCAAATGTATCCACTTTGGAGTGCGTTTTCAAAAAAGCTTCGTTTTCATTAATAAAAACGCCGTCTCAGTGTGGACGGAAGGCCAAAACGGAGAGAAAAATATACGTTTTCAAACGAAAACGTATTAGTGTGGACATGGCCTTAATCTGACTTCTTCACCACGGAAATTTAAACAACTTCCAGTTGTTAAAAATAATAACTACAGTATCTCGAGGTAATTCCCTGAATTACCTGAATACTTACAATACAATTGTAACAAGGTTCAACGTTGTATTGCAAGGAAGGAATAAGACAGGGGTCGGCGTGACTGAAACACTCACTTTTATTTACAAAAGAAATAAACAAACAAAAAGGGCGCACGTAGCGCATTCACCGTGCCATGCACAGCAATATAAAACAGGACAAATAACAAGGACAGCTTCCATTCAAACACAGCATACAGGTGAGGTTCCAGTCCAACTCTCTCTCTCATCTCCTCCCGCATGCTGGCTTATATCCGGTCTCTCCACACCAATCACTGCAATCAGACACAGGTGTTCATCATTTTGCACTTGACCTACTTACTCACCGATCGGCCCCCTCCTTTCTCTCCTGCTACAGACTTCGCAAAACCACGCCCCCCTCGCCACATACCCCCACCGCCCGACTCAGGCCGGGGAGCCATCCGGCCTGCAGCCTCCCCCCCCCTCCTCCTGGAGAGGAAGTCAGCCACAGCCATCTGTACACCCGGCCTGTGGATCACCTGGAACTTAAATGGCTGTAAAGCGAGATACCAACGAGTGATCCGCGCGTTGGTATCCTTCATGCGGTGGAGCCACTGCAGGGGAGCGTGGTCCGAACAGAGGGTGAACTCCCGTCCCAGGAGGTAATAGCGGAGGGTGAGAACGGCCCACCTGATGGCCAAACACTCCTTTTCTATGGTGCTGTACACCGTCTCTCTCTTAGAGAGCTTTCGACTGATGTACAGCACCGGCCGCTCCTCACCCTCCACCTCCTGGGACAGGACCGCGCCCATCCCCCTGTCCGACGCGTCGGTCTGTAGGATGAAAGGGAGAGAAAAGTCAGGGGCATGCAAAAGCGGTCCACCACATAAAGCAGCCTTTATCTGGGTAAAAGCCCGCTGACACTGCTCCGTCCATTGAACCGTATCTGGTACCTCCTTTTTAGTTAGATCAGTCAGCGGGCTGGCGAGGTCCGAATAATTAGGCACAAACCTTCTGTAATAACCCGCCAGCCCCAGGAACTGTCTAACCTCCTTTTTGGTCTTGGGTCTCAGACAAGTCGCAACCGCTGCCGTCTTATCAATTTGGGGACGCACTTGTCCATGACCCAAGTGGAAGCCCAGATACCTAACTTCCACCCGCCCAATTGCACACTTCTTTGGGTTGGCCGTGAGCCCAGCCCGTCTCAACGTCTTCAGGACAGCCCGCACCTGCTGCATATGACGCTGCCAGTCACCACTATAGATGATGATATCATCCAAATAGGCAGCGGCATATGCAGCGTGCGGTCGGAGAATCCTGTCCATCAGACGCTGAAACGTTGCCGGAGCCCCGAACAACCCAAAAGGAAGAGTGACAAATTGGTGTAACCCAAACGGCGTGGTGAAAGCTGTTTTTTCTTTGGATAAGGGAGATAAGGGGATCTGCCAATATCCCTTGGTTAAGTCCAATGTCGAATAAAAACGAGCAGTACCCAGCCGATCAAGCAATTCGTCAACCCTTGGCATTGGATAAGCGTCGAACTTCGACACAGCATTCACCTTCCTGTAATCTACGCAGAACCGGACCGAGCCGTCCGTTTTAGGAACTAAAACTATCGGGCTCGCCCAGTCACTGTTAGATTCCTCTATTACTCCCAACTCTAGCATCGCCTCTAATTCGCTTTGCACAACTTGCTTTTTGTGCTCTGGCAGTCGATACGGCCGGCTGCGAACCACCACGCCCGGCTCTGTCTCAACGTGGTGTTGAATGAGGTCCGTCCGACCAGGCAGGGGCGAGAACACATCAGCAAAATCTGCTTGTAAATTATGCACATCAGTGAGTTGGGATGGTGAGAGGTGGTCTCCCCCAGCGGCCAGGGCGAGAAATTTTGATTTGACATTCGCCTCTGGACCGAGATCCTCCTCTCCACTCACCACCATCGCCAGCATCACTGATTCCACCTCAGACCATTTTTTAAGCAGGTTGAGATGGTAAATTTGATGTGCTCCGCCCCTATCTGTTCGTATTACCTCATAGTTAAGATCTCCAATTCGCCGTGTAACCTCAAAAGGTCCTTGCCACTTTGCGAGTAATTTTGAGCTAGAGGTAGGAAGTAATACAAGCACTTTCTCTCCCGGTGTGAATTGACGTAGCCTAGCCCCCCTGTTGTACAGCCGACTTTGCTTGTCCTGAGCCTGTAACAAATTCTCCCGTGACAGCCGCCCCAAAGTGTGGAGTTTTGTTCTCAGGTCCAGGACATACTGAATTTCATTTTTACTAGCTGAAGGTCCGTCCTCCCAAGTCTCCCTAAGGACGTCTAACACCCCGCGGGGCTGACGCCCATAGAGAAGCTCGAAGGGGGAAAACCCCGTGGAGGCTTGAGGGACCTCCCGTACAGCGAACAAGAGGGGTTCTAACCACCGATCCCAATTTTTGGCGTCTTCTTGTACAAACTTTCGAATCATGGACTTCAAAGTGCGGTTAAATCGTTCGACCAGCCCGTCCGTTTGTGGGTGATAGACACTGGTCCGGATCGATTTAATGCCCAATAATTCGTAAAGTTCGCGTATCGTTCGTGACATAAACGCCGTGCCTTGATCGGTGAGAATCTCTTTCGGGATTCCCACCCGGGAGATTAGTTGAAACAGAGCGCTCGCCACGCTATTTGCGGAAATATTGCGAAGCGGGACTGCTTCAGGATATCGCGTTGCGTAGTCCACCAGGACTAAAGCAAAACGATGTCCCCGTGCTGACCGTTCTAATGGCCCGATGAGGTCCATACCAATTCGTTCGAAGGGGACCTGCATCAACGGAATAGGGCACAATGGTGCTTTTGGGTTGGCCGGTGGATTCACCAGCTGACATTCACGACAAGACGCACACCACTTGCGTACATTCTCGTGAATGCCCGGCCAAAAGAATCGGGCCATGAGACGGTTTAGTGTCGCTGTTTGTCCTAAATGCCCGGCCATTGGATTAGAATGAGCCGTCTGGAAAAGCATTTCCCGACGGCTTTTGGGTACCAACAACTGAGTTGTATCCTGCTTTGATTGGGCATCTTGGGTCACCCGATACAACTTATCTTTTATAATTGTAAAATACGGATAGGTGAGCGGTTGGTCAGGGTGGAGAAGCTGGCCGTCGATAGAGCGAACCTGATCAAAGGCATGTTTCAGCGTGTCATCCTGGGACTGTTCCAGGGGAAAATCATCGCGCTCTGTGAGGATGGTTCTCTCCAGTGCGCTCTGTTCCCCTGAACCAGTACCCAGAGGTTCCGGATCAGCTTCTCCCAACTGAGCAATTGCCACCTTCCTTTTATCCTTTTCTACCCAAGAAGCATCCGCACATAAATGACCCAATAATTCATTAAACGCTGGCCAATCTGTCCCCAAAATCAGCGGATGCCGGAGGTGCGGGTTAATCGCCACCTCCACACTATGCTTTTGTCCCCTAAATTGAATATCCACAGGCATTAACGGATAATTCACCACTTCCCCGTGCACACACCGTACCTTAACCATGCGGCCATTATCTAATGCCTTAGGTTGAATCAGGCTTTGGTGTATAGAGGTTTGGTTACAGCCTGAATCCACCAGAGCCTGAAAAGTACCCCCCTTTATACTCACGGGTATTTGGTACAGGCCAGCTTGATCGGGGGCAGCTTGCGGCGCGTCGGGGACCCGGATCAGCGTCCCCACCTCCATCACCGGACACCGATCGATAAAATGACTCGGGTCCCCGCAGCGCCAACAAGCCGGCCCGGGCCTCCCCGCCGCTCCAGTGGTAGGAAGCGGGTCAAGGGATTGGCGTGGAGAGAGAGGTAGTGCAGCTTGGGGAGAGAATCCCCCCCTCGATGGGCCCCCTCCCCGGGGAAGAGGCCTGGGGGAAGATACCGGCTCCGCGGCACCCCCTTTCCTCCACCTTGGAGCCGGCCTCGGTGGCAGATTCCCCCCGTACCTGGGAAGGGGAGAGGGCTTAGAAAGGGGGGTAGAAAGAGAGAGAGAGAGAGAAGCAGATGGTAGGGGTTCGCCGACCCCCGGGCACGCCACCATTTGGTCCTCCGCCAGCTGGATGGCCTGGTTCAGCGACGTCGGGCGGTGGCACTGGACCCACTGCGCGGTCTTTGTTGGCAACCGCGCCACGAACTGCTCCAGCACCACACGATCTATGACTTCCTCGACGTCGCTTCCGTCGGCCATCAGCCACTTGCGGCACGAGTCCCGGAGCTGTTGGGCCATGATGAAGGGTCGGCCAGACTCCTCGAGGTCCAACGTCCTGAACCTCTGGCGATGTTGTTCCGGAGTCCGGCCAACCCGCTGGAGAATGGCCCGCTTTAAATCCTGATAGACCAGGAGATTCTGGACTGGCAGTTGGTGTGCGGCCACCTGCGCCTCTCCGGACAGCAGGGGTATCAGCCGCATTGGCCAGTCCGTTGAGGGCCATCCCCGGTCCTCAGCCGACCTCTCAAAAAGCTCCAAAAACGCCTCTGGGTCATCCTGGGGCCCCATCTTATTGAGAGGTATCGGCGAGGACGAGTCTCTGTGTGATGGGGGGACGGCCCTAACCTCCCGGTCTATCCAGCTCCGGAACAGCTCGCGGTCTTCATGCTGGCCTCGGAGGAGCGCCTCGAACCTTTTGTCCTGCTCCTCCTTTATGGCCAGCAGATGCTGATGTTGTTCCTGGTGAAGACCAGCGAGCGATTGGATGATGTCCGCAAATGGCGTACCTGGCGGAGTCTGCATAGCGGCGGCGATCTTATTCCTTCCCGGGCTTCGGCACCAGTGTAACAAGGTTCAACGTTGTATTGCAAGGAAGGAATAAGACAGGGGTCGGCGTGACTGAAACACTCACTTTTATTTACAAAAGAAATAAACAAACAAAAAGGGCGCACGTAGCGCATTCACCGTGCCATGCACAGCAATATAAAACAGGACAAATAACAAGGACAGCTTCCATTCAAACACAGCATACAGGTGAGGTTCCAGTCCAACTCTCTCTCTCATCTCCTCCCGCATGCTGGCTTATATCCGGTCTCTCCACACCAATCACTGCAATCAGACACAGGTGTTCATCATTTTGCACTTGACCTACTTACTCACCGATCGGCCCCCTCCTTTCTCTCCTGCTACAGACTTCGCAAAACCACGCCCCCCTCGCCACAACAATATAATACTTCTCTGAAGTAAGGTGACGGCGTCCCGTCAAGAAGCTACTATTACTACCTCAATCACACATACTGTAGATGTTCTGTTTTTGTCTTTTGAGCGTAGAATCTATTTCTCAGCTGCGCAGCATATACTTGACACGGCTCCCAAGTTGCTCTTTGTAAAAATTACGTTTTATTCACAGCCGGGAGATCACTGGCCACAACAACCAAGTGAGTCTCCTGAATAGAAAGATACATGTACATTTAACTGTGTCACTGTGATTTGTTCTGGTGATTGGTTTGTAATGATCTAAGCTAATCATATGACTGTTAGTTCTACTGTGTTAAGCACTTTTTGGGATAAGTATATGGCCTTTGACCTGAGCATCCTTAGTCTGCATTTCTCTGTACATTTAATGTTGAAAATACCCATTACATAAAATATTTCTTTAGATAAATCTTTAGATATTTAGTTAGATAAAAACAAATATTCCCAATCATGGTATCAAAAGAATGAGCTACTGACAAACAAATCAGGGATCCAGCTGAGTCTCAAGTCGTGTCCGCTCAATTAGGCTCTTTTTTTGCAAAATAATAATATATACTGTATGAAATATTTGATTTAGGCCCCATCATAGCACAGAAACTACACTCGTTAAAATTACAAATGACTTCTAGCTTCTGACCAAGGCTATATCTCTATACTAGTTTTACTTGATCTTAGTGCTGCGCTCGTCACTATAGATCATAAAATACTCTTAGATCGATTACAAAATTACACTGGTATTCAGGGACAGGCATTAGGTGGTTTAGATCGTATCTATCAGACCGCTACCATTTTGTGTACTTAAACGTACAGTATGGCATTTTTCGCCACTAGGGGTCGCTAACCTATTTACAATAACAAAGGCGTAGATTAATGACGCAACATTTGCTAAGAATTATGGATCTTGTCGTCAACGTCAAGCCGACCGATCTAATAATGTTTATGGATGACTGAATACATCGATGTTTTTATCATGACTGTGATATGAAGCAGTTCGGGATTGCTAAGAGACAGCTATCAGCTCCAAACGCGTCGTGAGTCCCGCGGATATAAAAGGAATATGGAAATTTTATTCTACCGAACTACACGCAGAATCACTACTCACAGGTCAGTTTATTAGACAAATTAAACTTGTGAGGTAACGCAGCGCTGTTTCACTTGGTCTAACATTACACTAGCACACTAAACAGCATTTGAATGTGTTGAAATGTATGTGTTAGTCTGTCTGTATGAGACTAGCAGTAAGCTAGATCAACATTAGAATAACATACAGATCATATTCTGACATTTTATCATTGTTGAACTATAAAACATTGATTAGTTTTATGTAAATGTGCTCACCTGTTTAATAAAGTACATGTAGGAGCGGTCAAAGTCTCGGACGTGGAGCTCTCGTTTATATACTGTCTATGGGAGCTCTAGGCATCTCGAAAACACCGCGCTGATATTGATTCTCGTTTTAGTTCTCCTTTTTTATCCAAAGTCTGCTTGCCATGGTCCATAATGTTTGAACGAAACAACAACAGTGTGCAAATAGACATTGCGAACTACAAAGTTGTCCGCGTCAGTCGCTTTGGTTACTATCAAACGGCTCTGGTTCATAGCTCTGGTTACCATGGCAGCACGAGCGGAAACCAGGGACAACGAGGATATGACGGCATTGGCGGCGACAAAACGGAAATAAAGAAACGGGACGTTTCTCGAATTAAATTACAAATTTCTCCTGGTTTGAAAGTTGTTGGAAACAGTCGGGATAATGCAAGTACACAACTAAAAAAAATATATAACATAGATATAGTGATTTTTGCTATTTTTAAAGCAAAAAAGTTACATATTGTGCCTTTAAATGAGGAAAAACGAAGATAATGTCAGTAAATTATGGAGTGCCGCAAGGATCTGTGTTAGGCCCTCTGCTATTTTCAATATATATGCTGCCACTTGGTAATATTATAAGAAAACATGGAATTAATTTCCACTGCCGATGATACTCAGTTATATATTTCTTCACGACCAGATGAATTCTCTAAATTGTCTAAGTTGACAGAATGTGTTAAAGATCTAAAATATTGGATGACCTGTAATGTTATACTGTATTAGACAGCAACTTGTCCTTCGAAAATCATATTTCAAATGTTACAAAAACAGCCTTTTTCCACCTCAGAAACATCGCTAAGCTCCGGAATATGCTATCTGTTTCTGATGCAGAAAAGTTAGTTCATGCATTCATGACCTCTAGATTAGATTACTGTAATGCATTACAAGCTGGTTGTCCTACATCCTCAATAAACAAGCTACAATTACTCCAAAATGCAGCTGCTAGAGTCCTTTCTAGGTGTAACGGTCACCAGCTGGAGTGCCCTTGAGAGCCACCAAAGGGCACTCCACACCAGACTCTCACGTTCACTCACAGACTACATCTCCCATCATTCTTTGCCTGGACTCATCAGCACTCATTATCACATTCACCTGTATCTCATCATCTTGTTTAGTTCACCCCATATAAGCCTGGTTCACCCCTTCACTCACTGTGAAGTTTTGTATGTTGTTGCACTGCACTTCTGAGCGTTTTCCCTGGTTTTATTGTCTCTTGGGTTTTTTGGATTTCTTGCCTGTCCCGTGGATTACTCTTGTGCCTCTGACCCCTGCCTGTTTTGTTTTGTTTGTTTGTTTGTTTGTTTGTTTGGACTGTCTTCCTGTGCTTGACCCTCTGCTTGTTGGATTACGATTCTGGATAACACCTTTAATAAAAGCTGTATTTGGATCCTCTACCCTCGTGTCTCAGAGCGGTTCGTAACAGAAAATTTCGCCACACCGAGATCCAGCAGCCATGCCAACCATGTGTCCAGACGTCCAAATCATGCGTCTCCATTAGGAGAATCGGTCCATCGAAGACTACGTCGCAGATTTTATTGAACTGGCACATCTCACGCTAATGAGCACTGAGTACTTAATGATCTTTTTCCGCGGAGGATTATCTGAACCGCTCCGGTCATTGATGCCCGACCATGATCCTCACGGGACATTAGAACAATAAGATCTGGCCCTGTTGTTGAGCAGGTTCATCGTTTATTGTGGGCATGGAGGAGAAGGAGCTCCGTGAACCAGCAGTATCCCCTCAGCCTGATCTTCACGTCACGCCAACCATAAAGCCTGCCACCGGATCGGTCTATGGGCATCCAGGACTTATTTCCAACGTGACAGATCCACCGCTGATGTCAGCACGTACTGCCAAGAGGGCCGCCTGAACAGAGTCTCGTTCCACCGAGACCACCGTCCCAGGGTCTCGTCTTGCCGCGACCACCGTTCCAGGGCCATATCCTAAGATGGCCACCGTTCCTGAATCTCTTCACGTCAGCCCTGCCGAGCCAGAGCTTCACGTCAGTCCTGCTGAGCCAGAGGTTCACGTCACGTCTGCCGATCCAAAGACTGTTCACGTAACGTCTGCCGATCCAGAGACTGTTCACGTCACATCTGCCGATCCAGAGACTGTTCACGTCACTTCTGCCGATCCAGAGACTGTTCACGTCACGTCTGCCGATCCAGAGACTGTTCACGTCACGTCTGCCGATCCAGAGACTGTTCACGTCACTTCTGCCGATCCAGAGACTGTTCATGTCACGTCTGCCGATCCAGAGACTGTTCACGTCACGACCGCCGAGCCAGTGTCTCCAGACAATATGGCCGCTGCCGAGCCAGTGTCTCCGGACAAGATGGCCGCCGCCGCCGCCGAACCAGTGTCTCCGGACAAGATGGCTGCCGCCGAGCCAGTGTCTCCGGACAAGATGGCCGCCGCCGAGCCAGTGTCTCAGGACAAGATGGTCGCCGAGCCAGTGTCTCAGGACAAGATGGTCTCCGCCGAGCCAGTGTCTCTGGACAAGATGGCCGCTGCCACGTCGCCTGAGCCCTCAACAGAGATGGCCACCGACACGCCTGAACCTGAGCCATCAGCAGAGATAGCCGCTGCCACGGTGTCTGTTCCTGTTCCTGAGCTGGTGTCTGTTCCTGTTCCTGAGCTGGTGTCTGTCCCTGCTCCTGAGTCGGTGTCTGTCCCTGCTCCTGAGAGCCACCAGAGGGCACTCCACACCAGACTCTCACGTTCACTCACAGACTACATCTCCCATCATTCTTTGCCTGGACTCATCAGCACTCATTATCACATTCACCTGTATCTCATCTTCTTGTTTAGTTCACCCCATATAAGCCTGGTTCACCCCTTCACTCACTGCAAAGTTTTGTATGTTGTTGCACTGCACTTCTGAGCATTTTCCCTGGTTTTCTTGTCTCTTGGGTTTTTTGGATTTCTTGCCTGTCCCGTGGATTACAAGAAATCCTGACCCCTGCCTGTTTTGTTTTGTTTGTTTGTTTGGACTGTCTTCCTGTGCTTGACCCTCTGCTTGTTGGATTACGATTCTGGATAACCCCTTTAATAAATAGCTGCATTTGGATCCTCTACCCTCGTGTCTCAGAGCGGTTCGTAACACTAGGTCAAGAAAATATGATCATATAACACCAATGTTATTATCTCTACACTGGTTACCTATTAAGTTTCAAATCAATTACAAAGTATTGATACTGACCTATAAGGCCCTAAACGGTTTAGCTCCTGTGTATTTAACTAATTTTCTATCGCCTTACAATCCATCACGCTCTTTAAGGTCACAAAACTCTGGTCTTTTGGTAGTACCTTGAATATCTAAGTCCACTAAAGGAGAGCGTTTTCACATTTGGCTCCTAAACTCTGGAATAGCCTTCCTGATTATGTTCGGGGCTCAGACTTGCTCTCCCAGTTTAAATCTAAATTTAAAGACGCATCTCTTTAGCCTAGCATTCACGCTTTTCTAATTTCTAATTGCTTCTCTGTTTTATCTTGGGATGCCCATCCTAAGGTAACTAGAGAGTATGTCAGGTCCAGTTTGGATCCAGCCCATTATGAAGACTTAAGATGCCCAACACCTATGAAGACTTCAGATGACGCAAACTCTGAATCAACATGCACCAATGCTATTTTTTTCTAAATGTCATAATCATCTGTTTACAAACAAGTATGTATTACTTCAATGAGCTCATTGTATCTGCATTAAATTATTACATTGTTTAATACATTTTTAGGTAACTGTGACTTTGTATGTATGTACATTTCTGAAATACATAACTCAGACAGTCACCTCTGATAACAGATCACTCTACTCTAAATTGTTAAAAGGTGCCTGAGAGGGATTTACTCATGATGGTCAAAGGAACACTGTGGTGACTAGTACGGCAATAGTCTGGTGGGTTTAGTTAATTCACGATATTGTAGTGGGGAAACCCAGAGGGTCAAATTTGTGAGCAAGTTGTGAGTGCTCACCTTTTTCAATTGAGGTGAAAATTGATCGAGACGTCTAGAGTTATTTAGGTGTGCCGAGGGAAAAAACACAGAAAAGACAGACCATCATGGGAAAATCTCAGAGTATCCACTGTACGTCCGACTGACTGCACTGTATTCTTCCTTTTGATTCTAAACTGAACTCAAATGGCACTGAGAATTGGGTAAGAGAGAAACATAAACCACTTAATTGGGGAAATTGAAAGATGCAAAATAAGATTCACCGGTGTTTTGCCAGATGAGAAGTTTATTCTATGTATCATCTTTTTACTTACTTTAATTCAATGTATTCTAATTCATTCCTTTTATAACTGTTTTAATTTCCCTTGCTTTTATTTTGTGCTTATGTTCTATGCAAAACACTTTGAATTGCCATAGTGTGAAATTTTAATTCATTTCTTTGTAAAGCATTTTGAATAACTGTTTTAATTTTCCTTGTTTTTATTTTGTGATTATTTGTATTCCTTTCTATGTAAAGCACTTTAAATTGCCATAGTGTATGAAATGTGCTATGTAAAAAAACTTGTCTTGCCTGACAAGTTACAAGTTTCAAGTAAAACCAGTTACGCAGCATCCGCGTTTAGACCAATCAGCGCGCGCGCACGCGGTCAGCCGTGACACAGAGGCTGTGTCCAAATTCAGGGTCTGCATCCTCCTTAGGATCCTTCCTACCCGGTTGAAGGAGGAGGGATCCTCCGACGACCGCAAAACCCGGAAATTGGTGTTTGTGAATTTGGACAGCCTACCCTTCTTTCAGTTCCCTCCCTTACCCGTTGCTCATATCCTGTCGCCTAGCAACCGGAGCTTTATAAACACTTCTGTCTGCTCTTTCGTCCCTAGAAGCGTTAAAAACAGCTTCAATCACTAACAAATTAGCTGTGTGTAATAATTACTATAAGGGGATATTCACACAGGCAGTAAGGAAGAAGCTAGTTTACGAAAGTAATGTTTTTTTTTTACATAAACGTACAAATGTAAAAAAAAATGCTTAACGCGAAAACAAAATGCCTGACTAGACAACCACTGAAAAAATATATTTATAAATATATATAAATTTATAAATATATTTTTTTGAAAAGACAGTTTTAAAAAAACTTACATCGAAAAGCATACTCCTCTCCCACTCCGCTACCATGGCTACCACTCGCTTCGTCCGCCATTACGCTCTGCCGAAAAGAATTATGGGATAGGTAGGACGGGAAAGGATCCACCACACCCATCCTTCCAATTCGGGGAAAAGGAGGACGTATTTGTGGGCCGCATTTGAAGGATCCTACGAATTTGGACAGCCTTCGTCGCGGCGCTGTGACGTAACATCCTTCAAATGAGTACTCCGAAGGATGTAGACCCTGAATTTGGACACAGCAAGAGAGACACAATCTACAGTATATCAGAGGTGTTAACAACTTTGCATAAATCACAGTAAGTGTTTAATCACTGTTTTGGGCAGTAGTTGCATGTATTTACTCGCGCACGCGATCTGCCCTGCGGTTTCAGAGCTGACAGACAGCAAAGACCAGGGGCCTGATGTATAAACGTTGCGTACGCACAAAATGGGCATAGAAATATGCGTACGCATTTTTCCACGCACATATCGGGATTTATAAAAAATAAACTAGGCGTAGATAAGTGCGCACCGTAAGGATGCTCTTGACCGTGCGTACGCACTCTTTTAGAAGAGAATGTGTTTTGGCGACACCAACTGGCCCAAATAGCAATAACTATTTAAAATGAAAAACTTCTAAATTATCCTATTACATCACCCAATAAATCAAATTGCATCAACCCGAATTATCATTATGATATGATTATGATGGAGTTTGATGGATTCATTGATTTTAATAAAATTTGGACTCTATTTCATTATAGCTCTGCACTGGTGTCTTGCAGAAGATCACTTTTAGACAGAAAATCTAAAGAAATACAAGATAATACAAATATAATTTCGCTCACCAACCTGTCACTTGAAGCAAATATCCATCCCTTCTTAAATGTCCGCGCCAGCGAGCGTGTTGGGCCGTTTAGTGAAACTGATGCAAATAACAGTTTAAATAAATAAAATACTTCTGATATAAACTATGTTTTACTTATGATATAAACATTTAGATTAAATATGCCATTCAAATTAATAGAGAACACTTAAACATGAAATCATTACTGAGAAGTTACAACATTTTTTATATTCAAATTCAATCAATAGAAATATTTGTTGTGGATGCGATGTTTTTGAACACGTTTCCTGTAGCGTGCTGTGTTTAAATGTTTTAACCACAGAGATAATTGCTTATCATGATAATACCAGATTGTCTGAGAAAATAGTTTCGTGCAAATAATGCCCAAGGCCTATCTGTTTCCATTAAAAATATAAATCAATTAAAAATACTATTCGGCCAGTGGAAAAGATTAAATGTATTTTACACTATTTGATTTATGTATTCAAAAACAAGACAAGGATAGGCAAATACATGACTTTTATTAATGTAATGTGTCTTGTACCGTTAAACGTTATCACGTGGATGAATAATCATATGCAAATGATATGCAGATGAGGATATGCATAGTAAAACTAGGCGTTGTAAGCTCCATATATGGTTATTTCAGGGTGGAGACGCATGTGCGCACAATCTTCCGCTGACTGGGATTTATAAAGTGAATTCTGCGCAGGTTCTGGCGTACGGACGGTTTTATAAATCTGAAAACTTTTGTGCGTACGCAAATTCTGCCTTATGTGCGTACGCACACTTTAAGGATGAAATCTACGCAAAGTTTTATACATGAGGCCCCAGGGGCCTCATTTATAAAACTTTGCGTAGGATTTGCGTCAGAAGTGGCGTACGGATGAAACATAGGACGTGCGTACGCACAGAAATATTCGGATTTATAAAACCGTGCGCACGCACATTCTACGCAGTTCCCTTTCAAGGGAACTCCCGTTGCGTCGAGAATGACGCTATGGGGAACGCTTTGCGTGATGACGTCTTGAAGCACATGTAAAATCAGTCCAATGGTGTAGCGGGACGTCAGAGGCGGGTGACGTCACGTACCAGGAAGCTATAAAAGCCGGCCCGAAACAGAAAACGAAAGCTTTCTGAGTCTTCAGTAGCGCTCTGTGTTGAAATCTGTCTGTCCTATTTGGTGTTGTCTGTATATATATATATTATATTCAGT
Organism: Abramis brama; assembly: GCF_963993115.1. Taxonomy (NCBI): domain Eukaryota; kingdom Metazoa; phylum Chordata; class Actinopteri; order Cypriniformes; family Leuciscidae; genus Abramis; species Abramis brama. Next base: position 59,937,745 of record NC_139965.1, on the reverse strand, counting down.
ATGGCGAGCAAGCAGCAGTTTAGAGTGTGTGTCCATCCCTGCCCGCGTTATTTAACGGGAGGTGACACACACACTCTTTGTGTTGTTTGTTTGGGAGAGGAGCATGCCCAGTCAGCACTCGAGGGTGGTGACTGTGAGCATTGCTGTGCGCTTCCATTGCGTACGCTCCGATCCCGCTTGGCTCGGTTCAATCCCGACCACGTTCCCCAGGGCTTTGGTCCCGCCGCTGCCGAGGCTCGGCGTCGATCTCAGACCTGGGGTTCGCAGATGGATCTATCAGTGGATGTTGAGACGGGCTCTGCCTTATCTCAGCCTCCTTCTGATAGATCCAGTGCCTCTCATCAGGGTGTGGAAGCACGCGTTGCGGTTACTTCCCCCCCGATAGAGGCACCAATACTGCAACTATCCAGCTCTGAGGAGTTGGATGTTGTAAGTATTGATGCTGAGTCTGAGGATTCGCCACCTCAGTCTCATGCTTTTGAAGAACTGCTCGATGTGATCACGAGAGCAGTTGACAGATTGTCTATTGAGTGGCCAGAGGATAGGCAGGACGTTCGTTCAAAAAGCAAACTCGACGAACGCTTCCTGCCATCTCGTGCTCAGCCCCAGCGTAGGAGCCTGCCGTTTTTCCCCGATCTCCACACCGAGGTGTCGAGATCGTGGGGGAGACCAGTCTCTTACAGAGTTTACACACCACACACCTCTCTATATTCCACCATTTCACAATATAAAGAGCATGGTTATGGGGAGATGCCGAAGGTGGAAGAGACGCTCGCGGGCTATCTCTCTCCAGCAACAGCATCTTCCCTGAAGGCTCCTACACTTCCCTCAAAGCCAGTAAAGTTGACATCTACCCTGATTAATAAGTCGTATGCAGCCGCTGGTCAAGCTGCAGCGTGTCTGCATACGATGTCCATTTTACAAGCCTATCAGGCAGAATTATTGGGGGATTTAGAGGAGGGCGGGGGAATCGGTCCCGACACTGTGGCTGAACTGCGCAGAGCCACGGATGTTTCTCTCAGAGCCACCAAGGAGACCGCTAAATCTATCGGGCGGTCTATGGCAGCCCTGGTGGCTACTGAGAGGCATCTGTGGCTCAACCTGAGCGATATTAAGGACAAAGAAAAGCATGTTCTGTTAGACGCTCCGGTTTCCACTGCCGGGTTATTTGGGGATGCAGTAAATATTGCGGTTGCAAAATCACAAGAAGCCGCTAAACAAGCATCTGCTCTTCAAAAGCTTCTTCCCCGCCGTTCTTTCTATGAGGCTGCTGAGCGGGAGCAGCCTCACTCCTCTAAAAAGGGTGCTGAGCATCGTGCCACTCAGAAGCAGAGCGTGTCCTCCCGTGCTCCCCCACAAAAATCTCGGGGACACGGAGGGCGCGCTCAAACCCAGCAGTCTTCGAGGGGTAGAACGGATCTGCGGACCGTTATTACCGCCAAGAAGGCTGCTGGGAAGAAATCCTGACGTCCGAGGGCTCAGGATTAATGAGGGTAGTCCCCCCCGAAGCAGAGCGGTTAACACCTCTTTTTACGGTGCCCGTCTCTCTTCGGTACCCTCAGGGGACCGTTCTGCCAACCCTGACGCCATCGGTGTTACAGGGCGCAGCGGTCTCCGGCGAGCACATATCTCAAGGACCACCCGGAAACGTAGTGGCCTCGGGATGCCCGCCCCCTCCGAGGAGGGTGTTAGAGCAGTCTGTTCGGTCGCTCCCTGCCGGTGCGCCGTTACAGGGCGTCGAATTGACTGCTCAACAACAACAAAATCCAGAAACCAGTCTCGAGAGGCTGGTACCTCTAGTAGAATCTTTGACAGCGTGGAAGCTACTGTCAAATGTTTCTCGTTGGGTCCTGCAGACCGTAGAAAAAGGGTATCAGATACAATTCAAGAAACGCCCACCTCGGTTTATGGGGGTCCTACCCACAGTGGTGGGCCCCGAGCAGGTTCTGGTTATGGAACAGGAAGTAAACACTCTGTTAGAGAAAGGGGCCATAGAATATGTACCTCCCTCCGACAGGGAAACCGGGTTTTACAGCCGGTACTTCATAGTTCCAAAAAAGGACGGGGGATTGCGTCCCATTTTGGATCTTCGAGTTCTGAACGAGTCAGTCATGCAGCTCAAGTTCAAAATGTTGACATTGAGACAGATCGTGCCACAGATCAGGTCCGAGGACTGGTTTGTCACGATAGATCTCAAGGACGCATATTTCCATATTTCCATCCGTCCGTGTCATTGGAAGTTCCTGAGGTTTGCTTTCGGGGGCAAAGCATACCAATATCGTGTTCTTCCATTCGGCCTAGCTTTATCACCCCGCACTTTCACGAAATGTATGGATGCAGCTCTGGCGCCTCTGCGCCTTCAGGGGATTCGCATCATGAACTACATCGACGATTGGTTGATTTTAGCTCAGTCGCATCAGTTGGCGGTTCAACATCGAGATGTTGTTCTCGCCCACATGAAAGAGCTGGGGTTACGGCTGAACGCCAAGAAGAGTGTGCTTTCTCCACTCCAGAGAACCACTTTCCTAGGCGTGGTTTGGGACTCAGTGTCGATGCAGGCGCGCCTGTCACCGCCACGTATAGAGTCCATCCTTGCAGCTGTGAAAAGTGTAAAGCTAGGCCAGCTACTCACTGTCAAACAGTTCCAGAGACTGTTGGGTCTCATGGCAGCAGCTTCCAACGTGATACCTTTTGGACTGCTGCACATGAGGCCCCTGCAGTGGTGGCTCAGGACCAGGGGGTTTTCCCCGAGGGGCAACCCATTTCGCACAATCAAGGTCACGCGGCGATGCCTACGTGCCTTGGTTATGTGGAAGAAACCTTGGTTCCTGTCCCAGGGCCCAGTGTTGGGAGCTTCTTGTCGTCGCAGACTGCTAACGACGGATGCTTCCCTCACGGGTTGGGGAGCGATCCTGGAGGGTCGCTCAGCTCAAGGTCTGTGGGAAGACCATCATCGTTCCTGGCATATCAATCGCCTAGAGATGTTAGCTGTCTTCCGGGCTCTGAGGAGCTTTGTCACAGACCTCAGGGGACACCATGTGTTAGTGCATACGGACAGCACGTCGGTAGTCGCCTACATCAACCACCAAGGGGGTTTGCGCTCGCGCCCATTATCAAATCTGGCACGCCATATCCTCTTGTGGTCCCAGGGGAAGTTGCTGTCACTCAGAGCAGCCTACATCCCCGGGGTTCAGAATATAGGAGCAGACACTCTGTCGAGGCAGGGGCCGAGGCCCGGGGAATGGAGGCTCCACCCCGAGGTGGTGGAGCTGATATGGAGGGAGTACGGCCAAGCACAAGTGGATTTGTTTGCGTCTCGAGAGACGTCTCACTGTCCACTTTGGTTCTCCCTCACGCATCCAGCTCCTCTGGGACTGGATGCTATGGTTCAGACGTGGCCGAGGCTACGTCTGTACGCCTTTCCCCCAGTTGCTCTGCTCCCGGGAGTTCTGGAGAGAGTTCGCAGGGACCGGGTTTGCCTGCTTCTAATAGCCCCGCGTTGGCCGGGCAGAGTATGGTTTCCCGATCTGGTCTCCCTCCTCGACGGGCATCCTCTGGAGTTACCCGTCAGGAGAGACCTTCTGTCCCAGGCAGGGGGCTCAATATTTCACCCCCGCCCAGAACTGTGGAACCTGTGGGCTTGGCCTCTGAGGGGGCCCAGCTCATAGAGTCAGGTCTCTCAACTGAGGTTGTTGAGACCATTCTACAGTCCAGAGCTCCCTCCACGAGGAAACTTTATGCCCTGAAGTGGAGAGTATTCACTTCTTGGTGTAGTGACCGTCGGTTGGACCCAGTCCACTGCCCAATTGGTACAGTGCTGGAGTTCCTGCAGGACCGGTTCACTGCAGGTCTGACCCCGTCCACTTTAAAGGTCTATGTGGCGGCCATAGGTGCTTACCACATTCCTTTGGGTGGAATGTCTGTGGGGAAGGACCCTCTGGTATCTCGTTTCCTTCGTGGCACTTGGAGGCTGAGGCCTGCAGTCCGCTCTAGGGTGCCGCCATGGGACTTGTCCATTGCTCTACAAGGCCTGTCCCTGGCCCCCTTTGAGCCCATTGAGGAGGTTTCGGAAAAGTTTCTGACTTTGAAAGCTATTTTCCTTCTTGCCATTTCTTCTCTTAAGAGAATTGGGGATATTCAAGCATTGTCGGTTGCTCCGTCCTGCTTAGAGTTTGCTCCGGGTATGGTGAAAGCTTTTCTCCATCCCAGACCGGGTTATGTCCCCAAGGTCCCCACTAATGTGGCCAGACCTATTATTCTGCAGGCCTTCTGTCCTCCTCCCTTCCAGAATGCGGACCAGGAGGCTAATAATTTGCTTTGCCCAGTTCGGGCGTTAGACGCCTACGTCCACAGAGCTGCCCTGTGGCGCAGAAGTGATCAGTTGTTTGTTTGCTTTGGCTCCCCTTACAAGGGAGGGCCGGTGTCTAAGCAAAGAATGAGCAAGTGGGTGGTCGAGGCTATCTCACTTGCTTATGAGGCGGCTGGGCAGCCTTCTCCTTTGGCTGTCCGGTCGCACTCTACAAGGAGTATGGCGGCCTCTAAGGCCCTTATTTCAGGAGTTTCACTACAGGATGTCTGTGATGCGGCAGGCTGGTCCTCACCGCACACTTTCGTCAGGTTTTACTCTTTGGATCTAGACTCTGCTCCAGGGTCTCATGTTTTGTCATCCTAGTGCTGCTCTATTAGATTACACACAGGACAGACATTCGTAGCTATGGAGGCGTTGGTATAGACGTTCCCCATAGCGTCATTCTCGACGCAACGGGAGTTCCCTTGAAAGGGAACGCCTCGGTTACGACTGTAACCTCGGTTCCCTGAAGAGGGAACGAGCGTTGCGTCGCCTTGCCATATCTCCTTCATGCCTGTCAGCTCGACTTCAGACTTTTACGAAGCTTTCGTTTTCTGTTTCGGGCCGGCTTTTATAGCTTCCTGGTACGTGACGTCACCCGCCTCTGACGTCCCGCTACACCATTGGACTGATTTTACATGTGCTTCAAGACGTCATCACGCAAAGCGTTCCCCATAGCGTCATTCTCGACGCAAAGCTCGTTCCCTCTTCAGGGAACCGAGGTTACAGTCGTAACCGAGGCGTTTTCCCTTAATAACTCACAATCAATTCTAAATGTAGCGCAGCTTTTGCGGCTTCATGTCACGCCCATAGTTGCCCATAAATAGACAGTGAAACGCCCACAAGTTAATATTCATCGATTGCGAAATCATGGCAAACACAGAGGAAAACCAAGAAACGTAACTTCACTCACGCGCAAGCGTGAAGCGCATGATCAGCCATTGTGCGTCATTACGCATTGTGATGGCATCATGGCATTTTATTACCATCCATTTGATTGCATCTGACAAGCTACAGATGTGTTATGAGGATGAATTGCATAACATGCTAATATTATTGCAGAACATATTTATATCTTTTTGCAAATATGTGTTAATTTGCATTTCTGTTGTAATCTTCGTTTGATTTTGTTTGTTTTACACTGCAGATCGATCAAACGGGTGTTTGTGTAGGCTGTTAATTGTAAGACTTGCTTTGTGAAGTCTTCATGTTATTTATGAGAGGCAGTATTGCCATTTCTTTTACACAACGATCTACAGTTTCACACACTTTCACGTGTTTCTTCCATCTGCCGACGGTGTCGCCATTTCTCATTTCACCCGTTTTTGTGCGTACGCCTGGGTCAGAGCTTGCGTGAAGGACCGCACATTTTCCCGTCAAGTTTGCTTTTTATAAATACCAATTATTGCGTAGAGAGCGGCGTACGCCGCCTTTTGTGCGTACGCAACGTTTATAAATGAGGCCCCAGGGGCACGTTCAAGTTCAAAACGGTGCGCAACGTTTTGCTACGGTTTCCGGGTTGAACGTCATGTTTCCTGGAAACGGCGTGCATATGGAGCTCATAATATGACAAAACGATTTGAATTTGAATTGTGTAAATTTGAATTATTTGCAAGTGTAATCTCCCAAAATACACGTAGGCATATAGGCTAAATCAGCGTCTTCACAGCAAGGTAAATGTTTGGAATAACAAGTAGGACTGTGTGCGGCACAGCTTGCCCTTTATATTGTACAACAGACCAATTAAATTAGGCAGAATAACTTTTTATATGTTTGGTTGATTGTGTTTCATTTTGATAATGAACAGTCTGCGATATGAAGCAACGCCAGAACTGATACTATGTTGTGTGAGAGCGCGATGCGCGAGCGCCATCTCTTGGATTTGTTCCACTGCTGTTATTTATAGTCATACAGATAATATGACATCATTCGAAACAGTAAAATGTATATTTTTATTTGTGTACATTCAAAATGACTACAAAATATCATGTCGTTGAAAAATAAATAAAACAACATGATGAGCTGCTTTAGCGCGTCTCGGTCTCTTTAGATCTTTCTGGCGCTCACCAAAAATGAACCAAAATACAGAGAATAGCCTTCTTGGCGCGCCTACTTTTGAAAGTCAACATTTAGATTATTTAACGTGTTTCATGATAAAACGTGACTTAGCCTATACAGTCCGGAAAATAGGCTATAGGTTATAGCAAATTCAGACCAACTGCTGGTCTACACAGAGAAAAAGCCCTTTCTAAGCTCTTCTGTTGTACCGAGCCATTCGTTAGTCTAGTTGTTTGATGAGAAAATTAAATGTAGCCTATAGTTGCAATACACGCCTTAAGTTTTGTAAGCTCCGTGCAACTGCTGCAGCGGTCTATTATTTCTAGAATATTAGAAATCTAATACTCAAGCTGTTTTCTCATTTTTCTACTCTTAATATTAAATAAAAAACGACTGAACGAAAGATACACGGATTCTCTTGAACCACCACCGCGTTTGCGGCAGAAAACTACTGCAGTGCAGCCAAAATGCTCTGTTCCACTTATCTGAGATCCTTTACTCTTCCCTGTGGATGACCTGTGACCTACTTTCTGTAAGATCTGAATTTTTGAACTTGAATTTTTGAACTTGAATTTTAGAAAACTGAATTTGAAGTTCCGAATTTCTTCATCTTGAAAACTTGAATCTGTATTTTTTTAAACTGAATATTTGCAGTATACGAATTCAGAACAAAAAAAACTAGCTGTTTGAAAATACATGTCTATAAAATTCAGCCATAAAAACATTTCAATTTGTTAAATTTCAAATGTTCAATATTCATTTAAAAAAAAATCAAATTCAGAACTATTTAAACTACCACCTAAAATTCAATTTTGTTAGATTACACTTGCAAATAATTCAAATTTACACAATTCAAATTCAAATCGTTTTGTCATATTATGAGCTCCATACGTGCACCGGTGTGCAACGGGGTTTGAGATACGTTTTCTCTTGTTTGTTGGGTGTGTCAGAACTGCAGTCCAATCAGCAGCAACATGTATATAAAGCACGCGGTATTAAAGTGAACAATGGGTTCAAGGAAAGTAATTTACAAATGTGTTCGATGCAGCTCGGTATACGCAACAACTGAGGATATTAGATGACATGTTTGTTGTAAGTTTTATTGTAAAAATATAGGATATCAACATAATGATGTAGCCTAGTTGTTTATATTTTTAGCTTCATTGCAAGTGTATGACATTTGGTATAGAAATAAACAATGGTAATTAAGTGCTTTTCCTAAAAATGAGAAAGAAAATACAGGGTATTAAAACAGTATGAACTAGAAATAAAGTCAGTATGTGAGGTTAAATAGATGTGTTTTAGTCTGAATTAGGTAAGATGTGTGCTTCCATTTCAGTTTCAGCAATCCCTTCACTCGATTGGGATGTTCTCTTTTGTTCTGGGCGGCAAGTGCAGTAACTGTAACATCGGGTATATATTGTAGTATTAAACACATATCTATACCGACTTCATCAGGCTCCGAAAATTCTTCACAAAGAACGCTAGTGTCCCAATGTGAAGGCTGCATCCTTCGAAGGACTGAAGACTTCAAGGATGCAGCCTATGCGTCCTCCGAAGGACGCACCATGTAGCCTCCGTAGGATTTCCTAATTGTGCCGCCAGGTGTTCCCGATTACCGCTCCAGGCGCCAAGCAACGGTGCGAGAGTATGCTGCCATCCTGACAATTCATTTGATATGCTATGGAGCCAGAATTGGCTATTGTCATTTTTATGTTTTATATTTTACTGGAGGACATGGTATTAAGGATGTTTCAGGTCATACTTTCGGCTTAGCCGAAGATTCAAATGTTCATTTATATCTTACCTTGATGCGATTTTGTAGGCTAGTGTATTCTTTTTATTATGCACATAAATGGTAAATATATTTACACAGGTTTTTAACCCCATTTGAATATAAAACCCAGTTGAATATAAAAAGTCCAGTGCGAATGTCAGTCACTGTTGCTAGGCGACAAGAACAATCCTCCATAGGCTAGACCGGTCCGAGCGCTTCAGATGCGCCCTTTGAAATGGGACGCAGCTGTAGTTAGCAACAATTTGTTAATATTGTGACAATAGGCCTACATTTTGTTACTTTAAAGCTGCCGTCGGCAAATTTTTTTTGATCATATTCAGTGAAATCGACACTATAATCCGACAGAACAACATAAATAAGGTGGTTTTAGAAAAAACCCGAGCTTCTAACTCCACCTGGAGCGTGTTATTTGTTTTGCAAAAATCCACCGCTCCCGGATCATCGGGTCCAATCAGCGCAGGGGGGTGTGAGATCTGACTGTCAATCACAGGTCGTGCACACACCACAGATCCCCCTCCCTCGCGCACGTTACAATATCACATGCACACGACACGCCTGAAGTTCGCCTGAAGATTGCACGAAGCGTGATGGCGGAGAGAAAATCTACTAACAAGCTTCCAATTCCTCGGTTATTGCTATCTATGGATAGACTAGCCAGGGCAGCCTACCTCCGAGTCCATGGTGTTGATTGATGCTGAAGAGACGGACGCGTTCACAGAAAATCAGGTACACACGCACTGACGAGCACGACCTCGATGGGAGGGTGCTCGCTGGTAGTGGGGGAGGGGCAGGAGAGTCAAAATTTTGGCTAAGTCGACCCAATCTGCCAGACTTGCCGACTGCAGCTTTAATTTTCAAAATAACCAGTGTTGGTATGTAAGGAACTACATACTTAGTTAATACTCGAAGTAATTTTCCCACACGGGACAGCAACACTACAAAATTGTTATTTTACAATATGATGCATTGTTTTACATTAAACTACACAAAAGTATATAGTTTAAATGTATCAACCTTGAAAATATTCAGAAGTAAAATGCAACATGCAGTAATAGAAATGCAAAACATCATAAAAACCCTGACAAGGTTTTTTTTTCCCTGCAGAATTCCTTTACTTTTACTCTTGATACCTTAAGTACATTACAGTATGCAAGATAATGAAAAATAAAAAATAAAAAAATTGCTTAGCTAAGGTTTAAAATATATGACTAGTTTTTCGCCAATGCGATATTAGTGGTTATTAAAAGTACTTTAGTGTAATAAAGTATCTCAATTTTTATTCCATGAGTCAGCCCTGCAAACCTGTTGGTAGACAACTTAGTGGATAGTGAAAATATGCAGTCAAACACTCTGGAGAGCATCCCAGATCATGTCCCACCAGCAGGAGGCCTTACCAGGGTCTCTATTGTGGAGCACATCCCGGTCCAGCAGCTCACCAGGGTCTCCCACTCAGCTGAATAAAAGTCTACATAATTTTTCTTATTTTATGTACTGTAAATTTAAATGTTTATGTTGATTTTGATATGTTTAACGTATGTTGTAAATAGTTGGGAAAAAAAAAAAAGGTATAAAAGAATTTGTTTCATGTAGAAATTATGACTGTCATTACAAAAATAAACAATGTCCAGAGCAATGAATTCTCTTTTATTTACTTCAAATGGGTCCTACTGTATAAACTGTTTTTTTGTTTGGTTACCCATATTGTTCAAAATATATTTTGTGTTCACTGTTCAGTAGAAGAAAGAAACTCATACAGGTTTGAAACAACTTGAGGGTGAGTAGCAGATGAATGATGACAGATTTTTTTTTTTTTTTTTTTGGTGAACTATCCCTTTAACTATAAATCAAAGTCGTCAACTCGTGTGTTGTCAATAAACTCAGAATTTGTCTTCTCACTGAAGATCACCATTATTATTATTAATTAATGTCTTGTTTTTCGAGTAGATATCTGAATATATATATATATATATATATATATATACAGTGAGGAAAATAAGTATTTGAACACCCTGCTATTTTGCAAGTTCTCCCACTTGGAAATCATGGAGGGGTCTGAAATTGTCATCGTAGGTGCATGTCCACTGTGAGAGACATAATCTAAAAAAAAAAAATCCAGAAATCACAATGTATGATTTTTTAACTATTTATTTGTATGATACAGCTGCAAATAAGTATTTGAACACCTGTCTATCAGCTAGAATTCTGACCCTCAAAGACCTGTTAGTCTGCCTTTAAAATGTCCACCTCCACTCCATTTATTATCCTAAATTAGATGCACCTGTTTGAGGTCGTTAGCTGCATAAAGACACCTGTCCACCCCATACAATCAGTAAGAATCCAACTACTAACATGGCCAAGACCAAAGAGCTGTCCAAAGACACTAGAGACAAAATTGTACACCTCCACAAGGCTGGAAAGGGCTACGGGGAAATTGCCAAGCAGCTTGGTGAAAAAAGGTCCACTGTTGGAGCAATCATTAGAAAATGGAAGAAGCTAAACATGACTGTCAATCTCCCTCGGACTGGGGCTCCATGCAAGATCTCACCTCGTGGGGTCTCAATGATCCTAAGAAAGGTGAGAAATAAGCCCAGAACTACACGGGAGGAGCTGGTCAATGACCTGAAAAGAGCTGGGACCACCGTTTCCAAGGTTACTGTTGGTAATACACTAAGATGTCATGGTTTGAAATCATGCATGGCACGGAAGGTTCCCCTGCTTAAACCAGCACATGTCAAGGCCCGTCTTAAGTTTGCCAATGACCATTTGGATGATCCAGAGGAGTCATGGGAGAAAGTCATGTGGTCAGATGAGACCAAAATAGAACTTTTTGGTCATAATTCCACTAAACGTGTTTGGAGGAAGAAGAATGATGAGTACCATCCCAAGAACACCATCCCTACTGTGAAGCATGGGGGTGGTAGCATCATGCTTTGGGGGTGTTTTTCTGCACATGGGACAGGGCGACTGCACTGTATTAAGGAGAGGATGACCGGGGCCATGTATTGCGAGATTTTGGGGAACAACCTCCTTCCCTCAGTTAGAGCATTGAAGATGGGTCGAGGCTGGGTCTTCCAACATGACAATGACCCGAAGCACACAGCCAGGATAACCAAGGAGTGGCTCTGTAAGAAGCATATCAAGGTTCTGGCGTGGCCTAGCCAGTCTCCAGACCTAAACCCAATAGAGAATCTTTGGAGGGAGCTCAAACTCCGTGTTTCTCAGCGACAGCCCAGAAACCTGACTGATCTAGAGAAGATCTGTGTGGAGGAGTGGGCCAAAATCCCTCCTGCAGTGTGTGCAAACCTGGTGAAAAACTACAGGAAACGTTTGACCTCTGTAATTGCAAACAAAGGCTACTGTACCAAATATTAACATTGATTTTCTCAGGTGTTCAAATACTTATTTGCAGCTGTATCATACAAATAAATAGTTAAAAAATCATACATTGTGATTTCTGGATTTTTTTTTTTTTTTGATTATGTCTCTCACAGTGGACATGCACCTACGATGACAATTTCAGACCCCTCCATGATTTCTAAGTGGGAGAACTTGCAAAATAGCAGGGTGTTCAAATATTTATTTTCCTCACTGTATATATATATATATATATATATATATATATATATATATATATATATATATATATATATATATATATATATATAAACTGTTCTCTCTCGTTTTAGGTGCAAAAAAAACAACAAAGAACAATACATTTAAGAGGAAAAGGTAAATATTTTGAAATATGTGAAATATATCAGATATTTTTGCCATTTATTGTCCTTGTTTCTTTCCCATTTTAGCAGTTGTCCTTGCCTGTATTCACCCTCTAAAAGTCTATTATTATCATGCACAGTTTTTCTTTACAAGTAAATGTACCTTGTTTCAAGGATATTTTATAGTAAAAACAAGACAAAGATACAGATTTTTATTGAAAAAAAAAAAATCTGAATTGCAGATCTTGCATTTTCACCAGAATACTGGTGCTTTTCACTATTCTCATAGTGTAAGATTGCAGAAAAATATATATGTTTGTAATGAACATTGATGGTGCAACAGATTTTGTGTGAAAATAAATTATAAAAGTGGTTTATTTTGTTTAAAAATCGTATAAATGTATAAGGGTAGCGAGGACAGCCTTTTACCCATTTTCACCTGTATTATTCTTTATTGCACGGCTATTGCATTGACAGCTGTGTAAGACAAATATGAAATGTTTCTCAGGAATGGCAGGCAGTGAAGAGACTGAAACCTAAAGATGCTCTTCCCTTTTTGTCGGTCATCATGTGACGCTTGTTGTTCCCCTTTGTGGGACTGATTTCAGATGCATTTACACTTGAGGATCAATTTACAGTGAGCCAATGTGCCACAACCCGTCCCTGGCGTCGATCTTTTCAGCTCTGTCTGATCTTCAGCTCATTTGCATTGAAATAACTTCCCCTTGACAAACCAGTGTGTTGTTTTAGTATTACATCTAAATCTTATGTTCACTCTGGAATATATTTGACAGCTCCTAATGGAACTTTCTTGCTTTAATCAGCTGAAACTCATAATGCGAGACGGTTCCTTCCAGCAGTTTAAATATCAATATATCCACAATTAAAATGCAGCAGAGCCACTAAAAGCAAAAATGTCTTGCCTCGGATTTTTGAGACAAATGGACTTCAACATTGCATGATTATTATATGTAGCCCTGCCCTGCAAATAAAGGCTTTATAAAAAGATACAAATCTATCTAGTGCCTGGATGTGGAATTTGATCTCTTCTATGTCATAGGATCCACCAACTATTGTTTGCGTTTTGTTCCCCTTCTGGAGCGCCCAGGGTTTTTTTCTTTGTTTGTTTTTTTGAGTACCATGCGCTCTTGAATTATATATATTTTATATATTTTTTTCTATTGCATGCTTATTTCAGGCCAAAAAGGGTTTGTTTGTCCAGCAGAAACAAAAACTGTACAAAAGAATTATATATAAATGTATTTTTAATCAAATAAATGCTGGCTTGGTGAGCATTAGAGACTTATTTTAAAAACATTAAAAACTGTACCGGTTTCTGTGTGTATATGTTTATGTTTATTTAACACTGCTAAGTGTTAGTTTTATATTTCACACAGAGCTGCAAGTAAGAAAACAATTAAAAGGTGCATGACTCCCTGAAGAAGCAAAAGTACCAGAGCTGCATTCCATTGACTCGCATATTTAACTAGATTGTGTTGTGGCAAAAATTCATTAAACAATCATCAACTGCGTAAGAGACACTCTGAAATTCAAATGATCATTAAAAAGTATTTTATTCTTGCAAGAAGTCCCAGTTGCCACACAGAAGTCACCAGTACAGTCTGTGAAACAAGTGCGACGACGAGAGGGAGGGCAGATGAGTCTATACTGCTTTCAAGGTCTTCTGCTTACAGGCCCTTATCTAAACAAGGAGAGGCTTCCCTGCTAGTTTTCTGATACTGCTAAGTTTGTTCTTACAAACTCACAAGTTCTAAATTGGGCGACCTCTGACCCTAGAAGTCAGAGGTCTCTTCTCATTCTGCCGCCTCCTGACGTCCCACCTGTTACCCAGCATTAAGAGAAACACATACACGTCAGTTTTACCACGTAGACCACGTATAGAAGGTCATTTCAATGTTTTACTGAAAGTCAATGAAAATTTTCCATAACAATTGTCACCAAGATGTCTGTTCATTTGACCAATCAGTCAAACCCTTTCCTTAACCTCACAGGTTATACATTCACAGAGCCTGAAACCTGAGACGGGATCGGACACTTCTTCGCACGCGTGCGTTGGAAGGATTATAAGAGCAGCTCATTTACAAGCCCAAGACCTTTCTCTCTTCATCCTGGTGCAGAACTGAGGATTGCATGCAACGAGAAATGGGTGAGAAATCTGCACTCATATGCATTTTATTTTAGATTAGTCAGTTAGTGTTTGACCATAACTAATTCATTGTACCATTTTTGCATCATATCTGTTAAAGGTTATAGTTCACACAAAAATTCTCTCAAATAAACTTGTATGACTTTCTTCTACACGAAAGAAGACTTTTTGATGAATGCTGGAAAACAAACAGTTTTGGTGACCACTGACTTCAATTGTATTGGCAAAAAAAACATTAATTTCTTAAAATGTTTAACAAAACAAAGAAAATCACACAGGTTTGGATAGTGAGAGAAGTAACTAGGTCAGTGATAATCTCAAGTACAAGGCAAATCCCAAGTAATTAGAAAGAAAAAAATATCAAAGGAAAGTCTTTGCTTGTTAATTCCCCCCCAAGTTTTCAACATTCTTTGGCTACGTTTGGAATGAAATATTAATATCTATATTGTGCACCAATCTAAATACTGTATGACCTAAAGTCGATTTAAAAATACTATGCATTTGCCAGAATATTTTGTGTAGGATACAATGGGGCTAAAGGCACACCTTAGGAAAAATGTGCTTTTCAATATTCCCATAGTGTGTGATTGGAGAAAACAAATATATGTTTGCATTGAACATTGGTGGAGCTACAGATTTTGTGTGAAAATAAATCATAAAAGTGGTTTATTTTGTTTAAAAATCATATAAATGTATAATGGTAGTGAGTAGGTCCTTTTACCCCACAGACACACGGAGTAAAAAACACAGTATCGATACACATTCTTTAGATAAAATAATATGCTTTTAATAATTTCTAAATTAATACTTGTTCAAAACAATCACTTTAGCAAAGTTTTTACTATTTTGTTTATTCTGATAAATAAAATAATTCATTTTTGTTCAATAAATATACCTTCATTAAAATATGTTAATATAAAAATATCTTTTAAAAATACAGAAATAAAATTATTTTAAAAAGTAAAGAGCATTGAAGGAGATCCCATAATAATTTAATATTATTAATTAATTAATTAAATATATTTTCATCATATGATATGATTCATGTAGATTTTATTTTTTAAATATGATGGTTTGATTATAAATATGGTGATTATCTCTAAGCTGAAAACTCAACTTAATATATGATATTTCCCATCTGAATCTGCACTCATGTCAACAAATGGAAAAGTTAGCCAGATATTTATTAACTTGTTATTTATTGTGCCTTTTACCCCAAATACCACGCTTTTACATATTCCTCTGTTATTGAAAAACTGCTTTAGCTACTTTGAACAAAACTGAAAATCATTAAGACCTTTATCTCAAAATATATTCTTAATTTTCAATAATAATTCTCATTTGCTACTTGAATCTACAACATTTTAAAACACATCAAATATTACATCAAGTAGCGCAGAATCAACTTTGCTGCCATCAAGAATCAGCCAAAAATCCACGTGAATCTTAAAAAGCTGTTTTGGAAAGTGCCCCGGCAAGTTTTTGTGGTTTAGAGGAAAATAAAATCAAAGGCACCTTTAGCCCTGTTTTGTCTGTCTGGTCAGTGAAAACTTTTATCTCGGTTTTGCGCTGCCTGGGTCCGGGAGTTAGTTGCTATGCTAAAATCTATCAGATCTCTTTTCAGGACATCTTTATTCCTCAGTTTGAAATCGATTGTTATTGCTGTTACTGTTTTTTACTCTTGTGGAAAATCGTGTAAATCTCCACTGCCATCCTGTGGGTAAATGACCTTAAAGGAGTAGTTCACTTTAAAGTGAAAATTAGCCCATGATTTACTCACCCTCAAGTCATCATAGGTGTATATGACTTTCTTCTTTCAGACGAATGCAATCAGAGTTATATTCTAAAATCTCCTGGCCCTTCCAAGCTTTATAATGGCAGTGGATTGCAACCAACAGATTGAAGGTCATAAAAGTGCATCATTTCCATCATAAAAGTGCATCATTTCCATCATAAAAGTGCATCTATCCATCATAAAAGTGCATCATTCCATCATAAAGTGTATCTATCCATCATAAAGTGCATCTATCCATCATAAAAGTGCATCATTTCCATCATAAAAGTGCATCATTTCCATCATAAAAGTGCATCATTTCCATCATAAAAGTGCATCTATCCATCATAAAGTGCATCATTTCCATCATAAAGTGCATCTATCCATCATAAAAGTGCATCATTTCCATCATAAAAGTGCATCATTTCCATCATAAAAGTGCATCATTTCCATCATGAAAGTGCATCATTCCATCATAAAGTGTATCTATCCATCATAAAGTGCATCTATCCATCATAAAAGTGCATCATTTCCATCATAAAAGTGCATCATTTCCATCATAAAAGTGCATCTATCCATCATAAAGTGCATCATTTCCATCATAAAAGTGCATCATTTCCATCATAAAAGTGCATCATTTCCATCATAAAAGTGCATAATTTCCATCATAAAAGTGCATCTATCCATCATAAAAGTGCATCATTTCCATCATAAAAGTGCATCATTTCCATCATAAAAGTGCATCTATCCATCATAAAGTGCATCATTTCCATCATAAAAGTGCATCTATCCATCATAAAAGTGCATCTATTCATCATAAAAGTGCATCATTTCCATCATAAAAGTGCATCTATCCATCATAAAGTGCATCTATCCATCATTAAAGTGCATAATTTCCATCATAAAAATGCATCATTTCCATCATAAAAGTGCATCTGTCCATCATAAAAGTGCATCATTTCCATCATAAAAGTGCATAATTTCCATCATAAAGTGCATCTATCCATCATAAAAGTGCATCATTTCCATCATAAAAGTGCATCTATCATCATAAAAGTGCATCATTTCCATCATAAAAGTGCATCATTTCCATCATAAAAGTGCATCATTTCCATCATGAAAGTGCATCTATCCATCATAAAGTGCATCATTTCCATCATAAAGTGCATCTATCCATCATTAAAGTGCATAATTTCCATCATAAAAATGCATCATTTCCATCATAAAAGTGCATCTGTCCATCATAAAAGTGCATCATTTCCATCATAAAAGTGCATAATTTCCATCATAAAGTGCATCTATCCATCATAAAAGTGCATCATTTCCATCATAAAAGTGCATCTATCATCATAAAAGTGCATCATTTCCATCATAAAAGTGCATCTATCATCATAAAAGTGCATCATTTCCATCATAAAAGTGCATCATTTCCATCATAAAAGTGCATCATTTCCATCATGAAAGTGCATCATTCCATCATAAAGTGTATCTATCCATCATAAAGTGCATCTATCCATCATAAAAGTGCATCATTTCCATCATAAAAGTGCATCATTTCCATCATAAAAGTGCATCATTTCCATCATAAAGTGTATCTATCCATCATAAAGTGCATCTATCCATCATAAAAGTGCATCATTTCCATCATAAAAGTGCATAATTTCCATCATAAAAGTGCATCATTTCCATCATAAAAGTGCATAATTTCCATCATAAAGTGCATCTATCCATCATAAAAGTGCATAATTTCCATCATAAAAGTGCATCTATCCATCATAAAAGTGCATAATTTCCATCATAAAAGTGCATCATTTCCATCATAAAAGTGCATCTATCCATCATAAAGTGCATCATTTCCATCATAAAAGTGCATCTATCCATCATAAAAGTGCATCTATTCATCATAAAAGTGCATCATTTCCATCATAAAAGTGCATCTATCCATCATAAAGTGCATCTATCCATCATTAAAGTGCATCATTTCCATCATAAAAATGCATCATTTCCATCATAAAAGTGCATCTGTCCATCATAAAAGTGCATCATTTCCATCATAAAAGTGCATAATTTCCATCATAAAGTGCATCTATCCATCATAAAAGTGCATCATTTCCATCATAAAAGTGCATCTATCATCATAAAAGTGCATCATTTCCATTATAAAAGTGCATCTATCCATCATAAAAGTGCATCATTTCCATCATAAAAGTGCATCTATCCATCATAAAGTGCATCTATCCATCATAAAAGTGCATCATTTCCATCATAAAAGTGCATCATTTCCATCATAAAAGTGCATTTATCCATCATAAAGTGCATCTATCCATCATAAAAGTGCATCATTTCCATCATGAAAGTGCATCATTTCCATCATAAAAGTGCTCCACACTGCTCTGGGGGGTTAATAAAGGCCTTCTGAAGCGAAGTGATGAGTTTGTGTAAGAAAAATATTCACATTTAAAACTTTATAAAGTAAAATAACTAGCTTCCGGCCAAACGAACATTCGGATCTGCCTTAAGTGTAAAGCGCAATTTCTGCGAGTAATGCGACGCACTGCTGATATTTACGCTACTTCTGACGTAGTATGTTCGTTTGGCCAGAAACTAGAATTTTACTTTGTAACGTGTTCTATGAATATTTTTCTTACACAAACTCATTGATTTCGCTTCAGAAGGCCTTTATTAACGCCTGGAGCCTGTGGAGCACTTTAATGATGGACAGATGCACTTTAATGATGGACAGATGCACTTTTATGATGAATAGATGCACTTTTATGATGGATAGATGCACTTTTATGATGGATAGATGCACTTTTATGATGATAGATGCACTTTTATGATGGATAGATGCACTTATGATGAATAGATGCACTTTTATGATGGATAGATGCTCTTTTATGATGAATAGATGCACTTATGATGGATAGATGCACTTTTATGATGAATAGATGCGCTTTTATCATGGATAGATGCACTTTTATGATGGATAGATGCACTTTTATGATGATAGATGCACTTATGATGGATAGATGCACTTTTATGATGAATAGATGCGCTTTTATCATGGATAGATGCACTTTTATGATGATAGATGCACTTTTATGATGGATAGATGCACTTATGATGAATAGATGCACTTTTATGATGGATAGATGCTCTTTTATGATGAATAGATGCACTTATGATGGATAGATGCACTTTTATGATGAATAGATGCGCTTTTATCATGGATAGATGCACTTTTATGATGATAGATGCACTTTTATGATGGATAGATGCACTTATGATGAATAGATGCACTTTTATGATGGATAGATGCTCTTTTATGATTAATAGATGCACTTTTATGATGGATAGATGCTCTTTTATGATGAATAGATGAACTTCTTTGCAATTCACTGCCATTATAAAGCTTTGAAGTGTCAGGACATTTTTTTAATACAACTCCAATTGTATTCGTCTGAAAGAAGAATGTCATATACACCTAGGATGACTTGAGGGTGAGTAAATCATGGGCTAATTCTCATTTTAAAGTGAACTACTCCTTTAACTCAATCTCTCTCCCTGTGTGTGTGTGTGTGTGTGTGTGTGTGTGTGTGTGTGTGTGTGTGTGTGTGTGTGTGTGTGTGTGTGTGTGTGTGTGTGTGTGTGTTGATGTAAACAGCACAGAAGACAGCACTGATAGTTTATGCCCACCAGAGTCCTGTCTCATTCAACGCTGCTGCGCGGGACGTCGCTGTCGAGGCTTTGACGAAGCAAGGCTATAAAGTCCTGGTGTCGGATCTCTATGCTATGAGCTTTAAATCCTCAGCTACTGCAGATGATATCAAGGGTAGGAGTTTGCTGTCATGTAACATCCTCAAATATCTACTTCATGTACAAATATAAGGAAGATATAAACTGCATTTATATTAAAAAGCTACAACTAGGTTATAGGTTAAAAAGAAGCATTGAAGTTGCAATTATCAGTGAACATGTAAGGGATAATCAATGGCTAGCTGTATCTTGGTGACACACTCACACACACACACGTCACTCAAGCACGCAGACACACATACACACACGTCACATGCACACACACACTCACACATACGTCACTTGCACACACATTCACACAAACACACACATATCACTCACACACACATTCACATACACACTCACACACACGTCACTCGTGCACACACACACACACACACACACACACACGCACACACACACACACACACACACACACAGATCAGAGATCGAGCTGTGCACTCACAGAAACATCATGAGCCCTGAAACTTGATTTAAACAAATTTTGATCTTACCGCTTTTCTCTGTCTCTGTATTTGATGTAAAGCAGGCCGAATGCTAGATCTAACGAGCCGTAACTGACGGAAATAACGATAATTTTTTACCCCTCTGGTCAAATATTACGCTGCAAATATAAATAACAGCTTTAAGTTGTCAATGCTGGTAAATGACCGTGGTATAAGCAGGATAATCCACGGCTAGCTGTGCAATAAACCATTTCAATGCACTGTATACCAGCTTCCTCTTGCTCTGATTGGTTGTTTACCTGAATGTGCTCCTAAATAAATAAAATTTCATTTAATGCACAGCCAGCCGTGGATTATCCCTAACTTAATTCACACCTTCCAGCCAATCAGAATCGAGTATTCAGACAGACCATGCTATAGACGCATCTTTTTCAGCAACACTTGATCAATTAATACTAACACTTTCTCTTCTATTCTATATCCATTCACACACACACAAAAAAGTACATGTACTGTGTTAGACTAAACTGGGAAGGGTCATAGCACTTGCATATTGTTGTCCTGTTGTTAGTTTAACTGCTCTCATTTGGATAAAAGTGTCTGCTAAATGAATACATTTACATTTACATTTACATTTATGGCGTTGCAAGCGCCAACGCTCTACTGTTTGAGCTACAGGAAAGGAGCATTATATTACTGTAACTATTACAGGCGATCTGAAGAACCCTGAGCACTTTGTGTACAATGAGGAGATGATGGCGGCATGGCAGGACGGGCGATTGAGTGACGACGTTTCAGAAGAACAACACAAGCTGGAGCAAGCAGAGCTGGTGATCTTTCAGGTAATACTGCCATACTCATGTCAAAGTATAGTGTCATACATTTCACCTCCATCTCAGAACAATAACATGATTTGATTATATTCACAGTTCCCTCTCTAATGGTTCAGTGTTCCTGCCATCATGAAGGGCTGGATAGACCGAGTCTTAACTCAAGGGTTCGCCTTCACCCTGCAGAAGATGTACGACAACGGCATTTTTAAGGTCTGAAAAAGGCTTGTTTTGTGCACCTGACACTGTTGATTCCTGTTTTTGTGATTCTAATGGTGATCATATTTAGTTAAAATGTCGTGCACCATTCACACCAGGATAAGAAGGCCATACTTTCATTCACCACTGGGCATGCGACAGAGTCCATGTTTCTGGCCGAAGCCGTTCATGGAGACATCAATGTTCTCCTTTGGCCTTTACAGGTGAGATACATTTCTCATATCATGACTTTTGTTTGACCTTTCAGTTCAGTGTACTAGTTTCACAGCTTAAAACATCCCTCCCAAACAGAGCATTTATTCAAATTAAGCTGCGAAAACAAATCTTTGTGCAAATTTGTCGGCCAACCGTCCTGTAGGGGAGAGCTTTTTGACTCTCTCAGTTTGTGTAAATCAACTTGGGGTTCAGAGTATTTTTATCATTTCCCATATGTCCAGTACAATTATGTGGTTTTGTTTCATTAATACAGCGTAGGGGTGTCGCAATATACCGGTGTTGACGATAATCGTGATATTCAAAGCATGAAATATCGACATCGTGTTAATTTAGAGTGTGACAATATACCGGTATTGGCGATAATAACCACAATGTTTAAAATGAATAGGACTCTTATGATAACATGACACGTAAATACTACAGCGCCAGTACCTGGTTGACCTCTCAAGTGGCAGTATTGCACCCGCGAACACCTGTCAAGAAGACGACGCAGCGCTCGTCCGCGCCCGCGCAGCTAGAGTGAAACACTCTGACAGTGACTCTGTCCACAACCGAAAAAAGTAAGCTCGCCAGTAATAAGAAAAGAGTTCTTCGACTTCATCAAAGAAAACAGCACATTAAAGATGGTCGCACACCGGACGAGAAGCGCAGCGCCACGTATTTAAAATTAGAACACATTCTGTATGAGTGTACACCTTTTACAGTCTATGGTGTACACACACCGGCGGCGCCCAGCAACGGCTCAGGACCTTGTTCAAAATCCTGCCGCGACACAGAGCGCCATTTACATCGTTTTATATTAAATTTACATTATATTTACATTATATTTGTCTCAAATCATCCTAAATGATTTCACCCCTGTGCTGCAATATACATTTAGTTTTACATTTATTTACAGAAATCAGCTGCTTGAATGAAAATTGCTGATGTTATCGGATTTTCAGGTGATATTCTCAATGCATTCAGTTAACGGACGCTCTGAGGTAAAGTGTTCAGATGACAGACTCAGCAACTATTGTATTTAATTGTACAGTATAATCATAACATAGTACAGACATTATCTCAATTCCATAATGTCCTTAAACATAATGACATTGCTGGCCATAAACTGAGAAAGTGCGCGTCCGCTGTGCGATACCTCGAGTTGTCATAGACGCGACGCGGCTATTATTTTACTAGTCATGGAATGGGAAACGTGACATTAACTGTTAACAGGGGGTTTCTGTGTTCATATATTTAATAAAGGGTGATTATTAAAATTAAGAACCCTGTTTTCTTTACTCATCTTATATTTGTATTTGCACTTGATTTTTTTTGTTCAGATCTGTTATCTGCATGACTTTATTGGCAATAGGTTTAAGAGCTTTTCAGTTCTTCAGGAAACCTTCAGACAGTGTTTGGCTTCAGTTTAAAACCAGATAAACTTCACATGCTTGTCTTCCTTCACAAAAATTTGCCATAGATTGAGTACGCAAGAAGTAAAAATGCATGTGCCTTGTGTTTATTAGTATCCTTATGTTTGTTGGGTAAAAAAGAAAAACTATATAAACAAAGTAAAAATTAATTTGACCCCCCGCCCCATAGATTCTATAGATATCGCGATATATCGATATCGTGAAATCTTTTGGCCACAATAACCGTGGTGTGAAAAATCTAACATCGTGACAGCCCTAATACAGCGTATACTTTTTTCTTAATTTACCCTGAAAGAAGGGAAGTGAAATGTGGGATTTAAAATGTTATCTGGTCTGATCAAAAAATATACAAGACAAACTAAAATATTTTCTCAATTAATATACAATTATTAACTTTTTCATATAAAAAAAATGCCATTTATTTAATAATTAAAAATAAACACTTTTTTGGAGTTTGACAACAAACACACCGCAAAACACAGCTATACAGCATAGTTCAAAACATAATAATGATAAATAATTTCTGATCAGTCTTTATTCACCTTTTTCTCATGGTTTCTCAATAGAATTCATAAAAGTATAGAATATAATAGCGTAGTTTTAACAGGGGCTCATTGTAACGCAGTGTGACAAGATGCCCCGCCTGCACAACTGTGGCGAGTGTCTTCTCCTGGTTAGATCAGCATTAAAGAACTGTTAAATAACAGATATAAAATAATATCAGATTTGTCTAATTTTAAACAAACACAAAAAACAGAGATGATAACTTTACATAAGTAAGAATTTTACTTTTGCTATAAATTTAATCTTTAGTGATATCTTCCAAAGATTTCTGAATTTTGGTGTAATTTTGTCCTTTATATAGTGTTGATATGGCAGCTAGTAAATAGACTAGGTTTCGTCATGATAGCATGTGTGGAAGTATAAAACCAGTGTGTTACAACTGCGTGCGTTAGTTTGTGCCCCGCTCACCCCTATAATATGGGGTAATCCTGGATCAGTGTTGCATTGTGTATTAAATCCATATGGAATGTGTTTTGTCATATATTTTAGACACCCAAAAACCTGCCCTTTAAAGGCCCCCTGAAATCAAAATATAAGTTTTTTAGCTTTTAGTATGAATATGTTAGCCTTAAGGTTATGAATAAGCTGGTGTGTTCCAAAACAATGACAAAATTCGCTTTTAGGAGATATAAGCATTCAAAACGCTAAAATGGATCAGGGATTTTTATGACATCACCGCGGACTTCAGCTTCTCATCACATCTTCTGTCCAATCAAATGCTCTGTAGAATCTAAAGCTCCGCCCCCTATGCTATAAATACCACCTGACCAAAGCGAGCGCTGACGTGTCACGGAGCAATATGTGTTGGAGTGAACGCTCG
This sequence comes from Abramis brama, assembly GCF_963993115.1. Classification (NCBI taxonomy): domain Eukaryota; kingdom Metazoa; phylum Chordata; class Actinopteri; order Cypriniformes; family Leuciscidae; genus Abramis; species Abramis brama. The sequence goes on along the minus strand of NC_139965.1, from coordinate 59,913,558 downwards.
AGTTTTATTCTGTTTTCCGTTGGTTGAGAATGAAATGGATAGAATTTATTCACACCTCTATTATTGAATCCAACGTATCATCAGCGCTCGGATTCGCTTTGCTGTCAAGTACGACTTGCAGTCTGTGAGGTAAACTAAACGCTATTGGCTAATTTGAAAAGAGGGAGGAGCCATTCAATATGTCCCGCCTTAGCTTCCCGTTTCAGTGGAAATTATGTCAGCGCATCATCATACAAAGCTGCGCGTTCCAAGACACTTCAGTGGGACTTGATACACTTCAAGCAAAATCGAAGAACGAATTGGTGTGACGTCATTTCGAACAAAATCAGGCCAAAATGAAGTTCGTTTCAGGAGTTTGAAACAGCCAAAGCGAATATTCCAGAAAAGTTCACTCTAGCTGGTAAACGCCTCTGAACTGCCATTGGCCTGTGGTGATGATGTAATAGGTGGGTGTGGCTCTGAGGCTCCGCCTTCTTTTATGAGTACAAATGGTTAATTTTTTTCTCTGGTTCATTTCTTCTGTTCAGTCCGTCGAGGTCAGACGCGAGTACAGCATGAACACCCTGGAGAGACGCTTTATAGTAGAAACTGAAGCTGTAATTCTAATTGAAAGAGACACTGACACCGTTTTTCATGTGTAATTACTGTAAAGCTGCTCTTTTAAATCAATCTATTGTATAAAGTGCTTTATATAATTCAGTGTGACATGACTTTACTGGAGAGACGAATTGCATAGCAAACATCCACATATCCATGATCAGATGCTTTCTGAACTGCTGTTTTCTCACCGCTGTCATTTTTGTTGTTTATTTTGTTATTGAGAGGAAAATGTGCAGCACATATTTACATATTCATCTAAACGCCGCTCTCAATGTCAGATGTTCGCTAACAGTAAACCTCTGGTCACGAAAAAGAAGATTATATCAGGGCCTTTAGCTTACGCCACTCTCAGCAAAATATCTACTTGTAAAATTAAAAGGCCACCAGGAAAATGTGACTTTTTCATAGGTGTGGTTTCAGATGTTCATATATATTTTTTGTACATTTAGAATACATTTTAGTACTAGTTATTTAATTCTAATTATAAAACAATTAGGTCCAGTCCTTGATTCTCATATAAGAAACAATACTAAAATTCAGAGTCAGTTCATTCGCATTCGGAGATCGACTATTTTTGACTGTCAAAATGCCGGCGGACACACAGATACAGCGAGTTGTTCAAAATCTTTCTTTTTAGTAAACTCTGTGTACACAAACAATGTTCTCAATGCTGGAGTTCATGTGTAGAGCCCCTGGTGATACTTCCAGCACAGTTTCATGTTGTGTCGAGCCTTCTTAGTGTTTTAAAAATAGCGATTTTGATGTTATCATAGTTGTGTCCCATTCACTCCCATTCAAAAGGCAATTTGACCGAATACGAAAATACGGTCAAACTTAAAAGTGGCGTTTCCATCCTAATTATGCTTTTAAACGAAAGTTTGCCTCGAGTAGATTCACAAAAAGACCCTAGGTTGCATTTTGGCGAGAGTTACCCTTTAAAACTGTGACATGTATTAGGGCTGGGTAAAAAATATTGATTTCTCGATTTTAATCGATTCTCATTTTTACGAACCGATATCGATTCTTAAATCCCAAGAATCGATTAGTCGTCCTGTTCTCAGTTGATGAATAAATGGAACATTGTAGCGCGAATCCCATCCAATAAATCGCAATAATCTTTGTGCTGTGTTATTATTGATAAGAAACAAAGTCTCAGATTTCAATTACGTCCATTTTCTTACGAAATTCAAAAACATAAATACTATGTTGGCGCTGTGGCGTGAGATCGCTCTGGCTCAGCTCAAGAGAAGCACATGATCTTCTCTTCTGGCTTAATAACACCAGTTACAGCGCGAAATAAACATGAATGAGCATCTGAAAGTGTGTTAAAAGACAGAGTACAACTTATCGAAGTCCGTATCATGTGACATGGAATCGCTCAATCAGTGTTTCAACCGTGGAAAGACGTTAGTAAACAATGTCATGTAACGTCACATTTACCTCAGAAAAAACATATCCAGTGACCATAAACTCGTTAGTCAGCTAGAAAAATTAACTCTAGAGAGGAGCAGTTTGCTAAATATATGCACCATATTACATATTCATTATAATTTTTAATGTTCTGGCTAATGTAATAAATCTGGCAGGTTTTTATGACAGCCACCATTTAAATGTTTATATTTCATATAACTTTATTGTTATAAAAATAAATAAGTGTAATTTAAGTGTTTGTATACAAATCAGTTAATTTTTACCTTCAATATTATAGTAGGCTAATGAAGCCTATAGGCTACCACTGACTCATATAGTATAATAGTTAAGAGATTTGTTTTCCTTGAGAAAATTTGCCATGTATTGTACCTGATATCCAAAATAATCAATATTGAATCGGAATCGGAATCGGAAGCTTGTGAATCGAAATCGAATCGAATTGTGAAAATTGTGTCAATACCCAGCCCTAACATGTTGGCGTCAGAGAATTCACTAAAATATAACGTCCACTACAGTGGATGAAAGTCTATTCCTGGGTCCCGGGAGGATGATACGACATCTTTGAGATTATTATTATTATTTTTAACATTGATTAAGAAAAATGTAAATTACAAAGAGTTTTTGTGTTTTCTTGCACACAGAATGGAGTGCTGCGCTTCTGTGGGTTTCAGGTCCTCGCTCCTCAGCTCTTCTGGTGTCCGGCGCACTCGCCAGCGAGCGTGAGAAGTCAAATGTTGGAAGCGTGGCGGGAACGGCTTCACGGCGTGTTTGCCGAAAAGCCCCTGTCCTTCGCTCCCACCGAATACTTCGACCTCAGTTTCCAAGGAGGATTTCGTCTTCGGCCGGAGGTCAGAGAGAAGTGTGTGTCTCTCACTCATGGCATCACCACAGCTCTCCCTCCAGACAACCAGACCAAAGCTAAAGAAAGCTGAAGGATCCAGCCAAACAACGCTAGTTACTCGTTCAAAGAATCGTTAGCAGAATAAAGGAAGTTTTAAGAGAAATGTGCTTGAGATTATAATATCAGTCATTTATGCTAAACAAAGCTAGTTACTCTGGAAACACTTTACAATAAGGTTCATTAGTTAACATTAGTTAATGTAGCCTATAAACTAACAAGAACTAACAATGAGCAATACATTTGTTATTGTATTTATTAATTTTTGTTAATTTTAGTTAATAAAAATACAGCCGTTCATTGTTTGTTCATGTTAGTTCAAAGTGCATTAACTAATGTTAACAAATACAACTTTTGATTTTAATAACTTAATAAATGCTGAAGAAGTATTGTTTTTTCTTAGTTCATGTTAACTAATGAACCTTATTGTAAAGTGTTACCGTTACTCTTTCAAAGGATCGTTAGCAGAATGAGGGAGTTTTAAGAGAAATGTGCTTGAGATGAGATTATAATATCAGCCTGTCATTTATGCCTTATATAGCCAACATTATACCAGCAATAAGCAACTGAATAATGTGACTAATCAATAATTCTTATGTTTACTGATATCTATTGTTATTTTAGTATTTATACTCATCTTGGTGTCTTAATGAAGTAACTTGTCAAATATAGATTATATATATATATGACTATTTTTGATTTTTTAGATATATATTTTTTTAAATATAGATATTTTATTTTTAATTAAAAATCTGGGCATTTTAATGTGTTAACGCATCTGTTGTGTTATGATAAGCTCATAATCATGTTGTTTTACATTTTGAGATTTTGACTACAAATACAAAAAAATAAATAAATATAAGAAAGTACTATTTTGTTTTGGATGTTTTTTTCCCCACAGAATCTCAAGATTTTTTATTTATTCTTTGTATAATGTATTATTTTAAAATAATTGATGTAACATTATGTTGGGTACATAGCCTAAATGAACAATAAAAAAAGGTCAACTTTAAAAAATATTACATTTTACATTTTAACTGAAAGGTTGAATTGTGTTCATAATAACAATGCTGTTTTTGATTTCTTTGTGTTTCATTATTAAAGTTAGGTAGTATTTCACGCTTCACAAAAAAAAAAATCACTGTCATTAAATCAGCTGGTTTCCACTGTGACAACATGCCCCACTAGAGCCAGTTTGTTTATTAGCTGTTTTTTGCTTGGTCAATAACGGTGGAAATGTTCAACAGCTTTTTGTATGTATGTGTCTTTAAACTGACTTTAAAAACTAAATCTACTTTTTTTTCTTTTCTTTTTTCTTTTATTGAAACAAATGACTCAAAAACCTTGATTCCAGCATACCAGTATACATCAACAATGCTTCACAAATATCACATCTTTAAACAAATTAACAAGTCATAAACATATATATATATATATATATATATATATATATATATATATATATATATATATATATTTCCTCCTTTTTCCTATTGAGACATTCAAGATTCATAGAATTTAGTAAACATAGTGGGGACGTTATAATATAAAGAATTTCTCCATAAAGTTTAACAAAATTTCATTATTTTTATTTTTAATTAACTTTAACAACTTCTTTAGCGATTCCATCTCGATTAAGAATAAATTACATTTAGGTATGCATTTTGCAAATTTTTGTTTATGGATGTAATATTTACCATGCAAGATGTAGAAGTTCATCACATATTTAGACATGTTGCTTCTGTGTGTGAAAGAACATCTTTTAGAGATAATTTATAATTCACCTTTCTTGGGGCAAAGAGAAAAGAACTAACTTCAGACCAAAATTTTAAAGATAAATCACAGTTGTAAACTAAATCTACTTTGAGATACATTTATTGACAATTTGCCACATTGTGGTGACTTTTTTCTTTTTTTGAAGGTTCAATGGGACCTTTTTTTATTGAATACAAAATCTGAATACTTACCAATACTACAAAATGGCATAAACAGTCAATATAAAGAGAAGAAAAAAAAAGGCTAAATAAAATAAAATAAAAAAATAAACATAATAATACATCAAATTAAATCATAATAATTCGAATACAAAATACAGATTCGATTATAAAATACAAACACATTACACGGTTTTCTTGGATTCTGGCATCTGAGAAGCATTTTATTTCATTTCTGACTATAATAAACAAAGGAGGAGATTTAAAGAATCTACATTTATGTATAAAGCATTTTGCCAATAATATAATGTTATTAATCAGATCAAATAAAACAACAATCTTTGGTGCCCCGGTGTGGTGACAGATCGAGTCTCCCCTACGCGCTGACGTCACAGGCTCACGCACACTGACCGCGACGCGAACACGTCATTCGGATGCGCCAGCGCGTCATTTGCTGCAACGCAATCCCAGCCATCCCACCCCAAACTCCCAGTATTCCCGGCGTCCTGTACCGTTATTCCTCCATATCTGAACTGAAGTTGAAGCGCTGATATTATGGGTGGAAGTCCAACATGAACTGAACTTTATTTATTTGCCTGTAAAGAAGCGCTGCGCGGTACGTGTTGCGTCTATTTATATACAAACTGCTTTATTTGTTTTTATAAAAATGTCTCATTCGCTGTGGATAAACAGTGTTATTGTCAGAGCTGTTGATGTCATGCACTGACAAAGCTGTAGCCATCGATGTTTTCATTTTAAAATTAGCCAGAAACAGGAATCTCTATCACAAGGTTATACTTTTATTATTGTTGTTTTATTCCCATCATGCACTAAACGAGACCTTTTACAACACAGCATTTCCCTAGATAACGGAAACGGTGCTAATGGAAAAAATGTAATAAATAAATAAATAAAAAAATCAGAATTTTAAAATGCATAAAGTTCCCATTATAATTTATTTTAATTATCCAATAACAAGACAGTATCCCAACAGTATATCTGAGAAAGATCAGACTTTTATTTAGGGAAAAAAATAATTTATCTGGGATTTGAGTATTTGTTTTAGCTCCAATCTTTCACTTTCATTCAGGGTTTTTTTCCTCAACGTTTTAAACTGATCAGTTTTCATTGAACATTTTGAATGTACTGTACAATATACTTTAAATGGCGCTGCTGTTTTTTAAAAGCACATTTTTTCATGATTATGAGGTTAAAAAAACTGCATGTATAATTATAAAGTTTCTGAAGTTTCTAATAAGCAATTGTTATTATCTATGAGTTAAATAACAGGGACAATACAACTTTATTATTATTAAGTTATTATTATTAACATTTTTAAGTTATTATGAATTATTGTACAATTATTACAATGAGTTATTATGATACTGGTATTAACTCAATTAGTTTTAATACAGGTCACCAACAATCACATTGTGAAAAATAGTTAATAGAACAAAATAAAAAAAAAAGTAACATTTAATTGTATTAAATATCTAATTGTATTTAACACTTTTATTTCCACAAACGGTAAACTGTACTGTTTCCTGTAATTACAACTTAATACTTTATTTTAGTGTCATTATTACACGTTACATTACTGTAGTAATAACTAGCCTATAAATTATACATAATTACATGATAAACACACCCTAATCCGAACCCTAACACTATATTATGTGCATGTCGTTCATTAATATTACTCATTAAGTGTAACCAAATTTTTTTTAACATATTATTCATGTTTGTGCTTTTGGATATTGATCTTTACTATCCCTAATTAGGCTTCTTATTTAGCATTTTAGGCTCATTTTGAGCACAAAGCATGTGCTTTCTGCATATGTAATTGTTTAGTTGTTTATTTTGATTTATTGTATTGGGTTGTACGTTCCCCCACTAGGTTTAATTAAGATGTGTAGCTGAAATCAAACTACACTTTGATTGACTATCTCAATCATTTTGACATTGATGAGGCAGAACAGCCTAAAAAAGTTGTAACGTTTTTTTGTCATCCTAAAAATAAACAGATCAGCATCAAGAATATCAAATATTCAGTTCAGTTCAGATTTATTTGTATAGCACTTTTCACAAAACACATGGTTTCAAAGCAGCTATACAGAAAATGCATGTTTCTACATTACAATTCAGAGTAATTTGTTATCAGATGTGACTGTGTCCAAGTAATGTCCAGAAATGTACAGTTCGAAGATAATATAAATCATGAGGTTTGCTAACATCGTGTAGGGGAGAGCGGGCACAAACTAACACTTTTTGACTTTCTTAGTTTGTGTAAATTCCCTTAGGGTTCAGAGTATTTATTTCCCCCCACATTAATTTCACACATGTCTAGTAAAATCATGTGGTTTTGATCAAAACAGTGTATACTTTTTTCTTGATTTACCCCGAAAGAGTGGAGGTGAAATGTGACAACATGCCCCATAGGTGGGTTAAATTATAACATGATCATATGACAAATTAAAATGGTATCTGATCTAATAAAAAAATACACAAGAAAAACTAAAATATTTTCTCAATAAAATACAATTATTAACTTTTTCATATAAAATAATGCCATTTTTTTAACAATTAAAAATAAAGTCATTTGGAGTTTGACAACAAACACACCGCAAAACACAGCTATACAGCAAAGTTCAAAACAATAATGATAAATCATTTCTCAACATTGACTCTCAGTCTTTATTCACCTTTTTCTCATGGTTTCTCAATAGAATTCATAAAAGTATAGAATATAATACAATATTATAGTTCTAACAGGGGCTCATTGTAACGCAGTGTGAAACCCGGCGAGTGTCTTCTGCTGGTTAGATCAGCATTAACAAACTGTTAAATTACAGATATAAAATAATATCAGATTTCTAATATCTAATTTTAAATAAACACAAAAAACAGAGATGAAAAATAAAGAAAGTAAGAAATTTACTTTTGCTATGGTTAAATAAATGTTCAGTGATATCTTCCAAATATTTTTTAATTTTGGCGCATTTTTTTCTCTATATAGTGTTGATATGGTAACTAGTAAATACACTAAGTTTCGTTATGAAGTTTTAAAACGTTTGTGTTACAACTAGTCAGCGTTAGTTTGTGCCCCGCTCACCCCTATTAACTTAGGCAGAAACAATAGACCCTTCGCAGTAAAGTGAATGAACACACACCTTTGGATTACATAATCAGAGCGTATTTGTTTTCGATTTGAATTGATTCGTTTAAAAGTAGACATTTCAAGCTTTCTATAGCCCTGTTTCTCATGTCTGTCAGGCAAGTATCCTATAAGCTGAGTTTCGGTTCATTTGTGACGCGCTCCAGTTCTTCTTGCAGTCGAGGACGGAGCAACTTTCTGGTCTTAAAGGTGCAGTGTGTGATTTTTAGCGCCATCTAGTGGTGAGGTTGCGAAGTGCAACCAACAGAAGTTACGGTGGCCGACAGGAAGTGATGTCGTTGTCTGAGACAGCAGTGAGTAGCCAGTTAAGCAATGAGGTTTCTTTACCAAGATAAATTAAGAAATAATGTTTACTTAATTATTCAGTAAAACGATATGTTATTGCAAATATTATTGTTACTTGTTCATCATTGTTTTATTCGCTGACTTTAGCTAGCTTCTTTGCACGAAGAACAACATAGTGACGAAACACGCTCTGTAGTAGTTTGTCCGTTTAGGGCTTGTCGGCGCAAAATGTATATTATATTGGATTTCCTTCAATAGATCCTCCTAAATATTACACAATGCACCTTTAAGTTTATTCCGTGCACTGTCAAGTGCTTCATCGGATTTGTCGTGTTGGCGGTCTTGGCAGCAATTATCTTGTCGCAAATATTGCATCGCGCGCTGTTGGCATCGAGCCTGGTGAAATGTAGCCACACTTTTGATCTTTTCCATCTATGGGGTTTGGGACGCTTACACTATACAGCCTCACGTGTGTGACACGTTTCTGGGTGTAAAATAGTGTTTTTCCTCGATGCCTCGCCACAGCCAATCACGCTGCATGCTCATTGGCTCACTGACATTGACGAGAACTTGTCAGGGTGCCTAAAAACTTGATACCCTACTCTTAACGGTAAAAATCCAGAATGCCGTTGCTTGTGTGAACGACATGTTTGTGTATTACCAGTCATTCTGGTCATTTTATGGTAATTGCTGTGTGAAAGGGGCTAATGATCACATTAAAGTGGTGATCATAATGATAACAATACATACAAAATTTGGCAGTTTTGTATATTGGGGGTGAGGCTTTGTTTTAACTCATGCTTGGGTCAAATATGGACAATTGCTTTACATTTTAAACCTAATGGTTGGGTTTGTCCAAATTTGACCCAAACATGGGTTAAAACAACCCAGCATTTTCTGGATTCCTGCCTTGATACTGTTGAATCAGGAAATGGAGGTAAGTTTTTCTCTTCATTCTGGTCATTTTATGGTAATTGCTGTGTGAAAGGGGCTAATGATCTCATTAAAGTGGTGATCATAATGATTACAATGTCTGCACTCTAAAAAATGCTGGGTTGTTTCAAATCATGTTTGGGTCAAATATGGACAATTGGACTATTTTTAAACCCACTGGTTGGGTTTGTACAAATTTGACCCAAACATTTTTTAGATTGCAGCCTTGAAACTGTTGAATCAGAAAGTGGAGGTATGTTTTTCTCTTCATTCTGGTCATTTTATGGTAATTGCTGTGTTAACTCTGCTAGTGATCTCAGTGGTGATCATAATGATAACAATACATAGAAAATTTGGCAGTTGTGTATATTGGGGGTGGGGCTTGTCCCGCTCAATGCTGGGTTGTTTCAACTCATGCTTGGGTCAAATATGGACAATTGCTTTACATTTTTAAACCCAATGGTTGGGTTTGTCCATATTTGACCCAAACATGGGTTGAAACAACCCATTGTTTTTTTATATTGCAGTCTTGATGCTGTTAAATCAGAAAATGGAGGTATGTTTTCTTCTTCAGGTGTGCAGCATTGCTGGACGGAGGCGTGGATGTAGCGATGGTGCTGGATCTGGGTGAGAACTGCATGGAGCAGGCTAATGGAGGAGGAGGGCTCGCAAACAATGCCTCAGAGATGTTAGAACCAGAGCCCAGCACGGAGAAACCCAAACCAGTCCGAGCCAGGACCGGCAGCATCACCCAAAGAGACAAATCGGCCCACAATGGGCCACACACGCAGCCTTGTACCTCTTGGGACGGCGGCTCCCAGGTTCAGCGAAGGCTCCAGAAGACAGACGGTGGAAATAAAGGAGAAACTGGGGAACCTTCCAAACAGCCACCGTGTCGAAGGCCTCTTAGCCTGGAAATAAAACCACAGCGAATTAGAGCAGCGCAGCCAGTTAGGAAGGTGATTCAACCACCGTGGCGAAGCGGTGGCCCTTCTCCACCCACGCGAAGCCTGACAAGTCTTAGTTTAGGGCCGGGAAACTGGCTTCGACGGAGTGAGAGCACATGTACGGTGAGCTCCACGATGCCTTTGCGTTCTGGCAGGGGTCAAATGAGACCTGCGACCTCTTTGCCACATATTGCCAGGGGTATAGGACCCCTTCCTTCGCCTTCAACACCTCGTGGGCCGTGCCTCCTTGTGGCTCTTCGTCCCACAAACCTGGAACAGGAGCGTCAGACCTTTTTTCAGTCTGACTATCAGTATGAGCCTCAGTTTGAATATGCCCCTCCAGAGCCCATCAGTGTTTTGGAGAAGTACAGAGAGGGCTCTGGTCTCTTTCTGTCCCAGGTATATATTTTAAGTCTAAATAACACTAATTGGTATCTGTTCCAAAAACTAGTGAGCCGCCTTACTGTCAACTGCCTCCGTAAGCAATTGACCCTTCGCTAAGCCCCGCCCTCCTTAGTTACTGTTGCTACGCCTGACAAGCTTTCGCGCCTGGCACGTCTATTACAGTATGAATGCACCGGTGTCAGACATTCCCAAGGAGATAATTAATAATTTTGGGCGAACAGGTGAAATATCTGAGAGAGCAAGACAAAAGGGACTGCAGTATGCGTGTGAGGGATATATCCACAACATAATATGCAACCGATTAGAGAATAATTTAATCAAAATTGAAGCTAAAGCCTATAGGTCTCAAGCGCAAGCGCTCATACGCTGACCATTCAAATGGTCACACACAAATTGAGGAACAGCTATGTTCATGCACAGCAGGGGAAGTGAAATTTGAAAATAATCTAATAATTATAAATTAAACAGCTTATCCATAAGTATTGTGGAATAAACACAGGACATTAGCCTGACCACCTTGCAATGATAACATTCTCCCGCTTATATCTCCACGTCGTGGAGCAAACATAGGTGTTTTTGTTAATCCTGCGTCCCACACTGCTTGATCCACGCCAGGCATTTCTCCCCTTGGGTTTTAAGTTTCGGGAAGGGAAAAAATTCCACCCCCCCCCATCCAAACTTTTAGGATACCGGGTATCAGATTTGCACAATTCATACGCACAGCGCTTCGCCATGTTTCCCTCGCTCGAAAGCTTGCCAGACCTCCCGCACCTAGTTACGGTTGCTAAGTCACGATAGGTCTGTGGCGGTTTTCGGACGTGGCTTAGCGAAGGGTCAATTGCCTTCTAATGCGCCATTCATTTCAATAGGAATCCATGTGTGTTTGGGAGTTTTGCGTGAAGATGAATATGTTCCCAGATTTCACTCAAGTTGGTCACACGAGTTTCATGTTTCACTAGATTCACTACACAACTTGTCGGACTGTGGACAATGGAATTATTTCAGTTTACAATACACTCTAAAAAAAAAAGGTGGATTAAAGATAAACCAATTTGGTTCATTTTGGTTACGCAGCCCTGGGTCAAAAAGGGAACCCCAAAATAGGTTGAAAATTAACTCTTTCCCCGCCAGCGGCAGCATTTTTGATCATTTTCACAAAAGTTTCATGGCCGCCAGAATATTTTGTGGTATGAATATCTGAACATGCATATATCAGAAGATAGAATAGATTCTCTACTTTTATTCTAGCTTCATGCATTCTTTTTTTATCAACATTTGAATGCAAGTTTCATGAAAAAAGTTCAGATTCAGAACGATAATCAAAACACAGATGCAGTGGATCCCAAAGCTCCTGTAGCTCGTCCTGGGTCGACATTTCATTCAGTAACATTAGGCAGTTTTGATTTATATGCTGTTTAATTTTGGTGATCTGCTTTCATATTGCTTCAAATGCACTAGACTAGCCCACAATGCATTGCCTGCAACAGTACAAAACCATAATGCATAAATAATACAGTAGTTTAGTGGTGAAAATAGGCTGTAAATTTGCGTACCGTTCAAAAAATTATTTTTTCTCAAAATTGAATTTACCGTTCAAAAGAATGCGTTTCTTCTTCTAAGCACAATTATGCCTTAAAATGTTGCATATGTTGGCAGCTTGCTAGGTTTTGGAACGCAGCCATAATGCTGGTTGAGTCTTTAAACTATTGCCATTGGTCTTACCTCATGCCTTTTTCTAGGCAGTTGGGATTATGGAGTGTGTGTTGAGGAAGTATGAGACCTATGAAAACTTCGAAGAGGTCACAGGGGGAAACTTGCTACCGAAGAGTCAAGTGTGGGCCGCCACACGCAAGTACCTACAGAAGGAGGGCTGTGTCGGTGAGGTGTGTGGATATCATTTGAGAATACGTGCTTGTGTATTAGCGTCCTGCCAAATAACAGTAATAGTAATGTCAGATTCTGTCCACAGGTGGTTGTAAGTCTCTCCGATGAGCTTCTGTCCCAGGCGGTAATGATGGTGGAGAGTTGTCGACCAACACTAACTATTAACTTGTCAGGAGCACGCCAGCACTGGCTTGAGGGCATGCTTAGACATGAGATTGGTATGAACTTTAACCTAAACTGACTGTGAAAGTCATGTACTAACCAGTCTGACTGTGACGAACAACAGGACATGTTGTCAGTCATTTCATTTTAGGTAGTCCCGACCACATCGGCTATGTTTACATTAGGGCTGCACAATATATCGAAATGATCAAAATATCACAAATGCATATCGCAACGGCTTACAATAACTGGGGTCATGAGCAAAAGACAGAGAAAATCACTCGCTGCTCTCGGCTTAATAACTTTTGTAGCTTTAATAAGAATCAGTATATATTTAATTCATACAGTGAAAACTAAGCAGTGTTTTATTTTTACATTTGATTATTCAGTTTGTGTTGTAAAATAACCCTAATGTAGGATAACCTGAACCCTGTGGTTTACACTGATGTTAAAATAACACTTCTTATGCGACAGTAAAACACTGATGTTCACTGTCAGAAGTTGTATGGATGTTTTCTTGTCACAAAAAGAATGTGAAACACATATGTAGGTTATATAACTTTAAATATATTTTAAAGATAATGTAAGTTTATTTTACACACTTCAAGCATTATCGTATCGCATTTTTTAATGAGTTATCGCATATCGCATTTTCTTTAATATCGTGCAGCCCTAGTTTACATGCATCCAAATAATCCGTTAGAAATTGGATTGACGGCTCAATTGGACTGAAAAACCTTCATGTAAACACCTTAATCGATCAGATTGAGCTCGATCCGAACGACATCTCGATCGGATTAAAAGGGGGTGGTTTATTCCTTTTCTAATCCAATCGAGAGAACATGTAAACACTTGATCGGATTGAAAACCGAAACTGAAAGGACTGCGCATGTGCAATGACGTTAAACTAGCGTAATGACGTATGATGCGCGGAACGAGCCGTTCTTCCTGTTGAATAAAGTGTCGTATTAATTAGTATCCCGTCATTCGGGAAAATTCTCATTTCCCTCAGAGACTGTGAAGTGGAGCAGGACAACGTCCCACCAGTCCTTGTTTCGGATTCTCATCCACAGACGACTGGTTTTGGGCATTTTTACTGCGTGATAAATATAAGCAGCGGCACAACGGTTCATATGCGCATTGTCTCCAAATGGATAAATATCAAGTCTGCTGTTTAAAACAAATAAAGAACCAATGTAGGAGAATAGTTATTATGCACAAACAGCAGGAAACTCTGTATATTCGTGCAGTGTGCGCATGTCAAAAAAACATATTCCGATTTGAATCTTGTGACATATAAACGCGCACATCAACCCGATCATGTTTAGCGTTCATGTAAACACTACACTATAATTAAGAGCTGCAGTGATGGTGTATATTTGTGTCGGCCATCACAGAATTTAGCATCATCTTGGTTCCCTTGACAAAATCCTAATTGGGTTTTTCGACTGGCTTTTGGATTATTGCAACAGAAAAAAAAAATCCCATCAAAAAGATTCTTACATGTTTTGTAAACAACAGGCTATAAACAAATTACACCGCGGTCGCATACCTTTAAAGCAACACTAAAGATGATTTTTTTCCTAACGGTAATGTTTCCAAAATGGGTTCATCAAGTCGTAACAGGGTGAAAGGCACTTCTGCATTCGCTTTGCGGCCCTATATCTGCTATAACCGCACTATGTAAGTTTTTGCCAGATCGGGTCGCGTTTCTGTAGTTCGAATGAGACATAAGAAAACTACAAATTTGACTTGCTTTACGGCCAGCGTTACAATAGTCATTATTTAGTTTTTCTTCGTTTATGATGTCGCAATACATCATACTTTCATAAAATCATGTAACATACATGTCTGTGGACATCGTTCATTCTAAAGGATAAACAGTGAGCGTGCGATGGTAGGCTAAATTATTTACGACAGCGGTACTTGACAATTCTGCTTCCAACCTGTAGGGGAACGAAGAGGAAAAGTTCTTTGGTCTTGCTTTAACTAGGGATGCTTACGATTAATCGGCGATTGATTCATAATTTAATTGATCAGCTTTAATAAGAATTAATCTATATGAGATGTATGCAAATAAATATGTCTGCATGAAAGAATGAATAATGTTGTATGCAAGTTGTCATAAAGAATGCATATATCATTAATTAAAAATAAGATAACAAAATAATAAATAAAACATGTTTTTTTTCTTTATGGGAAGTGGCTTTATTTAATTTTAAGATAAATAATGACGTGTTATATGTCACAGGAGTTAGGCTACAATTTAACCGAACTCGTTTGATTTTAGTCGACTAAAACTAAAGCAATTCAGATTACTAAAATATGACGAAAACTAAATCAAAATTTGCTGTCAAAATGAACCAGAAGTGCTAAAACTCAACTCATTTCCAGGTTTTGACCAACAAAAATTCTCCATAACAGCAGCAATATATAGTATATGAAATATCAGTTCTAATCGGCTTCATTTTGTCACATTGCGCAGCATTTTAGCCTTCGGTTTAGACGGACAACGCTTGTTTCTGTTGGGTCACAGCTGGTTTGGACTGACTAAAACACTTTATTTTGTTGTTGTTTTGTAATATTGTATTGACATTCTTCTAGTAGGATCTAGTTGGTAATTGATCATTTTTCAGTGTTAATCATATGTGACCCTGGATCACAAAACCAGTCACATGTCGCACGGGTATATTTGTGGCAATAGCCAACAATACATTGAATGGGTCAAAATTATCGATTTTTCTTTTATGCCAAAAATCATTACGATATTAAAGTAAAGATCATGTTCCATGAAGATATTTTGTAAATTTCCTACTGTAAATATATAAAACATTTATTTTTGTGAGTGAATGCAGCACAATCGCCAACATAAATGAACAACTTTAAAGGAGATTTTCTCAATGTTTTGATTTTTTTGCACCCTCAGATTCCAGATTTTCAAATAGTCATATCTCTGACAAATATTGTCCTAACAAACCACACATCAATGGAAAGATTATTTATTCAGCTTTCAGATGATGTATAAATCTCAATTTAAAAAAATGTACCCATGTGACTGGTTTTGTGGTCCAGCGATTGTATGCCTCTCCTTCGCAGGCACACATTACTTGCGGGGTGTGAATAACAGCTTGCAGCCGTGGGCCACTTCTGTCGGGAGAAAGCAGTTTGGACTGAAACCAGCGAATCCCACCGAAGAGGGTCTCGCGAGTCTCCACAGTGTGTTGCTACGGAAACAGCCCTTCTTGTGGCGCGCCGCGCTGCTGTACTACACTGTACATCACGCCACTAGCATGAGCTTCAGCCAACTGTTCAGACACATCGCTCGCTTCGTCCAAGATCCCGCTGTTCGCTGGGAATACTGCCTGCGCGCCAAACGAGGACAGACTGATACCTCAAAACCAGGTGAGATGATCGCCAAGAATAGAACTGAGCAGAGATGTGTGAAATGCAAGATTATTGCTCGAGAAAGCAAACATTATGATCTACTATTTAAACTTTGTATTACTATTCTGAGTCTACTGTCTATCCATCCATCTATCGGTCTGTCTATAGGTCTATCTATCTATCTATCTATTGATCTATCTATCAGTCTGTCTGTCTAACTATCTATCTATCTATCTATCTATCTATCTATCTATCTATCTATTGATCTATCTATCTATCTATCTATCTATCTATCTATCTATCTATCTATTGATCTATCTATCTATCAGTCTATCTATCTATCTATCTATCTATTGATCTATCTATCTATCAGTCTATCTATCTATCTATCTATCTATCAGTCTATCTATCTATCTATCGGTCTGTCTTTCTGACTGTGCCAATCTATCTGTCTATCTATCTATTGATCTATCTATCTATCAGTCTGTCTGTCTGTCTATAGGTCTATCTGTCTATCTATCTATCTATCCATCTATCTATCTATCAGTCTCTATCCATTGGCGTCGGAAGAAAAAAAAAAGTAGGTGGGTCCTCCCCCAGAAAAATGTTACTGGAGTAAATACCATTTCATTCTGGTGCCTTTTAATTAAGTAAACTAAACTCCACTTAACGTCGGGTGGTTCTTTGCCTCCACGTCGTGCATTAAATTCACAGCTATCCGTGGATTATCCCGCTAATACGGTAATTTGCCAGCAATGACAACTTAAAGCTGTTATTGATGTTTGCAACGCAATATTTGAATGGAAAGGTACAACGGGCGGTTACTTTCGTCAGTTGCGGCTCGTTGAGAAAAATAATGTAGCGATTCAGCGGAAATGGAGTTTAATTTATTAATTTTAATTCCTCAAGTGGAATGGATTTGACTGACGGCGCTCTGAAAAGCGAACAGACAAATGCGCTGAATTAGAGACGGTAAAAGTGAGTGGGTATAATATCATTGATCTTAAAAAGTGGGTGGGTCCTGTCCCACCCATATACAATGGTTCCGACGCCCATGTCTCTATCTATCAGTCTGTCTATTTATCTATAGGTCTGTCTATCTATCTATTGATATGTAGATAGACATCTAACATGCTAGTAACATCCTAAACCGTTATCAACATGTTAAAAACATGGTAGCAATGTAATAAACCATGCACATTTTTTTTGTGTGTGTGTGTCAAACTTTACTCTCTGGTTTCATATTGCCTCTCTATATTTGTAACTAATATGTTTTTGCATATGTGTGTGTACAGGTTGCTTTAGTAAAGATCAGGTCTACCTTGATGGAATTTTAAGGATTTTACGCCACAGGAGGAACATTGATTTTAAGATATTAACCGCTCTTGGAAAGGCAGGTCCTATAAATGCTAACTGTTTAAATGCAATATTCCAACTATCCCTTTAAGAATGTGTACTCATACCACTTTCTGTAATTCCTGTTTTTAGGTTTCCTATGAAGATGTGGAGAGACTTCGGCATTTGGCCGTACTAAAGAGAACCAGGATTCCTCACTTCATGCAGGATGAAGAGCGCTATCTTCAACACCTCGACCACATTGTCACAGTGAATGAACTGAGTGACGCGGAGCTTCAAGAGCTCATTCCATGAAGATCTTGATCGGACACCATTTACAAACCACCAAACCATTTTTTCAGGTTTTCCCAGGCCAAAAAAAAAAAAAAGTGTCTGCAAAACTGGGATTTTTAAAACGTACAATTGATATAATCTTGGATGGTTTATCATGAAAACGTAATTCATGATGATCATCCATAAAAAAGTATTACATACAGCATGGTTGTGTCCAATGATTGATGTAGTAATTTGCTACATCAAATGCCATATTACTCAGCAAGTCTGTTTACAAATACAATGATTGTCTGTTTTGTAAAAACAACATGAATCTCAGGCATGAAAGACATGTTTGGATTCTTGCAAACCGACGGTATGTTCGGAATAGCGTACTACCATACTCACTATTTTTGTAGTATACTGTGCACTAGATCTGCATGATTCTGGATAAATTGATATTCACAATTATTTGTTTAAAATAGAGATTACGATTCTCCCACGATTCTGAATAGACAACTATAAAAAACTACGTAATTTACTAGAATGCAGTTAATTATAAATACATTTTTTAATTTTTAATCAGGTTGAGTGAATGAGTCAATGACTCACTCACTTGTTTCATTTCTGGATGATTCAGTGTTTTTGAACGAATCTCTTGAATGAATGATTCAATGACAAACGCATTTTTTAACAGTCACTTGTCGCCACCTACTGGTGTAACGATGTAACGAAACAATTTTTATTTGAAGCGTCAAGTTACTGATTTTGATCGCTACCATCAGCATCAGTGTTTATATCCGACCTATAAACATTTATCTGTGATCATTTTAATTATTGTAAAACAGGAATAATGATACTGTGCGGATACCGTCAAAGGTTTAATAGACATAGCCGAATCAGGTGTTTGAATCGAGATCTTTTAACGATTAATCGTGCAGCTCTACTGTGCACAGTATGCAAATTTTCTGAATGCATGGAATACTGTACATGAAGGATGAAGTACATTATGCTAAAATGTGCAGTATACAGTCAGTACTGTAACGCAATGGGCTTGACTTGACCCGGTTTTCAGTGTTATGACGGAACCGTCGTTTCTTTCTTGATTCATTAGTTGATCAGACTGAACAGAATAGGATAATGCAACTGCTAAAAGTCCTAATTATTTCAATGGGATGTTATGTGCCGATTTAAAAACATACAATGCAGAGATCATCGGACGCAACATCTATTGCATTGCATATTGTTTTAATATACACTAGTATTCCACTCCGAACTCCGTCATACTCGTGAGAAGCTGAAAGATGGTCATGTAGCATTTTAATGGCATTTATAATGTAATGGGCATATTCCATCATGCTAGCTAGTGTTTATATTACACACAAGGCGGAACTATATCAGCACTTAATCATATAATCCACCCTGACAGTATTTATATAGGAATTCACTCGTGAACCTATGAGCACTTCATTGAGGTTCTTCTACTAGTGAATTCCTTTTTAGTTTCTCTATTATTTATGTATTTATTATTTGCTTCTTGTATTCACGTTAAGCACTGAATGTCTGTGGTATTAGCTTTACATGCATAGCAAATGCATTTTTTCAACTTAGTAGGCCTATAGACCTTATGCGCCAGAGAAACAAGATTTTTAGAATTTTGTCTTTGAACTTACGTTTTTGTGGAAATATTTCTCTGGCATCGCCGTTGAAGAGTAATTAGCTGGTGAAGTGGATTTACTTATTGTAGAGTTAAGGAAAGTTATCATGGGTATTGTAATGTTTGAAGCAGATGTCACGAATGTCAATAGAGAGGGAAGATTTAAAAAAAACGAGCGGTTCATTCATAAATTTTGTAAGATCTTACCTTCACGCTGTGGAATTACAAACTGGAAGACAACGAGCGCAGCGCTGAAAAAGGGGCGGAGCTTCATAAGGTCACCAGTTCCACAATCTCTTATGAATAAACAGGAATGGCCTCTTTTGTCACTTTTTTGTTTCTAATCAGGCCTTATGAAGTGCTACTATTGTATCTACAGATAATCAGTGTTCTTCTGAGAGCACCCTTGGTGGTCTTCATTACCCGTGCTAATGTGACGTGACACCTTCGTAGGTAACCTCAGCCTTTCGTACCTGTGTAACGCAGTCCAGCTGGCCAGCTTCCTCACTGTGCATGTTAAGATTGTGACGGACTCAGGAAGAAAAGTAGGAGGTCATGTGGATGTGCCTTATTTGGGTTCAAAACTCATGTGTCGTGTCATGTTATATGCTTGAAATTACATATCCATTTGTATTTATTATCATTGTCAGTACTGCACGAATATTGCACATTTCACAATAAGTTGCTGTTATCTTATTAAAATTATACACTGAAGACCCTAGAATCATTGAGTGCTGAATTTTAAGTACAACATATTCAGTTTTTCACTATATTAAAGATAAGCCCTTTTACAAAGTCTTGATTTAGTTTTTGAGCTCTACTGGAATAGGTATTCATGCTTGAATGTTAAAAAATATATATTTTATATATTTGACATTGTTCAGCTCTTCCCAGTAATGCTCCGGGATGCATTTCCCGTATGACGACGTAACTCGCTGCTGAATTACCATCGTACGATGCGTCATTGAAGAAATCAGCTCGATAGTCACGACTGTTTCCCAAAATCCTAGTCGTAAATTTGTCATTCAACCACGTTGGTTAATGTTGTCACGCAGGTGGTGGAGTAATTTCTGTAAGTCCCCCTGTAGTCAATTTTATCTCTTAAATCTCAAAAAAATTCTTCATGCCTTAAAATAGCTCGAATGTAACTACACCCTTGCCTCATTTAGTATACACTGTTCTATGAATATGCAAATGGGCCCCGCCTCCACTCACTCACTCAGCTCAGAGATCCACTCGTTGACGATCACACGTTGATCTGATTGGTTACAAGGTAGTTTGTGATGTTTGAGAATTAATGCATCTGAGGACTATTTCTCACTTTTTTTTCCAGTCACTTTATTTCCAGATTCAATAATATGCTTGTACTAGAGCATGTACGTATTCTTCAAAAACTGTGCTTTAAATCTCTTGACAAACTAAAATACATAAATTACATTTATATGTATTCGAAATAAATTATATATATTTTAATGAATGTCCACATGTCATGCAAACAACAAACTCTGCTTCTAACCACAGGTCGAGAGCTTTCGTTCCAATCACACAACTTGGCGATGTTGTTTGTGAATGTTCGTTGGAACAATTTTTTCAGGAAACATTGACTCGTTTTAAAAATGCTGATAATGATGGAACTTGCGACCATAGTTGGCTAACAATGCTTTCGGGAAACACACCCCTGTTTAGTTCCTCTATCAAGCCCCTCCTTCTGAAAAGCACACTGTGCTCTGATTGGTCGGCTGGATCAGTGTGTTGTGATTGGTCGAGCGCTTTGAGTGTGTTTGGGAATTGTCCCGCCCCTCACCATAACCACCAGTTTCAACACACTACTAACTTAACCAGGCCCCGCCCCTTTATTCTGCGTATTAAATATTTAAATGAGGAATATTGTGACGTGTTTGTTTCCGGAAGAAAACTCAAGACTACAATAGATGCGTTTCAGGGAGTTCAGAAACACTGACACTGAAATAGAGAATAACTGCCTTTCACGTTATCATTCACAGCTGATGATGACAAAGTTATGATGGTGGGTAAAATAAAAAACAGGTCAGACTGATTAAAAACAGTTTCATTTAATATATCTTATTTTCAATAAATTGCAGTAAAGCCTCCATACCCGACAATACTATAGTTTATAATCTGAGCTCATATCAGCAGGGCAAGTCATTGAACAACACAATCTTCCAGAACATAATGCAACCAGGATCGGGAGCCTTCATCAATCATCTACAGCCTGAGAATCATGGGGAAAGAGCAGGCATTCTTTCCCTCTCATAACATTATAGCTTAATTCAGTGTTGTTCCAAAAAAGAAATGGAGATGTCCAACTCAAAAGGGGGGGAAAATAGGGAAAAAACAAAAACACCAGTTTGGTACCTAGTTAACGATGGCAAGCAGCACTAATACAAAGTGAATGTAGGAGAAGGACTAGAGCCCATTGTGTTCATTCTGTACAAGTCTTGTGTTGCTTAATAACTTCTTGCTCCAGTAAACTGAAGCTTCACACCTGAAAGGCAGCATGTCTCTGCACGACATGTTGAGGTAAAAAGGTTTTCCTAGAAGAAAGATTCTAAATTAATGAATGATATCAGTAAAAAAAACAAAAAAAAAACATTTTAGATAAGATGTAGGGGTGTGCGATATTTATAGTGTACGATAATATCATGTTTTAACGATGAGTGATCTGATATTATCGACACTTCACAAAAACACACCTGGCGTATGCGTACACTACGTGATTTAGTCTATTAAAATGCATTTTTAATTCCCTCAATATTCAAGATAAGGATTTTAGATTTAAATAATTTAATACAGTCAATCAGTATAACACGAAGATCACAAATGTGATATTGGTTTTATACAACATTTCAATAACCAATAATTTAAAATTAAGCGACTTACTTTTTAGACACAACATTGCCTGTTTTTTTCTCCATTTTGCCAACGAAAATAGTTCCAAACAAAACCACAGGACTGATTTGCATCTCTGAGCAACACACGGCTGTTTCATTACTGAATGAACGAATCGTTTGAATGAATGATTCAATGACTCACTACAATGCTTCGTTCCTGAACGAATCAGAAGCTTGAATGAATCTCAAAAGACAATGCCACCTACTGGCAGTTTTAATTTCACATTTAAAGTATATTTCATTTCAAAATATCAATATTCAATATTTAAAATGTTTAAAACATCCAAACATTATTTATGCATGTGTAAATTAATTAATGTCCCTCTGATCTGTATTAAACTGTATGTAAATGCATCTAAATGCCACTTCAGATGCACATTCTGTGTTTCCTCTGTATTACAAAGATACATTTTGTTGATACTGATTTCATTTGATTGTAACAGCTCAATGGTGTCTTATTATTCTAATTTAATTTATTGATTAAATGTAAGAATTTGACACAAAAGATGATGCATCCATTTAATTAGGTTATAAATGGCTTTCTAAAGGTAAAAATCAATTTAAACCTATCGGAAAAGATGATTTCTGTCACTGCTATGAACTGACCACCACACAGAATATGGAGTCAGATTTCCACAGCAGTCCTAAACCTGCCAAGGTACCAACACAATAAACACACTCAGCAATATATCGTCCAATTATTAAGAAAATCTCTGAATATTTCGAGATATCATTTTGTCTCAATATCGCACACCCCTAACTGGATGTTACATCATTCTTACCTGCTTTTAGCCCATCATGTTGTGGTCGAGCTGCTTATTGCCAGAGCGCCTTCTGAGTTTGACAGAGGCTGTCCCTTCAGCACAGGATCTACAGAAGAACGTCAACATCTTTAGGAGACTACAACACTGAAACTAGGGATATATAGGTGATATACAGCGGTTGGACAATGAAAATGAAACACTGTTGGAGGTTTCATGAGATCCCTATTTTGCTTGGTCGTGTCAATGCCGAGGATTACTGAACCGTTCTGGAGAACCATGTGCAGCTTACGGTTCAAACATTGTACCCTGAAGGGAGTGTCGTGTACCAGCATGATAATGCACCAATACACAGCAAGACATGTATCAGAATGGTTTGATGAACATGAAAGTGAAGTTGAACATCTCCCATGGACTTGCACAGTCACCAGATCTGAATATTATTGAGCCGCTTTGGGGGATTTTGGAGGAGTGAGTCAGAAAACGTTCCCCCATCAGCATTACGTAATGACTTGGCTGCTGTTCTGGAAGAAGAACGGCTCAAAATCCTTCTGGCCACTGTTGAAGGACTTGTATCTGTCATTCCCAAGATGAAATGATGCTGTAAAAGGAGGCCCTACAACATACTAATAAATCATTGTGGTCTAAATCCAGATGTTTCACTTTCATTGTCCAACCCTTATATGCTGGTAGCATGTTAAAAAATGGTCTCAATATGATTAATATGACTAATAAATGCAGAAAAAACAATTTCCTAGTGGTTTTCAATGTGTGTTTTCACTTGATCCAGGATTATATACACTGACCGGCCAAAACAAAAGTGTCTGTTTGGATTTAAATAATGCTTAAGAGTCTATGATTGGATTATTATTGCAGTGATTATGTTTCTATATGTTTGGCAGCAGTTCTTCTAACCCTAATTGATGAAGTGTGTAGCTTTTCATTTCTTAAACAACCATGTATGAAGAACATCACAACCATATTCCAGGATGATAATGTCAAGATTCATCAGGCTCAAACTGTGAAAGAATGGTTGTGAGGAGCATGAAGAGTCATTTCCACACATGAATCGGCTCCTTAAATTCATTGAGAGTCTTTGGGATGTTCTGGAGGAGACTTTACAGAGTGCTGGACTCTTGCATTGACAATACAAGATCTTGAACAAAAATGTATGCACCTCTTGATGGGAAAAACATCACAGCATTTATTTCCATCAACAGGTGCATCTATATAAACACATATTAACTTCATAAATCATAGTGAAGAAAGTAAGTTGGCTCACAAAAGTAGGGGTGCTCCATGGCTTCTTGGGCAGTCAATCTCTGTTGATGATCATAACGCAGGAGTTTATCCAGCAAATCCAGAGCTTCTGGGCTCACCAAGTGCTGATTCTCGGGCTGAACAAAGTTCTCCCAGCGCTTGCGTGTCTGCCTGAAAATGTAGACGATTACAAAATTAAAACAGTCTAGCAATTAAAAGTCAATATAGAAAATATATAGCTGTGTGTATATCAATCTGCCATTGGGGATGACATCTGAAAATATTTGGCCAAATAAATGCATGGATGTGCGAAATCACGGACCAAAACGGTGACGCTTCGACAGCGTACGGGTCAAAACTAGCACACAAACATGGATAAGCTACAACTTATAACCATGTCAGCTCTATGGACACTAGGGCTCAGCTTGTCGTTTATAATCGATCTTCATTTTGATGAAGCTTGGAAGCTTGTTTCCGTCACAGAATAAAACTTATTAAAAGATAATTGAGAGTTTTTATCTCACAATTGCGAGTTAACATCTCAGAATTGCATGATATAAAGTCGCAACTGCAAGAAAAAGAAGTCAGAATTGTGAGTTTATTTCTCAGAATCGTGAGGTATAAACTCAATTGCGAGTTATAAAGTCCAATTTTCCTCAGAATTGCGAGTTCATCTCTCACAATTCTGACTTTATAACACGCAATTGCGACTTTACATCACGCAATTCTGAGATGTAAACGCGCAATTGTGAGATAAAAACTCTCAATTATCTTTTAATAGGTTTTATTCTGTATCGGAAACAAGCTTCATCAAAATGAAGATCGATTATAAATGAGAAACTGAGCCTTAGTGTCCATAGAGCTGAGAATTGAATTGCGAGATAAAAAGTCACGATTACCTTTTTTATTTTTTTTATTCTGTAGCGGAAACAAGCTTCCATAGTTTTCAGCTAATGTGTGAACAAACCTTTAAATTAAACATTATGTGTTGCTCTTAATCAAAATCTAGACTGGAGCTTTTGTGTGTAAACAGATTTTTTTCTGTTTAGTTCAGCCATCCGACTGATTACTGATCATAGCAGCTAAATGAGTGGTTATGACAGAAATCTAAATTTCTATATGTGCATCACTAACTCAAAATGTGGCCAATCTAGATAACTAACAGACTCACTGTCCAAGCAGATCTTTGAAGCGCGTGTCCAGCTCGATGCGATACTTGTTCAGGTAGCTGAACAGCTCTTCTGTTCCCAGAACCTTGGCAATTCTGACCAACTGCAGCAAAGATTATTCTGTTAGCATATTGTATATTTTAAGACTACATACTGCAATAGTATTCACAGAAGAATGATAAGTCATACCTGGTCATAGTTGTCTTGACCATGGAAAAATGGCTCTTTCTGGAAGATCATACTGGCTAACATACAGCCCAAGCTCCACATGTCCAGACTGTAGTCATACATCTGCAAATCATGGAGATTTAACTGCAACGTCTGATGGTAATGTGGGAATATATTGCATGTTGCACTTTCTCCCATTCATAGTATGAGTGAGGAGAATATGAGTGCACCATCTTTGTAATTCTTAAAGCCCCCCTGTGGTGAAAATCAAGTTTTTAATGTTGTTTATATGTCTATGTGGTGTTTTTAATATGCTTTAAGACAAACCATGTGTAAATTCATAAGTCGACACCATTGCTGAGTATTTTCTCCTTAAAACTGCAGTGAACCAAAGACAGTCTCAAAAACGCGCTTTGAAATCGCTGGTGTTTCTGACGTCACAAACTACCTTGTAACCAATCAGATCAACGTGTGATCGTCAACCAGTGGATCTCTGAGCTGAGTGAGTGAGTGAGTGAGTGGAGGTGGGGCTCATTTGCATATTCATAGAACCATGCATACTAAATGAGGCAAGGGTGTCAAGTTACATTCAAGCTATTTTAAGGTATGACGATTGTTTTCAAGGAAAAAAACGTCTAAATATGTCATTTTGGTGATCAAAGATGAGTTTTAAGCAAGCGGCAACCTCCCTGTCTCTCTTTTGAAACCAACACGGAAGTGAATTAAAGGTGCAATGTGTGATATTTCTGAGGATCTATTGACAGAAATGCAATATAAGATCCATAACTATGTTTTCAGTGGTGTATAAAGACCTTACTTAATGAACCGTTATGTTTGTATTACCTTAGCATGAGTCCTTTATATCTACATAACCGCGGGCACCCCCTTCTATGAAGGTCGACATATCGTGACGTCATGTTTCTACCGTAGCCGACAGCGAACAAACAGCGCTACAGAGCGCGTTTCGTCACTAACTTGAATGAGAAGCAGCAGAAAAAGACGCAGCAGAATACTCAGGTTGTCCCTGACTCTGCAAACGTGGAGAAAAACATGCTGTCTGAACGACGCCTCGGACATCGTAACGTTAGCTATTTCCCCTTACCTAGCTGCTTTGATGCTCTTATCCATAGCTCTTATCTTATACTAACTAGCATGGAAACAGGCTATGGTAAAGTCAGTGAATAAAAGACTAACACAATGATGAACAAGTAAAAATAATCGCAATAACGTGGTTTTACTGAATAATTAAGTAAATATAATTTAATATAAAATATAATATAATATAAAGAAACCTCATTGCTTGACTTGCTACTCTCTGCTGACTCAGACGACGACATCTTCCGATCCTACGTCGGCCAC
Source organism: Abramis brama (assembly GCF_963993115.1). Lineage (NCBI taxonomy): Eukaryota > Metazoa > Chordata > Actinopteri > Cypriniformes > Leuciscidae > Abramis > Abramis brama. The sequence goes on along the minus strand of NC_139965.1, from coordinate 59,886,626 downwards.
CCTAGCTTCTCATTCGAGTTTGCAATTTGAAGGATTGGCCTTGAGTGACTGACTGTTTGCAATTCGCAAATCTCACCACTAGATGCCGCTAAAAATCACACACTGCACCTTTAAACGGCAATTCATCAACTGGCCACTTGAGGCTGGCTGCAAAAGTGAGTCAAATCTGTATCTCCCCCATGTTAAAATGCCCAACTTTACAGCAGAAAAAAACAAAAAACAATTAACAGCCTGGTGCAAAAAGTGGCTTTGGTCTCTACAGCTAATTTTGCACTTCATGAGAACTGTGAGGGGGTGAATTTTTTTATAACTCATCCGTTTACATTATATTAAGCCTTAAATTTCTGCATAATTAAGGGTGTCTACTTTTGAGTGACAGGTGGATTCCCACTGCTGTGGTCATTAGTCATCATTAGCCGTTTGTCTGCTGTTTGTTAGCCGTCACCTTACCTCATCTAATCGTCTGACTGTAAAAATAAATAAATTCGGGAGTGACGCGCTGCCAAGATGGCGACGGTCGGCCACGCCCACTTTAGGCTTCAAAAACGGTCTTCAGAAACCTACGGGTGACGTCACGGACACTACGTCCATATTTTTTTACAGTCTATGGTTTTAAGGGATAGAATTATTGACTACAGGGGGACTTTAAGTATTTGATATAGCGAAACACACAACATACCTGATAGTCAACCAGCAGCTCTGGTCCCTTATATGATCTTGAGGCGACCCTAACGTTATAATCCTGTGCAGGGTGGTAGAACTCAGCAAGACCCCAATCTATAAGCCGCAACTACACCACGTACAAATAAAAAGACACAACAGGTCACCAACACTGATCAACACATTCAAAAGCAAATCCACAATGCTGGTCTCTGACTTCACCTTTCTCATTTGGTGGTCTATCATGACATTGTGGGGTTTGACATCCCGATGCATGATGCCCATGCTATGAGAGTAGTCCAGTGCCTGCAAAGAGACAAAGCACACGCGTAACACACTCTCCTGTTGAAAACACATGAAAGAGTAATCTTATTTCAGCATGCTCACCTTGAGAAGTTCATACAAGTAAAACCGGATATCAAAGTCTGTTAGTCTCTGATAGAGATCCTAAAAAAGCAGAACAAGATCATGTGAGACATTAAATGGCCCATTTAGACGGATGGATAAATTTATCGACAGAAAACGAATCATTGTTACATAGCTCAACTCAGTCAGTCTTATTATTGGAATTTCTTGTTTTATTGGTTTACCACGAGTAACATGTCTGTACCCAAAAACACAATTTTGTCGCTAACAAGATAATCAGAAAGAGCTTTATTTGTAGTAACAGTAATACAGCATTTTCTTCACCATACAAGGTTTTAAAATGAGTTGCATGCCATTGAGCAACACGAGTCATCCAGCTTTTATTAATATGATATTCTGATATCAATCTAGCTTACTGCGATGTTCAACAAGTGCCTCATAGCAGCCACTGAACGAACGCACAGAGTAACATTAGCATAACTTTCAAGCACACACTCAACTCAAAAGTATTTTTAGTATGATTGTTTTGATCAAGCTGCGTTTCCCCACAGTTTTAAATCGTCAAATTTGCTAAAGCAGAAGACGACTAAAGCTAATCAGGCACACAAAGTCTGTTGGCCTGAACTTTTGTTTCGTAAATTTGTTCAGGCTTGGCATTTATAATAAATATTGTTTATATATTTTTCCTTAACACTGCAATTTTATCCCGGTGCTACTTATTTTCCAGAAAATACGGTAATTAAACTACACAAATTTATAATTACTATATATTTATAAATAACTATCAAACTTACTATTTTATTTGTTTACCCACATGTCATGTGACCTTTAACTGACATCAGAGAACAGTGAATGTGTTGTTAAATTCTTGCAATATTAACTTAAAAGTCTCAGTGAGAACATCAAGCAACTATTTCAGGTCAAAGTGGCTCAGCTGACCAATTTTTGTTGTTAAAAATCCTCAGTTTAACAAGTTTGATAGTTTTAGTAATTGAAAGTGGTACCTTGAAATCCGTGTTATTGATGTACTCAAACACAAGGGCTGGCGTTCTAGACTGTGGAATACCAAAACAGAAAGAAAAAAAATAAAGAAAAATAAAAAAAATAAATCACTTAAACAGGATAAAAAAAATGTATAACCAATGCAAATTTAAGCTGGAACGCATAGACTCAAAAATAGACACCGCCTGTTGGTTTCCTTGATTAAGCACTTTGACATGAATCAACACTAATATTATGATTGGACTGCCGATTCTGGAATGGATCATACAACAGTTGCATCCCACACACTATACATTATGCACTATGTACCTCTATCGTCTAGTATGAGCTTATTTTCTTTTTGGAATTTTCAACGTTAACACACGACTCACAGTTTATACTACAAAATGACATAGTATAGAGCAAAAATAATACTCCTAATGTGTTAAAAAGAGCTGAGAATACTCAACTCTTACTGGTACATAAAAGCCTTATGAATTTGCCCAAATATTTAACCCTCTGGTGCTGTTCGTTGTATGTTTTGGGTTTTTAGAATTGTTTTACTTCATCGGAAAGGTACAAAACTTTTTGGCACTTGCTATGTGAAAAAAATCATGGACATGATTCGAAAAGGTTAAAAGGTCCTGAAAAAAACAGTCACGTTGTATTGTTTGTGGTCGGCCGCATTGGAAATGAATGGAAAACAAATTTCGTCTAGTGGAAACATTTGGTACTGCGCACAAAAAAAAATCTTACTGAAAGCTCATTTTTTGAGATAACCTCAAATTTGGACTTGTTTAGATTTATTCCTTTGATTTACGACAGTTTAAGTTGCTCAAAAGTAGTTAACAGGTCATAAATGGATCATGCATTTTCCGTAAATATAATTTAGTACCATAAAATCCCCTAAAAATACAAAATGTCAAATGAAAAACATTATCGCACTACAAATATAGTACATTAATTTCATTGAAATCGTCATTTTTGACCGCCACACGAGCAAGAACAGAGGGTTAATAAAACGCTTTGTGAATCGCGTCACAAAATTTGATTGTATTGAAATTTCTAGACACAGTTTCTGTGTGGGCCTGCTGATAATATTATATATATTTATTAAAATGATTCAAAAACAGTATACAGTTGGGACTAATTTAGCAAAAACAGAACTCTGTAGAAAAGAGTTGCATATACAGAAATAGCCAAATTTACCACAGGGTCCTTCACTGTGTCTACAAGACGAATGATGTTGGTTCCTCCTCGTAAGTTCTCCAGAATTTTTATCTCACGCTTAATCTTCTTCTTCTTAACAGGCTGCAAACGTAAAGAATACAAATTTAAGGGTTAGCACACACAAAAATAACAATTCCCAAAAATTTATTTTGCTCATCTATGAAACAAATGAAGATATTTTTAATAATTCTCTCATCATTTTTGTCCATCCACTGAAATTCTATGTATTCAACATTTTCAATCTAATCAAAAGCCAATCCTTTTCTACCGTTCTGATCCGGCTCAGCCCGTACGGATATGGTTTCATTTCCCACTGTGGGGCTGATCGTTTTAAATGAAGAATAGACTTAATATAGTATTTTATTCACATATTCAAATACATAAAGCACATAAATAGTGTAAACTCAGCTATGCATGTTTGCCCCACAAAAACAAACGTTAAAGGTTTTTGTTTGCCAAGCAAACACATTTGACTTTGTTTATATTTGAAGTGCTTTATGCATGTGTGTTAATTACACAATTCCAATAGATGGAGAAAAATAGATGTTGTTTGGAACAACTTGAGGATGAGTATATAATGTATAATGATGTTCAGACCGTCACATGATGAGAGAGCAGGCGTTCTTACCTTCAGTATTTTAACAACTACTCTGTCGTTGCTGTTGATGTTGATGGCCTCGAACACTTCACTGTATTTGCCTCTTCCGAGCTTCCGTACAAGCTGGTAGTCATCCTGATTGCTGAATCAGAGTAAGCAACATATCAATAAAACTGTGCAAATGACTTACACAAGCATGAAAACATTTTAAACAAGCACTGTGGGGTAACACCATGACGTACCACATTCATGGCAAGCCATTTTACTTTGAATCATTCCCAGGATTAATATGAACAATTCAATTTTCACTTGCTAAAATGTTAATTCTTGATATTTTAGGAATGGGATTCTTACTAGTAAGAATAGCCATTTTGATATCAAGAATTCAATTTCAACTCATAAAAACTATAATTCTTGAAATCTGTAATTGTATTTTCACTAGTTAAATGTCACCATAGGCTGCCATTCAAATTCAATTGTTGATATCAAGAATTGATTTAATTCTTACTAGTTCAAATTCCAGTTTCACAAATCAGAAATACAATTCTTACAGGTAAAAATAATTTTTGATATAAACAATTACTTTGTTGTTAATAGTAAAAATATAAACTCCTAATATCAAGAACTAAATTTTCAGTTGAAATGTTAATTCTTTTGATATCTGTAAATGTATTTCAACATGTTACAATAGTTATTTCTGATATCAATAATTAGGAGGGTAATTTGACTAGTGACAAATGAAACTATTGATATAAAAAATTAAACTTTTTCCTTGTAGCAATTCAATTGTTAATAAGAACAGACATTTTCACTAGTAGCCACGTAATTATTGATATCTAAAGATTTCTACTAGTAAGAATTATATTTCTGAAATGTGAAATCGGAATTTCAACTAGTAAGAAATCAAATTTTGATATCAACAATTGAATTTGAATAGCAGCCTATGGTGACATTTCACTAGTGAAAATACAATTATAGATATCAAGAATTATTGTTTTTACTAGAAATGTAATTCTTGATATCAAGAATACTGACTAAATACATTCAAGTGACAGCCCTGGCTGTGGTAATAAAACCATGAACTGCATGTACTATGGTACACGAACATGGTAGTCAATCAAGTACCATGCAACAGTAACACCACAGTACTTTTCTAGGGATGCACTGATATTAAAATTTTGGCCGATACCGATAACGGATAATTCTTTAGATCTAACAAACGATATATAGGCGGATAAATCTAAATCCAAATTTTGATTTAATTTTAGAGAGCCTGATTACAAAAACAAAAGTCTCACCATTAAAAGCCATGTCACAAGCACACAATTATAATGTTCTCATCATAGTTTTTATGTAACCGATATGACAGACTTGCGCTGCACATGTTGCACTTTGCTGTATTTTCCTTTTTTGAAGTGATTCCAATCATATTTAAAGCAATTCAAAACCATGATGGTGAACAGTGCGCAAATTAAGTGTTTTAGCTTAATTATTTATCGGCTTTAATATATCGGCCAAATTTTATCGGGCCGATAACGATTAACATAATATCGGCCGAAACCGATATATCGTGCATCCCTAACTTTTTCCAAAATTGCATTCACACTATCATCTCTGTACCTCCAGCTAGGCACATGTGCTTCATAGTCCCAGTATTCCTTGCTCTTCACAGTGTTGGCATCAGCATACACCCGTGCTTTACTGCTCACCGGACCGGGCATGGCGGGCTTGGCCAGTCGATACGCCTTCTTCCCTCCACCTACAACTACGAGACTCTCCAAACGACCGCAAGTCGACCGTCTCAGTCGTGAAACACTGCAGAAAGTATTGTGGTACCCTAAAACACTGTAGCAAGCCGCTTCAATGCGATCTCTCGCGAGCAATTGTGATTGACAGCTGCTCAGCGGCGGCGCGCATGACCTCGCGCTGACGCTCGCGCCACTAAAAGCCAAAGCAAAAAGCAGAGAGCGTCCGAAACGGTGCAGAAACCGGTTTGTTTTCTGATGGACCGCCAGTTTATTAAAAAAAACTAAAGTAAGGATTTCATGACCAGCCTAATCAGATGTGTCCGTTTGTAACGTTAAATAAAATTAAAAACAATACCTGTCGAGCCCACCGAATGTAGCTATGCGGTTAAACGGAACATAAACAACGTGAAACAGCCGAATTGATTGATTATCTCGGAGTGCGAATAGCGTTTGATCATCACTGTTTATTATAATAGTCATTACAGCGGTTCAGCAGCTTCACTTTAAACCCGTTCCCTCTGGATAACGGCGCTAAGCTAGCGATATCGATGGATGGCTTTAATTGGCCACTACCACTTCGACACGCGCGTCTCCAGATATCCGATGAATCTTTAAATTGAGAGTTTTAATTCCTCCCAGTGATCTAGCAATTACACCCAGTAAGTGATCGAGGGATCCGCTGACAGGTAGGCGGATATCAGCCCTAGGATAGCGAACACTCCTGGCGAATTTTGCTATCGCTTCTTAGATGGAGTCACCGGAAATACTGTGTGGACTTCCGGTGTCTTTTTCAAAATAAAAGCCCCCGAATTGTTGCTGTGTCGCTTTACACTAAACAACAGCAACCGAATGTTTAAAATGTGGAATTCTGAACAGCAGTTTTGCTTTAACAATTATATTTTAACAATTATTCAAACTTTTATGTTAGACGCAATTAATAACGATTAATCAATTTGACAGCACACACCAAATGCCACATTACACCAGTTATACTATATAACTGCATGTCGTATACGGATACCTTTTACATATTAGATTATATATTACATATTACATACTAGAAAGTTTCGATTATATTTTGGGAGTTACAAAACGTGTACATCATATTGGTGTAACAATAACAAATGTTAATGTACCATGTAATTTTTTCAGTAAAAACAAAAAACAAACATGAGTATATTAAAAATTAATCTGAATTATTATTCCCACTATATAGCTCACTTTTAAATCAACGTCACATGGCCTGTAGTTATTTCACCATTTGGTTCACAAATAATTACAACGGGTTATCTATGTTTACAAACATTTAATTTGTAAATGCCTTGTAGTTATGACATGCCACACCTTTGTGATAATGGAGGGGAAACAACACATTATGGCATATTTACAACTCGAGTCTCTTCACTACCTTATCTAAAAACACAGACGTTTAAAGGGACATACAGGAGGTGCTAGATGGTGGAAAAAACTGTTTTTGCTCAAATACAAAAAAAGAAATAACTTATTCGATTCAACATCAAGAATATTGCTTCACAAGCAACGACAACATTCAGTCTCTGCATTTAATGCACATGAAAATAAGAGTACACATATCTGTAACAGAACAAACAATACTGACACATAAGCCATTAACGTTAATAAGGCTTTCAGAGGCATCGAAAGGGGAAAATAAATGTTTGCAATGTTTACATTCAAGCTGTTAGGATCATACAACGTATCATTATTAATATGGATTTAATTACTATTTAGACACTGCATCGTAGGAGGTTTTTACTACTTGACTACTACTTAATACTGTGTTGGATACTTTTAAACATATTACCTGTATTTGTACACTTGAATTTGTTTCAAATGATTCATTACAAAAGCTGCTGATTGCCTGCATTATAATTTTGCATCCAAATCTGCATTTTTCTTTGTGGTTTAATTAAAAAACAAACAAACCGGTTCTATTGTCAACGGATCCAATTAGGCAAGCACAAAATAAAATGCTAACTGATTTATGAAATATTGTTTCTAAAGCAGAAAGCAAACAAAGAATCTGTGGCAGAGAAACTGTACAAGTTGTACGTGGCAAAAGAATAATCCACTAAAACAAACAACAACGTATCCTCAAAAGAGGAAACAATCACATACGCACAGTCTACAGTATGAAGAAACACAAACAGATACTAAATCCTAGCACTGTACTCGTGTCGAAGCGATACAAAACATCCATGTATATATATATAACTTTACAAATTCTACAGCATTGTTTAGCTAACGCAACACCATCTGTTTGCAATCCGCAAACAAAAATACTTCATTGTTTTTCTCAGTTGCCTGGCAGTTCATAAGTAACTGTAAATCTTTGTACTACTGTAAATGCAACTGCTTGCAAACTTATTAGAGATGATTTAAAATGCACAAGAGAAAAAGAATGGCTAATATGTGTTTTTTTTTTGGGTTTTTTTTTTTTAGCATGACAGATTACAACAAACCGTATAAATTATTTAGGCTAATCATGCATACATATACCCTGTTACATCATGGGTTAGGTGATGGGAGATATACATTACGAATACATACAATCACTACTGTATATTGTCCAGATGGCCACACAGTGTTCAAGTTCATGGAAGCATGATATGGAGAGCACTGGAAGAAAGGCAGTTAATTTGAAAGTTACAAGGCCAAATAATTAGAAAGAAAAAGAAACAATGAAACATCTAAGTTGCGGTCAATCTCATGGCGTACCAATTGAAGTCATTTTGGAAAAGCAGGTCACTGACATTCTCCTCTTGTTTTACTGGATTTTAGATACAAAGCAGAACCTCAAACGACATGATTTCTCTGTTGGAAACACCAGTCTTAAGTATAATGAGTTGCACATGAGACAAAATGTTTCTTTTTTTACAAGCTTATTTATGAGTTGCGCCCATTTACGTGTTCGTTTCTGTTCGTCGGGGCGGTCGGTACATGAGGCAGAGTCTTGTAGAGTAGATGCGATGTTGCCAATCTCTACACAGAGGTACATCAAGACTTTAAAGGGATAGTTCACCCAAAAATGAGAATTAGCCCATGATTTACTCACCCTCAAGTCATCCTAGGTGTATATGACATTCTTCTTTCAGACGAATACAATCGGAGTTATATTATAAAATGTCCTGGCTCTTCCAAGCTTTATAATGGCAGTGAATGGCTGTTTCTGTTTTGAAGTCCATAAAAGTGCATCTATCCATCATAAAAGTGCATCTCTCCATCATAAACTAACACATGGCTCCAGTGGTTAATAAAGGCCTTCTGAAGTGAAACGATGCGTTTGTATAAGCCATGACGCACTACGCTACTTCTGACGTCACAAGTTGTGCATTAGTCATAAGTAGAGACTGCGTATGTTCGTTTGGCCAGAAGCTAGTTATTTTACTTTATAAAGTTTTAAATATGAATATACATTATATATATTTCTTACACAAACACATTGCTACGCTTCAGAAGGCCTTTATAAACCCCCCAGAGCAGTGTGGAGCACTTTAATGATGGATAGATGCACTTTTATCATGGATAGATGCGCTTTTATCATGGATAGATGCGCTTTTATGATGGATAGATGCACTTTTATGATGGATAGATGCACTTTTATCATGGATAGATGCACTTTTATCATGGATAGATGCGCTTTTATGATGGATAGATGCGCTTTTATGATGGATAGATGCGCTTTTATGATGGATAGATGCACTTTTATCATGGATAGATGCACTTTTATCATGGATAGATGCGCTTTTATGATGGATAGATGCGCTTTTATGATGGATAGATGCGCTTTTATGGACTTCCAAGACAGAAACGGCCATTCACTGCCATGACATTTTATAATATAACTCCGATTGTATTCGTCTGAAAGAAAAAAGTCATATACACCTAGGATGACTTGAGGGTGAGTAAATCATGGGCTAATTGTCATTTTTGGGTGAACTATCCCTTTAACAAGCTGACACTTTATATACCAGTCCAACAAGTACTGCAATGGTATACGTAAAACGTACAATATACATGTAAGAAATATCGCTCTATTGCGTGTGTATTTTCGCTCACAGCAGACGGTCACTACTCTATGCATGATGACGCTGGATAACCTCCTCCTTCTGCAGTGTGTTGAACTGTGTGTTCCTGAAGGGCACCAAGCTCTCCGAAACACTCTCCGCACCACACACACTTGAACTGGGCTTCACGCGAGTGAACGATGCCATGCTTCGCCAAGTGCTCGCGCTGTTTAAACCCCTTGTCGCATGTGGGACACTTGAAGGGTTTCTCTCCGGTATGGACTCTCCGATGTCTCTGCAACTCGGACGAGTATTTAAAGCGCCTCTCGCAGTCGGCGCACTTCATGGGTTTCTCGCGAGCCGGGTCGCATCGGTGCTGCACGAAATCAGACGAGGATTGGAAGCGTCTGCCACAGAGCGAACACTTGAGCGGCTTTTCGGTGCAGTGCGAGTTCTGGTGACGTTGTAACGTCGACGACTTTTTATATCCCTTCCCGCACACGTCGCACTTGTAGGGCTTCTCCACGGCGTTGGATCCGGAGTTCGACTCGGTGCACTTGTGCCTCAGAAGCTCTCCAGATTGTCTGAAGCCCTTTTGGCAAGCTGCGCATTTAAACAGACTCTCGATCCCGTGGACATGCTGGTGATACAGCAAATGGGAAGGTTGAAGGAAACCCTTGTCGCACTGGTTGCACTTGAAAGGCCGATCGGCAGGGTTTTTATGCGTACGACGGTGGCGCACAAGCGCATACTGTTGTTTAAAGCTCATCTGACACTCTTCACACTGGAAAGGCCGCTCTTCCGAGTGCGTGCGCTCGTGTTGCCGAAGATCCGACGGGCGTTTGAAGCTTTTCCCGCATGCGGTGCATCGAAACGGTCGTTCTCCGACCGGCTGGCACTGATGGTGCAACAGCTCGGATGACTCCTTGAAATGAAGCTCGCATAGATTACACTTGAAAAGATGCTCGCCGGAGTGAGCGTACATGTGGCGTACGAGATGCTGCCTGTGCTTGAAGGTCTTCTCGCAAACGGCGCATTTATAAGGGCGATCGGCGCTGTGAGTGCGCTGGTGGTGTGCCAGATGAGAAGCTTGACTGAACGTCTTATCACAGGTGTCACACTTGTAGGGTTTCTCCCCCGTGTGCACTCTTTCGTGACGCGAGAGTTCGGAAAGATGACGAAACGCCTTATTGCACACGGAGCATTTATAAGGACGATCCGAGTCTTGAAAAGCGGTCGTTGACGAGGAACCCATGGCTGCTCCGTCGCTGGATGTCTCCGCAGTTGAAGGTTGCTGAGGGTTAGACGAGGAATCTGGCCGATATGTTTTTTCACAGATCGAGCACTTCATTGGATTGTTTCCGGTGCTGTGTTCGTTATGATGTTGCGCCAGGGAAGTGAGAAGCGAGAATCCCATTTTGCACACACCGCACACAAACGGCTTCTGCTCGACCTGGACACACTGATGCTCTAGGAGATCCGTGGCTTGATTGAAGATCTTCATGCACTGTGTGCATTGGAAAGAACGGTCCTGGTTAACCATGCATTGGTGCTCGTGAGGATTGGCCAAGTGTGAAATATCATGGCCACATGCTCCACATTTGTGGCCACCTTCACTGCCCACCTGTAGTTGAGGTGGCGGATGCTGTTGTGCATGTTGGCCGTGTTGAGACTGTTGTAACGCAGGATCCGCTTGTAGGACTATCCCATAAGCGGCCGTGCCCAATGCATTCTCAGCCCCTTGTAGAAGAGGATGCCCGACGGGAGGAGGGGCCACTGCATGTTGCTGTTGCCATGCTTCGGTCATTCTTCCACTGTACATGTATGAATTCTGCTTTCAGGAATCAGCACTTGCACCAAAATGCACCCAAAACGTTCCAACAGGTGATGGTCAGTTCTTTGGAAAAGTCATGTATGAGGAGTTTTGGGTGACATCATTGTGTCACGGTTCGATAAGGTGAATTCTTTTCAATGTTAAATACCAATCCGAGGGGAACGTCTGAAATTTTTCTCCTGCAAACTACACAGAATTGTCTCCAATTGCATACCTGTAATGAGAGAGAAAAAAACAGTGCGTCAGTACATAAAGCAGCTCATTCATGCAAGAATTACTCAAGACTCCCGCATTTTTTGGAAAAATTAATTTCAATGCATTTTCCAATTACTGGATAAGAATTTTATAAATCCTAACATGAGTACGATCACATTGCATCAGTGGTTATCAACCAGGGGGCCTCGGCACAAGGTGAATTTGAAATAAAATCTTTAAAAATAATGATTAAATTAAATTGTTCCGAACCTGTATGAGTTTCTTTCTTCTGTTGAACACAAAAGATGATATATTAAAGAATGTTGGTAACCAGACAGTTATGGGCCTTGTTGACTTCTAATATTTTTCACAAAAATAACAGAGTCAAGGAGGCCCATTAACTTTTTGGTTTCTGACATTCTTCAAAATATCTTCTTTTATGTTCAACAGAAATTAATACGGGTTTGGAACAACATGAGGACAAGTAAATGATGACAAATTATAATTTTTGGGAGAACCATCCCTTTAAATTGGCTAAAACCGTGCACATTCATTTATTGCATGGATAAAAACATAACGCGTTTAAAATGCAGAAACACAGTTCAGTTGCATGATAAAATTTGCACTCTTTTATGCAGTTGAACTAAATGTACGAAGCAAACTTTGCTGAAAAAAAATCCACAACTTAACACTGAAATAGCTGGTCGTTGTGTTAATTACTAGGCTATATTAGTATGTGTGTGTGTGTATATATATATATATATATATATATATTAGTGGCTGTCAAATTCGATTAATCTTATCTAAGAAAAAAGTTTTTGCTTATATATTTGTGTATATGTTATTATATTTATATACATTACACTCCCCCCTTTTTATCATTCTAAGCTCAATAAAAACTCCTTATACACTTTCCATTACTTTTTACGTTTGTATTAATTTCTCTGATCTTTCCAGGTTTTCCATGACTCTAAATAAAAAGCCCTTAATACTGTTAAAGACTTTACTAGGCGCCCTTACTAGTATTTACTACACCAACCACATGCATATACAGTACATATATATCCTATATCACACCAATCACAAGAATAGCACTGATGTGATCCAATCTGTAATTGACTTCAAATAGAAAACCAGGATTCCCATTACAACATGCTCACACACTCTTAACAACAAAAATCAATATATTGTTTTAAATGCATTGTTAATACAACACAAATAATCATGCCATGAAATACACACAATGTAAATATGAAGTTTAAATACACGAATTGTAAAGCCGACTGCCTGCTGGCCTGAAGAAGAAAAAAAAAATGGGAGAAATCCGGAATTCCCTTTGATCGTTTTAATTCTTCGGCCAGTGCAGAATATAAGCCATGCTTTGGATATCAGAGATCCATATGCAAAGCCATACCGTAAGACATGTCGTTAAACCACCTCGCTTTTTAATCGCAGTTTGTGTTAAAGAAAACTTCAGCTAGCTTTTGCTCAATGCAGCCAGAGCTAGCCAGCGATGCTAATGCTCTCCTCTATCAATCTGACCTTCTGCAATCGCCACATTTACTGAGAATCACAAACACCACATGCAATAAAGACGTAATCTACAACTATTCATAACGCATCTGCAGATCTGCATGCAAATGATACGCAAAGCCCCATGCAAGTGTGTGTTTACCAGCACGCTAAACTGTAGCTATTGCGTTAAAAGAGGCTCAGCCGCACCTCGCGGGCTTTAACCTACTTTGCGTCGCGTTTTCCCCTTCGATACCTTGTTATCCCGAAGATCCACACTTGCAATAAATATATGCAGGACGTTTTAAGGCAGGGAGGAAAAATTCGGGCGCTTCCCTGCCAGTGGGATCACGCAGAAGGCCCAAATAAACGTGACGCATCGGACCTCTACGACCAGCCCCTCGATGAAGAGATGGGCGGAATCAACGCGATGGAAAATCACTGATTTTATACCAGCTCGTTCTGTCTGACCTTGTAAAGTAGCCTTATAATGTTAAAATAACCAAATGATCATGAAGTAAGTGTGTCTCCTCACCATGGCGTTGCAACGTGCAGATATTACGGACTGGTTTAGAGTAAATAGCGCGTGCAATTTAGATATAGTGTATTCTGAAATACATATTTTGTCAATATTTTTGTTCGCCTCCAGTTGTACTTGTACATATATTAGCGTTACATGTGTGTAGATCATCTATCTATCTATCTATCTATCTATCTATCTATCTATCTATCTATCTATCTATCTATCTATCTATCTATCTATTAAGGGTGAAACAATAGCCTATATCGTGTCACAATATATCGCAATACAAAAATGCAACAATATTTATCGTGGATAGTGACAATATGTATTGTGGATAGTTCACCCAAAATAAAAATTACTGTGTGTGAATTATTTTATTTTTTATTTTTAGTGTCAGTACTACATTAAACTACTATAATGTTGAATATAATGTAGCCTATAATAATGCAATGGGGGAATATTTGTGGGTCCTGATAATGCCAAATGTCTTGTTACCAGTAAAAAGTGTCCGACATTATATTAAATATATCTAGTCAGTGAAAGAGTGCAAGCATGTTCGTGTAAAATAATTCTGTATTTTCAGCTTCAGAATCATGAATATTGTTATTCTGGTGTCTCTATTGTCCTGTGCTTTGGGTTTCCAGCACCAAGTCCAAGCCTATTCATTTACACACCAATGTAATACCAAATTTAGCATTTTAATTAACAGTAATTTTTTTGTTAATCTTTTACCATGTGTCTTGGAGTATCGCAATAATATCGTATCGTGAGTTTGGTATCGTGATATGTATCGAAACGTGACGAGGGTATCGTTACACCCCTATCTATCTATCTATCTATCTATCTATCTATCTATCTATCTATCTATCTATCTAAAGTAACGTTCCCATAATATTTGCAAAAGGACAAATTCACAACATTCACATAACCAAGAAAAAAAATGTTTTCAAAACTGGACGTTTTGAGAACATTCAGAAATAACGTTTTCATAACTTAACGAGAACATTAGCTAAACAAAGAACGTATTTTTGTAAGCGAGGTGAATTTGAGTCCTTTTAAATACAGTCAGTCCACTTGGTGACCATATTGGTAATTCCCCTGAGGAAGCTTCATCTTGAAGGTGGTGTTTTAGCATAATGTAATCAAGCCAAAGGCTAATCATATCAATTACCGTTATGTGACCGACATCATAGAGAGCGATACATAAAACTCTTACCATTCTGATACATCGACTTGTAGACGATCCTGTATAATTCACTCTTCCTCTTCTAAATCAGTTTCTGGTTCAAACACATATGGCCGAATTAACCCTTATGTGCTGTTGGGGATGTTTTCATCCACTATGGGGTATTTTTTAGTCTAAATTTGGCCATAACTTTCTCTGTGTTTCAGCAAATGGAATGATTTTTGGTGACAAATCTTATTTTGACACATATTTTGGGAAAATGCTTTGAAATTTTTCAAAAACTCAACAGTACACTGTGGGCAAATTTACTACCCTTTCGTTATGTTTGTGGCTGAAAACAGCCACTACTTTAAACTGCTGTAAAAATATATCAGATAAATATTTTTTTCAATTTTTTTTGCATAAATCTATTAATCAACCTCCGTCCTGCTCAAAAATACTAAATGTGTAAAAAAAAATCAGGATTTTAACTCTTTAATTGCCAAATTCGTAAATGATGTCACTGATTTGGGAAAAAACACACACAAAATGACTAATTTTCAATATAAAATGTGATTGTGGACTGGATTTTTTTTAACCTTTTATCACAGTCTTGGACATGTCAAAGATCAGAAACAACATTAGTTTTGATGCATTGTTAGTTTTTGTGCAGCATCAGATTTTAACTTTTTCTCCCTCATTTACTGTTCGTGGCTGTTTTTGCCCCATTGACTTCCATTATAACCACATTTTTTGATTGCAAAGTCATGACACCATATAATTATGCATTTTTGATTGTTGGTGGTTTTCCCTGTTGGGAAGAGGTACAATTTGTAATTTTTACTGTTGATAACCAGGTGGCACCATTAACCCTTTCGATAGGCCTGTGCAAAAAAAAGCTTAGTTTCTGGCTTTTACATGGAGTTATATGAAGTGTATATGGAGTATAATAGCATAATAAAGTGTGTGTGTGTGTGTGTGTGTGTGTGTGTGTGTGTGTGTGTGTGTGTGTGTGTGTGTGTGTGTGTGTGTACTCACCTTGATGCGTCTGAGAAAATCAAAATATGCACCTCAGCTCTCAGAACTACATGGAGTAAACAAAAACAAAGTAAGTGTATTTATGCATCTGCTGCCTTTTGATGGTGAGAAATGCAGACTAAACAAATACAAAGCAAGTGGATTTAAACACTTGCATGCAAGCCTGCTGGTCATTTGATGGTGAGAAGAGCAGCAAGCAACATGAGAAAGGGCTTGACTTGTAGTGAAGTTTCAGAGATGATTATGCAGCCTGACCCCTCCAGCGAGCTGCATGATGTATCGTCTTCCCCCTCTGACACCACAGACTCAGGAGAGTCAGATCCTGATTTGGATGTGGCACCCTCATCATCCTCTCTAGCTTCCACTGAAGGCGAGGAGGATTCGGAGGATCCTGGATCTGGGTGGATTGGGAGAAATGGCGAAGTGTGGTTTTCCACCAACGCGGAGACAACTCCCTTTCTTCAGCCTGCCAACTCCCGTGACTCCAGGGCCGACGTGCTATGCCATCGCAAGCGTCCAGAACATGGATTCTGTGTTCAATCTGTCTTTTACGGAGTAAAAATAGGAGGGGAAGGCGATGATCCCACAGGCAACGTGTGGACTCCCCTCTGGACCTGTAGACGCCAGCCAAAATCAGTAGCCCCCATGTAGGCACGGAGATCTGTGGAGTCCACCCCGTTTCTCATTGTGCGGCGCCCATGGAGGTTGGTCATGCTGACAATGAGGTCAATCATCTCCTCAGTAAAAAAACGAATCCGTTGAACACAGAATTCATGTTCTAGATCCTTGCGATGGCATAGCGCGTCGGCCCTGGAGTCACGCCTCTGACAGGCTGAAGAAAGGGAGTTGACTGAAAACCACACTTCGCCATTTCTCCCAATCCACCCAGATCCAGGATCCTCCGAATCCTCCTCGTCTTCAGTGGAAGCTAGAGAGGATGATGAGGGTGCCACATCCAAATCAGGATCTGACTCTCCTGAGTCTGTGGTGTCAGAGGGAGAAGACGATACATCGTGCAGCTCGCTGGAGGGGTCAGGCTGCATAATCATCTCTGAAACTTCACTACAAGTCAAGCCCTTTCTCATGTTGCTTGCTGCTCTTCTCACCATCAAATGACCAGCAGGCTTGCATGCAAGTGTTTAAATCCACTTGCTTTGTATTTGTTTAGTCTGCATTTCTCACCATCAAAAGGCAGCAGATGCATAAATACACTTACTTTGTTTTTGTTTACTCCATGTAGTTCTGAGAGCTGAGGTGCATATTTTGATTTTCTCAGACGCATCAAGGTGAGTACACACACACACACACACACACACATACACACACACACACACACACACTTTATTATGCTATTATACTCCATATACACTCCATGTAAAAGCCAGAAACTAAGCTTTTTTTTTGCACAGGCCTATCTAAAGGGTTAATGGTTCCACCTGGTTATCAACAGTAAAAATTACAAATTTTACCTCTTCCCAACAGGGAAAACCACCAACAATCAAAAATGCATGATTATATGGTGTCATGGCTTTGCAATCAAAAAATGTGGTTATAATGGAAGTCAATGGGGCAAAAACAGCCACAAACAGTAAATGAGGGAGAAAAAGTTAAAATCTGATGCTGCACAAAAACTAACAATGCATCAAAACTAATGTTGTTTCTAATCTTTGACATGTCCAAGACTGTGATAAAAGGTAAAAAAAAATCCAGTCCACAATCACATTTTATATTGAAAATTAGTCATTTTGTGTGTTTTTTTTTCCCAAATCAGTGACATCATTTACGAATTTGGCAATTAAAGAGTTAAAATCCTGAATTTTTTTTAAACATTTAGTATTTTTGAGCAGGACTGAGGCTGATTAATAGATTTATGCAAAAAAATTTGAAACAAATATTTATCTGATACATTTTTACAGCAGTTTAAAGTAGTGGCTGTTTTCAGCCACAAACATAACGAAAGGTTGTAAATTTAAACGATGCACAAGGGTTAAACCAATATTGTCACTGTGTAGCATTTACTACAGTAAAGCTGAGCGAGTGGATCAGGTCATCTGAGCTGCTGTGAGTGAGTGGAGGCGGGGCTAATTTGCATATTCATGAGCCCGCGTATACTAAATGAAGCAAGGGTGTAGAGTTACATTCAAGCTAATTTAAAGCATGAAGAAATTATTTTTTCTTCGTATTTATTTTTAAATATGTAATTTTGATGATCAAAGATGAGTTTTAAGGGATAAAATTATTGATGCAAGGGGACTTTAACTTAGGTGATAAAATTTTCATATAGGTAACTCACAAGTAGCTCGTCTTCTCATATAATGTCTTTTTGGTGGGATCGGTATTAACCTGCTCATTGTTTTTGTTTTTTGCATGCACGTTTTCTTCGAAAACCACAAGCCACAACATAACCTCAAACATTTTATTAATTTTCCACATAACTTGGAAACAATCTCATAAATCATTGCGTAAGAAAGGGCATGCTTAGGCATGCAATGATCTCACAACATGATATCACTGGATGAGTAGTATAAAATATACAATAGCAGTTTATCATTCATTAATTTAGATAATGTCAGTCAGGTCCCACTGAGAAACATAAGCTGGTATTTTTACACTGCTTTCAGTCCCAATTGTTATCTAAGTTGCTGGACAGAGAGACAGGCAGAAAATCACACAGAGTAACAGCAGAAGAGAACAGGCTAACAAACATGCTGTAAAAATCTCCACAGGCTTAGGCTCAGTTCTTAAGCCAACTTGATTTGTTCAAAGGTTGGGTGGGATAGAGACAAACCGTGTCACGTGACCTCTGTATGAGCGGTCACCTGTACATAACCTGCTCGCTGGGATGGTTTCTCAATTAAAAAAGGCACTCAGCATATCAATGATATCTTGCAAACTTGTTAAAATATGTTCAGTAGTATAGAATAATATATTGAAAACAGTCTCAAACTTTATCGAGTATTAGCCGGATTACTCAACCACTGCTGCACCTCTGTTGTACTTTTATGTCATATAGCAGATGTGACATCGTGTGGTGTACGAGAAAACACAGAAGTTGCTTTAGCATAGCATCGTGTCAATGGTGAATGTGTTTTTGGTGCATCGAAACAAACTACACGACTGGATTGTGCTGAAATTCAGTGATTGTTGTTGTGAGTGTGGAAAGTATTCTGCAGGCTTGTCTGATTAAAAGTGTGTGAGTTGAATGAGAATGATGAAGCCCTTGAAGATAGCTGTTACCACAGACTACATGTGTGTGTCAAATCTGGGTGTGTAGATGAGAGAGTTGTTTTATATGGACGATGCAATGAGTGTGTGCAGCGATCATTTAGGGCTGTACCCTGGAATACAGTGGGAGAGTGGTTATATATTAGTGTGAACTGCACCTTACATCAACTATATCATAGTACATAAAACCACAAGACCGTCTTTAATCTTCATAATCGCGCTACTCAAAAATGTCTCGGGCCTGATGTGCATTTGAAAAAAAAAAAGAGTGAAATAACCTTTTGTAACTGTGGTAAAACATATCAGACGAGCCGTATATTAAAAACCTAAATGTGCGTAATACTTCAGTTCTACAGAATATTGTAAATGGACCTTTATTGTGAATGATTGGAGGAAAAAAGTAAGCAAAGTTAACTAATGGATTATAATGGAATTATATAATAAATCGAACCATAAAAGAAGTTTACAATTTACATGGACTTGCCCAACTTACACAGACATTTACTACTGTAATTTTTGGGTTCCTTATATTAAGAAGTGGTGCTAAAGTGTGCATTGTGTGCATATCTTACTCTTGATCAATGCTGTTATTGACATTCTATAGGCCATTTGATTAAATAAAGAAATGAATGAACAAAATGGCTACACCAATGTTGAGTAATATCACCAAGACCACCAGGATAGAGCTGGAGCCCTGTAGAGAGAGAGAGTAAAATGTTGCCATTAGAAATATGGTATTGCACATTCAAAGGCTTTTAATCACATCAACAGCTTAAACATGTTTAAACCATTAAAAAGTATCATTTTATTTTATTTATTAAACTTAAACGTATTTAAACTAGTGCCAGGCAACGATTAATCACGATTAATCGCATCCAAAATAACAGACACAGTACACACACATGTATTATGTAAACACAAACTTTTATTTTGCATGCGATTAATCACGATTAATCGTTGCTCAGCACTAATTTAAACCATTAAATTTTATTTATTTATTCCTTGTACCACTAAATGTAGCATTTCAAAAGATCAGTTTCTAAAATGTTTGGAAGCATAGATCCATGTTAGATGCATGTTACACTGCAAATAGAATAAATAGAATAATAATAATCCACAATAATATATTCAGAAATAATGAAAAAAAATTATTTTGTATTCCAAATTTAAAGTGGACATCACAAAAAATTTGCCCACTAAAAGGCATTAAAGGTTTTCACAGGATGAATTTTGAGTGTTTAAGCTTTAAAATGATATGATAAAATCTGGGACACTGACAGTTAATAGGCTATACACAAAAATACAATATTATTGTTAAATATTCAACTCCTAGCTTGATAGTCAGACTGATTAAATTGTGTCATTGATAGTGCTTTATGGGAGTGAGCGGTAACTTCTGAGTTTATGTGGAGTGACTGCATTTCTAAGCTGGACTCTGATTGGTGGAGCTCTCTTCTTAATTATGGGTAGTGTAGTTCTGCACCAGAAACTGAGCTACTAAACACAATTGTTTGAAAAATAAAGTTAAGTCACATTTGTATTATGGCTTCTACGGAAGCATATATCATCACTTAAACACCTCAGAGCTCAAGGTATGTCTGTCTTGAAAGGTCTATGTGGAAAATTAATGTGATTTTTACTACCAGAACCTAAATGTTATGTGCTCCTGAACCCTCTGGTGCTTTTCGTTCATTTTTGTACAAATCTTTTTTAACGTTTTTTATTTTTTTATTATTATTATTTTACTTGATCGGAATGGTAAACTTGGTAAAGGTTTTGGCACTTGCTGTGTGAACATAAAAAAAAAAAGGACATCATTTGAAAAGGTTAAATGGTGGCATTGGAAATGAATAGGAGAAGAATTTCATCTAGTGAAAACTTTTGGTACTGTGGCCAAACAAAATCTTACTGAAAGCTCATTTTTTGAGATATCAAGCTCAAATTTGGAACACAACTTGTTTAGATTTATGGCTTTGATTTTCTTGCAATAAAACATGTTTTTGAAAATATATATTTCATATAAAAATTTAAAATATTATTTTTGTGCATTTTTAATAACAATAAACGTACAATCCTGTAACTTTGTTCAATTTCATTTTTTAAAACTTTTTTCACTTCAGCAATAATCTGCCAAATGTCGTCTTTGAAAAGAGATCAAACTTAAGTCTGTGCTCTACAGCGTTCAAGATTTACGACAGTTTAAGTTGGAAATGTAACTTTCAGGTCTATGCTCAGAAAGTAAATAAATGGATTTTAAATACAGTATAAATATAATTTAGTTCCATAAAATCCCCTAAAAATACAAAATATGAAATAAAAAAACATTATCGAACTAAAATATAGTATATTCATTTCATTGAAAAATCCGGTCATTTTTGACCAACACGCGAAGAGCAACAGAGGCTGTGGTCTTAAATTCAGCTCCTGAAGCTCTGACCAGCTCCAACTCACCTTCCTCAAGTTTCTAGTTATCCTGAAGACCTTGATTAGCTGGTTCAGGTGTGTTAAATTAGGGTTGGAGCAAAAATCTGCAGGACAGTGGCCCTCCAGGAGATGAGTTTGAGACCACCCAACCCGATTTCACGAATTTTACGAGGTGGCTAATTCGTATGAATTCGTACGAATTACCTACCCCTGACCCCGTCCCTAAGCCTACCCATCACATGGGTTTAGACAAATCGTACGAATTAGTCACCTTTTAATCAATCGTACGACTTCGTACGAATTGGTCGTGAGATAACGTTGGACCACTGGTATACAGTACAAGGTATACAGAACATCGTCACTTTTCGTTCCCAGAGGTCTGTTTACTTACTGAGTTTGCCTTTATCAGGTTCAGATGCTCTAGTTCTTGGTCCAGTGGTTCTGGAGAAGACGTTAAAGGGGGTGAAAGAGTAATGTCCCTGTGCAAAGGCCATTCCTCCACGTCAACCCCAACATTCAAGGTGTCGAGCATCTGCACAGAGTCCATCGAACCTTCCCTGGCTGCAAGACCCCACTCTTTGCCTTCGTGGTTTCGTTGACGTAGTCTCTGCAAATTGTGCCCTTGGGGACCCGAGCATTTCGTGCCAGAGCCAAAGTTCTGTTGGGAAACGGAGTCTAGGGGCTGGAACCTCATGTCAACCCGATAATCATTTTCCCCTTCTTTCTCCTGCAGATGTGAATGGGAAGAGATCCACTTGGAATTGTTTTCAACAGTCCATTCCAGAGTGGAGTTGTTGGCTTCACGATCTGACAGCTGGTAGGCATTCAAGCTAGACTCACCAATCGTATGATTAGTAAAGGACTTTCTTGGCTTGTGGTTGGAGTGGACATGCTCGTGTTGTTTGTGATAGGAGGAAACATGCTCTTGGGGGTTATAATGGTAAGAAACGTGTGGTTTTTCGTGTGCAGAAATAAACTCCTTTGGTTTGTGATTGGAGGAAGCATGCTCATTGGTCTTGTGATTGGATAAATTATGACCCGCGGACTTGTGATTGGAATAAATGTGCTCCTGTGGTTTGAACTTGGAAGAGTCGCAATCAACAGACTTGTGATTGGATGGTTTATGCTCCCGTTCTTGTTTCCTGGAAATTGTATGTTCCTTGGACTTTTGATTTAAGGAAACATGCTTCTTCCAGGGCTTTTGACCGGAGGACATTTGATCCCAGACCTTCTCAGGGGCCATATGCTCAATGGGCTTGTGATTTGAGGAGCCGTTCTCCCATGGGTGATGAGCTGAGGAGTTCTCATGTCCATTTATGTGACCGATCTCCTCTTCCAGAAGGGATGGCGTTGTGGAGCGACTGCTTTCTCCTTTGCTCCCTCTTCTGTGAGGATACATCTCAGCAGTCCAGTTGTTGGCCCCAGCTCTCATGGTGTCCATGCCTCTACCTTCAACTAGAACCTGAATCTCTGCCCCTCCTTGTTCGTCCACAGCACTTTGCCGCATGAAACAAGCGTTCCTTGTGCGATGAGTAGGTGGACTGCAGGGGGGGGATGAGGGGCTACTCAGAACCGGGCTCAGGTCAGGCGTTTGGGCCGGGGGTGTTGTGTCTGGTGTGCAGAGCTCAAGACTGTCTGTCCCAGTGGAGACCCCCTCCAGGTCTTTGTCTTTCCGGTCCTGATGCCTCGGTCTCTGGCACTCCAGTCCTAGTAAACGGAAATATAGGACATGGTCAAATTAAGTAACGCATTCTAATATAATATCTCGATCAACAGAGGTGTTTTGGCAAAGTTAGATTGCCCTCAGAATTTTGAACAAGTAATCAAATTATAAGCAATAGCATAAATAAATACATTGATACAGATGAAATAAACAGTGCTTTCCAGGTAGGTTTAACAGTGGTTTTCAGGTACAGAAATTGAATAAAGTAGGCTAATCAAATGTAAAATGGTACTGCATAGTCTTCACTGTATGAATTAAACATAGATTAATCCTTACTGAAGTTACAAAAGTTCAGTCAAGAGCAGTGAGTGATTTTTAACATTAAAAACACAGACAGCGACAGGAATATTAGGCTGCTGTCACTTTAAGACCGAATGCACACATCCAATATAATGATACACATGCGTTTTCTTTTTTTACTGTTTATGTTCATTTAACACACAACCGACTAATCGCAGAGATTTTTTTGTTTTCTCGCAGAGAAAATTTGTGTTAATTTGTCCGTTTAAGTGCAGGAAGGAATGAAAGAGAGCTCAGTTTAGTATTTGCGCACTGTCTGAGACACGGCTTTCTGGGGGTGCGCTTCGGATATTTAAACTTCCCACACAGCTCACGAATAATGAATTGAGCTCCCTTTCCCAGGCGTCATTCATGTTTGTTCACATTCATGTTCTCACAACAATGCAGTGCTAGAATTCATAAAAATGTTACTGGCCAACTGGTGATTGACACCGTTTCATATTCTCGCCAACACCGATTTTTACTCGTATTTGTTGAACTTTTTCCCTGCCACTGACTTAATTTTGTGGCTTTACGTGTTTTCACTGTTATATATGGGGGGGGGGGGGGGGGGGGGGTGCTATTACACATCTTCTGAAAGAGTACAGAATCTCCAGATCAAAGACGTGAAGAAAAAGCAGAAACAAGTGATAGCATATGTAAATAGATGCATATGTAAGATAACCTGATCATTAACATTAAACAGCATATAAATCAAAAATGCTTAATATTACTGAATGAAATGTCGACCCAGGACGAGCTTTAGGACTGTGAAGCTTTGGGATGTTGATGGACTCGATCGACTCCATCTATGTTTTGATCATCGTTCTGAATCCCATCCAGACGTAGTTTTTGACAAAAACACGATTTTATCAGCTCTTTGCTCAAAATGTTGATTTTTCATGAAATTTACCCACATTCAAGTGTTGTTAAAAAATAATGCATGTTATATAATGTAAAAAACAAACAGTTTTTTTGTTTAAAAGCAGAGTATCTGTTCTTTCTTTTGATATATTGCATGTTCAGATATTCATACAACAAAATATTCAGGGGGCCATGAAACTGTTGTGAAAATGATGGCTGGGAACTTTTTTTCAAAAACGCTGGTGGGGAAAGAGTTTAGGCCCTGAATATAAATACATGTAATATAGTAAGCGTCACATTCTTATGTGCATTACAGATGCAGTGCTCAATGATGGCTTGTACTGTATGTGGCAGTACCGTATGTTACAGAATGGATTTCTTATTTATTGATTTTTTTTATTGATTTTTTTGACTGACCGTTCCCATAGTGATGGAAAGAGGGGGACAGTTCTTTGGCTATAGCCCGGGCCAGTCGACACTCCTCCAGGGCTCTCAGTGCGACTCCCTCTCCAGCCTCGGCCTTTCCTCGGGCGTGGCTCATCCTGCAAACAGAGCAAGAAAGTCTGGATCAATAGCATTTGATTTCAATTTGATGCTCCACTTTGGAACATCCATTCCTCCAAGGTAGATTTAACGGTAACACTTTACAATAAGGTTCATTAGTTAACATTAGTTAATGTATTAACCATAGACTGTAAAAAAAAAAAAATGGACGTAGTGGTCTGAAGAGCATTTTTGAACCGGCCGTCGCCATCTTGGCTGCGCGTGACTCCCGGATAAACGAAAATGGGCAAAGAGGCGGATTAGCTGAGGTGACGTGATGCTAACTGACAGCAGACAAACGGCTAGAAGTGACATCAACGGCAAACCACCTGTCACTCAAGTGGCCACGCCCTTAATTATGCAGGACTTTAAGGCTTAATATAATTTAAACAGATGATTTATAAAAACAATCACCCCCTCACAGTTGTCATGAAGGGCAAAATTACCTATATAGACCAAAACCACTTTTTGGACCAGACTGTAAACACATTTTTTCTTCTGCTGTAAAGTTGGGTATTTTAACATGGGGGTCTATGGGATTGAGGCTGTCTCTGGTGGCCAGTTGATGAATTGCAGCTTAAGTCACTTCCGTGTTGGATTCAAGAGAGAAACCGGCAAGTTGCCGCTTGGTATTAATTAACATGAACTAACAATGAACAAAACATTTGTTACAGTATTTATTAATTTATTAATTTTATTAATCTTTGTTAATGTTAGTTAATATGTTCATGTTAGTCCACAGTGCATTAACTAATGTTAACAAATACAACATTTGATTTTCATAACGTACTAGTAAATGTTGAAATTAAAGGTGCTTTAAGCGATGTTGGACGTTTGAAGTATTGTCAAACAAAACGGAGGCTAGCACGACCCTCCCTCCTCCTCATCCCGTCCCCTCCCCCTCCCCCCCCTCCCTTCTCGCCACCTTTCGAAGGCTTTTCCGATGTAAATTCAGGACACTATTTGTTCATTGGAACGTCATCTCTTTGGTCGTGTGTCAGCCACATCAAAATTCTCAAGAATATAATTCCAACGTTAGTCGTTGTCATTGTCTAGGACATCTCTCCTCTAGCTAACTTCCCTCTTCATGCGTCTCTCTCCTCCACTCCCCACACCCCCCTTCATGTGCACGTGCACTAACCCCCACCCCCAAATCATTCTTGTCGGTTATTGGCTGGAACACTGTTTGTTATGTTTCATGTTCCAGGTTGGGCCAGTTTGTTTTTGTTGCCGTTTGTGGAGCCTGGACTGTCTACAGAGACCGCGTTTCTTTACAGTGTGTTCAGGGGACAGGCAGCTAGCGGATAGTGAGGAGTTGTTTGTTGTACGTGACAAAAAATGTTTCTGCCTAAAAAACGTGTGACATCGCTTAGAGCACCTTTAATATTAACAAAGACTAATAAATACTGTAGAAGTATTGTTCATTCTTAGTTCATGTTAACTAATGAACCTTATTGTAAAGTTTTACCATTATAACCATAAGCAAGCTCGGACTGGGATTTATACAGTTGCTCAAATGATCATCTCAGTAACTCGTTCTGGATCATCACAAATTTTAGAGACTCTTTGTCAGAGACTCTTACCTGGACAATGCGATCTCTGCCTTCTGCTTGGCTATATCCGCAGCTTTCTCGGACGCTTCCACGGCACGATCCACCTTTTCACGGATTTTGCTGGTCCGGAGCGGTATAAGGTTTTTCCGCTTGCCACTCACCAGAACATTCTGCTTGTATTTCCCCTCTTCCTTTGTTCCATCAGGAAAGGTGGTGCATCCATATCCGTGCCGCTTGTTCCCAAACCACTCACCTTCATAGTGAAGCCCATCCGAGCGATGACTTACACCCCAACCCGATCGCATGTCATTCCTCCACTCGCCAGCGTATGTTTCGGTGACAGTGGCATCTACGCTTCCCCCTGCCTCTGCTTCACCTAAACTGATGTTGGAGTTAATATCTGAGGCGGCGGAGCTGACGGTGCTCATACCGGCCTCGCTACAGAACGAGCTCTGCTTGCTTAACTGGCTCGCCAGAGAGCTTTTGGACTCGGACCTTCGCAACTTTAAACCACTGAGTATAGACTGTCGAAATCGGCCTTTCCTCTTCCTATGCCTGTCGGCTTCACTGTGAGCACAGAGTACGAAGCCACTTCGCCCCACCGGACTGCCAGATACGCCACTGACACCGGAGCCATCTTCAGGAGTTGGGGCTCCTTCGCTGTGATCGGATCGTAGGGAGTTTATGGAGGTGCACATCGGGGAGAAGATGATGGCTGCCATGCCATAAGGCACACTCTGTCTCACTCCATAACCGTGACGCATCCCGCTCAACCACTGGCCCTGGTACGTGCCTGCGAAAGCAACAGAGAGCAAAGATCATATCATTACTCATATCACTTGTACAAGCCCCTTTTCATCCGCAAAAACACTAAAATGACAACAACACCACTGCTGTCCTAAAGACTTATTTGCACTGCAAAATCCTCCTGATTCATGTGGTCATTGTGTGCAATGGTAAATAGCTCATTTGATTTAACATGCAATCAAGTTTTAAAACATTGCAAATGCACATAGCCTGCGAAAGCAACAGAGAGCAAAGGACATATGTGACCCTGGACCAGAAAACCAGTCACATGGGTCTATTGAGATTTATACATCATCTGAAAGCTGAATAAATAATGCCAACCATTGATGTATGGTTTGTTAGGATAGGACAATATTTGGCAGAGAATCTGAGGGTGCAAAAAAAATCGAAACATTGAGAAAATCACCTTTAAAGTTGTCCATTTGTGACCCTGGACCACAAAACCAGTCACAAGGGGCAATTTTTTGAAAGTGATCTTCCTGATTCACTTGTAAAATCTGGGTAAAAGCCCCTTTTCATCTCAAAAACACTAAATGACTTATTTTCCTAAACACTTATTTGCACTGCAAAAATCTTCCTGATTCATGAGGTCACTGTGTGCAATGACAGTTTGATCTAACACGCAATCATGTTTACAATGTTGCAAATATACATAGATTCAGGACTTCATGATAAACATTCAGCTGTCTAAAATCAGGGGTGGCTCTCCTGAATATCCTGGCTCTTCCTAGCTTTATAATGAGAGTGAATGGTAGCTTAGATTTTAAAGCCCAAAAAAAGTGCATCCATAAGCTTGGAAGTCCCAATATATTTTTTAATATAACTCTGATTGTGTTTGGCTGAAAGAAGAAAGTCATATACACCTATGGCTTGATGGTGAGTAAATCATGGGATATTTTTCACTTTAACCTCGTTGCATCAACAAAAAGGATCCAGAGTTCACTGTTAACCTTTTAAAATAATATAAATAACAAATAACCTTCATAAATAAACAAGTAAAAAAAATTAATTTTATATCATTTTCTGTTTAAAATGGAAATGAAATGTGCGTTCACAAACAAAACAGGGCGAATTTTTATTTTACATAACAGTAGTTAGTATCTTAAAATCGCCATAGCAACTAATTAACATTTGCAATTACTCACACTCCTTAATACACATTTCTATTGATCGGTGTAATATAAGAAGTGAATTATGTTAATTCAATTCACATTTATTTGTAGGCTATAGCGCTTTTCACAATACACACCGTTTCAAAGCAGCTTTACAGACAATGCATGAGTCCACATTACAATTTAGCGTTATCTGTTATCAGAGGTAACTGTCTCAGAAATGTAAATATACAAAATCACAGTTAGCTAAAAAATTATTAATTTAAACAATGTAATAATTTAAGGCAGAATCAACGAGCTCATTGAAGTAATGAACGCTTTAACCGTTCACGATTATTTAGAACGTTCGAGAAAAGGTGAGATTCCGTTTTCGAACGAATGTGAAGTGTGTGTGTGCTCTTACAGCGACAGTTAATAGATTCTGAGCGACAGGAACTGTCCAGGGTGCTGAAGTGTTTGGCGCGCGTTATCTCGCTGTTGTTTCATAAGTCCGACAGCCTATGAGTCCTGATCGTTTAACGAGTGACACGGTTAAGGACAGCATCGATCGCATTCAGCTTCGGATGGTAGTCTAACCCGATCTTTCAAAATAAAGAGGACGCCTGTCGTGTGATGCAAACATTATGTTTATTTATGTTTCCGCGTGTTTAAACGACATGATTCATGCCCAAATCACAGTATCCCACTATTTTCCGCATTGATCTCCGTAGCACGCCAGGAGTGATTACACAAGAATGTGAAACAGCCAATCAGCGAGCACAGAAAATAGTCTCTAGTGACACAATGACCTGCTGTCGGTCGGTTTCCATGGTAATATACTGTACAGAGGCGTGTGTGCTGTAAATTACAGTTCATATGGTGAAATGTTATCCTTTAAAGCATGTTATTTAAGCATGCTGTAGAATATTAATTACCAAAGCCGTCATATTATAACTCATACTTGACTAATACTGAACTGCTGTTTTCTCCTCTGACTTTGTAGATGTTTATTATCAACTCACAGATCATATAATTACATTTACATTTAATCATTGAACAGATGCTTTTATTCAAAGTGACTTACAAATGAGGAGAGCAATAGCAGTTAAACTAACAATAGGACAACAATATATAAGTGCTGTGACCCTTCCCAGTTTAGTCTAACGCAGTTTATGTATATATTTTTGAAAAGATATAGAGTAGAAGAGAAAAAAATTGTATTTGCTTATGCACTTGCAAAGATAAGTGGTTTTCCACTGGTTTTGCTTCAGGCATCTGCCTAATTGAACTATCAAATGAATGTGATTGGAAGCACAGCCTTTCAGATCAACTTATAGGAATCATAGTGTATAACCCTTTCTCTTTTTTTGTCATTTAGCAGACGCCTTTATCCAAAGCGACTTACAAATGAGGAATACAGCAAACGATTCATCATGAAGAGGCAAACAACGCAAGAATTGCTCAAAATACAAAGTTTCAGATATTGCTTAAGCCAGACAAGGGCATTATTAAAGAAAAGAAGAGATGAGTTTTCAGCTGTTTTTTGAACGTTTGAATGATAAAATGCCTAGTTTTTTTTCCAAAGCCGAAATTAATTTATTTGTATGCATCGATATATGGTTGGTTTCCACAAATCAGCACTGCTAGAAATAATTTAACTATCAAATGAATGTGATTGGAAGCACAGCCTTTCAGATCAACTTATAGGAATCATAGTGTATAAGCCTATTTATTTGTATGCACCGATACTGTATATGGTTAGTATAGAGGATGCCATTGGATTCTCACCTCCATCCGAGTAGGTCTCCGATCCATATCCATCTTGTAATCCATTGCTCCAGGTGCCTTCGTATCGGGAACCACTAGTGCTTTCCAACTTCCCATACCTTCCCTTGAACCCTTGTGTCCATTCGCCCTTATACTCCCACCTCCCTTTGCTCTCCACGCCAATGCCATGCCTCTTTCCCTGAGCCCAGGTTCCTCTGTAACTGTTCCCACTGGGCCAAGTGTAAACTCCAAGAACTTCGAACCCATGGCTCCAGGCTCCGGCGTATTCCCCCTGTCCCTGTGGGCCCGTGCAAACCCCTCGACCGTGAGCCTTGCCCTGTTCCCACCCTCCACAGTACGACCCCCCATCATCAAAGTCAAACCTGCCTCCAGTGGACATGCATGAAACAGGTTTAGCCAAATCTTGTGGAAAGATGCACGAAAAAAGAAAAGAAAAAAGGAAGACTTAGATGAACCAGGCAGGAAGTGTTGCACCAATATTCCTCAAGTAGATTTAGTGTGCATCGGAAAAAAAGCAGTTCATGCGTTTTTAAAGGGGTTAAAAAACAGATTTTAGGCTATACCATCCTAACGTTATAGCTCCTGCCGGTTTGTGCACGGCCTTTGGTAATGGACGTCTTTATTGTGCATGCTAACGGGAAAGCAGATGGCGAGCTTCTCCCTTCTTCTCCGCTCGTTCCCAACAGGCTGAGACACACAGCCTCGATCGTGGAGATCAGCAGGCAAACAAGGCCTAGTTATTTTCCACAGCCGAAAAGATCCACACAGCAGCATCAGCATTGATACACTCAATCAGACATTACACGGCCCCCAAACACACCGCTCTCAGAAATACAGGAATACGAGAGAGCATCTGAAGACTCGAAGCACGGATGCTGTTACGGCCTTCCCTCTAGATCATGTTTTCGACAGCATTTCCTCGCTTATGTGTTAAATAAGATCAATCTGCCACAGAATCTTCCCAAATGCTGCTCGCTCTCGCTCTCTTTTTCCCTTCTGCGGTGTAGAGGTGAAGCTTCTTTCCTGGAAGACTGGATAAAAGCGTCAAAAATCAGTTTAGTCCTGCTCTTTGGTCCTCTCCTCCATGTTCATGTGCATATTTTAAAGGTGTGTATCCATGATGGTCTGAAGCCATATGATGCTGAGTGTCTGTACAATATGCTCATTACAGGACTGTTCCACCCCAACCTGTTCCCCTCCCCCACTCATGCTCTCCTCGTTCTTCTTAAAGGGATAGAGGCGAAGAAACTCATATGCATACAATGGCTTGCCTAATTATCCATTTCCCCATATGACACTCTCTAGATAACAGCATAATGCAATTAGTTTTTCAGCGCTTCACCAAATATTACATTAGAAATGCAAGTGTATTATAGAATCTCATGGCATTTGAAATGCAATAACCGGTGCATAATTGCATAAAAATAAATATCCGATGTAACATTTAGCAGGCATAAACCGAGTTAAAGCGAACCCCTGAAGAGAGAGAGGACTGTTTTCGGTTACACTTTTACTTTAAGGTGTCATTGTTACAGTGTAATTATACATTTAAGTACTGAGTAATAATAATTAACAACATGTACTTACTATAGGGTTAGGGTTAATTGCATGTAATAATGCATCATTTACTCTTATGGTAAGTACATGTAACATATGTAACAAGGACACTGTAAAATAAAGTGTTACCCTATTTTCTTATTTTGTTTTGTTCAATAATGTTTTGATCTTATTTATATACATTTTAGATTAAATATAAAAAAGCTGGATAAACTGTGACATGCACAGTTATGACTTAACCTCATTTACTGGTATTAATGCATAGGGTGTCATAAGTAGAGCACTTTTTTCTGTAGACAGATAACTTTTTTTGTTTCAAAGATACATTCACCTTCATCAGACAAAAAAAGATTATATGCATCTTGGATCAGTTTCAAATTTATGCTCATGGGAACCAATACTGAAATGTTATATATGCATATGCAACAGCACTAAAAATAAGATTATTAAACAGCCTCTAAAATGCCATTTTGACTGTTGCTGACTGGCAATGTAGGCCGTTTGTTTGAGAACAAAATATCTGATTATTTGACATTGGGCTTTCAATCAATGTATTCTTGCCTCACTTGACTATAATATATGATTGGGAGAGCTTTCACATGGATGAGACTTTGCAACAAACACTCAATGGCTCAGATGACTGATAAAATATCTGACATGCAGGCAAATGGACTCAGAGGGCTTGGCAGTAATCTTTGTCATTAGAAACTGAAAATAGCAATATGTAGCTTGATAATGACCATTTGGTAGATATATATATTTATCAAACAAGTAAAAACAAAAATGTCTCCTATAAGTTAGTGGAAATTCTTGGCATACAGAACAACTGAACATGAATAATCAGAATCCGAAATTCTTTCTCAAATTCTTTCTGAATGTGAATAAAACAAATGGTTTAAATAAAGTCAGTCTTGGTTTGTAATGGATCAGGCCTATAGACCAAATTTGAATCTGTATTGGTTTATTAAAATGGTAGCTATAATTCAAATCCGGGGTTGATAAGAAAATTTATAATAACATAAAAACAACCAGATAAATCCTAAAAAGTAATCAAAAGACTTTTGCTTAAAGGGATAGTTCAGCCAAAAATTAGAAATCTGCAATCATTTCCTCACCTGCATGTAGTTCCATGACTTTTTGTTGACAGTTTTGTTTACTATTGACATCCACTGTATGGATGAATAACATTTCTCAGAGTTTTTTTTTTTTTTTTTACAGAAGAAAACACTGTCATACAGGTTTAGAAGGGCATGAGGGTGAATAAATGAAGATTTTTCATATTTAGGTGAACTATCCCTTTAAGCAAAAACACAATGAAAATCTGTAGTTGCTCCACCTGGTGTTGCAGAAGGGACTTACAGGCTACAGTTTGCAATGTTGTAATAATCTAGAACAGGTTAAATGGGGACAGCATTTGATACTGCCCCGAAATCCTCAAGAATATTACTACATGGTTACCTCGACCATGCTGAATACAATGTTTATACACTACTGAAACTCTCCATTGAAAATATTTGTGCTCTACACTCAGTAAATTGATACTACACATTAGTGGCCTTGGTTTTGAGGCCACTAACGGGGGTTGGGCAAAATAATCAAATATTTATCACAGTTTTCTCAATGATATACATCACAAAAAAATGAAAGGTCCTTCTACTTAAAATGTCCAGCACAGCCCATCACATTTCAATGATTGTCTTTTATTTGGACAATTGTGTACATTGCACTGAAACAAATATATGTAAAAAAAAAAAATGTATTGATGTAACAGCGGTGGCTCTGGCAATGTGACCAAAAGTGCAAATCTTAAAGGTGCAGAAAGCAATTTCTAAGAAGCGCAGTTGAAAATTAAATCATCACCTAAACAAACAATATTTTGTGAATATCTGCTAATAATGCTCAAAAAAGTGGAGTATCCGCTCATGATGCTCAAATAGAGGGTGTATACGCTCATGAATAGAATAGAACCAGGCATTTATATAGCGCTTTCATATGTACTATTGTACACCCACAGCGCTTTACAATCATATCAGGGGATCTCTCTTCAACCACCATCAGTGTGTAGCATCCACTTGGATGATGCGATGGCAGCCACAGTACAACGGCGCCAGTGCGCTCACCACACACCAGCTATAGGTGGAGAGAGGAGAGAGAATGATAGAGACAATTCAATGTAAGGGGATTATTAGGAGGCCATGATTGGTAAGGGCCAATGGGTGGAATGTGGCCAGAACACCAGGGTTATACCCCTACTCTTTACGAGAAATGCCATGGGATTTTTAATGACCACAGATAGTCAGGACCTCGGTTTTACGTCTCATCCGAAGGACGGATGTCCTTATGATGCTCAAATAGGGGCGAATATGCTCATGATGCTCAAATAAGGGCGTAAAAAGCTCATGATGCTCAAATAGGGAGTGTATCCGCTAATGATGCTCAAATAGGGGGCGTATCCGCTCATGATGCTCAAATAGGGGCGTAAAAATCTCATGATGCTCAAATAGGGGCGAATACGCTCATGATGCCCAAATTGGGGGCGTATACGCTCATGATGCTCAAATAGTGGGCGTATCCGCTCATGATGCTTAAATAGGGGCGTAAAAAGCTCATGATGCTCAAATAGGGAGTGTATCCCCTCATGATGCTCAAATATGGGGCGTATCCGCTCATGATGCTCAAATAGTGGGCGTACACCCTCATGATGCTCAAATAGTGGGCGTATCCGCTCATGATGCTCAAATGGGGCATACCCCCTCATGATGCTCAAATAGTCGGCGTATCCGCTCATGATGCTCAAATAGTGGGTGTTTACGCTCATGATGCTCAAATAGGGGGCATATCCACTCATGATGCTCAAATAGGGGGCGTATCCGCTCATGATGCTCAAATAGGGGGCGTATACGCTCATGATGCTCAAATAGTGGGCGTATCCGCTCATGATGCTCAAATAGGAGGCGTATACGCTCATGATGCTCAAATAGGGGGCGTACCCCCTCATGATGCTCAAATAGGGGGCGTACCCCCTCATGATGCTCAAATAGGGGGCGTATCCGCTCATGATGCTCAAATAGGGGCGTATCCGCTCATGATGCTCAAATAGGGGGTGTATATGCTCATGATGCTCAAATAGTGGGCGTATCTGCTCATGATGCTCAAATAGGGGGCGTATACGCTCATGATGCTCAAATAGGGGGCGTACCCCCTCATGATGCTCAAATAGGGGGCGTACCCCCTCATGATGCTCAAATAGGGGGCGTATCCACTCATGATGCTCAAATAGGGGGCGTACCCCCTCATGATGCTCAAATAGGGGGCGTATCCGCTCATGATGCTCAAATAGGAGGCGTATACGCTCATGATGCTCAAATAGGGGGTGTACCCCCTCATGATGCTCAAATAGGGGGCGTACCCCCTCATGATGCTCAAATAGGGGGCGTATCCACTCATGATGCTCAAATAGGGGGTGTATATGCTCATGATGCTCAAATAGTGGGCGTATCTGCTCATGATGCTCAAATAGGGGGCGTATACGCTCATGATGCTCAAATAGGGGGTGTACCCCCTCATGATGCTCAAATAGGGGGCGTACCCCCTCATGATGCTCAAATAGGGGACGTATCCGCTCATGATGCTCAAATAGGGGGTGTATATGCTCATGATGCTCAAATAGTGGGCGTATCTGCTCATGATGCTCAAATAGGGGGCGTATACGCTCATGATGCTCAAATAGGGGGCGTACCCCCTCATGATGCTCAAATAGGGGGCATATCCACTCATGATGCTCAAATAGGGGCGTATCCGCTCATGATGCTCAAATAGGGGGTGTATATGCTCATGATGCTCAAATAGTGGGCGTATCTGCTCATGATGCTCAAATAGGGGGCGTATCCCCTCATGATGCTCAAATAGGGGCGTATCCGCTCATGATGCTCAAATAGGGGGTGTATACGCTCATGATGCTCAAATAGTGGGCGTACCCCCTCATGATGCTCAAATAGGGGGAGTATCCATTCACGATGGGTGCGAAGAGAGAATGAGCAAGCAGGACATTTGTAGAAAGACTACAACAGATGCATTAACAGCCGTTCATTAAAATTTAAATGTTTATAACACCGAACATCTGAATTGGTGTGAACAGGCCGTAATCCTACTATTTTACGTTTTCCATTGTCGGGTTCATCTGAATTTTCCACAATGTGAAAGTTGGTCAATGTGACCACTTCCGGACAGTGCTTTTTTTTTATATGAGCCTGTAGACTATGTGATTGTCTAAATCGCCTCCAACATGAAAGGCAGTGATACGGCTTCCCTCCAATGTGCACTCTTTTATGTTTTTTCAGGTTTCCAGACTCAGAGAACCCCTTTACGCGTGAGCATTTGAAAGGTTTTTCTGCAGTATGGATTCTTTTGTGCCGCTCCAAGTCTTTGGCTCTCATGAAGGAATTTCCACACTCAGAGCACACAAGACTTCACACCGCTATGAATTTTCTGGTGCTGTTTACAATAGTCAAGAAATAGGAATATTTTCCCGCATATAGAGCACAAATAAGGCTGCTCATTTGAGTGTCTTTTCAGCATTGAATCCAAAACAAATTTTTGACCACACTCCCCACAGCCTAATGCCTTTTCTCCAGAGTGAAACTGCAGGTGAAATTTGAGACTTTGCACCTGGGTGAAACCTTTACCACACAGATGGCATGAGAAAGGCCTCTACCCTGTGTGAATTCTTATGTGATGCTTTAGATGTCCTCCTTGAGTAAAGCTCTTCCCACATTGAGGTCATGTGAACAGCTTCTCTCCAGTGTGAATTCTTATGTGACCATCAAGATGTCCTTTAGTTGGGAAAGTCTTCCCACACTGAGGGCAAGTGTAAGGACTATCACAAGTGTGACCTTTTATGTGAATATTAAGACTTCCTTTACGTGTGAAACACTTTCCACATTGAGGACATGCAAAAGGCCTCTCACCTGTGTGAATTCCTATGTGTTCCCTAAGGTGTGCTTTAGATATGAAACGCTTTCCACACTGAGGGAAAGTGTAAAGCCTCTCTTTGGTGTGACTTCTAATGTGAATATTAAGGTTTCCTTTCTGTGTGAAACTCTTTCCACATTGAGGGCATGTGAAAGGCCTCTCACCATTGTGAGTTTCTAAGTGTTCCTTAAGGTGTCCTTTAGATGTGTAAGTCTTTCCACACTGCGGGCACATGAAAGGCCTCTCTCGGGTGTGAATTTTAATGTGAACGTTAAGGTTTCCTTTACTCATGAAACCCTTTCCACACCGAGGGCATGTGAATGGCCTCTCACCAGTGTGAGTTATTATATGAGCCCTAAGGTGGCCTTTTTGTGTGAAAGTCTTATCACACTGAGAGCATTTGTAAGGCCTCTCACCGGTGTGGATCCTTATGTGATAATTCAGGTGTCCTTTTTGGGAGAAAGTCCTTCCACAATGGTGGCATGCGAAAGAATTTGTGGCTTCTGTGCTTTCTTGATTGAAACCCACCTCAGTTTGTGAACAACTAAAAGAGAGTTCTCCATTTATGAAAGTGGGAGATTCATGATTCTCCGCTTGATTGTCCTCGTTCAATTCCAGTTCTAAAATAAACATAGTATTCATATCAATAATCAATTCAAGAAGGACATATGCTAAATTAAAGGATGTTTATTAGCAATAAACAAAAACACATATTCAACTGATGCAGTTCAAGTAATACAGTTCTTATAACTAAAGCCACCAAATCTGGTAAACAGCCTGCAACTGTGTTACCTTAATGCAAGGTTGTCAAACAGTTCCTGGAAGGGAACCCCAATTAGCTCCAACCCTAATTAAACACACCTGAACCAGCTAATCAAGGTTTTCAGGATTACTAGAAACTCATGGCCAGGTGTT
Organism: Abramis brama; assembly: GCF_963993115.1. Lineage (NCBI taxonomy): Eukaryota > Metazoa > Chordata > Actinopteri > Cypriniformes > Leuciscidae > Abramis > Abramis brama. The sequence goes on along the minus strand of NC_139965.1, from coordinate 59,849,011 downwards.
TCAGGCCCTGTTTACACGAGAACGCTCGCGGGTGAAAACGTAAAAATATTTTATCAGATGTGCCTTTCGTTTAGACGGCGACGGTGTTTTTGGGGCTTAAAAACGCAAAAAAGTGAAACCACCCTCCAGAGTGGAAATCTTAAAAACGCTCCACCGTCGCGTTTCCGTCTAAACGGTAAAAACGCAAAAGTATGCTAGACAGTGAAGGCACCGATCAGTGCTTCACATTGCCACCTAGCCGCCTGGAGTACATACTACATTGAATTTCACACACTTTTGCGTCACCGTATGCACGCAGATTTCCCCCCCATAACGCTCGTCTAAACGCAGAATAAAAAATGATCACTTTTGCGTTTTCTCTTCAGATCGTTTCCGTGTAAACGTAGCCTTAGAGCTGACTGGAGCTCCACAATGAAGGAGGAGTGTTAGAGACGTGCCTTAGGCTACGTTCACACTCAGTCCAAATCAGATTATTTGTGCATCCGATTTGAAACTGATCTAAATTATTGACAATGCAGCATTGTTCCTGCAGAGACTTTCAGTATGTTTCCTATAACAGCATCTGACCTTTATGTTTTATGTGGCACGAGAAAGTCACATTTAAGCAAAATCCAATCAAAGCAGTCAGACTGAAAAGGATTTCCAGAAATGCGATTTGAATAGGATTTCAAACCGCATGTAAATGTAGCTCGAAACGGATTTGTAAAAATCACATTTCATGCGATTTTTTGCTGTTCACACTTGGTAAATTTGATCTGATTTCAATCGGATATGCACAAAAATCTAATTTGGACTGACAGTCTGAACGAGGCATTAATGGCTCCACAGTAGTGATTACTAAGCAATCATAAATGGACACCAACCTCTTTGTTCTTTCACATCTTCATCATTCATTTCGCATGATTCAGCATCATTGATCTCTCCACTCTCTTCAACAAATTCCATCTTTAGGACAGTGTCACGTAGAATGTGTTGTTACACCAGACTTGATTCTTGCTGGCTTGAACCAAATTGGCCCCTTTGGAGGGAATACTTCCAGCATTTATTGGCAAACTGCGGTGGGAGTTGCTTCACTCCATATTGTGTTTGCTGTGTAGCATGAAGGACTACAGGATCAAACCTGTGGAAATAAATAACCAACTCCTATTTTATACTGCCAACTGTTAACATGATGACATTGTTACTGTAGCTCAAACAGTAGAGCGTTGGTGCATGGGTTCGATTCCCAGGGAAAGCAAGTACTGATAAGAATGTAAATGTGTACCTTGAAATGCAATGTAAGTCGCTTTGGATAAAAGCATCTGCCAAATGCATAAATGTAAATGTACTTACGACACTTAGGGTGTATGCTGTGTACCTCCCTCAGGAATCACTACTGGATGTACTGTACCCTTACCAACTTCAAATACCACATGGCATGCAGATAGCAAATAGCAGATAGCTGCCATGTAGACTTTACAGAGAGAAAAAACAACAGATGTGTCAGCGGCTATAGTGGCTCATAATGAACCCTCAGTGAGAAGAACAGGCACTGCACAATTTCTATCGATGCTAACAGTTCTACGTCAACGCTTCCAAATATCTCCCGGATCTGTTTCAATACCTGTGGGTATGCCAACTTGTTTGTCACAGTAATTGTGGCAAGCAGGGCGGGGCCGAGAGCTGTGGGAACGGAGCGATCCTGGTTCCCGCCTCCTTCTTCCCGGGTTTCGGCACCACTGTAATAAAGTTCAAGCTTAGGGAAGAAAAAGGCGGGAAGGCTTTCATCTTCCACTGTTGCCACTCCTCTTTTTATCCTTCCGGAGCTCCTCCATGGGCCTCAAAAGTGGTGCATAAAAGCGACTAATGACATGAAATCCAAGCACTTATGCGGCTCATCATGGGTTTCAGAGGTCTAAGAGCAGCTGATATGTAAATGTGGGAGTTTCTATGAGTATGGTACTCCTATTTTCACATTTGCCTTTGGTGAAGCCGCACCCAAGTTTCCTGCAATAGCACCAAGCTGCAGAGCAAGTATTTTAAAAATGTAATATGGCAATAAGGAAATAAGATTTCGGTGGCAGAGGGGGGAAATGGTCAGGAGAGAAAGTGTTTGTCAAAATTGAATTTGACCATCTTACATCATGAATACCGACATCAATTTTAAATGTATCTCAGTAGGAATCTGCATACGGCTGCCTCGTCATCAAGAGCCATCGAAAGCTGTCTCAATCTGAAGTAGTGTTGTCAAAAGACCCGGTACTTCGGTACCAAGTCGGTACTAAAAAAACGTAAACGTCACGGTACCAAGTTTTCTTAAGTACCGGTGGTACCGAGGACCCGTTCAAACCCGGTTCCTTGATGCGCATGCATGCACGCATGCACTGAGCGCGTGCTGTTGCGCGTCCTCTTTATTAAAGCGCTGAGACACACACACACGCGTATTGCGCGTGGCAAGTACGCGCTCATAATGTAAGAGACGCCGGCGCGACCACAACATTGCCCAACATCAAATGGCAAACGTAATGCAAGCGGAATGAAACTGCTCGTTATTGTGTGGTTGAAGGACCGTTTATCAGTTTGGACCAGTGCAGCGCGAGCCGATCGTGATCATGCGACACTGTTACTACACAGCGCTAAGAGATCCAGTAAAGAAAGCATTTGAATTCGCCACAGAAGTAATAACATCGCTGCCAGATATAGTGAGAAACATTCACATTTCTCCGTTATTAACGGATCAAACAGCGCTGATGTGGAAACCAGGAAGAAACATTGTGCCATGAATGAACTATCCAGTGTCCACAGATCTGCAACATTCACCATGGATTTACTGTAGTAACACTAACTGCAACCATGGAAGTTTGGCAGGAATAGTAGGCATAATGCCTTCAAGTAACATTACGTCAGTTTTATTTTGACATTATGAATACAATTGATGCCCTCAAATGTTAATCTGAACTAAAATAAACCTTTGTTTATAACTACTACAATATTACATTTCATTTTTTCCAAGGAGCTGTTTTGTTTTATATGCTCCTAAGAAGAGTCAATTATAGCTCTAGAATTGCTCAAAGTAAAAAAAAATCATACTTTATGATTTTAGTTTTAATAAAATTAAATCAAGTAAATTTCCCTGGCATTTCTTTCTTTTTGCTGTATCAAAAACGTACCGAACCGAACCGTGACACAAGTGTATCATATATATCGAACCAAACCATGAATTTTGTGAACCATTACACCCCTAGTAATCATGTAAATTTCCTGCACCTGTCATAGACGTCCAAATGACGTCCAAAAAATTACCCAGTTCAAAGGTCCAATGTTGAACGTCAATATGACGTCCAAGTTGGGTCATGGTTGGACGTCCAAATAGTGGACCTAGTTTGGACGTCGAATAGATGTCCAGAATTGGTCATGGACCGACGGACCCAATATAGACATGATCTGCATGTCTATCCGACGTCCAATGTTTAGTGGGTAGTTCCATATAAGTTCATGGATAATTTGTTGTTTTGTCGTTAGTGAAAATCAATATTGACCTTGTATTTGAAAAAGGATCCTCATACTGTATAAAAACAATACTAATTCAGACTAAGTTCATTCGCATTCGGAGATTGACTATTTTTGAAACGGTGCGAACTGCACTCTCCATGATGACGAGGAAATAACTTATTGATTTCTAGCCCTTTGGTACCGAAATTGGTACCGAGAACCGTGGATTTTCACTGGTATTGGTACCGAATACTGACATTTTGGTACCGTGACAACACTAATCTGAAGGATACTTAAAAGGCAGCTTTTGTTTCATGTCCTTCATTCAGTGTATTTTGAAGGACGCATCAAGTGCATCCTTTGCGTCCTCCAATCACCCACAATCCTTTGCAAACATTCCATGGCTTGTCCAATTTCATTATGAAAAAAATAAATAATTATCAATGCATTATGTTTTCTTTTGCTTAGTTGTAAATTAAATTAAAACTGGCCATGATGTAAACCACTGGGATATCACAGGCTGTCATTCACTGTATTCCCCAAGGGGAAGTGCTCAGGGAAGTTTGCGAGAGTATGTCTAAAGTGGAATTAGACACAGCCCTGGATTCCTGAATTATTTTTGTTTGCTTATTGTTTATCAGCCTGGAACAGCACTGGAGCCCTGTATTGGTCGTCTACTTGGAGACAGATATTATGATTTATCTGTTACTATATATATATATATATATATATATATATATATTTTTTTTTTTTAATGGTTACATTTATTATCGTGTTTGTTATTTAATTTTTGATTACAGTGGAAATCCATTTAATAAATAATGTAGAGATGCATCGACATGAAAATGTTGGCCGATAACTCTTTATATTTGAAAGATGATAACCAATATATTGGCTGATAAATCTAAATCCAAATTTGTATATAATTTTTGAGTGTCAAAAGTGTCATCATTAAAAGCCATGTCCCAAGCACTTCAACATAAATCCAACATATACAGTACAGTAGCCTAGTTTTAACCAGTGTAAGTTTTTAAATTAATTTTACATCCTATTGCCCAACTTTCTTTATAAAAAAAATATTTCCTTACAAATAAATTAAATAATGCTTAAATAAGTCCCACGGATAAATAAAATGGAATAGCCTCCGCATGGACAATAATTAAATGACTTTAATTAAACCATATTGTTGATGAAAATAGGTAATACAAGAAAAATAAAAGTGCTAGTTATTATTTATAAGGCATCATCAATGTTTTTAGTCTTTGGCAATGCAATATTACTTCCACATTGATTTCACATTACAAAAGCAAAACAGCTTCATTAATTTTGCCATGTTGCTGGAGCACATTTGTAAAAAGTTTTCTATCTATTTATGCACTTGAAAACACTGAAAAATACTCACCTCGCTTACTTCCTCAGACTGATGAACCAACCAACCAACCGTCCGCGGAGCATCCGTAGTGACGTCACAGCACGAGCATCCCAAAAAGCAAAATTAAAGTCCGACTTTTACTCAGCTGATAATATAGCCAACATCGCATTAAGCATAAGAACTAATGATCTACAACTACAAGGGTACCAAAGGGCGCATGTTTTTGGTGAAAAACAAATATTTAACTATTAGAATGTGGACCGTGACCTACAACTACTACTTAAAAAACACATACTAGCCTAGAAACATATTGGCATTTAATGAAAAAATATATTTGAATTTAATATTTTTGACATTTCATCTATTTAAATGTTTATTTGTTTACATTTCATCATAATTGCAATATCCCATCAACAAGAATGATAATAAAAAACAAACAAAAAACAAAACAAAACAAAAAACTGTCAGACTGCATTCGCTGAACGACTTCCAGTCGTAAGTACTGTAGTATTTACGAAATTTAAATCTTGACATAAATCAGTCAAACATTAAGCTTATTTAAATGCCTTCAGTAACCACAAAATAACCACGTTTTATCTATAGAGTTTATTTTAGTGCATACATAAATGTCAGTAAATGGACAATATGTGTTATTCGACCGACACATAATTGTGGAATCGAGATATATCTGTTACGGTAATAAGAGCGTCACCAGTCTGACGTCCGTGTTGCCAAGTCCGTATTTTTCCTACGGAATTAATCGAGCTACTTATACACTGTTGCCGTGATTGGGATAGTTTTGCTTAGCAATTGGGCGGGTTTTGTTGTGCAGACCTGGCAACCCGCTGGCCATTCCTGCATTTATGTATTTACTACTACAAATTCGCCGAAATAATGTACGCCTTTTGACAAACAACGAGCTTCGCCATTGTCAATTATGCTGTACTATAAACCCTCCCTTTTAAATGTGTGCAGATGCTGTTTTACAGAGAAATTCTTGTCGAGAAGAGGACTGTCAACTACACAAAGTATTTTCTTGTTATTAAAAGTCATTAACGTATGTTTTTGCTGTACAGTCATGTTTCAAATAGCAATGTCATTAGTGACAGTCGTGCACATTTATAGAGAACATTGTGATTATTAATAACTGTTTCTGCACTAGTCTTTATCTTCGAGTAAAAACATAATTAAAACGAGGTAGCTAAACCTACCGGAGAAGCAGCAAAACTGCTATTTTTTGTAGTGTGCACACACAGTATTGTAGGTGGTTGGTCTGTAATGCTGTTATTATTATTTTTTACCCAGAGTCTTACAATAATACTTTTCCTCAGATCTGTCAAGGACAAACCTTCCCCATCAAAAGATTTTGACACATTTCCCTCATGCACAGAAGAATGCTGCATTTCTTTCACAATTCATTTATTGTCCGTGAGTATTGTTTTCTTTCTTTCTTTCTTTACAGAAATTTCTCAGTGAAAGTGAATTTTGTAAACATTTTGACCTGATAGAACTGCATGTGGGGGAACACGAGGGCTGTTTGGAGGAAGCCGTGACAATGTTCACCAGCAGACCCTGGAGGATATTGCAGAAAATATCAGAGAACGCAAGTTCAAAAGAGTTGTGGTGATGGCAGGAGCGGGCATCAGCACTCCCAGTGGAATCCCAGACTTCAGGTAAAGTAGGACTCAAAAGACTGTTGTCCCCTAATTAGGGGTGTAACGGTACATGTATTAAATCCAAACTGTCAGGGTTCGGTGCATTAAGTCAGACGACGAATAGAATCAGTCACAGGCAATCCATACTCCAATCCAGAAGGGGGCACGCTAGGTAATGCAACGCTGTTTGCTAACCACCACAACAGGAAAAAGAGCAGAAGAAGAGATAATCTATCAGGGGGCCAATGTTTCGGAAAACATTGAAGCTTCCCTGGGCGCCGTCATTGATTAGCAGACAATCACCTGCTGTTACCATTCCATTGACTCCCATTCATTTTGGCGTCACTTTGACAGCGAATAACTTCATCTGAGGCGTTTAAAGACTCCATTTGTCCATTATTTATTTCTAAAGAAACACGAAAATGTATAAAAGGCTCCATTATCTTTGCACAGTAGAGAAATTACCGTATGGACAGGAGGAGAAGCTCGTGGGCAAACGGGGGGACGTGGAGGCAAAATGACAAAGTAATTAATCAGAATACTTAGCAAAAATTTTCCTGCTCCTAGCTCGTGGACACCTCCTATACTCACACTCTCCGTCTCTGCAAGTCTCGGAAGGGGATGATTCAGATTTCTCTTGGCACAGCTACTAGAAGACAGACGGGTTGCTCACGTCACATCTACGTCGTCAAGCTCAGTTTGAGTCTGCGCAGTCGCTCAGCCTTCAGGAAGTGAGTGCTTCTAATTTGCTTCACTTTTCTCCGTTGAAACCTATGGGGTCGCTGTGTCCAGTTTATATACTGTCTATGTAATCTATGCACAAACTCAAAATGAGTTCCCCGCCCATGACATGCAAGAAAAAAAAAAGTAAATTGTGCGCACAATTTACTATTTCGTTCCCTTGATTTGCTAGATCGTGCCCACGATTTATAAATCAAGGGAAAAAAAATTGTATATCGTCCGCACGATTTAGTAAATCCAGTAAACGAATTAGTTATTTATTAAAGGGGCTATATGGAGTTTTCAGCAGCCTCTAGCGGTGATGTTTCAGATTGCAACCAATAATTTTTCAAGCGAGTGCTCGTGCGCGTGCTCGAACTCATGAGCGAGCACTCTGGGTACCGTCCAGACTGAGACGCAACACACCGGAGAAAGCAATAATAGGCTACTTTTATCAGCTTGACGTTGAACTAATGCTCCATGCTCGTACCATGATAACGTTACATTGACTGCATTTAGCCTATGTAATGTGGTGTTACATAGGTATATTTACGGTAAGATAACGAAAACGGTTAGTGAACTACACTGAACAATTTCAGTATAACAGTAAAACGTAGTAAGTAACATTACTGTACTGAATGTTTCTCCATGATTCAAATGCCCTGCCGATGTTGATCCGTGTTTTTGTCCGAAGTTGATCCGATTCACGTCTGGCCTTACGAGCTTCAGCAGATACAACTTTTTTTTTGTTTTTTTATTAATATGTGGAGTTTGTGTTGGAGTCTGTGTTGTGCTGGGAGCAGGTCGTTTATTAGTGTTATCAGACATGTCATAAGTTGCATATGTCATAAGTTGCAGTGTCGTCGCTGTTGAGTGCAAAGTCAGTAGACGAGGCGAGAGGCTCGGGAGCGCGCATGCAGGTCACGTCACTGGATTTCGCGGTAAATCCGACTCGGCACCTTCACATAAAAATAAGAATACTTGCTTTCAGAGGTAATAGGAAAACCCGCAAAGTGGATCATTTTAATGTGAGATTACAACCCCTTCACACACAGGCAATAAAAAAAGGATTCATTTTAGTAGAAAACCTACATAGAGCACCTTTAACTAGTTACTAATTTAGTTACGAATTTAAGTAGCCTATACGCTGTGTTTCGATTCATTTTTTTATTTTTATTTAAATTTAAACTTCATGGAAAGGAACCGGGACGGCAGAAAGTTGCATCCTGTTTTTTCTCTATTTTACAAAAGCACAATGTTTTGTTTTTATTATGACTGTACACAACTCTGTATGTATGCAAGAGTGTATTATTATTACATATAATGTAATGATACACAGCGGGGGAAATAAGTATTGAACACGTCATCATTTTTCTCAGTAAATATATTTCCAAAGGTGCTATTGACATGAAATTTTCACCAGATATTGGTAACAACCCAAGTAAGCCATACATACAAAGAAACAAACAAAAATAAGTTCAGAAATTAAGTTATGTGTAATAATGTGAAATGACACAGGGAAAAATTATTGAACACATGAAGAAAGGGAGGCGCAAAAAGGCATGGAAAGCCAAGACAACTGCTGAAAACTTACAGTAATTAAAAAGCAATCCAGCCCCCTGTCAGTGGAAATTAATAACAGCTGGTTCAGTCCCAAATGATGGCCTAGAAAAAGGTCTCATTGCCAAGGTGTCACACAAGACACATCTCATGATGGGTAAAAGCAAAGAGCTGTCTAAAAGACCTTCGCAACCTAATTGTTGCAAAACATGATGGCATTGGTTATAGGCGCCATTCTAAGCTTCTGAATGGTCCAGTGAGCACTTTTGGGGCCATAATACGGAAGTGGAAAGACAATAATTTCACCATAAATTTGCCTCGACCAGTGCTCCTCGCAAGATTTCTGATAGAGGAGTGAAAAGAATAATCAGAAGAGTTGTCCAAGAGCCAACACCAAGTTGTATGGTGTTTTTAGGGTAATGTGCACTGCCATTTCTCCTCCAAATGTGGTGTGTATTATGGCATCCAAACAGTTCAATTTTGCTCTCATGTGACCACACTATATTCTCCCAGTATTTCACTGGCTTTTCCAAATGTTGTGCAGCAAACTTTAAATGAGCTTCAACATGCTTTTTTTTCAGTAATGGAGTCTTGCGTGGTGAGCGTGCATACAGGCCATGGCGGTGGAGTGCATTACTTACTGTTTTCTTTGAGACAACAGTACCTGCTATCTGCAGGTCTTTTTGAAGCTCTCCACAAGTGATCCTTGGCTCTTGGACAACTCTTCTGATTATTCTTTTCACTCCTCTATCAGAAATCTTGCGAGGAGCACTGGTCGAGGCAAATTTATGGTGAAATTATTCTTTCCACTTTCGTATTATGGCCCCAAAAGTGCTCACTGGACCATTCAGAAGCTTAGAATGGCGCCTATAACCAATGCCATCATTATGTTTTGCAACAATTAGGTTGCGAAGGTCTTGAGACAGCTCTTTGCTTTTACCCATCATGAGATGTGTCTTGTGTGACACCTTGGCAATGAGACCTTTTTGTAGGCCATTATTTGGGACTGAACCAGCTGTTATTAATTTCCACTGACAGGGGGCTGGATTGCTTTTTAATTACTGTAAGTTTTCAGCAGTTGTCTTGGCTTTCTTATCTTATCTATTGTACTGAACTCATATCAAACCGTGACCCCAAAACCGAGATACGTACCGAACCGTGACTTCTGTGTACCTTTACACCCCTAATCCACCTTTGAGATGGTTGTGACTTTTCTCTAATCGTATTTCTCCCACAGATCGCCTGGCAGCGGCCTTTATGACAACCTTCAACAGTACAATCTGCCCTATGCCGAGGCCATATTTGAAATTAATTACTTCCATCACAATCCAAACCCTTTTTTCGCTCTAGCCAAAGAGCTTTATCCCGGTAATTACCAACCCAATCTGACACACTACTTCATTCGCCTGCTTCACGATAAGGGGCAACTGCTCAGGATGTACACGCAAAACATTGATGGACTGGAACGAAGTGAGTGACACCGACGTCCACATGTGCATGCCTGGAATCGGTGTAAATCATTTATAAATGTTATTTACCTTTCATTGATTTCAGTGGCTGGCATTCCCCCAAACATGCTGGTTGAGGCACATGGAACATTTGCCACGGCAACATGCACAGTTTGCCGAAGGGATTACAAGGGAGAGGAACTCAGGGTAAGTATTTTTCGCAGAACTATGGCAGTGCTTTCTGAGTTATTAAAAGGCGGGCGTGTGTACAGTGTACAGTCAGTAGATAGTTATGCAGAAGAAACCTCTTCAGGGTGTTACAAGACTGCCAAATTGAAGATAAATTGAAAGTATTTTTTTATCTACATTGATCTATGGTATTGAATATTTTATCCCTGGAACTGCACTTTTTTAAACTGGATTAGTAAAGTTTGATGACTAACTTTGATGTTGGCTCGACAAATCCTTGTCTGAAAGTTTGAAATAACTTTTTTCAAAGAATTTTGAGATTTTGCTCAAAGAAGTCAATAAAATGTTATTAACATGTTCTAATACATTGCTTATATTTTAGAAAGTTGCTAGCATATTTTAACACGTTACATTTTTTAGCAAGTTGTTAACATGTTTTAGCATGATTTAGCACGTTTGCTAGCATGTTTCTAACGTGATTAGCACATAGCTAGCATGTTTTAGCGTAATTTAACACATTGCTTACATGTTTTAACATTTTAGCATTATTTAGCATGTTGCTAGCATGTTTGTACCATGATTTATCACATTGCTGTTTTACCATGTTGCTAACATGATTTGGCATGTTGTTAGTGCTTCAGCACATTGATAGAATGTTTTATCATGTTGTTAGCATGATTTAGCACATTGCTAACATGTTTTAGCAAGATTTGCTAGCATGATTTAACACTTTGCTAGTATGTTGCTAGCATGATTTAACCTATTGTTTAATTTTTTTATCAAGTTGTTAGCATATTTTAACACATTGTTACAAGTCAACAATGTGTTCAAATTTGCCATCAACTTACTAAAACGCTAGAAAGTCGTTAACATGTTTTAGTATGATTAAGCACGTTGCTAGCATGTTTTAACATGTTAGCATGATTTAGCCCATTTGTTAGCATGTTTCTAACGTGATTAGCACATAGCTAGCATGTTTGTAGCATGATTTAATTGCTGTTGTAGCATTTTGCTAACATGATTTGGCATGTTGCTAGTATGTTTCAGCACATTGATCGTTTTATCATGTTGCTAGCATAATTTAGCACATTGTAACATGTTTTAACAAGCTGCTAGAATTATTTAGCACATTTCTAGCATGTTTTGTTTTTATATATATTAACTCAATATTACACGTTTACTATGGTACTTTTTAATGTTTTTATTTTTATTATGGTAACTTACACTGTCATGTTAGCTGACACCTTCATCTTGTATTATGTTAGTTTAACAAAATCTTCTGCTATTCATACATGCGTCTAACTACAGTTGCAGACGCTCAGTCAACTTGCTCTCGAATGTTTACGGACCAGCTTTGACTGTTCCAATATGGCAGACGGCTAACGTATAGCAACCCATAGAAACAACCGCTAATGTATATGCATCTATGTATATATCTATATCTATATCTATGGTTTTACCATGTTGTTAGCATGATTTAACACTTTTCTAGCATGTTTTAGCATTATTTAACATATTGCTAATATGTTTTAGCATGTTGCTAGCATGATTTAGCATGTTGTTAGTATGTTTCAGCATGTTGATAAAATGTTTAAGCATGTTGCTAGCATGATTTAGTACATTGCTAGCATGTTGGTAACGTGATTTAACACATTGCTAACACGTTTTAACATTTTGCTAACAGCACAGATAGATAGATAGATATAATAAAGACAACATAATAAACCCATAATTAACCAACTCATTTAAAAACAAGCATGTCACAACCTAAATATTTTGCTGTGATTTGGAAATGTATTTTTGATTATGGTATGGTTGTGAAGCTACTCCTGACGTATGGTTGTCTCCCAATAGAATGATATCATGGAAGGAAAAATACCCAAATGCTCCACTTGTAAAGGAGTCATCAAGCCTGACATCGTGTTCTTCGGCGAGGAGCTTCCTCAGCCGTTCTTCAGTTACCTGAGAGACTTCCCAATAGCAGATCTACTCATAGTCATGGGAACATCTCTAGAGGTGAGGAGAAGCTGCGGCATCTGTTCATGAGCTCTTTGGAAAGATTATTACTCACTGAATGAATTGCAGTGTGAGACCGAGACCATATTTTACATATAAAATCAGTGTTTTATGTGTCTGTGGGGCATGTCTGGATCGTATGGAAGCCCATTTATGCCACACGAGAACAAAATCATGCTCTGGTAAATCATTATGATATAAAAAGTTGAAATTAATGACATACTAAGTCACAATTATTAAACAAAAAGTCAATATTGTTACATAGGGAGTCAAAATTATGACATATAAAGTCAAAGTTAAGTACTCAAATTCAATAAATAAAGTCCTCCCTGTGGTGAAAATCGTGAAAAATGTGGTGTTTTTAATATGCTTTAAGACAAACCATGTGTAAATTCATAAGTCGACTCCATTGCTGAGTATTTTCTCCTTAAAACTGCAGTGAACCAAAGACAGTCTCAAAAACACGCTTTGAAATCGCTGGTGTTTCTGACGTCACAAACTACCTTGTAACCAATCAGATCAATGTGTGATCGTCAACGAGTGGATCTCTGAGCTGAGTGAGTGAGTGGAGGCGGGGCTCATTTGCATATTCATAGAACCACGTATACTAAATGAGGCAAGGGTGTCGAGTTACATTCAAGCTATTTTATGTCATGAAGACATTTGTTTTCAAGGAAAAAACGTTTAAAAATGTCATTTTGATGATCAAAAATTTGTTGATCTGATTGGTTACAAGGTAGTTTGTGACGTCAGAAACACCAGCGATTTCAAAGCGTGTTTTTGAGACTGTCTTTGGTTCACTGCAGTTTTAAGGAGAAAATACTCAGCAATGGAGTCGACTTATGAATTTACACATGGTTTGTCTTAAAGCATATTAAAAACACCACATAGACATATAAACAACATTAAAAGCTGGATTTTCACCACAGGGGGGCTTTAAGGAAACACATCACCAGCAGATGTCACTGTTGATTAATCTGGTGACTGCTTTTACACAGGCCTGTTCATGTGAATTGTTAGGTGGAGCCGTTCGCCAGCTTGGCCGGTGCCGTACGTGGTTCTGTGTCACGGCTTTTAATAAATCGAGACCTTGTGGGGCCGTTTTCCTGGGGGTCCCGTCACACTGATGTGGCCGAGCTGGGAGACGTAGTTAGTGGGGTAAAAAAACTGGTGGAGCTCCTTGGCTGGAAGCAGGAGTTAGAAACCCTAATGAATGCTGGCGGAGACAAGGTGAGTTATAATCAATCTCTGTTCTTACATATATAAATCATATCATAACTGTGCTCAGCTGAACATTCATGAAATTTTGTATTCTATAATGGAGAAATAAATGTTTTATGCTCCTCATGCTATCATCTTTCATATACAGTCAAACCAAAAATGATTTTACAATAAGGTTCATCAGTTAAAATCCTTAGTTAACATTAACTAATAATGAACAATACTTCTACAGCATTTATTAATCTTAGTTAATGTTAATTTCATAATTTAATGATACGTTATTAAAATCAAAGGTTGTATTTGTCAACATTAGTTAATGCACTGTGAACTAACATGAACAGCTGTATATTTATTAACTAACATTAACAAAGATTAATAAATACTCTAACAAATGTATTGCTCATTGTTAGTTCATGTTAGTTAATACATTAACTAATGTTAACTAATGAACCTTATTGTAAAGTGTTACCAATTATTCAGACACCAGATCTAATTTTTTATATTTTTTTACTAGTGGGTGCAGGACACTATAGTTCATTTATGTAAGTGAGGAGAGCAAAATAAAGTAAACTGTGACATATTAGACCCAAAAATTCTTCATACAGTGACTACCAGTAAATTATTCAGACACTTTGACATGAACATTGTTTTTTCAACAGTGTTTTTTCTTTAATTGCTAATGCGACCTTTTTACACACAGACTGAACAAAATTTAGCATTGCTTGGTAATTGGTTGAGCTAAACTGGTATTATCTAATTGTGTAGTTAAATTTAACAGCTGACAGATATTCAACATAATTCATGTGTGAGACAGTCTAACAGAAGGATGGACAAAACCAGTGAAATATCAACTGATTTGACAGTTCTTGTCATATTTTATTACCATTTTCTAAACTATAGCGAATAAACTGTGATAATGTGAGAAATGTTGAAGGTTTGACTATATTATTTGCCAGAATGTTCTTAAAGACTAGTCCAATTGACAAAACAGCTTAAAGCTTAACTTGAATTGTTTCTTTCTTTGTGAGGAAGCCCCAAGCATCTGAAGTTTTTTTCTGTCCTTCTCGATAGGCTTCAATAAACGAGGAGTGAACAACCAAATTTCATCTTGACATGGATCTGGAGACCCAGAATGGGATTGATTGTTCGTCGACCCCTTCGTTGAGCTCTTTCTCAGTAGTGAGCAGAAGTGGGAGTGAGTTTCATTTGTTGACTAGGTGTACTAATTAACCCATAAATGCGTGAATGTTTTAAATGAATCTGCATCTGTGTATCTGACATTCAGCATTTGGCTCATCATTGTGTATCAGACATCGCCACCTTGAGGAATAAAGGTGAATTGCTCTTACTGAGTCTGAGATTACATTTTTGTAGCGCAAAAAATATACTTGCACACTATTACATACCTCGGGTCATTAGCGACCCTATACGTTTTTTTTGTTTTTTGTTTTTTTTTACAAAAATTATATTTATTTATATATATAACAAATGTTGTTTGTAATTGATTGAGGAATACTAAGGTTGATATCTAACTTTAGGAGTGTAGTGAATGACATCCCAGTCAATAAAGACCCGAAGTATGCGTTTAAGGGTTAAGTACATACTCTACATACTGTAAGTAATGTAAAAATTCACAAGCACTATTTAAAATTATAAATACAATAATAATGTAGCTGACAAAAGACACTAGTCAGGGCTTGCATTTTACATGGGTTAATACAAGGCTGTAAAGGATAGACTAGCCTGGTAGGTGTCATCATCGTACAGTCTACACACATGTCGTTCAGGTTTATTAGATCCATGTTGTACAGTGTGATTTGTAATGATCTTAAAGTCTGTGAGTTTGGATACAGTCTTAAAAACATCCACTAAAAACCACTTTGATACCAGTTGGCAACTCCAGAAATGGCTCTATCATCATTGGATTAAAGACACACTTGGTTTGATATGTTCTCTTGTCTAATGTATTGTCATTCATACATTTAAGTGTCCAAATATTATTCAATGTACTCACATACTTTGCCCTGTACATTTTCCAGTATTGTAACCATTCTTGATGTTGATTTACTTTATCTTAATATCACAGCTCAAGTTACTGGCCTTGCCCACATTTAGATGTCACTTCTGCAGTAAAAATAACAAGCTAGCTTAAAATGTCTAGCTAGCTTGGTTTGACATGTTACGCCTTGCATGACGGTTTTGACAACGCTTGATTGAAGGCAAAAGAAAAACTCTGTGCTTGTCGCATTCATAAACGACCATGAATTGACACACAATTAGGAGAATAGTTGGAGACTGACAATGACTTTTTCAGAAGCCGAGGACTCATTGTTTGTCTGTTTCGTCTGTTGAGAAGGTGAACTGCTCAGTTCATTGTGTCAATGTCTAGCTAATTCAGTTCGGTCTGTTGCTCGGTACTATACAAGGTCTGAAACAAAACAATGCCCTCAATTATCCGACAATTCAAGATGCCAAGAAACAAAAATCCATGTTTCAGGAAGAAAATCATCTGACATGTTGGCAGTGAAGAGACCGGAGCAGATATATATAATATAATGATATAACAGGACCTCTAGAGGTTAAACAAAAGTCGAGCAGCGGTATTTTGGATGCACTTATGGGCACGTATAAATTGCTGGTTGGCTGTCATGGAGGAAAGCCATGAGATTGCTGTGGCACAAAAGAGCTTAATAGCTTAGTGTTGAAGAATGGCCTTATTTTCCAAATGAAGCAGTAGGGCCTGAATGACTGTTGTCATAATGTGGTGCAAAACATGATTATCCCACACACAAACTGTAGTATAACTATTTATCGGGATCTTGAGTTGTCTACTATATATAATTCTTTGGAGATGAAAAAAGTTTTTCACTTATATTGGTTCCATTTGTCATCGCCCTCCTGAAGTGCAGGTACACAGATGTTTTTCTAAAGGCCCTGATATACTTCAGGCAAAGTCAAAGAGCGAAGTGGTGTGACGTCAATTAACAAAATCAGGCCAAAATGAAGCTCGAGTTGGAGTTAGTTTTGGGAGTTCAAAGTAGCTTGCAAAACTTTTCAGAAAACTTCACTCCACCTGGCAAAGAACTTCAAACTATGATTGGTCCATTGTGATGATGTAATAGATGGGTGTGGCTCTGAGGCTCCACCTCTTTTGGCGTGGAAATCTTCTCTGATTCGTTTCTTCTGCTCAGTCCGTCAAGATCAGAGATGAGAGTAAAAACATGAACACACTGGAGAGACGCTTTCTAGAAGTAGTGGGAAGTTCTGATCATTTTACTGACTCGGATCTTTGAATCTTGTTTATCAAAATGAACTAATCTTTTTTCAAGTCATATCGTTCATTTCAGCAGAATGTATTTAAAATGTTACATTTTAATAACCAAATTCACCAAACACATCACATGTTGATTGCATTTAGAATGAGAAAAAAAAATTGCAATGGGAAAAGGCCAGATTATGAGAAATGGAAATGATTAATTTATCTGGGTCTTTGGGCTAATGAGGCTATACAGTCTGCTAGCTTACCTCACCTCCCGATCTAAGTCGTTCGTTCATCCCATGACATCCCAAAAACTGAGCTTTGCAGTAGTTTACTTCACCTCCCGATCTGAGCCGTTCATCCCGTGACATCCTCATAAACTGAACTATGCAGTCTGTAGTACCGGATACAGAATTGATTTGTTCACGCTTCGAGTCTATCGACTTCGGTTTCGAGTCGTTCGTTCATCCCGTGACAGCCCCATATGCTGAGCTATGCAGTCGGTACCGGATACAGAATTGATTAGTTCATCTCTCGAGTCTTCGGGTTCGAGTCGTTCGGTTCCACGTCATTCTCCTACGCTGTTGACGTAAACAGTGCAGCGCTTCTGGGTTCTACGTCAGAACGTCGGCTCACTATTGGCCGATGCTGGTCATGTGTGTGATGCTGGCCAATAGTGAGCCTACGTTCTGACGTACAACCCAGAAGCGCTGTGCTGTTTACACTGGGTGCTTCTCAATATCCCTCCTCGTCTCCTCGCTCCTCCGTCCTCCATCCTATGACCCGGAAACCGATCGAGCTCAGCCATCTTGAAGGACATCTCAATTCTCTAATTGCACCGCGAGGAGTCGAGGATCGAAGGAGTTAGGAGGCTTCCTGAGGAGTCATGAGCGAGGATACACAGGTGTATCCTATGCGGAAGAGTTTTATCGACTTAAACGTTACGCACGTCTAAATTCTCCTCCCCCTTCACATCGGTCACAATCATTTTAATTTATACTTTACCTTTGCAGTTTATATAAACCACACATCTCATATATTTCAACAGGGTATCTTGCTTTATTATTATTTATTATGAATTTCTTAAATAAACAAACTTCAACAACATAAGGGCAGATCCTTTGAGCGCTGCTGATGACGCGATGAAGTGACGCTTGAGTGATCAAGTATTCCAATGTATAAAAAAAAGTTACATCCGAATCCTCCATCCTCGCGTCTTTTCCTTGCAGCCTTCCCTCGCATCCTACAGGGGGCGGAGCTGAGACGCGAGGAAAGGAAACGAGGATGCACAAATAAGAAATGAGAAGCACCCACTACGTCAACAGCGTAGGAGAATGACATGGAAGAGATTGTTGAATAATGTCGTTAATTGGGGGTTGCGCGCAAAAAGTATTTTCATCGCCTCATAACAACAGGTTGAACTACTGTAGTCACATGGACTATTTTAATGATGTTTTTACTACCTTTCTGGGCCTTGAAAATTGGAATGATGTTGCTGTCAATGGAGGGACAGAAAGCTTTCAGATTTCATTAAAAATATCTTGTGTTCCGAAGATGAACGAAGGGCTTACCGGTTTGGAACAACATGAGGGTGAGTAATTACTGACAGAATTTTCATTTTTGGGTGAACTAACCCTTTAAGTCTCTTGGTTTTTGGAAGCTTTATTTTAAAAGTGCAGGGTGACTGGTTTTGGTTAGGAAGGAGAGCTCCATGATGGATAGTTATGAATCTCAAGTTTGTACATTTACTCAATAAAAGTAAAATTTTTTGGAAGATACAGGTCAACAGGGCTGGATAGTTGGAAAGGACAAGATCTTGGTGATTCTTAATTCTCTAAGAAATGGCAGCGTCAGGCATACTGGAGAAGCTGCACTTGATCATGCAGACATTTTATTTATAATTCAATAAGAGAGGGAAAAAAAGAGAGACAAGTGAGAATTCTGCCTAGGTGTCTGATCCTTCTTTCACTGCGCACAGATGATGAGCTCGAAGATTACAAGGTTAGAAACCAGTGGTCAAATCCTTAGGGCTTTTCTGGAACTTCATTAGACACTTTCTAATGATGTTTTTGAACCTTCACTGAGAAGCTTTATCCCGTTTCAAACCTCCGTCTAGTGGTTTTATCGCACATTTCTGTTTATAGTAATTTTCAGCTCCAAGTTCAAATGAATGAAATCCAAACTCAAAGCTCTACGGTATCTACAGAATATTTGAAAGGCTTTACCAAAAATCAAATGTACCAAAATATGCAGTGCCGAATGAGGGCTTGTACATTGTGTTTTTTTTATTTAAAATCCTTCTTATGGGCAAAAACACGTCACAGATCTAAAATATGCAATTCATTTTATATTTTATATCATTAATCTTAGCTTAATTCAGACTGAGGCATATTTTAACAGAGCATGGCACATTATAAAATGATGCAGAAATGTTCCAGGCACTACTGAAAATAAGTCCACTATGTATAAAATATGGATGTAGTACATGGTAGGCACAAAGAAAGTACTGGCAGGATTAACACAAAACAACAAAATAAAACAGTTCCACTCAAGAACAAATGTCTTTAGCATAAATGATGGGATTATGAAGCGCTTGGTGGATGTCAACAGCAGCGGGGGAGAAATCCTCGGAAGAACTTCCTGAATTCGGTGTTGAAGACCGTGTAGATGATTGGGTTGAGAGCACTGTTGACGTAACCCAGCCACGTCACGGTGCTCATCAGCTCTGGAGAGATGTGACAGGACTCGCACCGCGCTCGAGTCGTGTGAACGACGAAGAACGGTGTCCAGCAGAAGAGGAAGACACCTGCAGGTGGAGATCACACATCACATAAGGGTTATTATCTTTAACTAAAGAATAAAACTACTAGAAACATTTCTGGTATTTGAAATAAAGCTGAAATAAAATGAAATATAAACCTGTTAACTGTCAGGTCGCTTTTTGAGCACTGATGTGAAAATGCACTACCCAAAGGTTGGTCTCTTTTGACAGAAAACACTCAGCAGATTATTGCTGAAGTGAAAAGAAGTTGAAATACTGTAAAGCAAATGCACTGTACTAAACATTTATATATGTTATAAAATAATGAAGACTCTTAATATTGCTATAAAATTAAAGCCACATGTCTAACCAAATTGTGCTCCAAATTTGAAGTTGACATCACAAAAACTGAAGTAAAATAGCCACTAGGTGACGCACACATTCTTTTGATGTATTGTCCTGTCACAAATGAATCAATTTCTGTCACATCCTCACTTCTATGACAAAACAGTCGCCAAATATGGAACCTTGAGTTTCAGACCTTTCTGACAATATGTGTTTTGTTTGGATTATAAAATAGTGTAGTAAATGTTGTAATATGAAACATGACTCCGCCCATGGGAGGAGCCCACTAAAAGGATTTAAAGTATGGGGAGAGTGGGGTAAGATGAGCCATCTTTTACTTATGTGGTCCTCAAGATAAAAGAAAATTAGGCATAAGTACAATGAGAGTATTTAAAGAAATTTCAGGATGTTTCCTATTATTTTTAAATGACTAGAGTACATCTATGACAAAGGGTTCCAAAACTATGACTTCCTATAAAAAAAGTGTTTATGTGGCTCAATTTACCCCAGGTTAGGGGTAAGTTGATCCAAGTCAATGGGTAAGTTGCGTAGTCTGGGTGTAAACTGACCATCTGACTGAATCTGAATCAAACACGTGAAATTGAAATAAAAAGACATTAAACCTGAAAAAATGTATAAAATGAAAAAAGCACATCACGAAATTACAAAAAATTCAACTATAATTAACATGACAACTAAAAATACAAAGATAAAAGCTAATTCATAATAATAAAACTAAAATAAAACTGCATCACATATTTATCATCAGTCAAATTAAGGCACAAGACATTTGGTGCATTTTTTACCATTACATAAAGTGTATAAAAAATATATTTTACGTATATTGTAAAATGTTACTTGTCGTTACTATACACTAAAAAAAAAAAAAAAGTTATTTGTGAAAATTGTTTCAAAGTAAATACTAGACCTTTTTTTTCAGTGTAGCAATAACTATAAATTGTGCATAATTACATGCAAATAACCCTAAACCACAGCCCATAACCCTATAGTAAGTACATGTAGTTTATTATTATTACTCAGTACTCAAATGTATAATTTCACTGTAATACAGACACCTTAAAATAAAGTATTGCACATTTTTGCTTACCCACTGGAATGCCTATTGTCCATTACTGTAAATGGGTTTTTTGTTTGTTTTTACAAGCTTGAAGGAATTGAAAATAATTTTCTGTGTTAGACAACAACACGCCATTATGAACGTTGTGGTCAACGCAATATTGCTCAAAAAGTTGCCCTGTGTATCATCACCTTAAGAGCTCTGGAAAGCTTAGGATAACCCAGAAACCTGCAAAATCACGCTCATTCATTCTGCATTATGCAATAAGAATCTCTTGCAAAAGCGACCAAACTACAGTAAGTAAAATGTTATGAAGAACGTGGGACAAAACCTGCACATATAAATCAACCTATGTATGTTATAGATATTAATGTGCTCCTCCAGTGGCCTCTGCACTGCTGAATTATTCAAGTATATTAATGGTATTTCTATAAATACCCAGTAATGGAGTTAAAATAAGTTTCAGATCATCAGCATAACTGCATGTTTCTGTGACGCAAGAAATGTTTACATCTTTGGAAAAGTTATCACTTCCCCCAACCTTTGAATCTTCCTGAGGAGGTGAAAATCTACACATTCCTCTACTGTACATGGAACATATGGAAAATGTCTTGTTACTTAAAGGAGTAATTTCTGACATGTTGATGTAACCAGTAACCGGGTCATATTCAGTCATATTAACTCTTACCCTGCAAATTATTATTTATTTTTTTTGAAAAGTTGAAAATTGTGTTTTTTAATAAGATTACAGCATGTATTAGCAATGCTTTTATCGCTTGTTTCTCCATGTTCTTTGTACCGTGTACATTCCAACATTCCATAACATTCCAAATTCGGCTTGGAACTGTTCATTAGGATTTTACCACATAAAGCACATTTTTGGTTACCTGACAAACTTTTTTTTTTTTTTTTTTTACATTGTCTGAATATGATATATTGTCTGATGACAAACAGAACACAACAAACATTTCAGGATGTCCTAGAAATATAGCGGGGTAAGCTGTGCCACTTTTTATTTAAAGAGATAGTTCCCCCAAAATTGAAAACTCCATCATGTACTCACGTTTATGTCATTCCAAACTTGTTTGACTTTCTTTCTTCTGTGGAACACAAAAGAAGAATGTCTGTTTTTTTTTTAAGTAAATAGGGTCCAATGTTGGCTAACATTCATCAAAATATGTTCTGCAGAATAGAAAAAGAAAGTCATATGGGTTTGGAGTAAATCATGACAGAATTTTCATTTTTGAGTAAAGTATCAATTTATCTAATCAAGTAAAAATGAGGTCAACTAAGTACAATTATATTTCAAGGATGTCTGCTATGAACAAAGAAAGCCTATGTAATATAATATAGGCCTAATATAATAATTTATAATAATATATGGGATTATAGAAATAGAAATATACTTATCCCTTGATAGGAATCAGCTGTTCAGAATAGAGTGCAACAGTTCCAGAAGTAAAAACTCAATTTATTTTCTCCATAGGGAAATTGATTTTTAAAGTTAAATTATGAATCTTTAAAGACAGCCCTAAGTTGTTAATCAATGGTATTTTCTTCTGTTGATGCCGTCACCCACATTATTTCAACTTATTCTTAAAATAATTGTGTTTGGTAGTGGAATTCGTGGTGGAAAAACAACATTACCCAAGATGCTGTACGGAAAATTCCACCAATCAGAGAGTCGAAACGGGCAAAACACACCAAAAGAGCTCTTTAGCTCCGCCCACTCCCATGAAGCACTGCGAATGACGATCTTTTTTTGCGCTCTTAAAATACGTAAATATTTGTATACGAGTCAAAATCTGCTAAGGGGTAATAATGGAACAGCAGTTTTATTTTTTTACTATTATTTACAATAGGATCTGCATTTTTATGGGTTTCAAAATAAACATGATTTTCAAAACTCAACAAATTTGCGACAGCTGAATGTAACATTTTTGACAAGCCAAACATGTCAGTCTCTGAATCTTCCAGAATCAACGGCACTAATGTGCTCTATATTCAGAATAAAATGCAACTCTAGTCTTTGCTGAATGTCTCTGTGTTAATGAATGGTGTCCCAGAAATGAGGTCAAGGCACCAGGTGAACCATGACATCATAATTGGATAGAGGGATTTGTCTTTAGTTGGTTTTATCTGTGCGCCGGTCCAGGGAAATTCAACTTCTTTGGCAATTTCATGCAAAGCTTAGACATTTATAATTACATCCACAAACTAATTAGACTGCTTGCTCAAAAGTTGTATTTTAAAGTCTTCTTTCATTCTGCTCACATCCAAGCGGCAAACTTCCGGTGTCTCTCTTGAATCCAACATGGAAGTGACTTAAACTGCAATTCATCGACTGGCCACTAGAGACCGGCTCCAGAAGAGAGTCAATCCCATAGACCCCCATGTTAATTTGCCCAACTTTAGGGCAGAAAAAAATGTTTACTCATCCGTTTAAATTATATTAAGTTTTAAAATTCTGCATAATTAGGGGCGGGGCCATTTGAGTGACAGGTGGATTGACGATGCTGTCACTATTAGCTGTTTGTCTGCGGCATAGACTGTAAAGAAATATGGGCAAAGAGGCGGATTAGCTGAGGTAACGTGACGACTAACAGACAGCAGACAAACGGCTAGTAGTGACGAAAACGGCAATCCACCTGTCACTCAAGTGGCCACACCCTTAATTATGCTCTATGCTCACATCGCATGAATTATACAGTAAGTACTTTCAACTTCAACAGGACAGACAAACAAACACTCACAGAAGTATTATTTCAACACTTACCCACAACAACAGGTAAAACCCTCATGGCTTTTCTCTCCCTTCCATTGATCTTAGCCCTTTTCTTTCGCTGAGTTGGCTGGCCGTGTTTAATGGCAGTGTAGGCCACGGTTTGAATGGGGCTGTTTTTATACTCCGTTGGGAAAGGGCAAACGGGCGGTTTGAAGTCATCAAGCTCCTCAAGACTGGACTGGGCCAGATCTCTCTCAATGACCCGGGGCAGAGACATTGTTAGAGATCCCAATGGTGGGAGAGCGGCAGCAACCGCTGCATGCTGTAAACTACGGCAAGCATGAATACTGTTCCTCAGTTTGGCTTTGCGTGCTTCTTCCCACTTGCGCAAACCATGGAAGATCCCAAAATACAGTAGGAGCATGATGGGGCACGGGATGAAAAAGGAGCAGACGGACGAATATACCACGTAATTGTCGTCTTCCAGTTTGCATTCTCTGGGATCTCTCTTAGGAACATTGTTTATCCCGAAGATGACGGGAGAAGCCACAGCCAGCGCCAAGAGCCACGTCGCAGAGAGCAGGACCATTTGCCGATAGTCGACGTGCTTTCTGTTGTAGTTAAGCGGTATGGACACGGCTATAAACCTGTTAAAATGATGCATATTCAACTTTACCATCTGGATGTAAAGATATTTTTAAAGATGTAAAATAAATAAAGACTTCTAAGGGGCTGTTTACACGACACCGTTTTCAGCTAAAATCGTAAAAGTTTTTATGTGTTTTGGCCGTTCGTTTACACGACAACGCCGTTTTGGGTTTTGAAAATGGGTTCAATGGGGATTGTTTTGACAATGTGCGTAGAAAACTGAAAGGAAAAACTTCTCCGTTTTAAGCATATCGTTGTCGTGTAAACGTACCCGAAGAGTCATAATCACAGCAAAGCCAAACGCTGTAGTCAGTGGTTCTCAACTGGTTTAAAAATAACGTGTTGGCTAAACAAAAATAAATAAATAATGCAACCGTTCGTTTGCATTAATCTTTTTGAGTCATGACAGCTTCGAATGAAATTATGTACTTCAAACAACAAACTACATTGAGCTAGAGGAACTTAAAAAATTGTGTTTGTCAAATGATTAAGCTGATTACTCAAAAAAAATAAGTCACACTAACTACTTGAGTTGTAGCACTCGAGCCAATTTTATGTATTTCAGTTTAAATCCACAGCTATCATAGTAAAATGTAAGATATTACTTGTCAACTGGCACTAGCTCAGTCATTGCTTATAGAGTCAATGTAGGTTTTATCTTCATGAAGTCACACTTTTAAGGTTGTGTTCACAATTGCATGTTTGGCTGGATTAAAATAAACTCTAAACTTCTAAACAAACTCTGGTGTGGTTCGACTGAAATATGAATGTAACAGGGACCAAAGACATCTAAACGAACCAAAAACAGGATGTGATGTCACAAGATGTGACCCTAAAAAGGATGGAGGGATTCCTGCTGCTGTTTTGACTCTGTTACACATTTCATAAGCTCTTCATGAGTTCTCATCTAGTCAAAATACCATCATATGTACACATATTCGCTTTTGGTCCAGCACACAGCATTGGTTTGAATGTTTGTTTTTGCAAAATATGTGCCATAAAAGCCATTTAGTTTTTTTTTTTTAGTTTTTTTTTTATCTTTAGGTTCGGTGTTAAAAATGACAGTGTGAATGCTAAGCAAACCAAGACTGAATTTATCATTTTCTTTTTTAGGTCCGGACCAAAAGAACCAAGAGAACCGAACTATATGTGTGAACACACCCTTAATGTCAAACATAACAGCATTAAACACTAGCAGGTCTTTCCCTTCACTAAAAACTTATAAAATGACACTTAATTTCAACATGTATTCTCCCTACCCAGTCCAATGCAAAGCATGCTGTAAACTAAAAAAAATTCACTGCCCACTTTCCAAAGATATCAAGACAATTTTATCAAGTTGCTGCAAATTTAAACCGATTAACATGCATTTCAGTTTAAATTGCACACAAAATTAAGTTAATGTTATGATCAACATTATTATGTAAACCTAACAACACCAAACAATGTTTGCAACTTAAAAGGTTTAAAGGGTTAGTTCACTCAAAAATGAAAATTCTGTCAGTAATTACTCTCCCTCGTGTTGTTCCAACCCCGTAAGACTTTCGTTCATCTTCGGATCACAAATTAAGATATTTTTGATGAAATCTGAGAGCTGTCTCACTCCTCCATAGGCTTCCCTGTTATTGAAACTTGCCGGCCCAGAAAGTTAGTAAAGACAATGTTTAAAATAGTCAAAGTGGCTCAACCATAAGTTTATCAAGCGACGAAAATCCTTTTTGTGCGCAAAAAAACAACTTTATTCCACTATTGATTTTCTTCTGTATGTTTCTCTGAGTGAGTTCACGTAGTGTAACAGCACAGCGCTTCTGGGTCAGAACGTAGGCTGGCTCACTATTGGCCAGGATCACACACATCACACTAATGACCAGCGTCGGCCAATAGTGAGCCTATGACATTTAAACATCTCAGATTTAATCAAAAATATCTTAATTTGTGTTCCGAAGATGAACGAAAGTCTTATGGAGTTTGAACAACATGAGGGCGAGTAATTACTGACAGAATTTTCATTTTTGGGTGAACTAACCCTTTAATTACATAAATAAATTAGAATGTTTTACTTGCAACCATGGTTTAGCATCTGCCTAATTTGGCTAGCTTCTACTAAGTAGCCAATAAATTTGTGTTTGACATCAACAAGATGTTAAGCTTATTTGTTCTGTTATCCTATGTTAGATGCATTTTATTATTTGAATTTAGAATTGTTATTTTTCTGCTATCTGCTATCACATCAGACCTGTGGTCCGTTTTTGGGTCACGACTCACCAGTTGACAACCACTGGTTTAGAGAATAATGCTAATCTCAACTTTCTTTAATAAAGTCACTCACTGATTTGCTGAAACATGGTCTTACGCACTATAAGAATGAACTTAAGAATGAACCAGCATGACCTGCGTCAGCAACCCTGATTAGGTCAAAATAATATGCTATAAACTGGTTATGCAATTCACATTCTTTCTTCAGAAAATGCCTCAAGGCTCCCAAAGCAACTTTTCCCTTTCCTCTGGAAAAGCAATGCTATGCAATATCAATATGATGGGAAATTCAAACCTGTCCACACTGATCGCACAGAGGTTAAATATAGACGCTGTACAGAGCATTACATCCATGGTCATTAGTCCATCGCAAAGAGCCATATCCAATGACCAGACACCACCTTGAAACTGGAAAGACAGATGCCAAAAAGAGTATTAATGAGCATTTAGCATAAATTAAGGAAAACAACTGCAAACTTCCTTACATCTTCATTCCTGAAATTCATTTCAAACAGGAAAGCAATTGTATTGAGACAGATGACATTTGGACTGCCCTTGATTCTCTAAACGAGTCAAACTAATCTAATAAGCCTAACAACTAGACCGATTTAACGTGGGGGCAACTTGAGGATAACAAGATAAGTGGACTAAAAGAGAAAGAGAATCAAAGAGGAAGTTACCTAGAAGCCTATGTAGTAACAATTTTCAAATATATGTATGTATATACTATGTGTGTGTGTGTGTGTGTGTGTGTGTGTGTTTGGGTGTAATGCATTACTCAGTAATTACTGTAATTTAATCGATTTTCCATTAAAAAGTAAGGGATTACTATAATTTTTTCTTTAATTTAATTAGAGTTACTTATGATGTAATTGCATTAAATCCTGCATAGACATACAATTCTGAAACAAAAGTGGATTAAAAGGCTAACGATCAAAATATAAAGTCTAATATTAAAATGTATGTTTTTAATGTAACCCTCTCCCCTTGAAACATTTTGGTCAGTTCAAGAATAATTGATGCAATTTTATATTATTTATTTGATAGAATTAAAAGAGCAGTTTTAACGCGGAACCATGTTTGGATCATGTGGACTTCAACAAAACGCCTTACAAAATGAACTTATATAAACGCAAACGCATGACTTACCTCTGCATAGACAAACAGGGGTAAAACCAAGACTGCCAGCAGCAGATCTGCCACAGCCAAACTCACAATGAAATAGTTAGTCGTTGTCTTCAGGGCTTTTTCCTTGTAAACACTAAGGCAGACGAGCACATTTCCACAAATGATCACAATAATGAGCGAAACCCCGAACACGAGAGCCGGAACATTGTGCGTAAAGACCTCGGGTTGAAGAGAGCTGATGTTCGAGCTCGAGGTGTTGTTCACAGACATCGTTCCTGATCCGAGCGAGAACGGCTTCTTCTTCTGGGGAACTTTTCATAAATGTCTCATGTTGTCCTGTCCGCTTTGGTCCATCTCTGTTCATCTTGTGTTAGTCAGAAGACGAGCCATCTACTGTATATCAGCAGCTCTGAGTCTGAGTATGTTGGTCAATCAGCTGTCTCTCTTTAAATAACACAGTCGGATAATCTGGGAAAGTCGCGCGCTGCTCTTCATGTGATGTAAACTGCTGTCAATGAAAGTTTTCGAGGTTGAAAAAAAAAAACTATATAAACCGCGCAACCAATAGAGACTCGGTTACAGGCGATCAGTCAATGGCGCTGCGTTCTTACAGTGGGAAATATCTCTATACAGCCACTTTATTTGCGCCTTTATATCACGCAATTCATACTTTATAGGCCTAACTCACAATTACGACTTTATATCAGGAAATTCCGAGATAAAAAGTCAGAATTGCGAGACGTAAACTCGCTATTGTGAGGAAAAAAAGTCAGAATTGTGAGATAAAAAGTCTAAATAAAAATATAAGTCGTTATATAAAAATATAAAAGAAAGTGGGAAAAGTTACTTTTAAAGCAATGTGTTACATAATATTGTGTTACTCATATGAGACACTGGCAGTTAAGGGGTTTTAATGTCCCCCTGTGGTGAAAATCCAGCTTTTAATGTTGTTTATCTATGTGGTGTTTTTAATATGCTTTAAGACAAACCATGTGCAAATTCATAAGTCGACACCATTGCTGAGTATTTTCTCCTTAAAACTGCAGTGAACCAAAGACAGTCTCAAAAACACAGTTTGAAATCGCTGGTGTTTCTGACGTCACAAACTACCTTGTAACCAATCAGATCAACGTGTGATCGTCAACGAGTGGATCTCTGAACTGAGTGAGTGAGTGGAGGCGGGGCTCATTTGCATATTCATAGAACCGCCTAAATGAGGCAAGGGTGTTGAGTTACATTCAAGCTATTTTAAGGCATGAAGAATTTTTTTCAAGGAAAAAACATTTAAATATGTTATTTTGGTGATCAAAGATGAGTTTTAAGGGATACAATTATTGACTACAGGGAGACTAATTACAATATAATACTTTTTCATTGAATTGCAAATAACATGCAATTAACACTACATTCAGTTCACACAATTTTTATTTTTTGTACTCTTTTTAAAAGTAAAAAGTCTACTTCTTTTTCAGAAGGGTATATGGAATGAGGATGAGTAAATGATAACAACATCAATTGAAGTGAAGTATTCCTTGATCTCTAGTTTAATAATTTCTAAATTCTGGTGCCCAAAGTAGGGTAAAGTATGAACAGATGGATTAGGAACTCAATTCAAGTGTGCATTTGCAAACCTATGGCTTGAAAAACATGTTAAAAACATGTTAATCCACAGTAATACAAAAGGGTTTTAGGTTCATTATTCGCTGTTGTTCATTAACATTTAAGGTTCTCCTGAAGTTACTTCAGTATGCAGCATATGTTTCCTCTGATCATATGCATGCCTGCGGGAGAACATACAAGATATTAATTGGAGTTGACATCACTATAATCACGTGAAAGATGAAGGTCTACAAGCAGGATGGTTTTAGCTGAAAATACAAGTCAGAAGCTTTTTCCCCCATCAGGGAAAGCATATATCCTCCACTCTTCGTCTGAATACTGGGACTGTAAAGAATAAATCTTGTTCTTATATTTTCACCTCCATGCGCTCGACAGAGGGTGTAAGTGTAAAGTGAGAATAGCAATCTGACAGATTGTGGGGGAAGATAAAGAAGAGGACAATTATAGCACATAGTTCATTCAGAAGGGAAATAAAGTTGTGGATAATGAAGATGAAACTTTGTCTTCCTCGAGGTTCTAATAAAAGCAATTTCCACTTTGTAATGAAAGTTCAACAGATGATGAGGTTGATCAGATGATCAGGTTTTCATTAACAGTTTTAATATATATATATATGTATATATATATATATATATATATATATATATACTGTTTCTATAAACTGAGTGTTCATAACTTTTGACTTTTGAGTCTCTGAAACAGCAAGGTATTATGTTCTTAAATATATAATGCCTTGTTATTGTTTTCTGTCCCTCTCATGATATTATTGGCTTCGAATTTATTAAATTATTGTTGTGTTAATTTTTCCAGGCTCAAGGACACACCTGGTTTCTCAAGATGGCAAACAAATACAAGGTCAAACAAATGTTACACTTGGATTTTATCCCAATAAGGGCTTAAAGATAATTCTGTGCCTTTTGAGAATATCATAGTCAATAACATGCGTGAACCCTGTAATTTGCTTTTCATTTTTTGGTTTCTTAAAAAATACAGTTAAAAAAGTGAATTGCACATATCAAAAGTTTTTTAGAGCTTATTTTCTATTTTAAGGCCCATTTAATTGTACACAGTACTGGATATATATATTTATAGATCGTATTATAGATGGATGCAGTGTAAGCATCTTCAAAATAGGTTAGTTATATACAGCCACGTCTGCTGACTCTAGAGATTTCTTTTTCTGGGTTTTACAACAGGACAGATTTTATTAATCTGGCCATACAGACTGGATCAGACAACCTATAGAGATATAAAATACAATAGAAATAAGACAGAAATTGAGAAATAAAAATATTAATACACAGTGTTACAGTATGTACACTTAAGTATAAGTAGTGTAAAGTTGAATTAAAAATATACTTATTGAGTCCTGCGTTTCATGTCATGTGATCTCTGCTTCCCCAGTTCATTGTTTTCATTGGTTCCCTTGCTTCTTGTGTCATGTTCTGATTGGTTCTGATATTTTCTTAGCAGTCTTGTCGTTTCATTGGTCCATGTTCACCCTAACATTCAAAATAATTAATTGGTTTGAGTAGGGCAAACTTAAATTAAAGAAATTAGTTCAAACTAATTACCTTTTATGAGTATTTAGAACTAGCGCTGGGAAAAACTAAGTTTTTTATATCACTGCATCCGAAATCACACACTGTCTGGGCAGGTATACTTTTGAATTTGAATTTATTTTGCGACTGTTAAAAAAGTACGCTCTAAAAAGTAGGAATATGGTAGTATGAATGAAATTTGAATGTACTACATCTGCCATGTTGTTACTGTCATGTGACCAACCAGAGTCAGTTGCTTCGCTTCTTCAGAACTCGCCTGAAGTAGTAGATCATCAAGGGACTTTTGTCTACTGTTTTTCAAATACGATAAATTCGGACAAACTATTATTCAAATACTATATAGTAGGGATATATTTGATTTTGGGAGCAGCGTTTGAATCAGTTAAAGTCCCCGTGTGGTGAAAATCCAGCTTTTAATGTAGTTTATATGTCTATGTGGTGTTTTTAATATGCTTTAAGACAAACCATGTGCAAATTTGTGTGATCGTCAACGAGTGGATCTCTGAGATGCTGTGAGTGAGTGGAGGCGGGACTCATTTGCATATTCATAGAACCACGTATACTAAATGAGGCAAGGATGTAGAGTTACATTCAAGCTATTTTAAGGCATGACGATTTTTTTTTTTTACAGAATAAAAACATTAAAATAATAATTTTGGTGATCAAAGGTGTGGGATAAAATGATTGACTACAGGGGGACTTTAACTAATTGCTTGATTCACTGTTTAAGAGCGCTGGAAACGTCACTCTGGTTTAGGGCTTGTTTTGTTTGTTTAATGGAGAGCTTGGTTAATCAGACCAATAAGAGACTTTTAGCTGCAACTCTTTGTATTATACAAATGTGTCATTAAATGTCTACAAATTTATAAAACTAATCTGAGAGCAGGCAAAAAACCATAGACACTGGTTTATGGATTTACAGATCGCCCCCTAGTGGCGAACCATTAAAATTTGGAAACATTTCGAAACAGTTATGACATTATGCTTCATTTACTGAAATCACGTGACTTTGCACAGGCTATTTAAGACAGTATTGGCTACTTGACAAGAAATGCTAGACTAAGACACTCTTCTCTGCTTCTCAATACATAAACTATCAGCCTTTATATTGCCAATATAGTGGGTTTTTTTTTAGCAATGACAACGCTGTACTTATTCAAAGAAGCTCTTTATTTTACCTTTGCATTGCAAACAAGCAGAGACGCTCCAAACTGGAGCTTATCTTCATTCACCATAGAGGTGGGCGGAGTTATGAGGTTTGACTGACAGTTTGAGGATCCAATTGAGTTATGAGGTTTAATCACAAGCTCTTTTTCATACTTTTAATTGATTAATTATTTGTAAAACTAACACAGACATATAGGGTGACCAATAGTAAGGATTTATGGGGGGAAAAAAGACGAAATATGGAGATACGACAGTGACGATATATACTTTCCCATAGTGTCGGCCCAGATTCGGCCCACATCTGGTACACATTCCACACGTACCAGATGTGGACCGGATCTGGGCCGACACTACGTTGCTGTCTGGGTTAACGTGCTTTAATATCCTCATAGCAACTGTACATTTGGTTTGGTTGCATGGATGGTTTTTATTTAGGTGTCTTTAGACTCCTTGAAGTATAGTCTTTGTCTTTGAGCCATGCTCACTTTGTATCCTTCCCTTTCATTTGAAATGAGGAAAGACGAAAAGTATGCCAGCAGTTCAGCGAGGCAAGACATTCTCATAACGTGAATTTAAAGTCAAAACTGTGTTCTAAAAATGGCGGGTGACCTAAAACAAGACACGTCTCCTGACATACTTCATAAACAGCCTCTGAGGAACACCACTACAAACCCATAAACCACAACGTTTCCGTGTCGTTGCAGAACATCAGTGAAAGATTAGCGTGCATACCTGTCAAACATGTCTGAAATATCTCAAACCCTTTCTGACCTCTCTCCTGTTTTGCAGGGTGACTTGTGGGTCAAACCCCAGGCAACATTAAGCAGGTTTAAGTAAGGGTTAGTTGGGAGTATTGCACTAATGTGGAGCTCACTGTCTAAACAGTGCATGACTATATTGACGTCATGTGAGTTGCTTTTACCTCCCTGCAGTTCTCCAAAGCTCTTTTTCAAGACAATCCTTAGAGCTCTTGATAAAGACTTGAATCTGTATTTCGTATTGGGTAAATGACAACAAATTTGGGGGATCCCAGTCATCTCAATGGCAAAAAGAGTCCCAATTAACCTGAATTCACCCTATTGTATGTTGTTGTGACATCTGAAATGTATATGTTATATGGGTTTGGAGGTTGGTCTTTCATTGCACAGAAAACTTCATTCTTACTTACGATCTCTTATGAAACTCTAGACTTGAAGCGGGAAACTTAAGCTTAGCTCTTTGTTTGCTCTCCATTTAATCTCATTGCAGTTTACGAGGATACACTGACATATTAAAGAAATACTTCAACTAAAAATTATTTTTGGATCTTTTGTTTTGTTTAAGGCAAGACACCCCTGGTGAGTAGGATAAAAATATTAACTAATAGATATCACCGTACTTCCCCAGTTGATTGATTACATTAAAAATTGCAAAAAATAAAATAAAAAATGAATTACACGTTTTCTGACAAGTTATGTTTAAATATGCAAATGAGGCATTATCTAATTAAATATGCACTAATTTGCAAACATTTCTAGAACAACAATCTAAACATATCAGATTCAAAGGATTTTGTCGGTCAAAAATTAGTGGAATTTAAAAAAAAAAATCAATGAAATGAATGTACTAGATTTTAGTTTGATAATGTTTTTTATTTAAGATTTTTTATTTTTAGGGGATTTTATGGTACTAAATTATATTTACTTTTCGAGCATAGACCTGTAACTTAAAATGTCATAAATCAGACTTTTTTTTTTAGAGCACAGACTGAAGTTTGATCTCTTTTCAAAAACAACTCTTAGCAGATTATTGCTGAAGTGAAAAAAGTTTAAAAAAGTGAACAAATTTGTATTTATTTTTTTGTTATGAAACATGCACAAAAAATATATATTTTTTTTTAATGAAATATATATTTTCAAAAACAAAAATAAAAAAGCCATTTTTGTGTTCCAAATTTGAGGCTGATATCTCAAAAAATGTGTTTTCAGTAAAATTTTGTTTGGCCGCAGTACCAAAAGTTTTCACTAGATGAAATTCGTCTTTAATTAATTTCCAATGCGCTCATTTTTGATGTGAGGAGCAAACCGGTGAATATGTTTTTTCAGGACCATTTTCTGTGATCTGTTACATTAGGATGTACGTCACAACACAGAAGAAAAGACCTGCCGCTACCTCCATTTCATTGCAACTTTAGTCATTCAGAAGATTATGTGACATTAATTACAGTGAAAATCCTCTTGAGGCCGAAGGGTGTTAAGTTCACCTTATCTTGCCAGATCATGAGTCCCTCCTTCCAGGGAGTGAACCTGCAAGGTTTGTGTTACCATCCCTGAGCTACAGTGCAATTTTCTGCGTTATATATCTGTTATTGATTGTGTACTGAACTATTTCAGTCGCTGAAATGCTCGTAAACTCCTTTAAAGGTTTGCTTGCTTGTTTTTAAAGGTTGATGTTGCCAAGCAATATTTTTTACAGCTTATCTTGACAGCACATTCCATGCACCAAATTACTTTAAAATGGCAAGAATTTGTGACATCAATGCTAAAAAAACCTGTTCGGTCAAACTGTTCCCTCAAGCCAAGTTGGCATGGTTTGAGGGGAAAATAGGATTTACCTTATCCTTTTATAGAAGGACTTGCGAAATGGAGCAAGCTGTTTTTAGAAGATTAACACATTGTTGGTATTTGTATTTAAACACTTTGCATCCCCCTGGATCTCAACTGAACACTGTATACATTGGCAGATTCCTGAAAGTTCATAAATCTTGCAGATTTGCAGGTGGTGATTGGTTTATGCATGATTATGTTGGCGTATTTTAGAGTATGATCATAAAGATGCTTGATTTTCATTATTATCATACGCAGGTTGGCAGGAAACAGCTGATCACTTTATGAATTCATGTCAACGAAGTCTTATGTTGTCTTCATGTTTATGAAGTGTGTCTACAGTCTAATCTTCAATGTATTTACCATAAAACATTAATCTTGGATTTATCTATATTTGGTATAGATCAATCCAATCGTATCAAACTGCTAAAGTTATGTAATCTGAGTAAACAAGGCTTCATTAAGTCACTTGTTTCGAAATGTTTCGAAATGTCAATGGTTGGCCTCTAGGGGGCGATGATCTCTGTGAATCCACAGCCCAGTGTCTATATGCTGTTTTTTTTTTAAGGCTTTATAAATGTGATGACATGTAATGACACATTTGTATAATGAAAGGAAGAGTTAATAGTATATTATTGGCCTGATCAACTAAGCTCTCCACAAAACAAGCTCTACAATTTAATAAAATTACTCAGATTATACAGATGCATTTTGTTAATTGCATTTAATAAATTACATTTTCAATAAAACATCTACAATTGGTTTGTAAAAGTTTTTTGCATGTTTCTGATGGAAATACACCATTCACCAGCGTGTGGCGTTTTGAGTGCTTTGAAACAATGAATCATTTTGCGAAGCAATTGGTTCAATTGATTAAAAGTTTTGGAAAAGCTTTGTTCCTCAACAGATTGGATGGTTGCTTTGACACAGTCAGATGGCAATTCCTCTGTGCATTCCTTCATTACTGTCTCAATGTTCAGTGGCATCCTGGATAGGGTGTCTGCATCCACCTTTTCTTTGCCAGGCTGGTACTTGATGTTAAAGTGCAATCAGAAACAACAAGCTAAAAAGATAACATGGCAGGCCATGTTGTAAACAGTGAAAATGTAACATAACGTAACATAACATAAAATGGGTGGATTGGGATTGGGGGGGGATGTAAACAATTTTATTTATTTTATTTATTTTTTTTAAATAAGTGTATTGTGATTGTCAAAACATTTGGTAACTAAACAGAATTTTATCAAGTTTAGTGACAACACAATGTTTACATGGTACAATGACTGGTATGCTACTGTTTTTATTATTGCTTGACACAAATTTTACAATTTCAATTCAATTAAATTCTTGTGATTTGATTCTGATCTTTATTCAATATCGATTCCTTTGGATAAATATTAGGTACAGTAGATACGTTAATGTGTTTTGTTAATTGTTCTCCAAAAAAAAGATATCTCACCTAATGCTGTAAACATACAGAGCCCTGTCAGCTGGTATTATTATTAAAGGTTAAAAATAACAAAGATAAAAACTAACAGAAATTAACATTTTTCACTAGTGAAAATGTTAATTTTTTATATCATGAATGTGATTGTTACTAGTAAGAAAGATATTTTAGATATATGAAATTATACTGATATCAGAAATACATTTTCAGATATCAAAAATGAAAATTTTTACTAGTAGCAATTGAATTGTTGATATCAAGAATAGACATTTCAGTTAGTGACAATTTAATTATTGATATTCAATTCAATTCAATTCAAATTTATTTGTATAGTGCTTTTCACAATACATATTGTTTCAAAGCAGCTTTACAGAAAGTGCATTTCAGAAATGTACATAGAAAAATACAGTTAGTTAATCATGCATTAATTTAGGGCATAAACATATCGCCAGCGTCGAGTCGTCTCTTCACAGGCGTCGAGTCGTCTCTTCACAGGTGTCGAGTCATCTCTGCACGGGTGTTGGGGCATCTGTAGTTTCCATGGGAGGCTGGATACAAACTGGAGCTGACAATCTGTATTTACCTCGGGACTAGCGTCCCGAGATAACAACAGAAAAGCAGATGGGAAATAATTAGCGTAGCTGCTGTTCATAAAAATAATGCATTTAATCTGATTCAACTGTAGTATGAAAGGTAAGTATTATGTGAATGCTTGGCTAAAGAAATGCGTCTTTAATCTAGTTTTAAACTGGGACAACGAGTCTGAGCCTCGAACAATATCAGGAAGGCCATTCCACAGTTTAGGAGCTAAATGTGAAAATGCCCTCCCTCCTTTAGTGGACTAGAACATATCCTAGGAATGACCAGAAGCCTCGATTTAGTGATCTTAAAGAGCGCGATGGATTGTAGGGCGATAGAAGTTCCGTTAAATACCCAGGAGCTAAACCATTTAGGGCTTTATAGGTCATTAGTAATACTTTGTAATTGATACGGAACTTTATAGGTAACCAATGTAGAGATGATAGAATTGGTGTTATATGATCATATTTCCTTGACCTAGTAAGAACTCTAGCAGCTGCATTTTGGACTAACTGTAGCTTGTTTACTGAGGATGCAGGACAACCAGCTAATAAAGCATTACAGTAATCTAGTCTCGAGGTCATGAATGCATGAACTAACTTTTCTGCATCAGAAACAGATAGCATGTTACGTAGCTTAGCAATGTTTCTAAGGTGGAAAAAGGCTGTTCTTGTAACATATGAAATATGACTTTCGAAAGACAAGTTGCGGTCTAATATAACACCCAGGTCTTTTACTGTAGTGGATAAAGTAACAGGACATCCTTCTAAAGTAAAGTTGTATTGTAAGAGGTTTTGTGGGCAGTTTTTTTGACCAATAAGTAATACCTCCGTTTTATCTGAATTTAATAGCAGAAAATTACACGTTATCCAGTATTTTATATCTTTAACACACTCTGTCAATTTAGATAATTTATTGTTTTCATCTGGTCATGATGAAATATATAATTGAGTGTCATCAGCATAACAGTGGAAATTAATTCCATGTTTTCTTATAATATTACCAAGTGGCAGCATATATATTGAGAATAGCAGAGGGCCTAACACAGATCCTTGCGGCACTCCATAGTTTACTGACGTTATCTTCGATTTTTCCCCATTTAAACAGACAAAATGGTAGCGGTCTGATAAGTACGATCTAAACCAGCTTAATGCCTGTCCATGAACACCAGTGTAGTTTTGTCTATCTAAGAGTATTGTGTGATCTGTAGTGTCGAACGCAGCACTAAGATCGAGTAAAACTAGTATTGAGATACAGCCTTGGTCAGAAGCTAGAAGTAAATCATTTGTAATTTTAACGAGCGCAGTTTCTGTGCTATGATGCGGTCTGAATCCTGACTGAAATTTTCATAGATATCATTTTCTTGCAAGAAAGAGCACAATTGAGCAGACACAACTTTTTCTAGTATTTTAGACATAAATGGTAGATTTGAATAAATTTTTAATATACCGCCATACCGATGTATTTAATTACACAACATTCGGAACGAACGTTACGCTGCGCCGCGCGACACTGTTTCAGACGGACCCTTTACAATGTTGCACTTCTAAGCAGTGACTGCGAGGCGTGGTGAGGGTAAACAGCAGTGCTCTGGTGTTACGTTACAGGGAAGATGGATGCTGCAGAACTATAGAACATGACACAGAAGAACTTGTGCCAAAAAGAGGAGCCGGGTCTGTTGTTTGGAGGTTTTTTGGTTTCCAAAAATCCGATGTCGACCAAACAACCATTTTATGCAAGTGCTCTCAGGCTAAAATTGTCGCCAAAGGCGGCAACACGAGCAATTTGCTCCAGCACCTTAGCCACAAGCACGTCTTGGAATATCAAGATTGTATGAAATTAAGGCCAGCGAACTCAGCGCCCTCCACATCAGCAGGTAACACGGGGAAAGCAAAAGAAAAGTCGAGCCAAATGTCACTTAAAGATGCGTTTGCTAGAAGGACTTACTACGACAGAAAAAGCAAACGGTGGATCGAGATTACAAACTCTATCACTAACCACATAGCCAAAGACATGGTCCCGGTTAATACAGTCGAAAAAGAAGGCTTCAAGCAGATGATCAAGACGCTGGATCCCAGGTATGAAATGCCGAGCAGAAAGTACTTTAGCCAAGTTGCTATCCCCAACTTGTACCAAAAGCACAGAGCTAAGCTCGAAACAGACCTGGCGACCGTCCTCCACTTCGCAGCAACGACTGATATGTGGTCCAGTCGCACTATGTAGCCTCTCTCTGCCGGCGCCGCCCCAGAGTCTCGCCCTACCGGCGTCGCTCCAGCAGCTTGCCCTGCCAGCACCTCTCCAGCGCCTCGCCCTGCCGGCGCCGCTCCGATGTCTCGCCCTGCCGGCACCGCCCCAGCGCCTCGCTCTGCCAGAGCCATCCCAGTGTCTCGCCTTACTGGTTCCACCGAGGCAATCTGCCGATCCAGAGACTGTTCAGGTCGTGTCTGCCGATCCAGAGACTGTTCAGGTCGCGTCTGCCAATCCAGAGACTGTTCAGGTCCCGTCTGCCAATCCCGGGAGCTGTTCAGGTCACGTCTGCCGATCCAGAGACTGTTCAGGTCACGTCTGCCGAGCCAGTGTTTCCAGACAAGATAGCCGCCGCCGAGCCTGTGTCTGTTCCTGAGCCTGAGTCGGTGTCTGTTCCTGAGCTGGTGTTTGTTTCTGAGCCGATGTTTATTCCTGAGCCAGTGTCTGTTCCTGAGCCGGTGTCTGTTCCTGTTTCTGAGCCGGTGTCTGTTCCTGTTTCTGAGCCGATGTCCGTTCCTGTTCCTGTCCCTGTTCCTGAGCCGGTGTCTGTCCCTGTTCCTGACCCTGTCCCTGTTCCTGAGCCGGTGTCTGTTCCTGTTCCTGAGCCGGTGTCTGTTCCTGAGCAGCCGGTGCCTGTTCCGTGGCCACCTGAGGGGTCGTCTCCACCATGGCCGCCCGAGGGGTCGTCTCTGCCGTGGCCACCCGAGGGGTCGTCTCCACCATGGCCGCCCGAGAGGTCATCTCCACCATGGCCACCCGAAGGGTTGTCTCCGCCCTGGCCGCCCGATGAACTGTCCGCTCCGCCCTGGCCACCCGATGGGTCGTCTGCTTCGACGGACTATCTGCTTCGCCCTGGCCGCCAGGCTAAACCGTCACCCCCTGTTTCCGTTCCCTTCCATGGACCTGGCCCCTGATCCTCCACCGTTCCACCTCCCTCCTGGACTCTTGTTTTGGTTGTTTTTTGTGGGTCTTGGAGCGTCTGGTAGCCGCTCCGTAGAGGGGGGGGATTATGTCACAGTGTCTGGTTTATGTTTCCCCGGGTGTCCACTAGAGGTCTCTTCCCCATACTGTCACCATTCACTCTGGAACTGCATTTCCCATAATCCTTTGTCTGTTCTCATCGCTCGTGATTGCACTCAGCTGTTCCCTATCACATTGTTAGTGTCTGTGTATAAATACTGTCTATTTTAGTCCTTGGAACGGAGTCATTGTTTTATTGTCGCCACACTTCAGAGGTCTGTGTTTCTGCCTGTTTCTTGTTTTGTTTATTTGGATTTGGATTGCTAACATGGAGTTTGAACCTTGCCTGGATGACGATGAGTTGGATTATACTTTAATAAATCACTACTGCCATACTGCTTTTGGATCTACCTATTTTCCCGTGTGTCCCCGTGACAGCATCAGAATGGAGCTGACAGTCTATTTACAGACATTTACAGAGGTTGACAGTGATACAGACCCTTTAGACTGGTGGAGATGCCATCAGACAAATTTCCCTCACATTGCCAAGCTAGCTCAGCAGTATTTATGCATCCCTGCCACCAGTGCTCCATCTGAGAGAGTGTTCAGCACTGGTGGCAACATTGTCACTTGCCACAGGGCCGCACTCAAACCAGATGCTGTGGACCGTCTGGTTTTCCTGGCAAAAAATTTGTAAATGTTGAGTGATTATTGTTTCCATTATACATGATAATCCTGTGAGCCAAGTTGCACTTTATATTTCTTTTATATGTTCAATACTGGTTTCGAAGCAATACTTTTGAAGGAAGTAATAACTAATGCAAGTTGCATAATTTTATTTTACTATTTTTTATTTTTTGTGTGTGTATAGACCTCAAAAGCAATGCAAGGTTTTTTTTTAGATTTACTTGAATGCATGTATAATGTACCTGGGCTTGAACTAATGCAAGTTGCACACATTTTTGTATTTATTATGTAAGTTGCCTTTGCATGCTGTTCACTTTGTTTTACTATTTATTTGAATGTGAATATACCTCAAAGCCCATATTAATGCAAATTGTCACTTCACTAAGTCACTTGTTTTATATTTCCTTTTTAGATTTACTTGAATACTGTGTAATGTACCTGGGCTTGCACTTGAAGCAAGTATTGCAAGTTGTTCTACTTTTTGTATTGGTTTTTATAAAAAAATATTTTGTGAAATTTGCACAGTAAAAGTTCTGTATTTTGACTGCAATTGTCTTTGCATTCTGATTCCTCACTTCATTAGAATCATGACTGGCTCTTATTTGTAAACAACAGCATAATTTTCTGGGGCCTTTCACACCTGTATTACTAGTGTGGAATTATTCTACAATATTCACTAATGACAATAAAATAGACCATCCTAAGTCAATTTACTGCAGTAATTCCTCTCTCAACCAGTAGAAATTGCATTGAACACCTGATTATGCATAAAAAAATAAAAATAAAAAAAAAGTCATAAACCGGAAAAACCGGCATAATTTTGAAAAAAAACCTTGATATAAATTTTTGGTCAAACTGCCCAGCACTACTAGTAACCATGTTATTATTGATATAAAAAATAAAGGCTTTTACTAGTGAGAATTGTATTGTAGGATTGTAGTAAGAAATCAATTATTGATATCAACAATTGAATTAGAATGGCAGCCTATGGTGACATTTAACTAGTAAAAATACAATTACAGATATCAAGAATTACAGTTTTTGCTAGCTGAAATTCAATTCTTGATATCAGGAATTTTGTATTTCTGCGAGTGATGACGTCATTGTTGCTATCAAGAATTAACATTTTTACTAGTGGAAATTATATCAAATATTGCCATTGATTATGGCAAGCCGTTTTAACTTTTATTCATTTCCGGGATATGAATCCTTGATATCAACAATTAAATTTTCACTAGTTAAAATGATAGTTTTTGATATCAGAAATTACATTTCCACTAGTAACAATGCTAATTCTTGATATCCACAATTACATTTTCACTAGTTAAAATGATAATTCTTGATATCAACAATTGAATTTCAACTAGTAAAAACTATAATTCTTGATATCTGTAATTGTATTTTCACTAGTGAAATGTCACCATAGGCTGCCATTCAAAATCAATTGTTGATATCAAGATTGATTTCTTACTAGTAGAAATATAATTTTTGATATCAATAATTACATTGTTACTAGTAAAAATGTGAATTACTGATATCAATAATTCAATTGTCACTAGTTGAAATGTCTATTCTTGATATCAACAATTGAATTGCTACTAGTAAAATTTTTAATTTTTGATATCTGAAAATGTATTTCTGATATCAATATTATTTCAGATATCTAAAATGGCTTTCTTACTAGTAACAATCACATTCATGATATCAGAAATTAACAGTCACTAGTGAAAATTGAATTATTGATATAAAAAATGAACATTGTTACTAGTAGCAATTCAATTGTTGATACCAAGAATAGACATTTCAACTAGTGACAATTGAATTCTTGATATCAAAAATAAAGGTTTTTACTAGTAAGAATTGTATTTCTGATATGTGAAATTGGAATTTCAACTAGTAAGAAATCAGTTCTTGATATCAACAATTGAATTTGAATGGCAGCCTTTGGTGACATTTCACTAGTGAAAATACAATTACAGATATCAAGAATTATAGTTTTTACTAGTTGAAATTCAATTGTTGATATCAATAATTATCATTTTAACTAGTGAAAATGTAATTGTGGATATCAAGAATTAGCATTGTTACAAGTGGAAATGTAATTTCTGATGTCAAAAATTGCCATTGTTACTAGTAGAAATCTAATTCCTGGTATCAATAACTATCATTTTAACTAGTGAAAATTTAATTGTTGATATCAAGGATTCATATCCCGGAAATGAATAAAAGTTAAAACGGCTTGCCATAATCAATGGCAATATTTGATATAATTTCCACTAGTAGAAATGTTAATTCTTGATATCAACAATGACGTCATCACTCGCAGAAATACAAAATTCCTGATATCAAGAATTGAATTTCAGCTAGTAAAAACTGTAATTCTTGATATCTGTAATTGTATTTTTACTAGTTAAATGTCACCATAGGCTGCCATTCAAATTCAATTGTTGATATCAAGAATTGATTTCTTACTAGTTGAAATTCCAATTTCACAAATCAGAAATACAATTCTCACTAGTAAAAACCTTTATTTTTTATATCAATAATAACATGGTTACTAGTAAAAATGCGAATTCCTGATATCAATAATTAAATTGTCACTAGTTGAAATGTCTATTCTTGATATCAACAATTGAATTGCTACTAGTAAAAATGTTCATTTTTGATATCTGAAAATGTATTTCTGATACCAATATAATTTCAGATATCTAAAATGGCTTTCTTACTAGTATCACATTCATGATTTCAAAAATTAACATTGTCACTAGTGAAAATCAAATTATTGATTAAAAAAATTAGCAGCAATTTAATTAACTATGTAATAATTCATATAA
The DNA here is from genome assembly GCF_963993115.1 of Abramis brama. Taxonomy (NCBI): domain Eukaryota; kingdom Metazoa; phylum Chordata; class Actinopteri; order Cypriniformes; family Leuciscidae; genus Abramis; species Abramis brama. The sequence goes on along the minus strand of NC_139965.1, from coordinate 59,805,471 downwards.
TTAAAAAAAAAAAAAAAACTAGTAAGAATTGTATTTCTGATATGTGGAATTGGAATTTCAACTAGTAAGAAATCAATTCTTGATATCAACAACTGAATTTGAATGGCAGCCTATGGTGACATTTCACTAGTGACAATACAATTGACAATACATTGCCATTGTTACTAGTGGAAATGTAATTCCCGATATCAAGAATTATCATTTCAACTAGTGAAAATTTAATTGTTGATATCAAGAATTCATATCCTGGAAATTAATAAAAGTCAAAATGGCTTGCCATAGCCATACCAAAACAATATTACATGCAATATCCAACTTTGAACAGAAGGGGCCACTTTACTACAACTTATATATAGAAGGAATGCAGATTGTTCATAGAACAGCACAAAGACAATTTCCAAAACACTAAATGAAACCAAGTATATATAAACAATTTAACAAGACTTGATGAAAATAAATTCAGCTTTTTGAGCTTAATTTATTTTGACATTCAAAAACTTGACATAGATATGCAAAAGGTTTTAACACATGCACACACACAAGTGTTTGTACTGAAAAATACAAAGTTGCTTATAAAAAATACAAACTCACAAAGAGAGATCATGCTTTATATAAAAATTAAGATCTGTGACCTGTTCTTCAGTAGGCCTATATTCTTCAGTATGACTGAAAGGAATAGTTCACCCTAAAGTCATTGTCATTATTCTGTCACCTATGTAGTTTCAAACCCGCCTTCACACACACCATTCCACACACACTGTAAAAAGTGAACATGTGCAGTTGTTGCTTTAAGGAGGTATTTCTACCTGATTTATGAATTCAAATTTTGTTGTTGTAACCTAATTAAATCAGGTTTATGAAACATAACAACAAGGGAATGCTGTTTTAACATAATTGAATTACATTGATGACCTAATATATAATTTCCAATAAAGTTCAGGAAAGACACACTCTGAAGGACAAAGAAGAAGAGAAGGTTTATTTCTGTCAGGACCACTATCTTCAAATACGATTGACAGTTAGCATATAGTTAGGATTGGCGGTATGGTTCTGTTCTGGGCAAGAACTCCCTGCGCATCCATGAGGCCTCGCATGATCAGGAAGAGCAGCAATAACAACCCTTAGGGTAAACAGAAGAGAACCAGCATGAATGTATTGCAGATATCATTAATTCATTTTAATGTACAACATAATTTGAGAATTTAGTCTGATTCAGGGGGAATCAGAATGCCAAATCCTGACTGACGAGAGGAGGAGCTGGGGATGGAGGAGGGTAATGAGCTCCTGAGAAGGAGCTTATAATACAGTGATAGGCGTCGTATTCCTATAGGTAGACGTGGATCAGCTGAGAGTCACTGATGCGAACTTGACTAACGTGACCTGCCAGAACTGACGCTACGCTTGATATTTGGCAGCTCCTTGCTGATTTTTTGCTTCAATGAGAAATTGTGATTTGGGGTTATTAGCTTTACACATGTTTGTTTGTTTTGTTTGCCTCTTGTTCAGTTTAATTAAATAAAATGAACTAAAGTAACATAATTTGTGTTTGGAACTACGGGTGACAAAATAATATAATTATTTTATATAAAACTATAAAACTATGGGTAACAAAACAATATAATTCCTTTCAGTCTTATACTGTGCAACATTTTCACTTTCAGAATCATCAAAGCAGAGGGTTACATAATATATGTGTGTGTACTGTGTATAATTATTTTGTATATATACTGTACACACACATGCATGTATTTAAGAAATATTTGCATGTATATATTGTATATATATATTTAAATAATTTATATTATATATAAAAATAAGTATTTTATATATAAATAACATTTTCTTAAATATATACATGCATGTGTGTGTATTTATATTTACAAAATAATTATACACAGTACACACACATATATTATGCAAAAACAAACTTTTATTTTGGATGCGATTAATCGCTGTTAATCGTTGCACAGCCCTTGCACAGGAATCACTGCAAGTGATCAAGGCCGATTGTATAAACTGCTTAGACAAGTCTTACAAGTTTTAAAAGTATTTTTATTTTCTTTAAAACAGGTCATAACTTTAAAAGTCAGTTACATATAAATGTAGATTAGTCTTTTATTTGAATCTCTAAAAAGTAAGACATTACCCATTGGCTAACTGCTAGTTGGTCAGATTATAAAGTCGGCATGAAATAAATATTCACCCTATCTATTTTCTGAATGCATGTCATAGATCTTATTGTGAACAATTCATCAAATATTAACAGGACCTTCTGGTAAAAAAAAAAAAAAAAAAAAAAACCTTCTCTCATGGTGACTTATGCAGGACTTCTCCAATCAGCCATTCATCTTAAACCATCCCCTGCAAGCTAGCATTCATCTGCCTCCACTTTTGGGAGTAGTGTGATAGCTCAAAATCAAATCAGCAACTGATGCATAAAACCAAGTCCCTGTTTCTTTTTTGATAATCCGTTACGCTTGCATGTACGTCACAATATAGAGAAAAAATAGAGAAAAAGAAATACAAATACATTTAATGTACAGAAAAAGATATGTGGCTACTTCCATTTCATCACGACTTTAAGACACAGTCTTAACATAGTGGCTGTGTTAGCAACTTGCCCTCAGATGGAACCCCTTTTCATTCTGTCAACTACAGAAAAGGATATGGAAAAAGTGTGGAAATGCTGTCCGAAAGATAGTCTGTCAGTATTACATCTAGTGTCATTAATTGCAGTATCTACTAAAGTCTGTTGTTAAAATATCACTTTGAGATTACTTAGCTACACGTTAGAGGTGCTTGTTAAGCAACACATTAAGTTGTTTCTTTTAGAACAATATAGCCTATATTTACATGTTCATGATGATTAGAATCATTGAAGACATTTGTCTGGTGAGATTTGTACTCTGAGGATTTAAGGGATGGTTCATCCAAAAAAAAATAAAAATAAAAAAAAACAACCAATTTTAAAACAAGTTTTTTTAACAAATAGGCTATCCTCTTTTGTGTTCCACAGATGGAAGTTATACAGGTTTGAAATTACATAATGGTGATTGAATGAAACAGTATAGTATTATTTAGATATTTTTTTGTTTATTTCACCATTAAAAGTGGGGTCAGATTTCATTTTTCTTTTTTAGTTGTTGTTACAGTTATAGTCAGTATGTTCTTGTTTTGGCGAGTGCTCAAAGTGGGCCACAACGCACCGGTATGCAGCACCGGCACATTTTAAGCTGTAAAAATACAATAAAATATAATAAATATAATAAATATAAATATAGCCCTATGCAAAAATGTAGGGCTTATTTTACGTGAAGACACTTTCCTCTCACCTTCACTGCTTCACAGGGACTTTGGTTTGGAACAACATAAGAGTGAAGAAAATAATGACAGAATTTAAATTTTTGAGTGAACTTTATACTCTTTAATGGATCACAGTGACATTCCTTCCACATACATCAGAGACAGAACACACATAACCAAACTGACGTATGATGAAACCCAAACCCAAAGAGATAAAAATGAATATAAATGTGAAAAAATCTCCTGCAAAGTATAAATATTTGTAATTTGGGAATAAGAATCACATCACTCCCAATGTTAGATAAGGTTTTAGCTTTATAAATAGAAAACAATGCAAATCTTTCACCAGTTTGTTTGTTTTTTAGATGCAAAGTGCCTTTCTTTGCCTTCCCCTTCACCTATGCAAGTGCTGATTTAACCAGCATTTGAGATAAGTAACCCAGGAAACAGGAAATCACTAATGTTATGTAAAAGTTATGTAAATGTTAGTAAAACGTTCCTAAAATAATGGTTTTGAATAGTCTTATTAGTCTTAGCCTTAGTCTTAATGTTTTCATACTTAAAATACATTCTCGTAATATTGAGAGAAAACGTTCTTAGAACAACATTCCCAGATTACAAAAATATGTTCTTAGAATGTTTTTCTAACATTCCCATTAAGTTATGAAAACGTTATTTCTGAATATTTTTAAAACGTTGAAAACATCCAGTTTTTTTTCCATATTAAGAACGTTTTGGTCTTGGTTTATGTGAATGTAAAGGGACATTCCATTCTATCATTTTGAAAATTGTTATGAAAACGTTATTTCTGAATGTTTTTTAAACATTCAAAACATCCATCCATTTTTTTTAATGTTATAAAAAACTAAAAAACTAAAAATAACCTGCAGGGAACGTTCTGGAAAGTAGAGGTCTGTGTTTATGGATAGACTGTCATAATATCAGCATCTGCAGTTGTCATAAATTCTGTTTACATAATCTGATGCAGGAGCGATATTTAATGCACTTAGAAACTTCAAATATTTATTTATTCAAATATTTTATGCACTTGGAAACTGTAAACCCTCTGGACAAATGTGTCAACACAGTTTTTGGTACTTAAAAATCCTGTTACTTTGAAATCCATACCTGTGGCTGTAAGAAATTAATTGCTTACATTTGATCTTTGTAACATTTTTATCACTTGAATTCATATAAACATAAGTAGAAACAGGGCAGCACAGTGACTCAGTGGGTAGCACTCCAGGTACTCCAAAAAACTTTCTTAATACGTAAAAAAAAAAACAAAAAAAAAAACAGTTTTGCACGTTCAGAAAACTTACAGAAATAACGTTTTCATTACATTTTCAAAATGACTGAATGGAATGTTCTTTTAACGTTCACATTAACCAAGAAAAAACGTTCTTAATACATAAAAAAAACCTGGACGTTTTCAACGTTTAAAAAACATTCAGAAATAACGTTTTCATAACCTAATTGGAATGTTAGCAAAACATATTTCATATTTTTGTTAGCTGGGAAGCTTCTCTTTGCACTTTAGTGAAGTCAGATAATATATATTTCATCCATCAGGCAGCATACATGTTGTGCAGCTGATGGAAAAATATTTGGCAGGTTTTGTTTTTTTGCATGTTTCAGTTAACAGCTGCTAAGGGTTTGGACGAATTTCATTATAGTTTTTGATAACTTGAGAGAAGCGAATGATTTTGATCTCCTCTGGTTTAGATTTTCTGTCATCCCACAGATACTCGGGTGAAAGCAGTTTACTGGGTTTGTTATAAAGGAAGTACTTGTTCAAATGAGACTCCTCCTGCCATGCTGCCTCAATGGATTTAGATGCATCAATGTCCAGCTGCTCCCGGCAGGTTTTAACAAGCTGATATACGTCTTTCACTAAGCCACCGATCACAGCCCCGCCATAATAATAATCACCCTCAGCAGGAGGAATGAAAGCTTGAGACTCTGGTCGGCGTTCATATGTGAATTGTTCACGAGGCGTAACATAAAACCAAGGATGTATGACACCTACCAGACGACTCAAAGTCTCCACCCCCCAGCGACCATAAAACTTTGAATCCACATCAAGGCTGAAAATATAGTCGGCTTCATTGAAAAGTCGACTCTCAATCAGTTTCTCCAGTCTTGCCATCCTGCTCAAACTGATATCCTGCCATCTGTTAGAACTAGGGACTGTCAACACCGTCAAAGTATGTTCTTCACTCAGTTTCACAGCAGGAACCTGTTCTGGTTGATCAGTGAACACATAATAATGCACACGAAATCCAACAAAGTAATTCTCCTCTGCAGACTCCAGGAAAACTTTAAGAAACTGTGTATACCTGAAAAACAGAGGGAGAGTGACAAAATTGTAAAGTAATAAACTGGCAAAATATTAGAATTTCTTATCCCCTTTTGGCAGTTTATTAAGAGAGACCATACAATTAACTCAAATATACTGTACATTCACCCTGAGTTACCTCAGCCTCTAGGTTATCCATCTATTTTTTATCCATAAACTTAACCAGAAATGCTGCATAAACTGCTTTCTGGAATACCCCACATGGTTCAATTGCAGCTAAACGGTTATTTAATAACAATAATAACAAAAGAATACAGACATAAGACAAAACATCAAAAAGACCTGACACTGAACACTGGAAACAAGAGGGCTAAATACACAAGGAATAATCAGGTTAACAAAACAGCTGATAACAATCAAGGAGCAATGGGTGAAGAATTACAGCAAAACAAAAACAAGAAAAAGGATCCATCAGTTTATTTTTTTAAAGCCCTTCCCTCGCTAACTTCCCTCCATTTTGTGGACTCGGATGTACATCATTGCCTATGTTGCACAAGTGATGACAGCAATGAGTTTAATTGTGCTGATTTATTATTATTGGTTTTCTTTATGAATTGTTTTATGCACAATTCTATAGGTCTAGGTATGCTTAGGCTGCTGAGGAAAACTTAATTACACAAATGAAAATTATAATTTAATTAATTGTGACTGGTGTGAGGTTGGGCTGTTGCTTGGATCGATTGCTCCTGTCTGCCTCGTTGCCATTGCTGCTGCTAGTAGTGGGAAGCTGTGGGAAGTTCGGATCATTTTACGGACTCGGATCTTTGAATCTCGTTCAGCAAAATGAACGAATCTTTTTTCGAGTCATTTCGTTCATTTCAGCAGAATATAATTAAAATGACATGTTAAATAGCCCAACACATCTAGTACTTACGAAAATGTTGATTACATTTGAAAAAACAAAAATAAACTATAGGGTAATGCAGCCAAATCCAAATTATAAGAAATATAAATGTTTAATTAATTGATTAGTTGGGTCTTAAGTTCAGGCTAACACAGTCTGTTTAGTTCACCTGACCTCACCTCCTGATCCGAGACGTTCTTTCTTATACAACTTCAAATTGATCACGTCTATTCCCCGCCTTGTGTCTTCGAGATCGAACTTCGAGACGCACTGAAGTACCAGCTCATTTTGTGTTGACCGTGCATGCGCGCAACATCCCATAGGAGTTTTCTATTAAAACGGTGTCGTGTTAGCGGCCCCTAAGTTAATAACTAATGATCGTTGCAACTGAAGTGAATCAATAAATACTAAATTTAGCTGGACAATAACTTTATTTTAGAGCTGCTATAAAGCCAAAACAAATCTCTGTTACTTTAATTTCCTATTATCACTGTAAAGCCGCTTTGGAACAATCTACATTGTTAAAAGCGCTATATAAATGAAGGTGACTTGACGGTGTAAAAAAAAAGAGTCCTCTTAAGGTAGGTACAAGTATTTGGTTAAATCTCAACTTAATTTGGTCCAATCACTGAGTTGGAGATACAAGAGGCGATTAAATCTATGCAATCTGGAAAGTCCCCTGGCCCAGACGGCTTCACAACTGAGTTTTACAAATCTTTTCTCTACTCACTAACCCCTACCTTAGCAAGGCTATACAATGATTCTTTTAAGGAAGGCCGCCTCCCTCCAACCTTATGTGAGGCTTCCATTTCCCTGCTTCTTAAGAAAGATAAAGACCCCACCGCATGTGGCAGTTATAGACCAGTATCACTCCTTAATGTTGATTTGAAGATTTTAGCTAAAGTCTTATCCTCTCGTCTTCAATTGGTACTACCATCTTTAATTTGTCTAGATCAGACAGGTTTTACACCAGCGAGACATTCATTCTTCAATACTAGGAGGCTTCTTAATATTCTTTGTTCCCCCCCATCTGAATCACCGGAAATAATTCTGTCTTTAGATGCCGAGAAGGCATTTGACAGAGTTGAATGGGTTCATTTATTTTTTATTTTAGAGAAGTTCGGGTTTGACTCTAGCTTTATTTCTTGGATTCAACTTCTTTATTCATCACCGGTTGCTTCTGTACACACTAATGGCTTGCATTCACCCCTTTTTTCTCTACAGCGCGGGACGCGTCAGGGCTGCCCCCTCTCCCCTTTACTTTTTAACCTCGCTATAGAGCCTCTAGCTATTTGGCTTCGTAGCCATAATGGTTTTGAGGGAATATCGCGTTATGGTTTAGTTCATAAACTTTCTCTCTATGCTGATGACCTTTTACTGTATATCTCTAACCCTGTCTCCTCCTTGCCGGTAATTTTAGACATTCTAGACAAATTCAGCTGTGTCTCTGGTTACAAGATAAATTTGCAAAAAAGTGAACTATTTTGTGTCAACCCTGAGGCCAGTAAGATCTCATACTCTCTTTTTCCCTTTAAGATAGCTTCAGGTGGATTTAAATACTTGGGTGTTTCTTTCACAAATTCGTTTAATCATCTATTTGAGAAGAATGTTCAACCGCTGGTCGATAAAACCAAGTTAGACATGTCTAGATGGACTTCACTTCCTTTGTCTCTTGTGGGTCGCATTAATCTAGTTAAAATGGTTATTTTACCCAAATTCCTTTATCTTTTTCAACATATTCCAATTTGCATTAATAAGTCTTTTTTTTACAAAATTTGATGGTATTTTGCGTTCATTTATCTGGGGAAACAAACCGGCGCGGCTCAAGAAATCAGTTCTTCAGCTCCCCAAGTCTAAAGGAGGACTTGCACTTCCCAACTTTCAACAATATTACTGGGCTTGTAATATTAATAAGATTCTTTATTGGAACAATTCTGTCCACACTGATAAATGCCCCCCTTGGGTCCATTCAGAGACTGCCTCAACGAAAGGCACTTTGTATTCTGTTATTTGTTTTCAACTTCCCTTAGCTATTAGTAAAATATCAAATAATCCAGTTGTCACTAACACTATCAAAATTTGGGTCCAGTTTAGGAAACATTTTGGTTTGCACAGAACTTCTATTCACACACCTATCTTAAATAATCATCTTTTCTCCCCATCTTGCTCTGACCCTGCTTTTCGAATCAGTTAAGGTCAGTTAACGGACTTGTCGAGCTGAATGATTTGTATGAAGATGGGGTGTTTGCATCCTTTCCGTCTTTGTCCGCTAAGTACAATCTGCCCAATAGTCATTTGTTTCGTTTCTTTCAGATTAGACACTTTGTTCAGAAGCTGTTTCCCCACTTTCCCAACCGTCCGCCTGAATGCCCTCTTGATCATTTTCTCACTTTAGGTGCAGGCCAGAAACATCTAATTTCAGTTATTTACGACTTAATAAGTACACTTAATGTAGACCCTACTGTTTCTCTGAGAGAGTTGTGGGAGAATGACCTGGGTGTTTCTATTACCGATGATCAATGGGACGAAATTCTACGATTAGTTCATTGCTCTTCCATATGTGCCAGACATGGTCTATTGCAATGTAAGGTGCTCCACCGAGCTCATCTGACTCATGCCAGATTGGCAAAAATTTTCCCAGATATGAGTGATGCTTGTCATCGTTGCAAGCAGTCTCCTGCTAATCATCTTCATATGTTCTGGAGCTGTCCTCGGATGACAGACTTTTGGTCCAATGTTTTTGATACACTTAATAATGCTCTTAACATAGAGTTGGACCCTAACCCCTTGACTGCTCTTTTTGACATTCCTTCGAGACCTGACTTGACTATCTCATCTCGCCAGGTTATTGCCTTTACTTCTGTATTAGCTAGACGAGCCATTCTTCTTAAATGGAAACATGTGTCTCCCCCATCACACGACAGGTGGATCCAAGAAGTTTTTAGCTATATAAACCTTGAGAAGTTAAGATTTTTGCTTTCAGGATCCCTTAAAACTTTTCAGAAGACCTGGGAACCTGTCCTAGACTACATAAAAGGTTTACTGTGTTCTTCTGACACTAATGCTATTACACAATAATTGACTGTTACTGGAAAGAGGAAAGACCAATACTAGAGAGAGGAATGTTTATTTTAATCTATTTATTTTCAATTATTTGGTTATGATGATTTTTATTTTTATTTTTTATTTATTTATTTAATTTTTTTTAATTTATTTATTGTGGGTGGGAGGGTTCTGGAAGGGTTTAAATTGAGACAGTCTGTAATTTCTTACTTTTAATTGAATGTTTCATTATGTGTTGTCTTGTTAAATACCAATAAAAATAAATAAATTAAAAAAAAAAAAAAAAATCTCAAAATAATTTATGACGGATGACGGAGTATTTCTGTGCCAGTTTTTTCCGAGTATGGCCCTGTATGATGTCATAAAGGGCTTGTATAGGCACTTCTCCCAGAAGAGCGAGCGCACATATACATCAACCAGAGCGAGAGCAAGAGCAATGCCCATCAACGTGCAAGTTCAGTTGAATTTGAGGAGCTAGGAAGAGCATCATAGTCTAGTATTTGTCACTGAATCATAGCCATTACTGTCTTAATTAGCCCCTTTGTTGCGCTTTGCCACATTTGAAAAAATGGGATTTCGGCCTAATGATAGAAAAAAATATTATGACGACAAGACGATCATCCGCATCGTGCAGGTATATGCGCCGACCACATCAGCCGAGGACGACGAGATCAAGCAGTTCTATGAGGACGTCGAAGCAGCCATCGTACCCTGCGCAACATACCACATCCTGATGGGCGACTTCAACGCCAAGGTGGGGCGGGGGCTTGACAAAGAGAAGTTCGCCGGCCCCTTCAGCAGTGGCAACTGGAACGACCAGGGCGAGCGGCTGGCAGCCATGGCCGAGTCCAGTCGGCTCTACATCGGCAACAGCTTCTTCCAGAAGCGCCTCGGCCATTGCTGGACGTGGCTATCGCCAAACGGCACTACGAAAAACGAACTCGAGGGCCCTCTGCAGCCACCTCCGCCTCCTCCAAGACGTCTCTGTCATCGGCAAAGCATTCTGCACAGGTAGAAACCACCGACTGCAGCGTGCCAAACTGACCATCGACTCCAGGATGGAGAAGCACGCACTGGCAGCCAGCAACCAGGCACAACGGCAGACAGCTATTGACCTGATCATCTTCCGGCACTACAGTGCCGACAGTGCCGACTGGGCGCAGACCAATGAGGACATCACAAGCGACTGGGACCAGTTCACAGAGTGGCTGTGAAAGGCACGCAACATTGCTGCAAAGCCATGCACAAAAGACCAGACCAGCAGAATATCGGACAACACCAAAGCCCACCTGCTGAAAAGGCGGCAAAAGAGAATGCGCTGACCATGTGGAATACGGTCTGCTGTGCAAGCTGGTCAGGGCGTTGCTCAAAACAGACCTGGAACAGTACAAGTGCAGCCCGCCTGCAAGCGGCGGCCGAGCAGAAGAGGAGTTTGAAGAAGTGCAGACAGCTGATGCAGCTGAAGCACGGTCAGGTGCTGGCGCTAAAGACACCAGACGGATGGACGAGAAGAACCCGGCTGGGCATGCAGCCGTTTCTACACGGACCTGTTTGCCAGCAAGATGCCAGTCGACCCGCACATAATGCAGCACAACGCCATACCAGCCATCCCGTCAGTGTTGACCAGTGAGGTCAGGCACGCTATCCAGAACATCCAGAAAGACCGGGCGCCAGGGCTGGACAGAATTGAGGCCGTGCTACTCAAGGAGGGCAGACCAACGCTCTGGGCAGCATTGACCAGCCATTTCAGCCACTACATGGCACAGAGATAAACACCAGATTAATGGAAGACGGCCAAGACAATGCTGCTGTACAAGAAGGGTGGCCGCGAACAGCTGAGCAATTATCGGCTCATCTGGCTCCTGCTGACCACGTACAAGGTCTTCACCAAGGTGCTGTACAACCGACTAGCCAAGCAGTTGAACGAACAACAGCCACCCGAACAGGCCGGCTTCCGGTCTGGCTTTAGCACAATGGACCACATCCACGTGCTGAATCAACTACTCGAATGCTGCCGGGAGTACAAGATGCCCTTGGCGCTGGCCTTCATAGACTACGAGAAGGCCTTCGACAACATGGAGATCAACGCCGTACTGCTCACTCTCCAACAACAGGGCGTCACCGACGAGGATGTGGCCCTTTTGCAGGAGCTGAACAGCGGATGTGCCACTAACATCACCCTGTTCGACCGGCCACTGTGCACCCTCATCGCCAGAGGCGTCAAGCAGGGCGACCCCATCTCGCCCAAGCTGTTCACGGCGTGTCTGAAACGTGTCTTTCGACAGCTCGACTGGGACAACAAGGGTATCAGCGTTAACGGCCAGTGGTTCAGCCATCTGCACTTCGCCGACAACATCATCCTAATTGGCGAGTCAGTGCATCTGCGACTCGACCAGCTCAACCAGGCCGGCGCAGCGGTCGGCCTGAAGATGAACCAAGACAAAGTGGATGCACAACCCCCAGGCTGCCAACAACAACATCCTTATCGGCCAGAAGGAGATCGAGCAGGTCGACAGCTACGTCTACTAGGGGTGCATGATTCAGAAAATTTCACGATTCGATTCGATACCGATTTTTAGTCTCAAGATTCGATTCAAAATCGATTCTCGATTCAAAAAACGATTCACAGTATGTAAATGTAGTTGACTTTTTCCTGTGTGATTGCAGTAGACATACAATTTAAAAGAAAAGAAATAAATTAAATGAAATTTGATATTACTTTGTCTTCATAAAAACTTTTGCAACTAAACAGCGTGCCAAGCTTTGGCCAGCTTTCAAATACATTTAATTCAAGTTTAAATTAAAACTTAAATACATTTTTTTTTTTTTTTTTTACATTTAGCTTTAAAGTGCTGTAGTCAGATCAAACAAACAATACTGCTAAATGTAGTTTAAGGAGTAGGCTATTGACGGCAAAATAGGCTACAGAATATTTCGTTCTGTATTGACAGGTGCTATTTTTGAAAATCGATTAAAAAAAATACAATAAGCCTACATTATATCTGCATTTATGTCAAAACCTAGACTTTCAAACATCAAAATGTCATTTATTAATATGAATATTCGTGTCAAAATTACATATAAACATTCTATTTTGCCTGGAAACGCTTCCAACACGCTTGCGTGTCGCGAGAAAAATAGGCGTCGGTTCTATTTCTAGCATGCACGCGTTTCCCGCACGACTCGGGCCACACCCATGTCACGCAGGCTGTGTGCAAGCTCTAAGGCCGGTGACACACTGGCTGCGTGGCGTGAGCGTGCCGTTTCTGTTGCGTGTCAGCTGCATGGCGTTTTCCATGTCTTTGCACACCAGAAGCGTGTCTGACGCGGCGCTGCTGCTGCTAGGTGACATATGATAAGCCTCAATCGCCACCACACAGCCAGCCAGCCTTCCTTCTGCTCCGCTTCTGCTCCGCTTCTGCTGCAATTCTTCTTTTGGCTATGACAAGAGTGTGCAGGCGTAAGTGTGAATTCGATGCAGCGCCATCAATGGGAATGGCAAGCTAAACTCATTTCAGGACAATACTAAAAAATATATATTTAAAAAAATAAAATAATCGATTTTTGGAATTCTATGAATCGATTTTGAATCGGTAAAGTTTGAATCGCGATTCATATGTGAATAGATTTTTTTGCCCACCCCTAACGTCTACCATGGCCAGGAGCTGACTGCTGGGCACAAGAACAACCGCGAGCTGGCATGCCGACGGAGGGCCGTCTGGGCCAGCTATGCGTCCATAGCAGAGGTGGTCTCCAACACGGACGAACAAAACATTGGCAGAGACTGGATAGCTCTGGTCAGGGACCGAAAAGCCTGGTGAAGTTGTTCTGGCCAGCGTCGAAAGACCGACATACAGGCCGATTGAAGATTGAATTGAAAAAATATGGTACTTAACGTAAGCATCAGCATTGCTGAAAGGGCATTCTGGTTTATTTAATATTGTTTAAATTTAAGTCAATGAAGATCAGAGATAGGAGAGATATATACTTACTTTCCAAGAGCGAAGACTGTAGTTGCTATGGTGATGTTTTGTTGTTTGTAGATTGAATCAATCAATGTTGGATCAAAAGTTCCTTCCCGTACAACTGGGGCCAACCATGGTGACAAGGGAAAAAATTTGCCATCTGGGCTGTTTTTTAAATGAGGAAATTCACATATATATGCATCAAATCCAAATCCAAATACATAGTAGTATAAAAGAAAAATATATGTATAAAAAATGTTCTTACCCCAGTACACTGGGCTGGTTGTAAGAAAGCCTGTAAAAAAATAAAAAAATAAATTCAGTTGGGAACAGTTGTGATGTCTTGTCATTATCTTAACGCAAAACTTGTCATTCAACATTTTGTAACGTCTGTTGTGTCTTACAGTGGGCTGAACTTGGATCTTAAAGGTTGTATCAGTGATTTCAGGCACAAACATAAATTATCACATTCATCTAATCTTTCCTAACGATCCGCTAGCTTCCCGCCCCATAAGCATGCCGTCAAAAAAACGCGTCTCTGTAGGCAGCCTAGGCTCTGAGATCTGCACACAAAAACAATTGGTTTCACCAACCACTCAAAACCAAAACAAATAGTGTTCCAACCAATCACCGACAGGGGGAGGGTGTTGTGAGGTTTTGTGCTCGTGCACGGCTGCACGCGAAGTCGGAGCTGAAGAAGAAGCCTCACAACACCCTCCCCCTCCCCCTGTCGGTGATTGGTTGAAACACTATTTGTTTTGGTTTTGAGTGGTTGGTGAAACCAATTGTTTTTGTGTTTTACGTTTAAAAACCCTGATGGTAACCCTGATTCCTGATGGTTTAGATGAGAACTACTCAAGTCGCCCCCTGTCGTTTCAAAGAATAGTACAACGGCGAGCGCGTCAAGTATAAACGCATCGTCCGTTTGGGGAGGTGCGCGCGCAGTCAGCGGAGACTCGCGCTGCGGAGCCAGGCGAAAGTATAAACAAGGCTTAAAGGGATACTTCACCTCTGGAAAGATGAATGTGTATTTAAAATGGGTCATTTATGTAGAAGAAATGTGAAATTATTTTTGAATTTGGAGCTTTCTAGACTGAGAAAAGCCAGAAAATGTATTTTTTGCTTATGTGGATGAAAGACAACAACTCCAGAATGCACTTGCTTCGCTACCCTAGGAGGCCACTCCCAAGCCACACCTACCGGTAAGAGAGCGCAGTTAAACAACAAGACTAGGCTACTAGTGAGTCTCCGTGGCGAGTCTGCCCGGGATTTCGAGATCGCCCAAAATGTCCGGGATTCAGCTTTTGCGTTCTACAGTCGCCATTCATTATGTTTACTGTGGCGAGCAGGACAAGACTGAGGGCCGTGGCAGAACGGCGCAAGGCCGGTGGTGTGATTACTGATGAGCGGCACCTGTGAGACACACCGGTCTCGTATCTCTCACGGAGGAGCGGGAATTTTCTTAGTAATGTTAAAATGCACATCAACCGATCACTTGTTTAGCGTTCATGTAAACACTACATTCAGATTCACCAATCAGAATGAATTCAGTTAGATTGAAACAAAAGGTGTGCATGTAAACAATGAATGGCGACTGCAGAGAAAGCAGAAGCCGAATCCCGGACATTTTGGACGATCTCGACGGCCGGACATGTCCGGGAAAAAGAGGATGGTAACCCCTACTACCCAGCTTTCGCCACAGAACAAGAGCCTGCTAGCTTAGCTTCCAAAAAAAAAGATGGCTGACACTATGTGTACATTCTGTGAGTGAGATCCCACTCTCTATGGGCGGGTTGAAAACATGCGGGACAGTCCCTACTACTGGCTGTAGTCTTTAGCCTCTGGCCAAAAAATCCTCCTATGACGCAAAATGACGATTGTTGTGTCATCGGAGGATTTTTTCCAGACAAAAAATACATAAATCTCTCGTCTCAGGGGGATATGAGGGTGGAAAGCATGGTAATTTGAAAATACTACAGGTTTTCTACTAATACAAAGCTTAATGCTAAACCATGAAGTATCCCTTTAAGGATATGCCGAAGGGTATGCGCGCAACACACAGCCTACGACGTAGCTACGGCGGGAGTTTGACGCAGAAGTATAAATTGGGCTTAAGTGTACATCTGTTTTACAAAATGTGCCTTGTCTTAATGTAATTCATGAACATATCCTTCATAAACTTTTAATGTAATGCATTTATGTGTTTCTTATTAGTCTGCAGCCGAAACGTATTATTATCATAAATAGTTCTATAATTAATTTTCAATCTGTACAAAACCACTAATACTAATACTACATGTAAAGTTTTTATACAGTAAGACAATTGTGATTGTGATTTTTTTATTCATTGTCACCAAAATGGGGCCATTCAAAGCCTTTATAAAGTCTCCTAATGGCTGACACAACACATGCAGGTAAGGGTCAAATATTAGCTTTGCTATTGCCTGATACATGATAATAATCTGTACAATATTATGATCTGAGCATAGTGTTATATATATAGTCAGCTAACATGTATATATCTAAGCTAACACTGGTTTCTCACCAAGACACCTGCCCTGTTCTCTTCATACCACAACTGAATTGGTCTTCTGTGACCGTTGTTCTGTCTAATTCCGGCCTGTCCCTGCTCTCTGGTTTCTATAGCAGGCTCATAATTATATGGCTGTGGTCCGTCATACGAGTAAACATTTGCAATTTCCTCAGCGTCCGAACTGTCATTGTGATCCATTGCTTTCATTGTTTAAATTGGCCGCACTCCCTCCTCTTACGTCACTTCCGATTTTGGCGATTTTCAGATGCGATTTTTTAGAATCTAGTTCCTACATTATTTTTCTATATTTAGTCACTGGGTACTCTAACCTGCAAAATGCCCTTTAAGATTATTTTTAATATGGCAATATAAATACTGCCGCTTGTCAGGGTGTGTGCAGGCAGAAGAAGACGAGGAAGGCAGATGGCTCCCAGAAGGCTCCAAAATGTTTACTTACAAATATAACTCAAGCGATACAAAATGGCAGGATACTAAGTTGTGATGTTACGTATGACACTGAAGCTTCGATGTGCGTATCGCACACGCGACACAATTTCTAGTGAAGCCCCGTATCGGGGTGTGTATTGGTTTACTAGAGTCACATGATTGACGACAAATGAAGCCTCACTTTCTGTCCAATCACGTGCGCGTTTCGCTTTGGGTGTCAGAAGGCTCGAACCCCAGATCTTATTTAACGAGTCATTGTTGTCTCAGTCTGGTTGATTGGTTTGTGAGGAGAGAAAATGAATTTATTCAATGAACAAATCAGACACAAACATGTAAGGCTTTTATTTGTACACATAACATTGAAACTATGGAGTGTGTTGTGGTTGCTTCATCTGCCAGAGCTTCTAACACAGGCTTCTGGCTGCTTTATTTTAAATAAGCACCAGATGGCGCTGTTCTCGACACTCTCGAAGCTTTGAATCTTTTCCAGGAAGTCAGGAGAAAGCCTCAGTGATTCATGAGGCTTCATTTCCCCATCCTTACATGATACACACACAAATTTGTGACGTTACATAGACGAGAACGGACCAAGACTGACTGAACAGAGGGAACTAAATACAGACACTGATGAACACAAACCAGGTGACACAGATGAAGATAATGAACTAATGATGGTAGATATGGCAACGGATGAGTGGCGGGAAAACAAAAGACATGTGACTAACAAGGCTGAACAGAAACACAACAGTTACACCGCTTTCTTAAGGTCTATATTAGCCTATACAAAGGAACTGAGCTTTACAACAAAGGAACTGAACTTTACTACAAAGGAATTGAACATTAATACACGCAAACTGAACTTTATTACAAAGAGATTTAACTTTATTGCACACCAACTGAACTTTATTAAAAAGTATTATACACCTTGAAGTGAATTCAAACTGAGTTGCAGTATCAAATTCTTCATACTGATTAATGTTTTATTGTTCTTTGTTTTGATGCGATTGTGTTTGCTTTGCATTTTTTTCTTTCATTTTGTTCATTTTTTTCACTGTTCCAACTACTATTTTTATGTTTGGTGTGTTACACTAAAGCAGGGCTATTCAATTGTCTGTGTTACACTAAAGCAGGGCCCACCAATCATCTCCATGCGGCCCGACGGCACCAACCTCCCTCCTCCTCTTTTCCTGGCGGTGCGGCTAATTCAGTTTGATACTCGCTCCGATTGACCTGAGAAAATTTATACGAATATTTCAGCAGTTATTATATGTGTCCCGAATTTATGTCGACTGAACCAGCGATATAGCAATCATTCGTGAATGAATCATTATTTTGGTTCGACTCTAAACGCGCTTGCATAACGGTCTAAAACTGTTCGGATTCATTCGGACCACTCCGTCACTGAATCATCTGAAGCGGTTTCTCGTTCAGTACAGTATAACAACAAATAGCGATGTTTTCAGTTGTTTCACTAGTTGTTTCAACACGGCCCAGCACGGAGCTGCGTTTACTCCCGGTCCCGGACACTATATTAAACAGCGTTGCGACAACCAGTGGGAAGTGTTTTAGTTCCACAGAAACCTCTCTGTTACAAACCACAAATCACTCGATGATTTAATTAGTATTAAATCGGATGAAACAGCCTCAACATTCCCAATAAGACTGATGAGGAAAGCAGGAGAAACACTGTGGCATGAACGAAATTAGAAGACTTTAAATCCCCTAATCACCCTTACAAACATTTACCATGAATTTACTGTAGTAATTTACCATGGTTGGGCAGAAATGTGCAATATTTATATTGAATACTATGTAGTAATACATAAATATAGTAAATTATATATATATATATATATATATATATATATATATATATATATATATATACACTATAATATTATATAGTATAATAGTAAATATAGTGATTTATATTGCATTAGTTTTATTAGGTGGGTAGAGGAATATATAATTAATGCTTGTTATGAAATTATGTCGGTTTCTTTGTAAAGGTGCGTATAGTTTTTAACTTGTGTTTAGGCATTTTGTATACATTGGGAGTGAGTAGCCTGTGGTTAACAAGTCTCACTGTCAGAATATTTTCATTTAAGCATAACAATTATAAATAAAATAATTATTATTTCTCACCAACAGCTATAAGTTTGTATAAATAATTTATTTGTTCCAAGGAAAATAGTTGTACACAGCTGTAAATTATCAAGTTTTTTATTTATTATGGTTTTATATATTTGCATAGGCTACTGTTGGGTACCACATTTCCAAGTAAATACCACACTTTTTTAGGGTTACTTTAACTTATTTATTGAAACTGTTATGTTTCAATAAATAAGATAAACCCCCAAACCAACCCACCGGCCCACCTCAACTTTTCGATTTGATAATGCGGCCCTCGAATGAAACTAATTGAATATCCCTGCACTAAAGTGTTTCTGTATTCAACACCTGGTCTCCAGCGTAAGTTTTATATCTTTCTACCCCACTCCATTAGAACCTAGAACTGGTCCAGTAGCGTAAGTGTTGTGTTGGAGGATGCTGGTGCTACACAAGTCACAATAAATTAGAGCAAAACTGTTGAAGGAAGTTTTGTACTCACCCATGTGGTGATTGCAACTGAGAATTTTCCTGGTGCTCTTTTTCTTGTCTAAGAAATAGGAGATACAGCAGTGAATGTTTGTGTTGTGTAATAACTTTGTTGTGTTTGTGTGTTTTTATTAGCATGTGGATGCATGTGCAGGCTTACTGCACAGTATACATCATTAGCAATTGCAATAATGCATGCATTTGCCAGGTAGAAGAACATGTGTGATGGAGCTACTAACACATTACAACTAACATGTAACCTACCTTAATAACTGTGGGGAGTGGTAAACCTCTAATGGTCCAAATAACCAGTGTTGGGCAGTAGCGTCTCTACAAGGGGACTCGGGGACAGAAGACTCGAGTTCGGCAGGATTGACTTGAAGGTCAGTCTTGGCGGGCATGACGTGAACAGTCTCTGGCTCAGCCGGCATGACGTTGAACAGTCTCTGGCTCGGCGGGCATGACGTGATGCGCGAGCTCTGGGTTGGACGGGACCAGCAATGAGGGCTCTGGGCTGGATGGGACCAGCGGTGAAGGCTCTGGGCTGGACAGGACCAGCGGTTAAGGCTCTGAAAAAAAGTCAGTCAAGTCCACTTCTTCAGGACTTTGAATGGGGACGGAAACAGGAGGCTCTGGACAGGTGGTTACAGCAGGATGAGACTCCGGCCTCTCGACAACTCCCACAGTGAGGGAGAATCCACATTACCCACAAGATGCGGTCGATGAACTCGACAAAAGAGAGGTGAACATCTCCCAACAGCAGCATCTGGGTGAGTAGATAGTCCATCCTGCTCCAGAACTGTTGTTTGAGAGATTCCTCATCCCAGCTCACGTCCTGATAAAGGTTGAGGGTAAACCTCCACATAATCTTCTAGCGAGCGACCGTTTTGAGATATCCAGTCTTCCACGTTCATTTTAAATTGGTCCATTCTTCTGTCGGGGTGTGTGCAGGCAGAAGAAGACGAGGAAGGCAGAAGGCTCCAATACAAAGTTAAGGATGGCTGAAGCGAAACAGTCGTTCCGAAGCTTTGCGAGATCCCGAAGCGCAGATGTGTCGAAACACTGATCCGAAGCGTGATTCGAAACACCCATGTCACGTGACTATGACCAAACGAAGCCTCGAAGTGTTTCACGTTCAGCCCCGACAAAACGTTGCACAACGTTTTTTAAACAGAAACGATGATGCGTTGAACACACTGTTCTGATGACGCAAGAGTTGCAACTATGGCAGCTGAGAAGGCCATTCTTTGTGTTCTTTGTGAAGAATTTTCGGAGCCTGATGAAGTCGGTATAAATATGTGTTTAATACTACAAAATATGCCCGATGTTACAGTTACTGCACTTGCCGCCCAGAACAAAAGAGAACATCCCAATCGAGTGAAGGGATTTCTGAAACTGAAATGGAAGCACGTCTTACCTAATTCAGACTAAAACGCATCTATTTAGCCTCACATACTGACTTTATTTGTAGTTCATACTGTTTTAATACCCTGTATTTTCTTTCTCATTTTTAGTAAAAGCACTTAATTACCAGTTTATTTCTATACCAAATGTCATACACTTGCAATGAAGCTAAAAATATAAACAATTACATCATTATGTTGATATCCTATATTTTTACAATAAAACTTACGACAAACATGTCTTCTAATATCCTCAGTTGTTGCGTATACCGAGCTGCATCGAACACATTTGTAAATTACTTTCCTTGAACCCATTGTGCGAGTTCACTTTAATACTGCATGCTTTATATACATGTTGCTGCTGATTGGACTGCAGTTCTGACACACCCACCAAACAAGAGAAAACGTATCTCAAACCCCGTTGCACACCGGTGCACGCCGTTTCCAGGAAACATGACGTTCAACCCGGAAACCGTAGCAAAACGTTGCGCACCGTTTTGAACTTGAACGTGCCCCAGGTGTGGTCCGCCGAATCAGCGTTTGATTGGAACGGTCGGGAACAGACCACACAATCGCACATCTGTATAAAAGTGAAATAAACGCATTTTGACCTCGTGGGTTTTTGTGAGAGGATTTTTTCAAAGGCTGGAGAAATTATCTGTAAAAAAAGAAGTAGGCTAAGTCCTTCCACAGCAGATAAATTAATATTTTTTAATAAAAATCTCTAAAAAAGTGAGACATTGTGGCTTGATTTCTTTTATTAATATTCATTTTTCATGACCAAAATAACATTATGCACAGTGAGGAGCCTATAGGTTAGAAGCTTCACATATTAGAACATTATAATAATAAAAAAACAACACATTTTTTTAATGGCTCGTCAAGGTTGTTTCAGATCAACACCTGCAAGTGACTAGGTGTCACCGTTGAGACGGGTGTCGGATTGATTCGAAGCCTCGAAACAATATGGCACATTTGGTTCAACTGTTTCATTGGTTCACGAGGCCTCGATTTTGCCATCACTATACAAAGTGTTTACTTACAAATATAACTCAAGCGATACAAAATGGCAGGATACACACACAGATTGTGACATTACATAGACGAGAGAACGGACCAAGACTGACTGAACAGAGGGAACTAAATACAGACACTGATGAACACAAACCAGGTGACACAGATGAAAATGATTGACATGACACAGGTGAAGATAATTAACTAATGATGGTATTATGGCAACGGATGAGTGGCTGGAAAACAAAAGACATGTGACTAACAAGGCTGAACAGAAACACAACAGTTACACCTCTTTCTTAAGGTCTTATTATCACTTTATTAAAATTAAGAAAAAGAGATGGACAAATGTTTACTTTCACGAGCCGTCACGTATTTTGAATTTGCAGCAGGAATCCCTTAAGTGAGAACGAGAAGTTTAAAGCTTACAGGCTTCCGTACGTCCACTGCCCACAGTGTCTTCTGGTATTTTTAATGGTTCGATTCTCTCAAGTCTGCGGCTGCATCTGAAAACTGATAAATGCTAAAGTCGGAAGGCATCAAGGCACATCCGAATGCAATGCTAGTTTCACTTCCTGTCCCATATTCTTCTAGAAGCACATTTGTGAGGTTGGGCACTGATGTTAGACGAGAAGGCCTGGCTCGCAGTCTCCGCTCTAATTCATCCCAAAGGTGTTCTATCGGGTTGAGGTCAGGCCAGTCAAGTTCCTTCACATCAAACTCGCTCATTCATGTCTTTATGGACCTTGCTTTGTGCACTGGTGCGTAGTCATGTTGGAACAGGAACATCCCCAAACTGTTCCCACTACGTTGAGAGCATGAAATTGTCCAAAATGTCTTGGTATGCTGAAGCATTAAGAGTTCCTTTCACTGGAACTAAAGGGCCAAGCCCAACCCCTGAAAAACAACCCCACACCATAATCACTGACCACCAAACTTTACACTTGGCACAATGCAGTCAGGCAAGTACCGTTCTCCTGGCAACCGCCAAACCCAGACTCGTCCATCAGATTGCCAGACAGAGAAGCGTGATTCTTCACTCCAGAGAACACGTCTCCACTGCTCTAGAGTCCAGTGGCAGCGTGCTTTACACCACTGCATCCGACGCTTTGCATTGCACTTGGTGATGCAGCTGCTCGGCCATGGAAACCCATTCCGTGAAGCTCTCTATGCACTGTTCTTGAGCTAATCTGAAGGCCACATGAAGTTTGGAGGTCTGTACCTATTGACTCTGCAGAAAGTTGGTGACTTCTCGTGAAAGTAAACAACGAAAATCACGCTCTGTGATTTTACTTGGCCTACCACTTCATGGCTTAGTTGCTGTTGTTCCTAATTGCTTCCACTTTGTCATAATACCACTAACAGTTGAACGTGGAATATTTAGTAGTGAGGAAATTTCACGAATGGACTTGGAATTGCAAAGGTGGCAACCTATCATGGTACCACGCTTGAATTCACTGAGCTCCTGAGAGCGACTCATTCTTTCACAAATGTTTGTAGAAGCAATCTGCATGCCTAGGTGCTTGATTTTATACACCTGAGAC
This sequence comes from Abramis brama, assembly GCF_963993115.1. Taxonomy (NCBI): domain Eukaryota; kingdom Metazoa; phylum Chordata; class Actinopteri; order Cypriniformes; family Leuciscidae; genus Abramis; species Abramis brama. Next base: position 59,782,398 of record NC_139965.1, on the reverse strand, counting down.
CATAGAAGTGATTGGAACACCTGAATTCAATGATTTGGAGGGGTGTCCCAGTACTTTTGGCAATATAGTGTATCTTTATGCTATGAAAGATTCGTAAATAGTTAACGTTTTGTAGCTGTAAAAACGTAATAATGCTACGTATGTTGCAGATACGTCCATATTATAAATTTCACCATCTATCCAAACGTAAAAAAGTAAGTTTTATGTCTTTGAAAATTACGGATTATTACCTACGTTTTAACAATGAAACCAGGCTGGTAGTGCACATGCATAACACACATCATTTGTAAAGTAACGGTCGAAGAGGAGAAGAGGCAGACAGATTGAGTGTAACTTGTAAAAGTGTATTTAAAATCTTTAAAGAGGAAGAAATAATAATACTTATCTGGTCTGCATCCTAAACTGAACAATTTGGGGTGAATGACATTTGTTTGGTCAGGTTTTATGTTAGAGTTAAAACTGTATGACGCTGGACAAAGATTCTTCCATGATATGTGTGTGTGTGTGTGTGTGTGTGTGTGTGCGTGTGGAGAAGACGTGCATGACAAGAGAACTAAGATGAACTTAGACTTGAGACTTTTTCCAGGTTTTCCCTGAACTAGATTGGATCTGACTTTTTTTTTTTTTTTTTTTTACATTACTCACGATCAAAACTATATTACTATGGAACTGTGCTTTACAACAAAGGAACTTAACTTTACTACAAAGGAATTGAACATTAATACACGCAAACTGAACTTTATTACAAAGGAATTTAACTTTATTGCACACCAACCGAACTTTATTACATGAACTGAAAAGTATTATACACCTTGAAGTGAATTCAAACTGAGTTGCAGTATCAAATTCTTCATACTGATTAATGTTTTATTGTTCTTTGTTTTGACGTGATTGTGTTTGCTTTGCCTTTTTTTCTTTCTTTTTTTCCATTTTTTCACTGTTCCAACTACTATTTTTATGTTTGGTGTGTTACACTAAAGTGTTTCTGTATTCAACATCTGGTCGCCCGATCTCATGAAAGTGCGTATCTATAGCACAAATTATATTTCTTGTATCATTTATACGCCAAAACAAGTTTTTGCGTACATATGATACGCACTTTATGGCGTGTAATACGCACGCCCTCCTCACCCCTAATCCTACCCAAGGGGTTTACAGTGCGTATCATTTGAACGCAAAAACTCGTTTTGGCGTATAAATGATACGAGAAATATCATTCGTTCTATAGATACGCACTTTCATGAGATTGTGTTGGTTTTATATCTTTCTACCCCACTCCATTAGAACCTAAAACTGGTCCAGTAGCGCAAGTGTTGTGTTGGAGGATGCTGGTGCTACACAAGTCACAATAAATTAGAGCAAAACTGTTGAAGGAAGTTTTGTACTCACCCATGTGGTGATTGCAACTGAGAATTTTCCTGGTGCTCTTTTTCTTGTCTAAGAAATAGGAGATACAGCAGTGAATGTTTGTGTTGTGTAATATAACTTTTGTTGTGTTTGTGTGTTTTTATTAGCATGTGGATGCATGTGCAGGCTTACTGCACAGTATACATCATTAGCAATTGCAATAATATTATATTAACATATATATGCTCGCGATGTTTTCAGCCTATATGGACATGAATGCATGAACTTCATCTACACAGCCGTTTTGAGAGTCACTTCAGGAGCATTTTAGCTTGATTTGAGAAAAACTATTGTCATATCATAAAAACACAGATAGACTCAAAGGTCTACACGGCAACCCTTAAAAATAAAAGTTTGGTTTAACCTTTGAAGAAAGCTTTTCTTTCATGATTTCATGATTTCAATTAATTAGACATGCTTTTTGATTTCTAAAATTAAATCTAACCATTAAAATGGGAGTTCAAAAAAAAAAAAAAAAAAAAAAGAATACAGAAAAATTAAAACGGAAAAAATAAAACTGATTTCATAGCCCCTACAACCAGCTTTTTGGTGCATTACCACCACCTTCTGCTCCGGACGGTGGCATCACGTACCAATCTCAATCCTTGGGCTGACATGTGAAAAATTTACTTAATGGAAAGATGCACACACTCTCGACACCTGGTTTTGTTATAGTTTATAGTTTGTTTGTTATATAGTTATATGGTTTTATATAGTTATGTTATTTGTTGTTGTTGTTGTTGTTTGTTGCCAAATTGGTTTGGAACAGTTGTTAAATAAAAAATTGGACTGAGAAATTATGCCTGCCTATCTGTTTGACTGACAGTTTTATTTATCACTGAGATAGCATTGACTTGGAATGAAGTTGGTTCAATATAAAAATATAATTTTAAAAAATAGCTTAGATGTAGTAAACTACTTTTGCCATAATACTGTAGCTTAGCTTGCTACATTTCCCAGGGTGGTAGCTTCAGAAGCTACATTTAATGTAGGCTAACTGCTAGCTTAGCTCACTACATTTTCCGAGTATCTTGCCCAACACTGCCAATAACATAATCAAACAATATTTAAGATATACACATGTGCGTATACACATTTGTATGTTTAGAGAGTTTTACTTTTTCGTTCTAATATAATATACTATATAACAATATATACAATTAAAACTGCTACTTAGCTATATTTGTTTATATTAATTGTTTTAGCATAAAAAAATATATTACAAATAAACTAAAACATTCTAAATGTTTAAATTCCAAGTCAAGCTTGATTTCCGTCTTTTTTAAATAACATTCATTATGTCAGCATGACATAGAAGGAAAGCAAGTTTCATATTCTAAGATCTTGGACCAGGAAAGAATGCAGGTTATAAATGTCCACTACTATTTAATTTTAACCTTTTTTATTTTGTATAATTCTAAAACATTTGTTGCTACTGTTTGTGAACAATTTTTAAAGATCAGGTGTCTTAATATGCATACCACTTGGTCCACATAAAATGTAAATCTATGATTTTTCCACCTTTCCTCTCATCCTCTTTGCTAAGCCTGCTGTTACTCATCGAATTCGGTAGGGCATTCAGCATTTCAGCTCCTAAGCTTTGGAACAAACTCCCACAACACCGAGCTCCGCGCTGTCTCCTCCCTCCAGACCTTTAAACTGATCTCAAAACTCATTTATTTACACTATGCTCTGTTAACCAATTGTATACTTTGGTTTTATTTTATTTGTAACATGATCACTGTCTGTCTGCCTGTTTCATGTTGTTATATCCTGATTGTATATTTGTAACTGTCACTATTATGTAAAGTGTCCTTGGGTCTTAAAAGGCGCTATATAAATAAAAAGTATTATTATTATTATTATTACTCGATGATCCCAAGTTTGGTATGGAGTACTGCAAGGCTTAGTTCTAAAACTGTTGCTTATACATGCAATTTTTTGAAGATATCATTAGGAAACATGGAGTTAGTTTTCACTGTGTAACGGTCACCAGCTGGAGTGCCCTTGAGAACCACCAGAGGGCACTCCACATCCGACTAGTATCATTCACTCACAACTACATTTCCCATCATTCACTGCCCGGACTCATCATCCCTGATTATCACATTCACCTGTGTCTCATCATATTGTTTAGTTCACCCCATATAAGCCTGGTTCACCTCATCATTCCCTGTGAAGTCTTGTATGTGTTGCACTGCATCTCTGAGCATTTCCTTGTTATTCCTTGTTCTTGATCTCTGCCCGTGTCCTGGTTTTCCTGTTTCTGCCTCACCCTCTGGATTTGTCTGTTTGTTGGATTGCCTGCCTGTGTATGACCTTTGCCTGGATTTTGATTACGATTCTGAATAACACTTTAAATAAACTGCATTTGGATCCTCAACCTTCGTGTCTCGGAGCAGTACGTAACAGAAGACTTCGCCAACATGGATCCAGCAGTTTGTCTCTTCAACCTCCGCCAAGGTAACCGTCCAATTGAGGATTTTGTCAAGGAATTTTGTGAGCTTAGCCATGGGGTTAACTTTAATGATGCTGTCTTAAAGGACATTTTTCATAAATGACATTAATGACATTCTTAATTACCTCATGCCTGACAATACCCCTCACTGGACTCTAGTTCAATATATAGACCTTGCCCTTTTGCTGAGCAGCTCATCATTTACTGTGGGCTTTACGGATGTGGAGCTCCGCAAGCTCACAGTAATACCTAAGCCTGAGCTTCTCCACGTCAGTCCTGCCGAGCCTGAGTCACTCCACGTCAGTCCTGCCGAGCCTGAGTCACTCCACGTCAGTCCTGCCGAGCCTGAGTCACTCCACGTCAGTCCTGCCGAGCCTGAGTCACTCCACGTCAGTCCTGCCTCGGCACGTCAGTCCTGCCGAGCCAGAGCTTCACGTCAGTCCTGCCGAGCCAGAGCTTCACGTCAGTCCTGCCGAGCCTGAGTCACTCCACGTCAGTCCTGCCGAGCCTGAGTCACTCCACGTCAGTCCTGCCGAGCCTGAGTCACTCCACGTCAGTCCTGCCGAGCCTGAGTCACTCCACGTCAGTCCTGGCTCGGCACGTCAGTCCTGCCGAGCCAGAGCTTCACGTCAGTCCTGCCGAGCCAGAGCTCCACGTCAGTCCTGCCGAGCCTGAGTCACTCCACGTCAGTCCTGCCGAGCCTGAGTCACTCCACGTCAGTCCTGCCGAGCCTGAGTCACTCCACGTCAGTCCTGCCGAGCCTGAGTCACTCCACGTCAGTCCTGCCGAGCCTGAGTCACTCCACGTCAGTCCTGGCTCGGCACGTCAGTCCTGCCGAGCCAGAGCTTCACGTCAGTCCTGCCGAGCCAGAGCTCCACGTCAGTCCTGCCGAGCCTGAGTCACTCCACGTCAGTCCTGCCGAGCCTGAGTCACTCCACGTCAGTCCTGCCGAGCCTGAGTCACTCCACGTCAGTCCTGCCGAGCCTGAGTCACTCCACGTCAGTCCTGCCGAGCCTGAGTCACTCCACGTCAGTCCTGCCGAGCCTGAGTCACTCCACGTCAGTCCTGGCTCGGCACGTCAGTCCTGCCGAGCCAGAGCTTCACGTCAGTCCTGCCGAGCCAGAGCTTCACGTCAGTCCTGCCGAGCCAGAGCTTCACGTCAGTCCTGCCGAGCCAGAGCTTCACGTCAGTCCTGCCGAGCCTGAGTCACTCCACGTCAGTCCTGGCTCGGCACGTCAGTCCTGCCGAGCCAGAGCTTCACGTCAGTCCTGCCGAGCCAGAGCTTCACGTCAGTCCTGCCGAGCCAGAGCTTCACGTCAGTCCTGCCGAGCCAGAGCTTCACGTCAGTCCTGCCGAGCCTGAGTCACTCCACGTCAGTCCTGGCTCGGCACGTCAGTCCTGCCGAGCCAGAGCTTCACGTCAATCCTGCCGAGCCAGAGACTGTTCACGTCACTTCTGCCGATCCAGAGACTGTTCACATCACTTCTGCCGATTCAGAGACTGTTCACGTCACGCCTACCGAGCCAGTGTCTCCGGACAAGATTGCCACCGCCGAGCCAGTGTCTCCGGACAAGATGGTCTCCGCCGAACCAGTGTCTCCGGACAAGATGGCCGCCGTCGAGCCAGTGTCTCCGGACTAGATGGCCACCGTCGAGCCAGTGTCTCCGGACAAGATGGTCTCCGCCGAGCCAGTGTCTCAGGACAAGATGGTCCTGAGACACTGAATTTTTAAAGATCAGGTGTCTTAATATGCATACCACTTGGTCCACATAAAATGTAAATCTATGATTTTTCCACCTTTCCTCTCATCCTCTTTGCTAAGCCTGCTGTTACTCATCGAATTCGGTAGGGCATTCAGCATTTCAGCTCCTAAGCTTTGGAACAAACTCCCACAACACCGAGCTCCGCGCTGTCTCCTCCCTCCAGACCTTTAAACTGATCTCAAAACTCATTTATTTACACTATGCTCTGTTAACCAATTGTATACTTTGGTTTTATTTTATTTGTAACATGATCACTGTCTGTCTGCCTGTTTCATGTTGTTATATCCTGATTGTATATTTGTAACTGTCACTATTATGTAAAGTGTCCTTGGGTCTTAAAAGGCGCTATATAAATAAAAAGTATTATTATTATTATTATTACTCGATGATCCCAAGTTTGGTATGGAGTACTGCAAGGCTTAGTTCTAAAACTGTTGCTTATACATGCAATTTTTTGAAGATATCATTAGGAAACATGGAGTTAGTTTTCACTGTGTAACGGTCACCAGCTGGAGTGCCCTTGAGAACCACCAGAGGGCACTCCACATCCGACTAGTATCATTCACTCACAACTACATTTCCCATCATTCACTGCCCGGACTCATCATCCCTGATTATCACATTCACCTGTGTCTCATCATATTGTTTAGTTCACCCCATATAAGCCTGGTTCACCTCATCATTCCCTGTGAAGTCTTGTATGTGTTGCACTGCATCTCTGAGCATTTCCTTGTTATTCCTTGTTCTTGATCTCTGCCCGTGTCCTGGTTTTCCTGTTTCTGCCTCACCCTCTGGATTTGTCTGTTTGTTGGATTGCCTGCCTGTGTATGACCTTTGCCTGGATTTTGATTACGATTCTGAATAACACTTTAAATAAACTGCATTTGGATCCTCAACCTTCGTGTCTCGGAGCAGTACGTAACAGAAGACTTCGCCAACATGGATCCAGCAGTTTGTCTCTTCAACCTCCGCCAAGGTAACCGTCCAATTGAGGATTTTGTCAAGGAATTTTGTGAGCTTAGCCATGGGGTTAACTTTAATGATGCTGTCTTAAAGGACATTTTTCATAAATGACATTAATGACATTCTTAATTACCTCATGCCTGACAATACCCCTCACTGGACTCTAGTTCAATATATAGACCTTGCCCTTTTGCTGAGCAGCTCATCATTTACTGTGGGCTTTACGGATGTGGAGCTCCGCAAGCTCACAGTAATACCTAAGCCTGAGCTTCTCCACGTCAGTCCTGCCGAGCCTGAGTCACTCCACGTCAGTCCTGCCGAGCCTGAGTCACTCCACGTCAGTCCTGCCGAGCCTGAGTCACTCCACGTCAGTCCTGCCGAGCCTGAGTCACTCCACGTCAGTCCTGCCGAGCCTGAGTCACTCCACGTCAGTCCTGCCGAGCCAGAGCTTCACGTCAGTCCTGCCGAGCCAGAGCTTCACGTCAGTCCTGCCGAGCCTGAGTCACTCCACGTCAGTCCTGCCGAGCCTGAGTCACTCCACGTCAGTCCTGCCGAGCCTGAGTCACTCCACGTCAGTCCTGGCTCGGCACGTCAGTCCTGCCGAGCCAGAGCTTCACGTCAGTCCTGCCGAGCCAGAGCTCCACGTCAGTCCTGCCGAGCCTGAGTCACTCCACGTCAGTCCTGCCGAGCCTGAGTCACTCCACGTCAGTCCTGCCGAGCCTGAGTCACTCCACGTCAGTCCTGCCGAGCCTGAGTCACTCCACGTCAGTCCTGCCGAGCCTGAGTCACTCCACGTCAGTCCTGGCTCGGCACGTCAGTCCTGCCGAGCCAGAGCTTCACGTCAGTCCTGCCGAGCCAGAGCTTCACGTCAGTCCTGCCGAGCCAGAGCTTCACGTCAGTCCTGCCGAGCCAGAGCTTCACGTCAGTCCTGCCGAGCCTGAGTCACTCCACGTCAGTCCTGACTCGGCACGTCAGTCCTGCCGAGCCAGAGCTTCACGTCAGTCCTGCCGAGCCAGAGCTTCACGTCAGTCCTGCCGAGCCAGAGCTTCACGTCAGTCCTGCCGAGCCAGAGCTTCACGTCAGTCCTGCCGAGCCAGAGCTTCACGTCAGTCCTGCCGAGCCTGAGTCACTCCACGTCAGTCCTGGCTCGGCACGTCAGTCCTGCCGAGCCAGAGCTTCACGTCAATCCTGCCGAGCCAGAGACTGTTCACGTCACTTCTGCCGATCCAGAGACTGTTCACATCACTTCTGCCGATTCAGAGACTGTTCACGTCACGCCTACCGAGCCAGTGTCTCCGGACAAGATTGCCACCGCCGAGCCAGTGTCTCCGGACAAGATGGTCTCCGCCGAACCAGTGTCTCCGGACAAGATGGCCGCCGTCGAGCCAGTGTCTCCGGACTAGATGGCCACCGTCGAGCCAGTGTCTCCGGACAAGATGGTCTCCGCCGAGCCAGTGTCTCAGGACAAGATGGTCCTGAGACACTGAATTTTTAAAGATCAGGTGTCTTAATATGCATACCACTTGGTCCACATAAAATGTAAATCTATGATTTTTCCACCTTTCCTCTCATCCTCTTTGCTAAGCCTGCTGTTACTCATCGAATTCGGTAGGGCATTCAGCATTTCAGCTCCTAAGCTTTGGAACAAACTCCCACAACACCGAGCTCCGCGCTGTCTCCTCCCTCCAGACCTTTAAACTGATCTCAAAACTCATTTATTTACACTATGCTCTGTTAACCAATTGTATACTTTGGTTTTATTTTATTTGTAACATGATCACTGTCTGTCTGCCTGTTTCATGTTGTTATATCCTGATTGTATATTTGTAACTGTCACTATTATGTAAAGTGTCCTTGGGTCTTAAAAGGCGCTATATAAATAAAAAGTATTATTATTATTATTATTACTCGATGATCCCAAGTTTGGTATGGAGTACTGCAAGGCTTAGTTCTAAAACTGTTGCTTATACATGCAATTTTTTGAAGATATCATTAGGAAACATGGAGTTAGTTTTCACTGTGTAACGGTCACCAGCTGGAGTGCCCTTGAGAACCACCAGAGGGCACTCCACATCCGACTAGTATCATTCACTCACAACTACATTTCCCATCATTCACTGCCCGGACTCATCATCCCTGATTATCACATTCACCTGTGTCTCATCATATTGTTTAGTTCACCCCATATAAGCCTGGTTCACCTCATCATTCCCTGTGAAGTCTTGTATGTGTTGCACTGCATCTCTGAGCATTTCCTTGTTATTCCTTGTTCTTGATCTCTGCCCGTGTCCTGGTTTTCCTGTTTCTGCCTCACCCTCTGGATTTGTCTGTTTGTTGGATTGCCTGCCTGTGTATGACCTTTGCCTGGATTTTGATTACGATTCTGAATAACACTTTAAATAAACTGCATTTGGATCCTCAACCTTCGTGTCTCGGAGCAGTACGTAACAGAAGACTTCGCCAACATGGATCCAGCAGTTTGTCTCTTCAACCTCCGCCAAGGTAACCGTCCAATTGAGGATTTTGTCAAGGAATTTTGTGAGCTTAGCCATGGGGTTAACTTTAATGATGCTGTCTTAAAGGACATTTTTCATAAATGACATTAATGACATTCTTAATTACCTCATGCCTGACAATACCCCTCACTGGACTCTAGTTCAATATATAGACCTTGCCCTTTTGCTGAGCAGCTCATCATTTACTGTGGGCTTTACGGATGTGGAGCTCCGCAAGCTCACAGTAATACCTAAGCCTGAGCTTCTCCACGTCAGTCCTGCCGAGCCTGAGTCACTCCACGTCAGTCCTGCCGAGCCTGAGTCACTCCACGTCAGTCCTGCCGAGCCTGAGTCACTCCACGTCAGTCCTGCCTCGGCACGTCAGTCCTGCCGAGCCAGAGCTTCACGTCAGTCCTGCCGAGCCTGAGTCACTCCACGTCAGTCCTGCCGAGCCTGAGTCACTCCACGTCAGTCCTGCCGAGCCTGAGTCACTCCACGTCAGTCCTGCCGAGCCTGAGTCACTCCACGTCAGTCCTGGCTCGGCACGTCAGTCCTGCCGAGCCAGAGCTTCACGTCAGTCCTGCCGAGCCAGAGCTCCACGTCAGTCCTGCCGAGCCTGAGTCGCTCCACGTCAGTCCTGCCGAGCCTGAGTCGCTCCACGTCAGTCCTGCCGAGCCTGAGTCGCTCCACGTCAGTCCTGCCGAGCCTGAGTCACTCCACGTCAGTCCTGCCGAGCCTGAGTCACTCCACGTCAGTCCTGCCGAGCCTGAGTCACTCCACGTCAGTCCTGGCTCGGCACGTCAGTCCTGCCGAGCCAGAGCTTCACGTCAGTCCTGCCGAGCCAGAGCTTCACGTCAGTCCTGCCGAGCCAGAGCTTCACGTCAGTCCTGCCGAGCCTGAGTCACTCCACGTCAGTCCTGGCTCGGCACGTCAGTCCTGCCGAGCCAGAGCTTCACGTCAGTCCTGCCGAGCCAGAGCTTCACGTCAGTCCTGCTGAGCCAGAGCTTCACGTCAGTCCTGCCGAGCCAGAGCTTCACGTCAGTCCTGCCGAGCCTGAGTCACTCCACGTCAGTCCTGGCTCGGCACGTCAGTCCTGCTGAGCCAGAGCTTCACGTCAATCCTGCCGAGCCAGAGACTGTTCACGTCACTTCTGCCGATCCAGAGACTGTTCACATCACTTCTGCCGATTCAGAGACTGTTCACGTCACGCCTACCGAGCCAGTGTCTCCGGACAAGATTGCCACCGCCGAGCCAGTGTCTCCGGACAAGATGGTCTCCGCCGAACCAGTGTCTCCGGACAAGATGGCCGCCGTCGAGCCAGTGTCTCCGGACTAGATGGCCACCGTCGAGCCAGTGTCTCCGGACAAGATGGTCTCCGCCGAGCCAGTGTCTCAGGACAAGATGGTCGCTGCCGAGCCAGTGACTCAGGACAAGATGGTCTCCACCGAGCCAGTGTCTCCAGACGAGATGACCGCCGCCACGTCGCCTGAGCCCTCAGTAGAGATGGCCGCCAACACGGTATCTGTTCCTGAGCCTGTGTCTGTTCCTGAGCCGGTGTCTGTTCCTGTTCCTGTTCCTGAGCCGGTGTCTGTTCCTGTTCCTGTTCCTGAGCCGGTGTCTGTTCCGGTGTCTGTTCCTGTTCCTGAGCCGGTGTCTGTTCCTGTTCCTGAGCCGGTGTCTGTGCCTGTTCCTGAGCCGGTGTCTGTTCCTGTTCCTGAGCCGGCGTCTGTTCCTGTGCCATGGCCGCCTGCAGGGTCGTCTCCTCCCTGGCCGCCTGAAGGGTCGTCTCCTCCCTGGTCGCCTGCACAGCCTGATCCGCCCTGGTCGCCTGCACAGCCTGATCCGCCCTGGTCGCCTGCACAGCCTGATCCGCCCTGGTCGCCTGCACAGCCTGATCTGCCCTGGTCGCCTGCACAGCCTGGTCCGCCCTGGTCGCCTGCACAGCCTGATCCGCCCTGGACTCCCGTCTTGCCGCAGTCTCCAGGTCGTCATCCGCTCCACGGGCCTGGCCCTCCATCCCGCCCCCGGGTCCGCCTCCGCTCCACCTCCCTCCTGAAATTTCAGAGCGTCTGGAAGCTGCTCCTTTGAGGGGGGGCTATGTAACAGTCACCAGCTGGAGTGCCCTTGAGAACCACCAGAGGGCACTCCACATCCGACTAGTATCATTCACTCACAACTACATTTCCCATCATTCACTGCCCGGACTCATCATCCCTGATTATCACATTCACCTGTGTCTCATCATATTGTTTAGTTCACCCCATATAAGCCTGGTTCACCTCATCATTCCCTGCGAAGTCTTGTATGTGTTGCACTGCATCTCTGAGCATTTCCTTGTTGTTGTTATTCCTGGTTCTTGATCTCTGCCCGTGTCCTGGTTTTCCTGTTTCTGCCTCACCCTCTGGATTTGTCTGTTTGTTGGATTGCCTGCCTGTGTATGACCTTTGCCTGGATTTTGATTACGATTCTGAATAACACTTTAAATAAACTGCATTTGGATCCTCAACCTTCGTGTCTCGGAGCAGTACGTAACACACTATTATGCTGATGTAAAATTTGTAAGACCGCATTTTCCATCTTAAAAATATCTCTATACTCTCAGTGTCAAATGCAGAAAAGTTAATTCATGCGTTCATGACCCCCAAGGCTAGATTACTGTAATGCCTTACTGGTCATTAGAGTAATCAAGCAAAAGTGTCCAATAACAGGAAAGAAGCAGAGATAACATAAGTAGTATAAAATGAGGACGTTTTTTTTAATTACTTGGCCATGCTGACAGTAAGTTTGAACTTGCACTAGGCCTATAGTGTAGGCCATGTGCATAAATGTATGCTTCTAAATGCGCTTTTGTATGTGTAAGTGTGTGATTTGAGCGTGTTTCAGTGAGTGCATTAAGAGTGGCAGTACTTACTTAAGGCAGGATCTGTGCTCTTTATATCTGAAACATATATATGGTTATAATGCTGAAATACTGCATGGTCACAATACATTCCCCTAATTCAGGAAAAAAGGGATTACGGTGGGTGAGCTTGTGCAAAACAAAACACAATTCCGAAAACAAAACAACAAATTCATAAACGAAATGACTTGCAATCAAGACTTCAGAAAGTAACGTAGGCCTACAGCAGATCTGCGACAGGAGAGAGTCTATTTGCGTGTGCATAGTGCTGTCTATTTAACCAGCTAATTTAATGTGATTATTATGGAGAAAAAAAACTTTTTATATTAAAATCTTCCTACCATCTGGTTTGGTCAGAGAAAATTTTAAAAGAACACGATCAGGTAAAGTGGGAGAGTGTCGTGTAGAGTAAGAACAGCAGATTCTGCTGGCTGATGGTGATCAATGCAAATTCCTATTGTTAGCATATGTTTCCATGTGAAAGAACTTTGTCTATATAATGAAATGCAACGAGAGGCTCGGGGCGATTCTGTAACCCAGATCAGATCATGTATTTTATAATGTCAAGGTATTGCATCTTCTCTCTTTATTCAAGAGCATTTGATGTTTTCTATCTATTATCTTTGAACTGATTATGAAATTGGCATGATACATTTACCTGACATAATAAATTGTAAACATTTTATTTGATTCTAATCGACTCTGACATTATTTTCAGTAAAGATTTAAAAAGAATAGTCAAACATTCGCTCACATTTAATGATGCACAGATATCATTAAAACCTTTTCATTTATGGAGTCAGATGAAATAACGAGTTAATACATATGAAAAAATAAGACAATATATATAAGACAAAAGCTCATGCAGGGGAATTTTATATCTGGAATTTTAGGGACATTACTGCATTCTAATAGTGGTTTTTTTTGTTTTTTGCATAGTGAGTGACTTTCTCGATAATTTCAGCTCGCAGCCTCGCACATCATAAAAAAAACAACAACAATAATTATCGTAGACGATTCAGCTCTAATATTTACACATGCACACGCGAATCGACTTCCTCCTGCTGTACATTCTGCACGTCTTGATTGACAGATGTCTCGTCCAATCAGCGGTCAGTATTCCATTCGCCACATATACCTACCTTTTTTGTTTTGTCTGACTTGTCGTTGTGTTTTCTGACTTGCTAATTTGTTTTCAGATTTGTCGTTGTGTTTTCTGATTTGTTATTTTGTTTTCAGATTTGTCGTTGCGTTTTCTGATTTGTTATTTTGTTTTCAAAACTTCGTTCAAACACGCCTCCACAAATCTACATCAGTATGTGGGGGCATAGTTTCATAACTGGACAAATGTATATGCAAAGAAAGAAGGCGTAACTTTTATTCTCGCTGTATTATTAGGCTTGTTTGAGATTAGCTAAATCTGCGCAGAACCGATCACCGGTGATCACCGGGAGATGCATGCCGGTTAGAAATGTGTCAGAGTGCCTTGCTCTGATGTCATGCTGACGTATCAAAAAAAAAAAATCACGACGGCGGATGTGTCGGGTTCTGCAGTTTCTCTCCACCAAGTGCGCTGATCAAAAGCACGATGGGAAACGACTTGCTGACGACATAGCTTAATGCTCATTGGTTTAAACAACCGTGATGTATTGTTCTCTTTTAAAATGTTTGATTTCAAAACTCTGATTTCATGTTTTATGTGTATAAATTATGAGTGAATATTCCCAAACTTTCTGACAGTATGATCTCTATATGGGTAATGTGATGTCATTTTATAAAAAAAATATTAACATATGTCTGTATTAAAGTAAAAATGATTGATAAACACGTATTTGGAATGGAATTAAATAAGTATTTGGGCGTCTTGTTCATTATATTTATTTTCATATAAAAGCAACAGAACGTCTCGGTTACGTATATAACCCTCGTTCCCTGAGTAGGGAAAGGAGATGTTACGTCAGTGACTGACGAAATTGGGGGTTTCGCTTAGAAGTCTGTCTAAGCCTATCACCTTTGAGTTCTACAAAACGAGCTAATGTCATGGGAGATGCCATGGGTCTGCGGAATTTGCATTTGCATTTGCAACTCTGCCCCACCGCGTGGGTATAAAGGAGGAGCGCTGGCAATCTCGCATTATGTTTCCTCGCTGAGGAGCCGAGACTGAACTCCAGGCCATTTCAGCGGTACAACGGTTGTGGCAGAGGGACGTAACGTCTCTGTTCCCTACTCAGGGAACGAGGGTTACATACGTAACCGAGACGTTCCCTTTCGTACGGTCACTACGTCAGTGACTGACGAAATTGGGGGTCCCATTATAATCACACCTCATCCAGTGCCCTGCGCAAGACTAGCACGGCCGAAGGGCTAGGCTTAACGCAAGAATACCAAGGTACACTGGGTAACATATCCCAGGAGGAATATGTAACAAAATCCAGCCCACAGGGTGGAATGTTTCAACCTCGAGAGAGAGGGCAAGACACAAGTTCGGTGGAGACTTACCGTGGAAATACACGTGGGAGTCACCCAACAGGGGAACCATGCACATGGAACACCTAGCCAATCACAAGGGCTGACCAACCGGGCATGCACTCTGGTGACGGCATTATCAGTGTAGGAGGAACTCCGGGTCTTAGGAAGAAGAACTTCAGTCCGTGGAGTGGAATGGCGCAGCAAGCGATGACACCGTGCGGGTCCTATTACCGGCCACTGGGGGCGAGTACCTGGGAGGACACTGACTCCACTCAGAGAATATAGAATCTCGCGAATGTGTTGGGTGTCGCCCAGCTCTGTAGTTGTCTGTCAGCAAGGCACCATGCGCTAGAGCCCAAGAGGAAGCCTGGTGGAGTGTGCCTTCACACCAAGGGGGCATGGTCGGCCCTGCGTCTGGAAAACCAAGACAATGGCATCCACTATCCAGTGAGACAACCTTTGCTTGGAGAGAGCCTTTCCCTTCAGCTTCCCACCATAACAGACAAAGAGCTGGTCTGAGGTCCTGAAACACTGCGTTCTGTCTACGTAAGCACGGAGGGCACGTACTGGACAGAGCAGTGCCAAGGCTGGGTCTGCCTCCTCCGAGAGCAGCGCTTGCAGGGTCAACATCTGATCTCTGAAAAGAGTGGTGGGAACCTTGGGCACGTATCCAGGCTGGGATATCCTATCCTAGCCGGAATTCCAAACCTGGTCTCGAGAGTGAGCTAGGATCAGCCAGTTGTGGAGATAGTTCAGGATGCAAACCCTGTGTTGCCGACTTGGCCCAAGGGCTGCCTCGACAACTTACGCGAAGAAGCGAGGGGACAGGGCTAACCCAAATGGGAGAACCGCGTACTGATATGCCTGCCCCTCGAAAGCAAACCGTAGAAACGGTCTGTGTCGAGGAAGAATGGAGACATGAAAGTAGGTGTCCTTCAGGTCGATCTCTGCAAGCCAATCCAACGGACAAACGCATTTGAAAATGCGTTTCGCTGTCAACATCTTGAACAAAAGCCTGTGAAGGGATCGGTTCAAGACACGCAGATCCAGGACTGGTCGTAACCCAACGCTTTTTTTGGGTTCAATGAAGTAGAGGCTGTAGAAGCCAGACTTCATCTTGGCTGGAGGGAAGGCCTCGATCACACCCTTCACCAGTAAGGTGGCGACCTCCGCACGCATGACAGGGGCAAAGCCACCTACCATGGTATAGCGGACTTCCCTGGAAGCGGGGAGGATACCGTGCGAACTGAATTGCACAGCCGAACCTGGTCGTTCGCTCAAGCGAACAGGCTGGGAAGCCAAGCTCTCAAGAAATGAACCAACAGGGTCAAGGAACTACAGGTGTACCCACGATGGGGCAGCGAAGCGGAACGACCGGCCCAGACATAGGGATGCATAGCGTCCCGGAGTGGGGGTGTGGTCAAGTTCCGGACGGCTAGCCGTAGGTGTAGAAGGGCCTCAGTCTGCTTCTGGGCGGATGAAAACTGTTGGGCTCAGTCCTCAACCACACCGCCGAAGAACCCAGCCTGGGACATGGGGGAGCTGAGAAAACGAGTTCTCAGTCTCCTGCACATCAACCTGGTTTAGCCCTAATGGCGTTCCTGGACCACACGTGTGGACATCACCTGGCCCAAGGATCATGCAGTGACCTACGTTGCCCGTAGAGCGAGGTCAGTACATGGGAGGCACAGCGTCCCGGTGGCGTCCTGATGCACGCGTCGCGCCCAGGAACCAATCGCCCAGCCTACAGTGCTCGGGGGAGGGCGGCGCCACTCCAACCAATGCTTTCAGCTGCCCGGGAAAGCATGGCCATCAGCTCTGGATCTGACTCGGCTAACGCTGGCACTCCCGAGGGAGGCAACGCAGTCGGATGCTCATTTCCAGAGGAATCAAGCCTGCCTTGTGATGCTGTGAGTGACATGACATCATCCGCCAGAGCCCCGAATGAAAACACGGGGTCCCCGAGAGGAACCAGGCTCACACGGAAGCTCCACGGCTTGCCCTGGCCACCAGCCAAAGTATCCCTTCTCGAGGAAGAGATAGATTGGTGTGTGGCAGAGGGGACTCTACCCACACGGAGATCATTGAGTCTCGATCTAAACATCACGATGGTCATGTTTCCGCAATAAAAACATGACTCATCCACGAGCGCTGCCGAGCGTGATTAAGCCCAACACGCCAAACAGCGCTCGTGACCGTTAGGCAGATGGATCACTTGCCCACATCCAGAAAACACACAGCTCTTTTAGAGAGAGGATAAAGCTCAGCAGAGTGCTGAAGCACCCAGGGACAAGCACACACACTGTCGGCAGATCACTGCACAGATCAGCAGCAGGCAATGTGATCTTGCTGGAAAGCGCCGTTGCACCAACACACTGGAGAGCCGCTCGTCTCGTAGAGTGAAGATAACTCAGAATGGCTTGTGGGAGTGAAGAAAACTCTTGGCTCCGAAGCAAAAACATAATGCGAGATTGCCAGCGCTCCTCCTCTATGCCCACGCGGTGGGGCGGAGTTGTGCCATGCAAATTCTGCAGACCCATGGCATTTCCCATGCCATTGGCTCGTTTTGTAGAACTCGAAGGTGATAGTCTTCTAAGCGAAACTCCCAATTTTGTCAGTCACTGACGTAACTCGTAGTGACCGTACAAAAGGGAACTTAAATGACATCCAGTTTAAATGCTTATTGGTCTTAGTCACATTTTAGTCATTTTGTCTTTCATAGTTTTAGTCTAGCTTTAATTAACGAAAAGTCATTGCATTTTTTGTCAACTTTTAGTCATTACTTTTAGTCAAACTGCAGTTACCGACATTCATTTTGTTAGCTATTTTATATATATATATTTTAAATATATTTGTATGTCTTTATTAAAAATGTCATTATAATGTTTCTCTCTAGGCCAATTCAATTAAGCTTATGAAAAATTAGAATCAAGGTAACAGGCTGTATTGACATAGCAGTAGCACTTGTGCAATTCTACATATCCCTTTTCCTTAGTTCAGTGGTTCTCCAATTTTTTAGAGTGCCTATTAAAACAAGTATCCCATTCATTTCTAGAAGTAAGCTAATAACTGCTTATGTTTTAGAGGTATTTGCTCAAGATTGTTTTGATGGGTGTAGTTATCACACACAGTTGAAAAACACTCACCTGGCTGAAGTGGAGGTGCAGCCAAAATAAATCAATCTGTGAGGAAACACAATAACAGATCATGAATGATAAAGTGAAGCAGATCATATATTTTCTCAATTGAATTATCAGATTTAATACGCCGATACACATGAACCTGTCACAGTAGTTTGATGAGGTTTTGCAGTGATCTATACTTTAGCAAACACACATTATTGTAGAGAAAAGTTTATAAGGGTTAAATCTGTTCATAAATGCCCAGCAGAAAGACTGTGGAGTTCATTTTCAGGAGCTAATGTGGTGTCATCATTACTTATTTCAATGTAACTCTAATCAACCAATGGACAAATGCAGAGTGATAAAATATGAAAAATAGTGATATAACTGACAAGGTAGTAGTAATGTAATAAGTGACTTTTACAATAATAAGGTAAGGAAAGGTAAGGTAACTTTATTTATATAGCACATTTCAGCAGAGTGCAATTCAAGGTGCTTTACAAAAAAAACAAAAAAAAAAAACACTAGAATGCAGTTTAAAAAATAAGAACAACGCTTACAAACAGCTGCAGTACGTGAATTAATTAAGAATAAGCAACATTAAAAAGATAGGTCTTCAGTCTTGATTTAAAAGAACTGAGAGTTGTTGCGGACTTACAGTTCTACCAGAAAGACTCGGGAGAATTAATACTGTAACAATAACATTTATTTAGGAGCTCAGCAAGCAATCAGGTTCTTTGGCGTAGGCCCCGTTCGTAACTCGCATTCAGAGGGTACTGAATCTGCGAGTCCCGCCTGAAGACGAAGGCGGGGGCGCCGCTCACCCCCCGGCGGAGTAAGGAAAGGGGCCATCTGGTGGTGGTGGGGTGGATGGAGGAAAAGACATCTGAAGTCTTCAGGATGGAAGGGATAGCCTGACTGATGGTGTTGAGGTTGATAGAGGGAGGACCCAGCTTGGTTGAGTAGAGGAGTTGGAGGAAAGATTCCATCTTGGTGGAGGCGGGGAGGATGGAGGTACTGGAGTGACAGCATCTGCGAACTCAGACATGTGTAAGCGCTGCCCTTTTAAGCTACAGTAAATTATATGATTGGATAGATGAGGAGGTAATTAATGACGCGAACGATTGAGTCTTCCTGGCAGAACTTGCGCTAGCTTCATTTATCTGGGAGTTTGTTCCAGATATGTGGAGCATAAAAACTGAATGCTGCTTCCCCCTTTTTGGTTCTGATTCTGGAGACAGCAAGCAGAGCTATACCAGATGATCTGAGAGGTCTGGGTGGTTCATAGCTTACAAGCAGATCCGAAATGTATCTAGGTCCTAAGCTGTTTAGTGATTTGTAAACCAGCAGCAGTACTTTAAAATCAATTCTTTGTGGCACAGGAAGCCAGTGTAAAGACCTCAAAACCGGAGTGATGTGATCCATCCTCCTGGTCCCTGTGAGGACCCAAGCAGCAGCATTTTGAATCAGCTGCAACTGTCTGATAGATTTTTTCGGGAGGCCTGTAAAGACACTGTTACAGTAGTCAAGTCTACTGAAAATAAAGGCATG
The DNA here is from genome assembly GCF_963993115.1 of Abramis brama. NCBI lineage: Eukaryota > Metazoa > Chordata > Actinopteri > Cypriniformes > Leuciscidae > Abramis > Abramis brama. Next base: position 59,763,271 of record NC_139965.1, on the reverse strand, counting down.
GACAAGTTTTTCCAAATCTTGTTGGCACATAAGTCCTTTAACCCTTGATATATTTTTAAGGTGGTAGTAAGCAGACTTTGTTACAGCCTTAACGTGATTGTTAAAATTCAGGTCTGGGTCCATAATTACACCAAGATTTCTGGCTTTGTCAGTTGTTTTTAGCATTGTTGTTGTTTGGAGATAAGTGCTGACTTTTAAACGTTCGTCTTTTGCTCCAAAAACAACCACCTCAGTTTTTTCCTCATTTAATTTAAGAAAATTCTGGCACATCCAATAATTAATTTGTTCAATGCACCTAGCCAGTTCTTATATTAGCCTGTAGTCTCTAGGTGACAAAGTTATGTAGACTTGCGTGTCGTCCGCATAGCTGTGATAGCTGCTGATGTTGTTGTTTTCCATAACTTTAGCTAGCGGAAGCATGTAGATATTGAACAGTAGAGGTTCCAGGATGGAACCTTGGGGAACTCCAAACGTCATACTTATGTGCTCAGATGCAAAACTAACTATGGACACATAGTAGTTTATATTCTTTAAGTAGGATTCAAACCACTTTAGTACTGAGCCGGAAAGGCCTATACAGTTTTCCAATCGGTTTAGTAGTATGTCGTGGTCGACCATATCAAAAGCAGCGCTGAGATCTAGCAATACTAGGACTGTAGTTTTGCCACTATCTGTGTTTAGGTGGATGTCGTTAAAGACCTTAACAAGAGCCGTCTCAGTGCTGTAATGTGGTCGAAAACCCGACTGGAAGGCATCAAAAATATTGTTTAGGGACAAAAAAAGGTTTAGTTGTTGAAAAACCACTTTTTCAATTATTTAACTAAAAATGGAAGGTTTGATATCGGTCTATAGTTGTCCATTAGTGACGTATCTAGATTGTTCTTTTTTTAAGAGTGGCTTGATTACTGCAGTTTTTAGGGCCTGTGGGAAGATACCTGCTTGAAGAGATATGTTTACAATCTGTAAAAGATCTGAGGCCAAACAGTTTGAAACATTTTTAAAAAGGTCGGTTGGCAGGATATCAAGGCAACAGGAGGAGGTTTTCAGATGTTGTATAATGTCCTCCAGTTTATTTTGGTAAGCATGCTTCACATTCTCTCTTTCACTTAAAAATAATTTAAAGATTGCTGTGATTGATTAATAGAAACTCTTTCAGCACCTGTTGCAATAGGATCAGGGCCAATGGAAGTCAAATAATGCCAAATGTTTTTGAAACAAAAAAGCCAGTTGAATTGCACAACTTTGGTCTTTTTTTTTAACTTGGAAAAAAATAGGCATTGCATTTACCATGCTTGCATTTTAATGCATTGTATTTTTAGGGCTTGCATTTTTATGGGCTGAAATTCAACATGGTTGAATATTTAAGCTTTGAATATTTCAATTCAAAACATTTCAAACACATTTTCATTATTACAAATTCAGTAATCCATATTCACCTTTCATATTTCACCTCCAAAATATTCAAACTGTTTAAAAATACAACCTATAATATTCAACGGGCAATTTTCAGTCCATTTTATTTCGCTTTGCAAATTCGCTTCCACAAATTCAGTGGTTCAAATTCCAACAGTAAATTCAACATTGACATCCAGGAACTGCAGGAAAAGCAGTAGATTGACAAGCATACTCTCCATCTGCTGTAAGTCGACCTTACCAGCAAGTGGTGCAAAAGCGCCTGTTGTTGATGAAGACCAGCAACAGTTAGAACAAGCCATTCATTCATTCATAAAATTAAAATAATTATCTGGGTCAGTATATATAAAACTCATTTACAGCAATGTAAGTGTATTTGTGATTATTATGACGGCTGTTTTATGTTAAATTCAGTGTCTTCACGGTTACTTTTCCTGTGTAGCCTACATGCATCTTTCTCTACCATGAACGAGATTATAATGTTACAACCCCAATGCGGATGTACAGATCCAAAGTTACATTTGAGGTTTACATATATTTCTCTTAGTTGTTTAGTTGCCTTAACTTTATATTGCGGCGATGTGCTGCATGCAGTAGGCTACTAGGGTCTCCCTCAATACTTCAGGATTCCCCTGCTGGACATATAAAATGCTTAACTTAGCTTAATGGACTAATACAGTGATATAAAAGACCAAACTAGCAGGCAAGCAGATGGACTCAGAATATGAACGCGCAAAGTTTAATGCTGAGCGTTTCCCAGTGATATACTGGCATAAAGTTGGCTTGACATTGGACATTCACACATTTAGGGACCGTTTCTAAAGTTACATATGATATTGGTATACAATACCGTGGTATACATTGGTATACATATATACCGTGTTGTTGTTAGGTAAAAAGTATAGGTCTCTGCAGGAGAGTAATAGGAGTTACCAGATCAGTGGGCAAGGCACCATTATCATTGCATGATTTATAAACACCCACCAGTACCAGTTTGAAAACACCCATAAATTCTCTTATGCCGAGACCACACTGCATGGTTTTCAAAGTAGTGAGGTCTCTGTTCTTTTCACACTGCCTACCTGGGGTAGCATCAGTCACTGCTGAGTTGACACTGCATGATGGATCGCCATCAGAGGGTTTCACATTGCATGACTTAACAAAAGAAAGAGTCGCCAACAACTTCTGTCTGGACCGCAAACTACGTTTCACAACCAAACACACGCGAGAAGACTGAAATTGTTATTAAAAATGATAACCCGCAAGAAGCTTGCGATCCAAATTATCTGTGCACTGATTTGCAGCAAAAGGAGAAAAAGAAAAACAGATTATGCAAGAAGAAATGGTTGGGGAGATGTGGGGAGCAAGGATCATGTGTTATGCATAGAGAGTTGGGGGTAAATAAATAATTTTGCAATGTGCTGCTGTTGCTGCTGGTCAAGCAAATGTTTGTGCTTTGTTTCTGTTTGATATCATTTTAAAATACTGATATTCCGGTCTATAACTCCTCCCCGAACATCCCGCTGCCCTGTATCTTGCTCTCTCATTGGCTGTAGGTCATCAGTGATGTAGTTTTCAGTCAGAACACATTTCATACGGCAGGATGTTGTAAAAAAAAAAAAAAAGAACCAATCACAACCAATCACGGTAGGGCTTTACACAAGCTGCAATAGCCGCCACAAAGACTTTGTGCGTGGATGGGGCACGGCCCGCATCCAGTAGCTCTTGAAGAAATGAAAGTGGTACTTCGTATAACGCAGGGTTCTGGTTCCGGGCTGAGCACCAGCTGGAGAACACAGACCACTTAAGGGCATAGAGGCGTCTCGTGGATGGGGCTCTAGCCTCACAAATAGTGTTTAGGACTCTCGCTGGAAGGTCCGTAAGCTCCCGTCGAGGGGCCACACATGGAGGGCCCATAGTTTGGGACGGGGGTGCCAAATCGTCCTGTTTGCCTGTGAAAGGAGGTCTTTCCACAGGGTTATCAGCCATGGGGTTGCTGTGAGCAGCTGAATCAACTCGGGGAACCAAGGTTGGGTCCGCCAGAGAGGGACCACTAGAAGGACTACATGTCTGCCTTCCCTGATCCTTTTGATGACCTGAGGGAAGAGCGCGACTGGGGGAAAAGCATAAAGAATGTGGCTAGACCATTCATGGGCCAGCATATCCCTCCAATAAAGCCATTTAAAGCCTGAGAAAGGTCCCACCTTTCAGGGTTGGCTCGACCAATAAGAAAGGGGGAATTTCCAAGCGGGAGATTTCTCTGTTGGGAGGATTTATGACTCTATCTCAATTGACCCTTCACTAAGCCCCGCCCTCCTTAGTTACTGTTGCTACGTCTGTCAAGCTTTTGCGCCTGGCACGTCTATTACAGTATGCACCGTACAGAATTCTAGTACAGAATGCACCGGTGTCAGACATTCCCAAGGAGATATTTAGTCATTTTTGGCGAACAGGTGAAAATCTGAGAGAGCAAGACAAAAGGGACTGCAGTATGCATTCGAGCGATATATCCACGACATAATATGCAACCGATTAGAGAATAATTTCATCAAAATTGAAGCTAAAGGCTATACTGTAGGTCCCAGTGCAAGCAGCCGACGCCTAATAAGCTGACCATTCAAATGGGAAACACACAAATTGAGGAACAGTTATGGTAAGTGAAATTTGAAAATAATCTAATAATTATAAATCAAACAGCTTATCCATAAATCTTGTGGAATAAACACAAGACATTAGCCTGACCACTTTGCAATGATAACATTCTCCCGCTTATATTTTTAGCGCGCCAGGCTACTGCTCACACGTCGTGGGTCACATAAGTGACTACTGTTATGTGAGTAACAGCATTAAGCTGGTTTAGATCATACTTATCAGACCGCTACCATTTTGTCTATTTAAATGGAGAAAAATCGATCATAATTCCAGTAAACTATGGAGTGCCACAGGGATCTGTGTTAGGCCCTCTGTTATTCTCAATATATATGCTGCCACTTGGAAATATTATAAGGAAACATGGAATTAGTTTCCATTGTTATGCTGATGACACTCAAATATATATTTCATCACGGCCGGATGAAAACGCTAAATTATCCAAATTGACAGAGTGTGTTAAAGATATAAAAGATTGGATGACGCGTAATTTTCTATTATTAAATCCAGACAAGACCGAGGTAATCCTTATCGGTTCAAAAAACCGCCCACAGAACCTCTCACAATACAACTTTGACATCGTAGGATGTCCTGTTACTTTATCCTCTACAGTAAAAGACCTGGGTGTTATACTCGATTGTAACCTGTCTTTTGAAAATCATATTTCGTATGTTACAAAAACAGCCTTTTTCCACCTTAGAAACATTGCTAAGCTACGTAATATGCTATCAGTTTCTGATGCAGAAAAGTTAGTTCATGCATTCATGACCTCGAGACTAGATTACTGTAATGCTTTATTAGCCGGTTGTCCTGCATCCTCAATAAACAAGCTACAGTTAGTCCAAAATGCAGCCGCTAGAGTTCTTACTAGATCAAGAAAATATGATCATATAACACCGATTTTATCATCACTACATTGGCTACCTATAAAGTTCCGTATTAATTACAAGGTATTGCTACTGACTTATAAAGCCCTAAACGGCTTAGCTCCAGTCTATTTAGCGGATCTTCTATCACCCTATAATCCATCGCGCTCTTTAAGATCAATAAATTCAAGGCTTTTGGTCATACCTAGGATATCCAGATCAACCAAAGGAGGGAGAGCATTTTCACATTTGGCTCCAAAACTCTGGAATAGCCTTCCTGATACTGTTCGTTGCTCGGACTCACTCTCCCAGTTTAAAACTAGATTAAAGACGCATCTTTTCAGCCAGGCATTCATATAATATTGTTAATCTCACAGTTTCAAACTACAATCCGGCCTCTAGTTCATAAATGCCAGAGGAGAACTGGCCCCCGACTGAGCCTGGGTTCTCCCAAGGTTTTTTTTTTTTCTCCATTAGGTCACCTGATGGAGTTTTAGGACACCATTAGGCCGCTTGATGGAGTTTTTTCGGTTCCTTGCCACTGTTGCCTTTGGCTTGCTCAGTTGGGGATATTTTGGGGATATTTAATTTTATTCTATCAATCAATAAATTCCACTAGAAACAAACTTTGTTGTATTATTTTATTTTAATACTGTGAAGCTGCTTTGATACAATCTGTATTGTGAAAAGCGCTATACAAATATACTTGATTTGATTTGATTTACTGTTATGAACTGATTAAGTTTGCATACCAACCTTTTCCTTGGAGATCTCCGGCAAGCCCCCTGATGTTCCCTCCTTTTACTAACTAACGTACCTTTTACTTTTACTAGAACTAACAACACCACCGGGAGAGTCGCGATCAGATCGGGGTAAGTTACTAGTTGGGCCGTCAAAAACAAAATGCTGAAATATATAAGTTAGTTATGTCAGTGAGCCTCCGTCTTGCCTTTAATCACACTGCTTGATCCACGAGCTGGACAATAACTTTATTCTAGAGCTGCTATAAAGCCAAAACACTTTGCTTTAAATTTCCTATTATCAATGTAAAGCTGCTTTGGAACAATCTATATTGTTAAAAGCACTATATAAATGACGATGACGCCCGGCATTTCTTCCCTTGGGTTTTAGGTTTCGGGAAGGGAACAAAATCCACCACCCCGTCCAAACTGTTAGGATACCGGGTATTAGATTTGCACAATCCATACACACAACGCTTCGGCATGTTTCCCTTGTTCGAAAGCTTGCCAGACCTCCCTAGTTACAGTTGCTAAGCCACGATTGGCCTGTGGCGGTTTTCGGGCGTGGCTTAGCGAAAGGTCAATTGTGGTTAGACATGGGCCTTGCTGTTTGTGTTAATTTATACTCAGATAAATATAACAAACAAACACTGCATTCTAAGAGAAGGTGAAGTCATTAAATGAGGATTAATTAGATAGGAGACACGATACAGGTGGGGTTACATTGACCGTTGGTTGTATTATAAAATACATACTGTAGTATCAAAGACATAATAGTACACAAGACAGTAAATCATTCACAAAATGTTCTGGGATGCATGTTCATTTATAGATCAGTTCATCAATAAATGAATGCAGGAAAGTCTATTGTAAGGTCTGTAGGTCTTTCCTACGACCTAGGTCCTGACCACATGACCATATTTTTCACAGCAATAAAGACATCTTATCTGATCGTTGCCCTGTCGACTGAAACCTTTCCTGCTCTCTTGTCTCTTTTGGGGGGGATGTTTCATTCATAAGAGTGGGCTTTGAAGCTTATTTGTTAAATGTAACAAATAGTTATGTGTCTGATTGTCTCAGTTGTTACACAGGTTCAAGGAGCATTTCTGGATGAGCAGGACACAGTTTGAAGGGTTGTTCCGTAAAATTGGACCTTCTATTTCGAAGAGAGACACAAACTACCGGGAGGCCATCAGTTCAGAAAGAGGTATAAGTGCATAGGTGAAAGTAGGCTATTCCCGATTTATTTTAAGTTATTTTTTAGGCTGAATTAGAGCCCTGCACGGGCCTAAAAATCCAGCCCTAACCCGGCCCTGGCCTGTGGTGTTCAAGCCCTAACCCAGCCCCAGCCCGACAACATCTGCAAATTTTCAGCCCGAACCCAACCCGAGACCAACATCAATATCACTTTAAGCTCTCTCTAACGCGCGCTCTGTTGCACGCTGTCTCTGCTACACGCACACACATACACACGCTACTAAGAGGTAAACTTTTATTAGAGGCCTCAAACATAACTACCACCACCACCAAGATTCCCCACCCCTTCTGGCGGGCTCTGCGCTTGGATCGTCGGGCTGTACACTGATTGGTTAGCGCAGTTACGCCGCTCTGCCATAGGTTCGTGCAGTTCCCACTGACCAACCAATAAGCATGCGTGTAGTCTCTGCACTGTTATGGCTGTGCAGTAGCACTGCGTTATTTTATAAAAGGCTTCAGTATTCGGAGAAAAATGAGTTTTCCCCATCGCGTCTAGCAGACGCAATACGAGTGACCGTTCGAATGGGAACCACATTCTCACTCACATTACGTCTAAGAGTAGCAGCTTTCTGTGTCTCAATCAGTGTAAGCACCGCATTTTAGTCTTTTTTCACGAGGTTAACATTTTAGTCTTTTTTTTTTTTTACTGAGCTTAACATTTTTAACATCTTTAAAATGCACATCCTTGTATTTCTTTTCTCATTCAAGCATATTTCCTCACTCCAGTCTAGATGTCAATAACTAAGTGGTAATGAGCTACGCGGATAATCTCTAACGACAGACACTTATCGTCTCCACGAATATATATCTTTTAACATAATACTATATTTTACCAACACATGTGTGCAATTAATGTAGCTTATTTTCATTCATAAAGCTTTAAAAAAAACTTACCTCAACCAGTTATACCATAGACAGGCTTTGGGTAAAGCCAAGACCATTTTGTTCCCACGATTCCCACCCCTTGTATTATGAGTTCCATCTCCTCCCTTCTGGTAGCCGGTACAGAACTCCGCTAAGTAAAACGAATCGGTTCAAAAATTAATTTATCCCCTCAGCTGTAAAGTTTTTAAACTCAAGGTAAATGTATTTATTGGGTACTGTATTTATTATATGTGTGTGAGACATTGTTTTATGTGTATGCTTGTATGCTGCAACCAAATTGCCTTGAATATGAATAAAAATGAATAAAGATGAACTGAACTGAACTGAACTGAACTGATGAAATCCAGTCCCTTCCATAGGATGGTTGAATGAGGAAACCCTGCGAAATATACAACGATACAGACTGCGCATGCACGATGACAGGAAGATAAACGTTCGAAGGAAGAAATCAAAACATTAAGTTTTCCCTACTTAATTGTTTGTGTTCACTGCAATTAAATAGTTTTTTATAAGTAAACTCAACATTGCACTACAAAAATTTGCCCACTCAACTTTGCCCACTCACTCAACTCAAAATTTTTAAACTGAGTTAACAATTTGCAAGTTGGATTTTTTACAGTGTGGCTACTTAACAAACCTGTCTGAGATTGAGACTGGTAATTTAAAAAGATATAAGAAATAAAACAAACACTTTCTTTGAAAAACGAAAATCTGACTGTTTATTGTACTAAAATCCTACTGTTATCTCACTTCCATAATTTTTTTATTTATTTGGCAGCATATTATAATATTCTGATCAAGCACACTAGACATGTAAAATAAAACGCGTCACACAGCATTCATTTTACCACCTAACTCTGAATTTACTGTCGGACACTCAATATAGATTTTTACAGTTGTTTATGTGAAGTGTATTTCATGAATCTTTTTTTTATTTGTATTATTATTATTATTATTTTATATTTAATTGTACAATGTGAAGAATTTTGTGCTTTTATATTCAGTTTTCAGTAATTCACATAACCAACTGAAATCGAGTCCCAAATGAAAACTACTCCTCAAATCATTAACAGTTTCACTACTTACGAGCTGTAGTTTATTAATATAAGTTCCAAACAACAAAGATAACCAAGGTTCCCACACCCTGGTTAACTTCAAATTCAAGGACTTAATGTGGGGACACATTTCAAGTGAGAGCAAGGTTACATCCTCTTTTTTCAGTCTGTGGTTACATTGTGTTACCTTGTAAGATACATTGTTACAATTCCCTTCCGAGGGAACTCGAACTGCGTCGATTACGAAACTTTAGGGAACGCCCTTAGCGTAACGCATCTGAAGTATAAATGAAACTAATCCAATCCTGAGCAAATTGTACTTTTTGTGATTCACAACCTGAGACTATCTAACATCTTTTTTGGCATTGTGATCATACAAGAAAACTTTGACATTTGCTAGTTCATTGTAAACTATATACAGTGAGGAAAATAAGTATTTGAACACCCTGCTATTTTGCAAGTTCTCCCACTTAGAAATCATGGAGGGGTCTGAAATTGTCATCGTAGGTGCATGTCCACTGTGAGAGACATAATCTAAAAAAAAAAAAAATCCAGAAATCACAATGTATGATTTTTTAACTATTTATTTGTATGATACAGCTGCAAATAAGTATTTGAACACCTGAGAAAATCAATGTTAATATTTGGTACAGTAGCCTTTGTTTGCAATTACAGAGGTCAAATGTTTCCTGTAGTTTTTCACCAGGTTTGCACACACTGCAGGAGGGATTTTGGCCCACTCCTCCACACAGATCTTCTCTAGATCAGTCAGGTTTCTGGGCTGTCGCTGAGAAACACGGAGTTTGAGCTCCCTCCAAAGATTCTCTATTGGGTTTAGGTCTGGAGACTGGCTAGGCCACGCCAGAACCTTGATATGCTTCTTACAGAGCCACTCCTTGGTTATCCTGGCTGTGTGCTTCGGGTCATTGTCATGTTGGAAGACCCAGCCTCGACCCATCTTCAATGCTCTAACTGAGGGAAGGAGGTTGTTCCCCAAAATCTCGCAATACATGGCCCCGGTCATCCTCTCCTTAATACAGTGCAGTCGCCCTGTCCCATGTGCAGAAAAACACCCCCAAAGCATGATGCTACCACCCCCATGCTTCACAGTAGGGATGGTGTTCTTGGGATGGTACTCATCATTCTTCTTTCTCCAAACACGTTTAGTGGAATTATGACCAAAAAGTTCTATTTTGGTCTCATCTGACCACATGACTTTCTCCCATGACTCCTCTGGATCATCCAAATGGTCATTGGCAAACTTAAGACGGGCCTTGACATGTGCTGGTTTAAGCAGGGGAACCTTCCGTGCCATGCATGATTTCAAACCATGACATCTTAGTGTATTACCAACAGTAACCTTGGAAACGGTGGTCCCAGCTCTTTTCAGGTCATTGCTGCTTGGCAATTTCCCCGTAGCCCTTTCCAGCCTTGTGGAGGTGTACAATTTTGTGTCTAGTGTCTTTGGACAGCTCTTTGGTCTTGGCCATGTTAGTAGTTGGATTCTTACTGATTGTATGGGGTGGACAGGTGTCTTTATGCAGCTAACGACCTCAAACAGGTGCATCTAATTTAGGATAATAAATGGAGTGGAGGTGGACATTTTAAGGCAGACTAACAGGTCTTTGAGGGTCAGAATTCTAGCTGATAGACAGGTGTTCAAATACTTATTTGCAGCTGTATCATACAAATAAATAGTTAAAAAATCATATTTTGTGATTTCTGGATTTTTATTTTTTTTTTGATTATGTCTCTCACAGTGGACATGCACCTACGATGACAATTTCAGACCCCTCCATGATTTCCAAGTGGGAGAACTTGCAAAATAGCAGGGTGTTCAAATACTTATTTTCCTCACTGTATATAAAGACTTTGAGCTTTATTTCAAGGATGTTTTATTTGGGTTTTTCATTTTTGAGAAGCAATGTGAGAATATATTTTTTCTTTGCAACTTATTTATCTTGCTTGCAAAATATTTTATCCACAAGTGTAAAACTATGAAAGTAACCCCCAATTTTTCTCACTTTCAAGAAGATGTTAAGATTTATATCAAATCCTTATCTACCTCTTGTAACAAAAAGGCTACTAAAACTTTGAATGTATGCTAAATGTTTGGCGTTTTTGTGTATTTTTATTTTATTTTATTATTATTATTATTATTATTTTATTACAATGTGATGTAATATTTATCATAAAATATTATAAAATAATAATAAATAAATAAAATAAAAAATAAATAAAATAATAATAATCCAATCCTGATTGGTGCTGCGTCATTACGTAACGTGACGGCATACACGGAAGCTAAAGGGACGCCGGCACACAACAGAGTTAGCTTTTTGCTCTTCAGCAAGCGCTCTGTGTTAAAATGTCTGTCCTATTTGGTGTTGTTTGTCCCATAAGAATTGTCCCAAATAAAGGTCTGCATTGCAATATAGAATCTAGTGGCTCAGATCTCGCGTTTGCCGAGGCAGCGCGTAGATTACGAGTCTACTCTGCAATAAAGATTCTGTGTGGGTGCGAGGCATGATGCGCTGTCGGATGTTTCAGCCTCGCACCTGTTGACTTTCTTCTAGAGGGATGAAAGCCAAATATATTGTAACGGCTCGAATCTCGCGTTTGCGTAACGCGTAACATTCTCTCTAACATCTTAATTTCGTTTAAGAAAATAAATAAATTAAAAAAAAAAACATGCTTAAGACACTAAGAAAAATAGACCTTTAAGTTGATAAAAAAAAAAATTGTATGATTATTTTAATGATAAATATTTATTTTTAAAGCTACACTGTGTAGGATTTTCTCCCATCTAGTGGTGAAATTGTTTATGACTACCAACTGAATATTACTTTCTAGCCCCTCCCATTCCGAGGGTGTTTTAACTCCTACGGCGGCCGTATTATTTCAAATCTGCCGGCAGTCGCGAGTATTCTCCCCCTCGCATTCGTCACGGTGCCACTGAGTGTAAAAACGTGAAAGGCGAAGCTTGAATTTCCAGGTATGTCCCTCTTTGGCTAATGTATTTTCAAGACGGAGGCGCAACATGGCTGCCGCCATTCGAGCGACTCACTCGTATGTATTCTAAATGGCAGATTCTACGCTTACGAGAATACTTGATTAGTTGGTAGAAGTAATTACACATTAATGAGCACATATCATTTTTAAAGAACAAAGTGTTTTTTGCTAAGAATCAACTTAAAAAATTGCACAGTGTAGCTTTAAAGGGAAATATGTAATGATAATTTAGGGTGTTTTCACATCTGTTGTCCGGACCAAGGGCAAAAAAGTATACATTGTAGCATTTTTCAGCCTTTTTGTTTCCTTTTCACACCACACTGATTGCTCTGGTCCGAATCAGTTGACGAGTTGGTAAAAATAACCAAAATGCAGCCTGTGGATTTCAAGCAGCCCAATAGCATGTAAACAATATTGTGATTCTGGGTGGATAAAAAATAAATAAAAATAAACTGTAATACTGGGTCTGCAGATTTCAACCAGGACTTGACCTTTGTGTACATGCAGTGTGTCAAAAAGCTAATACAATTATGGCCATATGGTCCTTTTTGTGTATATCAACAAAGCAAAGTATAATAGTTTGTAATTATTTTAAATATTTTTATGTATTTTAAAATATGAAAACCGATAATTTCCACAGTTTAGTCCACAAAGACTGCTGTTAATTGAAACAGTTTTTTTTTTTTTTTTATCAGTCTAAATTAAAATGACACTTAAACTCCTAAATAGTTTAATTACTGATATGTTGTAGTTTTTTCATTTAAGATCCAAACACTAAAGGTAACAGTAAGCCAGCTACAAATGACAAAGTAACTACGTACCCAGTTATTGAGAGGCCAGCCAACACGAGAAGAAATGTATTAACATTTTGAAGGAGTTTCATTATTCCTGTAGGCTATTAGGTGTTGTGTCCTTATTAATTCGAAGAACTGAGTGTCCCACAGATAAAGCAAGCAAGAGAGTGACAATTAAAGAGGCTTGGTGCTTGGTTACAAGGTTATGACAGGTTTTTTTTTTGCATATGTAAAGGAGTGGTACAGGTTTAAAACACAAGCCCACAAGCAAGTTTTGCACTGATGTAAAAAGAGAGTGACGTGATAAATCTTTAATCTTTTAACTATCAAATGAAAACCATAAAAAACTATCAAAAATTATCAAAAAAACACCCTGTATGTTTTTAAATGTTTGATTATCTTTTTATTAGTGTTGTCAATCGATTAAAATAATTAACTAATCAATTCCACATTATTTCTGTGATTAATCGCGATTAATCACACCTAACATTAAAGTTTTTAATATATTTTTATGTTGTAATAATTTCACATTTAATCTCCAATTAATGTAGAAACAACATAAAGACAGTATTTTAAATATTTGATCTAACACAGTGGTTCTCAAACTTTTTACACCAAGTACCAGTGTGACACTGCCACAGTAAAGCCCTGCACGATGCTCACTTAAGTAAAAAAACAAAACATATTGTATACTGTATATATATATATTAGTGTTGTCAAACGATTCAAATATTTAATCGCGATTAATTGCATTAATGTCATAGTTAACTCGCAGTTAATCACAATTAATCACACATTTTTATCTATTCTAAATGTCCCTTGATTTCTTTTTGTCCCATTATTTTTTTCTCATTTTAATGCTCTTATCAACATGGAAAAGTGGATCGGCTTGCTTTGTGCAAATGTTTTTTTATTGAAAACAACATTGGCATATACTGTAGTGTTCAATTTCACACTAACATTCTCACTTGGAGCAAATTGAGTCTCAACCCCAAGCACCTCAGATGACGCAAAACAACATCTCAATGTTAATTTGCCAGTACTTTCGACTGGGTGTTTCCCAATCAGTGGGGCATTTCAGTTCATCATGGGCACAGCATCTTTTGTGTTTAGCAGAATAAAGAAATTCATACAGTCATACGGGTTTGGAACAATTTGAGGGTGAGTAAATGATGACATAATTTTCATTTCGGGCTGAACCATCCCTTTAAAGAAATTTTCATTGAAAAAACCTAAGCTCTTTTATTCTACAAGATAAACTTGTTACTTGAATGCTATGTAGTTTCACAGAAAATGAACTGAGATATAGTTAATGGCTACAGCTCACAGAGTTTAGCTCCAACACCTGCATGGAAGTTTTCATTGATCCTAATGACCTTGATTAGCTGCCTCAGGTGTGTTTACTTAGGGCTGGATATAAAATCGGACCCTCCTCCATAGTGCTTTCTTTTGATATTGAAGCATTAATAGATTTTAGAAAAATAAATGAAATAAACAGAATGTAACGATACTTTAATCGTAGTTTGATTTTTTTTATGTTCAGCAACTTTTTTTAAAAGTGAATCAATTGTGTTTAGTATATTAACATTCTTGAATGTGGCAACTGAATTGACTTGTTCTCGAGTAACATCATGCTTTCTTTTTCAGATTTCAGAGAACCCAAAGGAAAAGAGGCAGTAGTCTGGTGTAAGACAGATTTTTAAAAACCTGAACCGTTGGACCACCAGTAGTTATGACATCAGACTTCTGAAACCAATTTTATTTTTAAAGGTTGAAATGCTTTTGTCCTATTTCTCCCCCTTTCTTTTTTAAATAATGATCTTTTAATATATTTTTGTCATTGATTGATTGAATAAAATAAATTGACTCAACTGCTGGAAAGGTGTCATTTATATTTTAAAAGGTTTTTGCCAAATTTTTAAATGGTCAGGAATTTGTTGACGCATCATTGAAGTGTAGTTGAAATATTAATGTTGTTTCAACATTAACTTAGTACATCAGATGGCAACATTGTTTGACATTCCTTTTCAGTTGTATTTTCAGTGTTTCAACATCACATTGTAACATTGATCAAACCATATTACCAAAGATTATTTCTGTTAATTTCAGTGTTGATTCAACAGCAGTGATGTAGATTCAACATCATAGTGTAACGCTGATTCAACAATATTACCATTGATTATTTTTGTTAATTTCAGTATTGATTCAGCATCGGTGATGTAGAATCAATCATAGTGTAATGTTGATTCAGTAGCATTACTATTGATTTTTTGTTCAACAGTTTCAACATTAACTGAGGGTGCAAAAGTGATGTTGATAAAATAAAACTTTGTAATGTTGAATCAATACTATTACCGCTGATTTGTGGTAAAGCCCTAAACGGCTTAGCTCCAGTCTATTTAACGGATCTTCTATCGCCCTATAATCCATCGTGCTCTTTAAGATCACTAAATTCGAGGCTTTTGGTCATACCTAGGATATCCAGATCCACCAAAGGAGGGAGAGCATTTTCACATTTAGCTCCAAAACTCTGGAATAGTCTTCCTGATACTGTTCGTTGCTCAGACTCGCTCTCCCAGTTCTCTTACGAGAGGTTCTCTCGTATTGCGTAAGTTGCTTACGCATCGGGAAAGTCTTCTTTCTTCGAGATCTGAAGCCAAAAATTATCCTTAATTTTGTATTCATTGTCAACGCAGTGCGGCAGCCGGCAGACCTAGGCAGGCTGTATAAGCGTGCTCATTGGCTGCTCGGCGGCAACTGCTTAAGCCTATCAGTGAGCACTCTGAAACGTGGCCACCAATGAGGGCGCTTCGCGCCCTCCACACCCTTCTAACCGTCAGAATGGGTGTGGCCAGCGTGTATATAACCAGTGCTCACAGGCTAAAAATCTGATTTTCTTGTCTTCAGCGAAGCTCTTCGCATCGCTGGATCTTGAGAGCCGCCGCCGTTGAAACCAGCGACCAGCAAGCCTAGGAAGCCTTCGCCTTCGCCGCCTTCAGCCTTCCGTGCCTGCTACGCTATCCGGCGTCATATCCTTTACTGCTGTGTGTTCGCCTACTGCAACACACGTTTTCTCTCTCTCTAAAAGAGCACGGGGCGTTTTTCTCAAAATGCCCCGTTTTTCCTGCGGCTCGTGCCGCGCTCCCTTCGCACCACGAAATCCGCTGCCCAGGCCATTGGACGGTGCATGGCCTCTCTGACTGTCGCAGAAAGGCATCTCTGGCTGACGCTCGCGGATATGAGGGAGTCTGAGCGTGCGGTGTTCCTTAACGCCCCCCTCTCCCCCACCGGCCTGTTCGGCCCAGCGGTAAACGGGATCGTGGACCGTTTTTCGGAGGTTCAGAAGACCACACAGGCGATGAATTTGTTTCTGCCTCGGCGCTCCAGGCCTGCTGTACGCCGTCCTCGTGCACAAAGCTCTGCCCAGCGCCCAGCTCGACCTCCATCCTCGCAGCGACGACAGGGCGGCCGCCCTCGCTCTCGCTCGACCAGCCGCGTCAGGCCGCCTCCTCCCCGGGGCAGAGGATCGCGGTGAAGCCTGAGCCTGCAAAAACCTCCTAGCCTGAGGAAAGAAGCGACGATCGTGTCCCGCCGCGGCCGGACCATCGTCAAAGCTTCACGCTCTGTCAGTCCCCGTTGCTACGGTTACTGCAGACTCTCATCTCGCAGCCAACGAGCCGGTGAATTCACCCTCTCGCCTGCACACAACCGCCGTTTTCACGGCGACCCAGAGATATCTCGAAAAGAGCATTATGCCTGGTCGCGCGACTCGCGCTGTATGTGTTTCAAATGCAGTAAATGTGCCCACTTATCTGTGTTCACCTCTGCACACAAGCACTATAAACCCCGTGTTTCTCACAGAGCCCGCTCGCATAAAGCAGGCAGAAGCCGCTCGAGCGTTAAAAGTAGGTCACGTGTCCACCCCGCTGTGCCCACACCTACTCACTGCCCGCTCTGTTACACAACCCCTCACGACCGGTCATGTTATAAATACAGATGCTGTGCCCGCTCCCACGCGCTCACACATCCTCTCGAATACTTCGCCCCCGACGCCGCTTTCAAGCGTCGTGCCCCACACTGTATGTTCCCCGTCCAAAGCCACCGGGACGCTGTGTGTAAAACGGGCAGTTATCGCTGCTTGCGACCCGCCGTATCTAAGCACCGAGAGCGCGCGCGCTGCGCCCGCCCCTCCGTTTCGAGCTCTCGAGCCCGCGATCAGCGGCGATCAGAGCCCGGAGGCCATTCTGCCCCTGGCTGTACACGCGAAAGCGTGGGAAGCTATTCCAGGCACGTCAGAATGGGTGCTGAGCACAGTAAAACAGGGCTATACTCTGCAGTTCGCTCGCCGCCCTCCGCGCTTTCAAGCGCGTATCGAGACCAGAGTGAATGGGGAAGTAGCACATCTACTTCGAGCAGAAATAGCTACACTTCTGTGCAAAAGGGCTATAGAACCGGTTTCCCCTTCCATGAGCGAGTCGGGCTTTTACAGCCGTTATTTCCTCGTTCCCAAGAAGGACGGAGCTCTCAGACCGATTTTGGATCTGAGACGTTTGAACAAGGCTCTTATGAAAAGACCGTTCAAAATGCTCACAACCAGACAAATTCTTGCGCAGATTCGCCCGAGAGACTGGTTTATATCTCTCGATCTAAAAGACGCGTACTTTCAGATCCAGATAATACCCCGTCACAGGCCATTCTTGAGATTCGCCTTCGACGGTCAGGTATATCAGTACACCGTCCTGCCGTTCGGCCTGTCATTGGCACCCCGTACATTTACGAAGTGCATGGACACGGCTCTCGCTCCCCTGAGGGGTCGGGGAATGCGAATTCTGAACTACTTGGACGATTGGCTGATTCTAGCACAGTCAGAGGCCGAACTCATCGCCCACAGAACAGTGCTTCTAAGCCACTTGGACAGCCTGGGGCTTACGGTCAACTGGACCAAGAGCTCGCTAGTGCCCAGTCAATCAACCTCTTTTCTGGGTTTGGATCTGGACTCTGTGGCAATGACGGCCCGCCTGTCGACACAGCGCGCGCGCTGCATTCGACGCCTGGCCGCGTCCTTCCGGCCGGGCAGCACCGCACCTCTCAAAACATTTCAGAGGTTGCTGGGTTGTATGGCCTCAGCTGCAGCAGTGCTTCAGCTGGGTCTCTTACGGATGCGCCCGCTACAACGCTGGCTGAATGCCCGAGTGCCTCACAGAGCCTGGGCTTCCGGCGGCATCCGAATCAGAGTGACTCAGAGCTGCGTTTCAGCTCTGAAGCCCTGGCTAGCGGCCGACTGGTACCAGCGGGGAGTGACAATGGGAGCCATCTCACACCGCAAAGTTATCTCGACGGACGCTTCCACCTCAGGTTGGGGTGCTCTGTTCGAGGGCAAACCGGTTTTTGGCCTGTGGTCAGACCAGGAAAAATGCCTCCACATAAACTGTTTGGAGATGATAGCGGTCGAGAACGCGCTCAAGCGCTTCCTCCCATTCATACAGGATCACCATGTGCTAGTCCGCTCGGACAACATGTCCGTGGTATCCTATGTGAACCGACAGGGCGGTGTCAGATCCAGGAATCTGTGCAAGCTGACGGAACGCCTTCTTGTGTGGGCTTACCACTCGTTGCGCTCGCTGAGAGCTGCGCACGTGCCGGGCCACCTGAATGTCGGTCCAGACAGACTGTCCAGGGACAACATTCCCCCGGGAGAATGGTCCCTGCACCCCCAGACAGTCCAGTTTCTCTGGCGCCTTTTCGGCAGAGCGGAAATCGACCTCTTTGCGTCGAAAGACAACGCTCACTGCCCGAAATTTTTCTCGAAAAGCGAGGACGCGCTGTCCCAGACATGGCCCAGCCTCCCGCTGTATGCTTTTCCTCCGATCTCCCTGTTGCCACAGGTCATTTCGAGGATCAGGGAAACGCACCACTCAGTGCTTCTTATAGCCCCGCGCTGGGAGAACCAAACTTGGTACCCAGAGCTAGTGAGGCTGTCGCACTCATCCCCATGGCCGATCCCGGTGAGAAAGGATCTCCTCTCCCAAGCCGGTGGATCGATATGGCATCCCCATCCAGAGCGTTGGTCTCTGCATGCATGGGTGATCAACGGATACCCGTTGACCTGCCAGAAGGGGTCGTGAACACGATCACACAGTCTAGAGCTCCCTCTACGAGACGGCTCTACGCATCTAAATGGTCAGTGTTTTCTAAATGGTGCGCTACTAAGAGCTTGGATCCACGCGCATGCGGGGTCCCGCGGGTGCTCTCCTTCCTACAAGAGCTGTTGGAAAAGGGCAGGTCCCCTTCCACGCTCAAAGTGTATGTGGCGGCTATTGCAGCGTTCGCTGAGACGACGCGCGGCCGGGCAATAGGAAGGAACGAGCTCATTATCCGCTTCCTCAGAGGAGCTAGACGGATGAATCCCCCGCGGCCCCCCTCGGTTCCTATTTGGGATCTGTCCTTGGTCCTGGAGGCCCTGAAGGCTTTTCCCTTTGAACCACTCGAATCCGTGGATTTAAAGTACCTGTCGCTTAAAACCGTTTTTCTGATAGCTCTGTCTTCAGTTAAACGTGTGGGGGATTTGCACGCGCTATCTGTTAGCCCTGCATGTCTTGAGTTCGGACCGAACGACTCGAAAGTCATTCTCAGACCAAGACACGGTTACATCCCCAAAGCGATTGGAACCCCTTTTAGGGCACAAGTCATTTCCCTTTCGGCTCTGCCAGCATCCGATAATGGGGACAGTGATAACCTCCTATGCCCTGTCCGGGCGCTGAGAGTTTACATCACGCGCTCCGCCGCTTTCAGGCGTTCAGAGCAGCTCTTTGTTTCCTTCGGCGGACGTACCAAGGGTCTCGCCGCCTCGAAACAGAGCCTGTCCAGGTGGATAGTGGATGCGATTGCAGCAGCTTATGCCTCCAAACACCTGCAGTGCCCTCTAGGTATCAGAGCCCACTCTACTAGAGGCATGGCCTCTTCGTGGGCCTGGTCCAGCGGAATTTCTATCCACGATATTTGTATGGCGGCGGGCTGGGCCTCCCCATCAACATTCGTGAGGTTTTATAACCTTACAGGCAAAATTACTGTCAGTGTAAGTGACATATATGCTCTGCCCAGTCTCTCATGTGCAGACTACATTCACATGCTGACGATATTTCTGGAATAATACTCAGGGTGAAGTGTTTTATACTCAGACCGGCTGGACCGCTCTGTTTCTCATTCCCTTTACGCGCTGCTTTCCGGAGTTGGCCCGCGCTGCTGGCCGCCCGTATTCCACTCTGTGGCACGGGGGTCTATTCTCTTCATGAAAGACCGACTATGTCGCTCTTTTTCTTACCCTAATAAGTGCTTATGTACTGTATGGGCTCGCTCTGCCGGCCCTACCATTTTGCACTGTTATACGCTTATAGACCGGCCGCGCCGCTCTATTTTATATACTGAGTGAAGTGCTTGTACTGTGTTGGCCCGTCTCTCCGTCCGGCCACCTATTCCAGCATATGTATTGTGTGGGCTCGCTCTGCCGGCCCTACTATTTTTTGCACTGTTATACGCTTATAGACCGGCCGCGCCGCTCTATTGTATATTTTGAGTCAAGTGCTTTGTACTGTGTTGGCCCGTCTCTCCGACCGGCCACCTATTCCAGCAGAATGTTTTCCCCGGTCTCCCTGGGATTCATGGGCTGGATGCTCGGCGCACACGGCGTTGACAAGGGGTTCCCGATGCGTAAGCAACTTACGCAATATGAGAGAACCTCTCGTAAGAGAACGTACTCGGTTACCTAATGTAACCTCGGTTCTCTCTAGAAGAGGGAACGAGTATTGCGTAACCTGCCGTGTCGCGCCACGAGCTTTTGCGCTTCTGACTGCGAAAACCAGATTTTTAGCCTGTGAGCACTGGTTATATACACGCTGGCCACACCCATTCTGACGGTTAGAAGGGTGTGGAGGCCATTGGTGGCCACGTTTCAGAGTGCTCACTGATAGGCTTAAGCAGTTGCCGCCGAGCAGCCAATGAGCACGCTTATACAGCCTGCCTAGGTCTGCCGGCTGCCGCACTGCGTTGACAATGAATACAAAATTAAGGATAATTTTTGGCTTCAGATCTCGAAGAAAGAAGACTTTCCCGATGCGTAAGCAACTTACGCAATACGAGAGAACCTCTTCTAGAGAGAACCGAGGTTACATTAGGTAACCGAGTACGTTTAAAACTAGATTAAAGACGCATCTCTTCAGCCAGGCATTCATATAATACTTTTAATCTTACAGTTCAAACTACAATCCGGCCTCTAGTTCATAAACGCCAGAGGAGAACTGGCCCCCGACTGAGCCTGGGTTCTCCCAAGGTTTTTTTTTTTCTCCATTAGGTCACCTGATGGAGTTTTTCGGTTCCTTGCCACTGTTGCCTTTGGCTTGCTCAGTTGGGGATATTTGGGATATTTAATTTAATTAATCAATCAACAATACTATTGATCAGCATTACCAAACGTGGACGTTTTCCACTAGAAACAAGCATTGATGTATTATTTTAATTTAATACTGTGAAGCTGCTTTGATACAATCTGTATTGTGAAAAGAAAGCGCTATATAAATAAACTTGACTTGACTTGACTTGACTGGCCTTCCCAAAAACACCATAAGACAGTTGCAGCTCATACAGAACGCTGCCGCCAGGATTCTGAGCAGAACCAGAAAATATGAACATATCACACCAGTCCTCAGGTCTTTACACTGGCTCCCAGTTAGATTTAGGATTGATTTTTAAGTATTATTACTGGTATATAATCATTCAATGGCCTAGGACCTCAATATATTGCAGATATGCTCACTGAATATAAACCCAACAGATCACTCAGATCATTAGGATCATATCAGCTAGAAATACCAAGGGTTCACTCTAAGCATGGTGAGTCTGCTTTTAGCTATTATGCCAGCCGCAGCTGGAACCAGCTTCCAGAAGAGATCAGACGTGCTCCTACAGTAGTCACATTCAAATCCAGACTCAAAACACTTCTGTTTAGCTATGCATTTACTGAATGAGCACTGTGCCGCTGTTTGTACTGTACTGTATTTTATTTTATTTTTATAAACTGTTTTAATTATTCTTATTTCTTTTTATTATTTTAATTTCTTCTATGTAAAGCACTTTGAATTGCCATTGTGTATGAAATGTGCTATATAAATAAACTTGCCTTGCCTTGCCTTGCCTTCACATTCCTCTGCCTCGATGCCCGAAATATCCAGCTCCTCGGAACCAGATAATTCGAGCATCGGTTTCACTGCAGAGGTCTTGTACAGGGTGTGTCTCACATACACACAAAAAACCACAACAGTGCTTTCTTAGGAAACTCTTTAGTTGATTTAGTATTGTTTATTTTATTTGGCAGCACATTCTGATCAAGCACACAAGACATGTAAAAAAAAAACACGTCACACAGCATTCATTTTACCACCTATCTCTGAATTTACTGTCGGACACTCAATATAGATTTTTACAGTTGTTTATGTGAAGTGTATTTCATGAATCTTTTTTTATTATTATTATTATTATTTTTTTTATATTTAATTGTACAATGTGAAGAATTTTGTACTTTTATATTCAGTTTTCAGTAATTCACATAACCAACTGAAATCGAGTCCCAAATGAAAACTACTCCTCAAATCATAAACAGTTTCACTACTTACGAGCTGTAGTTTATTAATATAAGTTCCAAACAACAAAGATAACCAAGGTTCCCACACCCTGGTTAACTTCAAATTCAAGGACCTTTCAAGGACTTTCCAGGTCCAATACCCTCAAATTCAAGGACTTAATGTGGGGGGAGAAGCAATGTGAGAATATATTTTTTCTTTGCAACTTAATTATCTTGCTTGCAAAATATTTTATCCACAAGTGTAAAACTATGAAAGTAACCCCCAATTTTTCTCACTTTCAAGAAGATGTTAAGATTTATATCAAATCCTTATCTACCTCTTGTAACCTCTTTGAATGTATGCTAATTGTTTGGTGTTTTTGTATAATTTTTTTATTTTATTATTATTATTATTTTATTATAATGTGATGTAATATTTATCATAAATAATATTAATAATAATAATAATAATAAATAATAATAATAAAAATAAAAATAATAATAATCCAATCCTGATTGGTGCTGCGTCATTACGTAACATGTGACGGCATACACGAAAGCTAAAGGGACGCCGGCACACTACAGAGTTAGCTTTTTGCTATTAAGAAAGCGCTCTGTGTTAAAATGTCTGTCCTATTTGGTGTTGTTTGTCCCATAAGAATTGTCCCAAATAAAGGTCTGCATTGCAATATAGAATCTAGTGGCTCAGATCTCGCGTTTGCAGAGGCAGCGCGTAGATTACGAGTCTACTCTGCAATGAAGATTCTGTGTGGGTGCGAGGCATGATGCGCTGTCGGATGTTTCAGCCTCGCACCTGTTGACTTTCTTCTAGAGGGATGAAAGCCAAATATATTGTAACGGCTCGAATCTCGCGTTTGCGTAATGCGTAACATTCTCTCTAACATCTTAATTTCGTTTAAGAAAAAAAAAAAAACATGCTTAAGACACTAAGAAAAATAGACCTTTAAGTTGATTAAAAAAAATTTTATGATTATTTTAATGATAAATATTTATTTTTAAAGCTACACTGTGTAGGATTTTCTCCCATCTAGCGGTGAAATTGTTTATGACTACCAACTGAATATTACTTTCTAGCCCGAGGGCGGATACGTCCGTGATAATTAATGCGATAACTTAACAGGATTAAGTTAACAGTAAAACAAAATTTTGATTAGCCTATCTTAGAATCCTTGATTTCACACATCCTCACATTCAAATGGGAAGCAGAACCACCCCATCACATCCCTTACCATCATGTCACAATAAAACATGTTACGGGGTGGTATGTGACGGGGTGGTAAATTTCATCCCAAAATGGCCACAGATCTTCCATGTGGTCAAGTTCCTCACCTAGCATACATGCATTCAATCTGAAATACAATTTTCTTTGCATTAATAATGTAATTTTTTTTTATAAAAATCAGTTTTCCCTCTTTATTTTGCGTGACGGGGTGGTTGATTTGAACTTGACGGAAACTGCCTAATATGAAAAAGGAACAAATAACAACTGTAAAAGAATGTCAGTACTTGCCTGCTTTTGTTCTTGGTGGCTACAAGGCTCAAATGATAGCACTTCCGCTTTGTGATGTCATTTAAATCAACAGTCCATGATTTATAGATAAAACAAGTTAGTGTGACGGGGTGGTAAGTCAAACTGAGGGACGCACACAAATCATAAAATATTTACAAAAAAAATAAGGTTTATTTTGAATAAATATATCTTATGTAAAAAGGGACACACATATAATCCTGAAAATAATAAATGTTTTATAAAAAACAACTTATTTGGTGATATTTTAGATGCAAATGTCATGTTGGTCAACACGGACATGTGAAATTGGCTATGTACTAATGAAAAATTATTAAAAATATGAATCTTTAAGAATAGTATTTTATCATATATCTGTTGTGTTCACATAATTAACTAAAAGCATTTATTTACACACTGCTAGGAAAAAGCAAGGGGGGTACTATTATGAAGTAAACTAGCTGTGTTGGTTGTTATGGAATCAGCTGCGTGATGTTTATGTTGTGCGCATGCGTGGGTGTGGAGGAAAAAAAGAGTTGAGTAAAAAAAACATGTAATACAGATTCTGTGTGTCTCGCCTCTTCCGTAAACATAATAATATCATGTTAACAATAACACTTGAATTAATAACTTTAAAAATATTAAAAATAAATAAAAATAAACTGTAATACTGGGTCTGCAGATTTCAACCAGGACTTGACCTTTGTGTACATGCAGTGTGTCAAAAAGCTAATACAATTATGGCCAGATGGTCCTTTTTGTGCATATCAACAAAGCAAAGTATAGTAGTTTGTAATTATTTTAAATATTTTTATGTATTTTAAAATATGAAAACCGATAATTTCCACAGTTTAGTCCACAAAGACTGCTGTTAATTGGAACAGTTTTTTTTTTTTTTTTTTATCAGTCTAAATTAAAATGACACTTAAACTCCTAAATAGTTTAATTACTGATATGTTGTAGTTTTTTCATTTAAGATCCAAACACTAAAGGTAACAGTAAGCCAGCTACAAATGACAAAGTAACTACGTACCCAGTTATTGAGAGGCCAGCCAACACGAGAAGAAATGTATTAACATTTTGAAGGAGTTTCATTATTCCTGTAGGCTATTAGGTGTTGTGTCCTTATTAATTAGAAGAACTGAGTGTCCCACAGATAAAGCAAGCAAGAGAGTGACAATTAAAGAGGCGTGATGCTGGGTTACAAGGTTATGACAGGTTTTTTTTGTTTTGTTTGTTTGGTTGTTTTGCATATGTAAAGGAGTGGTACAGGTTTAAAACACAAGCCCAAGTTTTGCACTGATGTAAAAAGAGAGTGACGTGATAAATCTTTAATCTTTTAACTATCAAATGAAAACCATAAAAAACTATCAAAAATTATCAAAAAAACACCCTGTATGTTTTTAAATGTTTGATTATCTTTTTATTAGTGTTGTCAATCGATTAAAATAATTAACTAATTAATTCCACATTATTTCTGTGATTAATCTGTGATTAATGTAACACTGTCCATCAATAAAAGGGTGAAAAAAATACTTTGTCACACAAACAGCCCCTTCAACAGCCCTTTCTAAGGGCTCAAAACAGGGCGATACAAAATAAAATTACAAAGTGCACATGTCTGCACAGGACTTAGCCTATAGTGCAGTTAAACAATGGCCTAATACTTTCTTTTTCTCAAGTTTGTTTTGAACTTAGCAGTCAGGCTACTGCTCTTTATTCACCAGAGTCTCATCAACCCATCCTCTTATTTCAGAAAGAATGAACTGTAATGGTTAACAATAAAAGGTAAGCCTACTACTACTTCTTTGCTTTGAGACAATTAATCAAACAGACAAACTGACATTTTCAGACAACAGGGAAGCTCTTTGTTGTGTGTTGTACTCTTTTGTACAACACACCCAGACAGTGAAAACAACCTTTCAGAAGGTACTGATTGCGTGCAAGGCGGGCCATTTCACTGTGTGCCTCTTCATGTGTGGAATGAACTGGGGACAGTCATCCATGCCAGTAAGAGGCTCTGCCTTGTAGCGCTCCAGACATTGCTCAATACTGTCCTCCTCTTCATCAGACGAAGACTCGTGTGCAAGCATGAGAGTTGGTTTCTTCGTAGGAGGCTCAGGCGTGACTTGGTTATCCGGCTGTGCAGATCTATCCCTCTCCATCTCCTGGAGCAAGGTGCGGATCGTACCCCACACCTCAGCCCTGTCAGGTTTGCTCAGACACTTGAGGTCCTTATTTAATCCCAAATTTTTCCCAGACACAAAAATATCCAAATCATGTGTCATTAGTATCCCTTTGAAACAATCAATCATAATTTTTAGAAATTTTCATGGAAAAGTGTGTGAAAAAGTGTTTTATGATCGGTCACAATTGTGACTGGTGGGATACTGTGTTGTATCAACCATTGTACAGATTGAATATAGGTCTATTTGACCTGCAGTGTGTTTGTGTGTGTGTGTGTGAGTGTGTGTGTGTGTGTGTGTGTGTGTGTGTGTTGTGTTTTTGTGTGTCTGTGGAGATCAGACATCAAAGGAGACGTGACCATGTGTGAGTGTGTGTGTGTGTTTGTGTGTGTGTGTGTGGAGATCAGACATCAGAGAAGACGTGACCGTGTGTGTGTGTGTGTGTGGAGAACAGACATCAAAGGAGACGTGACCGTGTGTGTGTGTGTGTGTGTGTGTGTGTGTGTGTGTGTGTGTGTGTGTGTGTGTGAGTTTCTGTGTGTGTGTCTGTGTGTGTGTGTGTGTGTGTGTGTGTGTGGAGATCAGACATCAGAAGAGACGTGATCGTGTGTGTGTGTGTGTGTGTGTGTGTGTGTGTGTGTGTCTGTGTGTAAAATTAGGTAGAAAGTAAGGTAGAACAGTTAGCCTATGTGTATTAGTAGATACAATGGGTTATCCCACCGGTCACTATTGTTGCCGTTGACATGTTTGTGAGTTCTATGACCACATTAAACAAAGTTGAGTAATTGCAAATGCATATATCAATACTAGACACCTTAAACATGATGTGTACCAAAAATCTATGTCCTATCTTTATGTTAACATACTTTACCACCCTTTTCTTTGGGAGCTTTCTTGCTGCCATCCTCTTCTCTTGGCGCAAACAGGAAGTAAACAGCTCTGGTCATGTGACAATTTACAGTAAACATGCGACACTGCACATATTTCATTGAGACCCTTTATTATTGCAATATCTGCTGGAAATGCATTGATTGATCATTCAGTAACATTTTTATAGCCTTAGAAATGAAACATTTTTTTACGGTCACTATTGTTACCGGTGGGATTAACCTTGAAATGAAATTAAATGAAATGCAACTTTAATACAAGTACAGGTGCAGGTATAACAAAATTGCAACAATACCCCTATATCTACAGTGCTAAATTAAAAAATACAAAGTAAAGAAGCAAGAAACCTAACAAAACAAACACACTAAGAGAAACACAATGCTGAGGATGAATAAGAATGAAGCATGGCAATCTGAACTTGGGTCAAGTGCTGTCGCAACTCTCAGCCATGTGATGTTGGTCTTCTCCTTGCGACCCTCCATGTCTGCTGCGAAGGTTCCCTTGAACTTGATCATGTAAGCTGTGTCATCCTCAGTGACCTCCATCACTCGCGACAGATGACACAACGCTGGCAGCACCGCTGAGCAAGACACAAACTTCTTTCCTCCCAGAAGTTCAGACACATACCTGCAATAATATAGAGAAGCACTTTAGTGGGGAACTAGTTAGGCCTATTGTAATTCAAACAGAGTTCTCTCACTCACTCAGTTACCACACTCACCACACTCACACATTCCATAGCCTGCACACACATAAACACACACCCAATCATTAACGTTATTGTTCTGACACAGACTTACTTTGATTATTAAACAAACAGATATACACCCGACATGGATTGACAATAAATGACCTGCAGTGCTCCAGCACAGCCTCCAGCTTCTTCAGTTTCTCCAGCTCAGTATCTGTTGGCATGGCGACGTTGGTTGTGTGCAGGGCCAGTGCATCTCTCAGAGGTTCAGCATTCCGCTGAACACATTTGATCATTTCCAGGGTAATATTCTATCTAGTTGATACTTCCTGTGCGAGTGACTCTTTCCTCTGATGATGATGTGATGCTTAAAATGTCCCACAACTTTTCAGCATTTTGCCAATGCACCGTCAAACGGGCTGTTGGTTAGAGAAACCGTGACGGCTCGGTGCACACTGTGTGCGATGCACGGCATGTGCTCAAAGGGGAGCTGCCTGGCCGCTGCAATCATGTTGCGTGCACTATCCGTGGTCAGTGAGACAACTTTGTGTTCGATGTCCCACTCTCTAGCTACTTGCATAAAGTGCTCTGCAACAGCGTCAGCGAAGTGCCTCTCTTCTGTCTTTGTAACAGTCAAAGCATGCGACTGAAGTTTCCACTGTGGATCAGAGTAATGGGCTGTGACCCATTACTGTGATATATATATATATATATATATATATATATATATATATACACTGCTCAAAAAAATAAAGGGAACACTTTTTAATCAGAGAATAGCATCAAGTCAGTTAAACTCCTGGGATATTGATCTGGTCAGTTAAGTAACAGAGGGGGTTGGTAATCAGTTTCAGCTGCTTTAGTGTTAATGAAATTAACAGCAGGTGCACTAGATGGGCAACAGTGAGACAACCCCCAAAACAGGAATGGTTTTACAGGTGGAGGCCACTGACATTTTTTCCCTACTCATCTTTTCGGACTGTTTTTCACCAGTTTTGCATTTGGCTAGGGTCAGTGTCACTACTGGTAGCATGAGGCGATACCTGGACCCTACAGAGGTTGCACAGGCAGTCCAGCTCCTTCAGGATGGCTCATCAGTACGTGCCATTGCCAGAAGGTTTGCTGTGTCTCCCAGCATAGTCTCAAGAGCATGGAGGAGATTCCAGGAAGACAGACAGCTACTCTAGGAGAGCTGGACAGGGCCGTAGAAGGTCCTTAACCCATCAGCAGGACCGGTATCTGCTCCTTTGTGCGAGGAGAAACATGATGAGCACTGCCAGAGCCCTACAAAATGACCTCCAGCAGGCCACTGGTGTGAATGTCTCTGACCAAACAATCAGAAACAGACTTCATGAGGGTGGCCTGAGGGCCCGACGTCCTCTGGTGGGCCCTGTGCTCACTGCCCAGCACCAGGGAGCTCGATTGGCATTTCCCATTCAACACCAGAATTGGCAGGTCCGCCACTGGTGCCCTGTGGTTTTCACAAATGAGAGCAGGTTCACCCTGAGCACGTGACAGACAGGAAAGGGTCTGGAGAAGCCGTGGAGAATGTTATGCTGCCTGTAACATCGTTCAGCATGACCGGTTTGGTGGTGGGTCAGTGAGGGTCTGGGGAGGCATATCCATGGAGGGACGCACAGACCTCTGCAGGCTAGACAATGGCACCCTGACTGCCATTAGGTATTGGGATGAAATCCTTGGATCCATTGTCAGACCCTATGCTGGTGCAGTGGGTCCTGGGTTCCTCCTGGTGCACAACAATGCCCGGCCTCATGTGGCGAGAGCATGCAGACAGTTCCTGGAGGATGAAGGAATGATACCATTGAAGGGCCACCACGCTCACCTGACCTACATCCAATAGAACACCTCTGGGACATTGTGTTTCGGTCCATCTGACATCACCTGGTTGCACCTCAGACTGTCCAGGAGCTCAGTGATGCGCTGGTCCAGATCTGAGAGGAAATACCCCAGGACACCATCCGTCGTCTCAGTAGGAGCATGTCCCGACGTTGTCAGGCATGCATACAAGCACGTGGGGGCCATACAAACTACTGAGAACCATTTTGAGTTGCTGCAATAAAATTTCAGCAAAATTGACAAGCCTGCTGCATCATTTTTTCACTTAGATTTCCGGGGTGTCTTTGAATTCAATCCTCTGTAGGTTGATTATTTTCATTTCCATCAAACGATGTGGCATCCTTTTGTTCATAACACATTATATATATACACACATTATATATATACACACACACACATATATACATACACATATATATACATACATACATACATACATATATATATATATATATATATATATGTATGTATGTATATATATATATATATATATGTGTATGTATATATATGTTTGTGTGTGTGTGTGTGTGTGTGTATATATATATACACACACATATATACACATATATACACATATACACACACATATATATATATACACACACACACACATATACATATATATATACATATATATATATATATATATATATATATACATATACATGGGGACTTTTGTTCGGCTCTAAGGATTCTTATTAGGATGAGCCGAGGGATAAAGGAAAAGGGGGGCGGCCATTTTGAAAGGTGTTTGTTGAGGTGACATGGTTTTTTGGCTAACCTAGCTCAGAGTAAATTGTCCAAAATGATCTCTGAGAAGAGAGACATGGTGTATTAGATGTTGGAGCCATTTCATATGTGCACGCTCTGGTCTGGGATATATGTGGTGGACTATACTCTGGGGACTTTTTTCCAGCTGGAGGATAACCTGTTTTTGTGGGGCCTTGAACCAGTGGATTTATACTTTTTTCTCTTTTTGGGGACATTGTTTTTTCATCTGGACTTTAAATTGCCTACATACCTCAAAGCAGAAAAGGACTGAGACGGGACTGTTGAGTGTTATTTTTGTTATTTATAATTTGCTTGCATGGACTCTGCGGGTAAAACTGTTGTGATGAAACTGCGCATGCGCGAGGTAAAACTGCTGGGGTGAAACTGCTGGGGTGAAACTGCTGGGGTAAAACTGTGGCTCTGCAGTCAGACCCTTCTCACACTGCCCAGCGGACCTGCAACCGCCTCGCAAGTGTTGATAGGCTATTACTCGTGAGGTGTAACCAATCAGATAGCGCTGTGGGCGGGACATTGAGCAAGTCTGCAGAGTGGTGATTACAGAGCCATATAGAGAGAAATTTAGCAGAGGCAGGGATACAGACCATAAAGGGGGAAATCCCACAACCACAGCCACACACCACCCCCCACCCCCCCCCCCCCCCCCCCCCCCCCCCTCCCCCGCACCCTGAATATAGTCATAGAGGTGCAGTTTTTAAATTAGCCATATTTTCAATATTTGCTCTTATCAACAGTTTATGATTTTTTTCTTATCTAGGCTATAAATTACAGGAATGGCTGTCATTTTGATCTATTAAAAAAAAACAATTCTGCTCACTGCACATTTATTATAATGTAATATAATATTGAGTATTCATTATCGAATGCTTCCTTATCTTTTAAATCTGGCCTATGGATTTTCTACAGGAATAGCATGTTTGAACGGACATTGCACTTTGCTAATAAACTTTGGACAGTAACCTCCATCATTATAGGAGCATTAGGTTGAATGAGTTGGAATTAATTAATTAACCAAGAGTATATCGTTACTTTTTATTTTCAGAGAAAGCATGAACATCACCTCAACCGATACCTTCAACTGACAGCACCCACAGTTAGGAGGAAGGGAAGCTGGCCTGCTGGTGAGAGTGCGTCAAACAGTAAGCAGCAGAAACTAGAGGACACCAAAGCCTCACAAAAGAGCATGGACCAGGCAGTCATCAAATTTGTTGTTCAGGGTTTGCATCCCTTCGGAGTTGTGGAGCAACCAGGATTTATAAATTTAATACAGCATACTATGCCAAACTACACAGTGATGTCCAGAACAACGGTCAGAGTTAAAATAAAAAAAACAGCAGAGGAAATGAAAGCCAGAGTAAGGAAAGTGATGCAGAACATTGAATTCATCGCAACTACCACAGACTGCTGGACAGCTTTTCGTCAAAGTTTTATTGGCGTGACCGCCCACTGGATCGAGCCAGACAGCCTAGAGAGATGTTCAGTTGCTCTTGCGTGCAAAAGGCTTAAAGGATCCCATACATTTGATGTATTAGCTGGAGCCCTTAATGAAATCCATACTGAATACAACATTTGCAAAAAGATTGTCAGGACCACTACTGACAATGCTTCAAATTTCATCAAGGCCTTCAAGGTTTATGGTTGTGACGAAGAAAGTTTGGTTGGGGGGGGAGAGGAAGATGTGAGTGACAGTGAGAATGCTGAAGATCTGGAAGAGGAGATAGAGGGTGTTGAGATACAAGGTGTCATGGATGAAGAGGATGGTGATTCCGAATATCAGCTTCCAAAGCATCACCGTTGTGCATGTCATCTTTTGAACTTGATCTCAACAGTAGATGCTGCAAAAGCCAACTCAGATCAGGTCTACAAAAAAATGTCACGTGCAGCATTTGCAAAGTGCACAGCTCTGTGGAACAAGAGTGCTCGCTCCACCACAGCTGCAGAGGTGATTGAAAGGGAATGCAAGCTCCAACTTATTCGCCCAAATGACACTAGGTGGAACTCCCTCTTTCTTTCAGTGGAACGATTGCTAAGAATCATTCAAGACAGTGGAGAAGGAGCCATCAGAGCAGTTTGCATTGCACTTAAAGTCCCCATGTAAGTGTTATGCTGCCAAACACATTGTCTTGCATAAACGTATACAAATAGCATTTATCTTCCAATATTTGCTTATGCAATATTAACTAATGTGATGTTTTGTAACATTAGTCATCTTTGTATGTTACATATGTTATCGCCATATGATATTTTGTATGATTTTTCTATTGCTGTGTGACAGGTTCAGCCCTGCAGAGCTTGCCTTCTTGACTGAATATGCTGCTACCATGAGCCCAATCGCCAAGGCACTGAACATAATGCAGACAGAGGTGAATGTCCATATGGGATGGCTGGTGCCCACTATTACCCTCCTAACTGTGAAGCTTGATCGCCTCCTAACCTCATCCAAGTTCTGCGAGCCACTGATCTTTGCCCTTCAAGAAGGAATACAGCAACGGTTTGGATCCATGCTTTCCGACCCAGAACTCATCGCTGCTGCAATTTTACTTCCGAAGTTTCGGACATCCTGGACAAGCAATGAGGACTTGCTGAAACTGGGTAAGTCATTGGCTCTTTAAATTGCAAGATGGAAAGCCTGGCAAAGAGCAGGACCTAACAGTAGAATCAAAAATGTGTTGTTACAGTTTTATGCAGAGGATTGGGCGCCTCTGATAATATTTAGGATTTCAGTTTATCATCTGCTGGGCTTTCGAAGCTGCAGCTTGACATATTTTGCACATTTCATTTCAGTTCCAAAATAAAATTTATAGAATAAACATTAACAATGTAATGTGCATCACAACAAGTTACAACGACAGACAGGTGAAAAAGCTTAGGCGTCCCAGTGGAGTAAACTCATCATCAGTATTGATTGGAGCCCCCTTTTCCTGAAATTACAGCCTGTAGATTTTTCCACTAACCACAGCTACATCCCTGATGTCTGACTTCAAGTATTTAAACCATTTCTCCTTACAAAATATCTCCAGGTCAATCAGGTTTGATGGCTGACAAATGTGGATTATCAGGGGTGCCCAAATGCATAAAACTGTATAGTTACTGAGGAGCAAAATGACCATAACTCACCCTAATGATCATATCTGGTTAAGGAGATGCATACAGTAGTCTTTTCTTTCTTTCCTTTATTTGGTCCAATGGACAGGCATGAACTACATCAAGACTCAGTTGGAGCAGGAGCCTGTGCAGTCTAACCAGTCAGAGCAGCAGGAGGAGGAGGAGGACTACTTTGACATCATGAAAGACAACATCCAAGAGACCTCTAAGCAGCTGGATGTATACCTGGCCAGCACAGCTGTCACCATGGCCGTTCTCAAATCAGTGCCTGCCGTGTACAGATTGTCGCTTAAGGTAAATACGCCGTTGCCTGCCTCTGCAGCCTGTGAGAGACTCTTCAGCTCAGCAGGGCAGATTTTTACCCCCAAAAGAGGCAGGCTTGGTTCAGAGAACTTTGAAAACCAACTCCTTTTGAAGCTCAACAAAAAATACTGGTGATGTGAAGTTTTTAAAAAGTGCTCCAAATGTTCACAGGTGGTTTTGTTTTGTTTTTTGAGACTTGGAGAATAGAAACGGAGTTGAAATTCTGATGATGTTAAGTTTAACATTAAGTTTAAGGAAAGTTTTATAGTTAATGGAGACATGAAATGGAGTTGATGTGACATGAAATGAAATAGATGTACTATAAGCAGAGCAGAGAATACATGAATACTTATGCACTGAATCAAAAATGTTTACTGCCTTAAAAATATGGTAATTAACAATTGTATTGTTAGAATGTTAAACTCGTTAATGTACTGCAGTTAACCAGTCTTCTTTGTTGGTTTTGCTAATGATGTTTTAACTCAGCAGATCACCCTGAAAGATAACCAGAATACATGAACCCAAAACTAACTTAATTAAAATGCCACAACCTGTACTGTTTTTTTGTTTGTTTTGTTTTGATTATTAAAATATAGACATTAAGAGAATAAATTATGCAAGTACTTTTACTTTTAATACTTAAAGTACATTTAAAATCAGGTACTTTTTACTTTTTACTTAAGTAGGGTTTTCATTGTGGTACTTTTACTTTTACTAAAGTAAATATGTCTCTGGTTATTTGTACTTTTACTTAAGTACTGAGATTCAGTACTTCCTCCACCACTGATTTCTGGGTACTGTTGGACAACACCATGTATCTTTCCAGTTAAGAGAACTTGTTCCAGGTGCCTTAACATTTGCATTCCCTCCTGCTCAAATCTTTCTCTAAACTGCATGTCAGCAACATCCAGAACTTTGTAGAATTCAGTCCTGTAGTAGTCAGAAGGGGACACATGTACATGTGCAGGAGCACTACCTGTGAAGCGCTGAGGTGGGATACGGACACGAGGAGAGGCAATAGGAGTGAGATGGAGATGATCCTCACCCTTCTCAGACCTTGCAATTCCCTTAAATATGCCCTTCAGTTTCCCTGACTGCCCAAACAACACTCCCAACTCATTGACCCAATCCAGAGAATTCCGGATAAATATTGAGGCAGTACAGGACCTCTGTGTAATTAGGTTAACACAGCGGGCAGCACAATGAACATAGGGAGCCAGAGGTTGTATTTTTCTTACAATGGCCTGTGCTCCATTGTATTTGCAAGCCATATTTGCGGCCCCATCGTATGCTTGGCCACGCAACACAGTGATAGGCAAGTTTAGGTGCTGCAAAACATCCATGACTACTTTTGCTAGATTTTCTCCTGTTGTCAAAGAAACCTCATAAAGACCAATAAATTCTTCACGAGGGACTAAATTCTTGTCAACATATCTCAAACACACTGCCTCTTGCTCTTTTCCAGACACGTCTCATGTCCCATCCATCATTTTGAGTACTGCAGGTGTGGAAGTGATCTGATATTTTCAACTACTTCGCGTATGATCACGCTGCTGAACAAAGTCAGGATTTCATTTTGAACCATAGCTGAAGTATATACATCCTTTCTACCACCTGTCAACCACTTGGTTAGAGAAGGGTCATCCTCTGATTTGTACTTCAGAACCTGTTCAAAATTTCCCTCACCACATTCATGGCCCCTAAAAAGTAAGCCCTGCCTAGCCAACATCTGCACAGCACCAATGATTTTGAGAAGACATCCCCTTGCTTCCTCTTGCTGTTTCACACTCACACTAGATAGCTGAACCTGTACTGATCGATCTTCATAGATGAGATCAGATCTCTCATGCACAGTAAATCGCTCAAGGGCTTTTTTCCTATTTTTAAACCCAGATGAAATTAATGCTGAATCAGCATTCTTGGCAAGAGGTGATGTCTCAGAGTTAAAGGCTTTGGAGCAGTAAAAGCACAATACACCCTCAACACCAGGACTCACATGGAGCCATGGAAATTTCTGGTACCATTGAGTTTGAAAACTATATTTGGTATAGTTATAGTAGTATATTTGGGCAAGGACTGTTTAGCAATTAATTTTGGATCTGGTTGATTGGGCTTACTAAACTGATGGCGAGTAACAGCCACGTCTGAGTTCTCTGCTCCTCTCTCTACCATTTCATCTTCATCCTTATCCTCTCTGACCTCTCCCTCACTCTGTTCTTCTGGTCTGCCTGCTTCTGGTCTGCCTGCTTCTGGTCTGCCTGCTTCTGGTCTGCCTGCTTCGTGTCTGCCTGCTTCTGGTCTGCCTGCTTCTGGTCTGCCTTCTTCTTGTCTGTCTGCTTCTTGTCTGCCCGCTTCATGTCTGCCTTTTCCTCCCTCTTCATCTCTGTCTTCCTCACTCCTGGCCACATCCTCACATACACCCTAATCAAAACATTTGAAATGAAATTGTGAATTTGATATAAACACACCAGACACACGCGTGCACCTGGGATGGAAATAAGCACCACCCATGACACAAACACACACACATGGCCTCTCTTCCTTCATAGACCTCTTTCACAAACTGTAACATTAATTTCATTGCTCACCTGTGAACCTTCCTGTGCTCTCTCTGAAACTGATGCCTCCAGCAACTTCCTCTCCTAAACAAGGGTGCAGTGGTAAAGGAGTAGGGTCAAACAGTTACAGCTGTGGCATTAGCAAACGTCAGTGAATATTGAAAAGTAATATCATGAAATAAATGCAAACAATAATTAATGGTAATAGGCTACTGTTGTTTAATGTCAACATTTTTCAACTTTCAGCTTTCAACTTCACTTACAGGATTTCTCTTGAAAAAGGTGTCAATCTTCTCCTGCCTCTTTCCTTTCTGCATCTTAATGATACTGCAGGACAAAAAGACAGTGGTAAGCTTGATAGTGACATGGGTCCGACAGGACTGTGACTGAGACTGCTAAATTTTGCTTACTTGCGCCCTGAAAAGGGGAGATATATATTTTTTTTTTTTAAACGCCCACACAAAGCTTTTTTTCTGGTGGTATAAATAATGTAACAATTTACTGTTTTTAAAAATAAAATAATATACACTTTTCTTTCATAGTTCTTCAAAAGGTATGCAAACAATGTCATCATTTCTCACTTTTTTTTCCTCAACAGGTACAATCAAACACAACAGGTAAGTATCCACAAAAGTATTCAGCTAATCAACAAACAATGCTCAAAATATCAAAATCAATTGCACTGGCAATAAACCCATAAATACACTGCTTAACAATGGCAATTTGTCCCTCCTCCTCGTCAATTCCCTGCCTTCTTCATCACAGTTACTTTATACATTGCATGCCACATACATAACCGAATTTAGCTATAGCTGCTGAACAATATCCCAATTAGCAATTAGCATTAGTCTAAAAAACAAAATATAATACCGAAAACACTCGACATGTCAACAAAACATAAACAGAACATCTTCCCAAACACATATCAAGCTTATTTAAAAACCTTGAAAGCATAAACACTCATTCAAAGTACCTGGAAAAGGGAGATGTAAATAATCATAACCATAAGTTCCTGCCTCCTCAGCACGAGCTGACCGATAAATCTAACACACCAAGAGAGGCGGGACTTAAGGCAGAACAGCCAATCATCAGCCGGTCACTCTCAAAGCCGGTGTCATGTTTGAGAGGGAGGGGGAGAGGAGGCAGCTGCAGCGAGCGCTGACACAGAGCGGCCAGAGAAACGGAGGAGCGACTATAGTAAGGTGTTTGTGCAAAACTGCAGAAAAAGTGCAGGTGTTGAACCCTCTCACCGGGAAAAGTGTGGGTGTTAAAATACCCACATCCCCCATGGGTGCGACACCCCTGGTATACACCACAAATGGCACTCCTTCCAGGTAGTGGTGCCACTTTTCGACGGCCCAAACCACTGCAAGGCACTCTTTTTCTGAGGTTGAATAATTCACCTCTGCTCCCCTCAATCCTCTCGAGGCATACGCAATCACCTTCTCTTCTCCACTGATGTTCTGTGTTAGAACCGCTCCCAGGCCAATTGAGCTAGCATCCGTCTGAACCTGGAAGGGTTGCGACATATCAGGTTGAGGTAGTACAGGGGCATGTTGCAGAGCATGTTTGAGACTCTCAAAGCTGAACTGGGTTTCATTGGTCCATGTCCATTTCATGCCTTTCCTTTTAAGGTGGTTCAAGGGGGCAGCCAGTTCAGCAAAGTGTGGGATAAACTTATGGTACCATTCAACCAACCCCAGGAATCTCTGGAGTTCCAACAAGTTTTGTGGAGTTGAGTAACCACTGATGGCGGTGATCTTGCCCGAGTCGACTTTTACTCCTTCCTTGGACACAACATGTCCCAAAAACTTGATCTATGCTTTCATGAAGTGGCATTTCTTTAGGTTTAGGGTAAGATTAGCCTCCTTCAGTTTCTGAAAGACAGCTTTGAGATCTTTTAAGTGTTGTTGTTGGCTTGGGGAGTAGACAATTGTCATCTATGTAGACGAAGCACACCTTTCCTCTTAGCTTACCCAACACTCTCTCCATCAACCTCTGGAACGTCATGGTCAAGAAATGAAATAATCCAAAGGGGGTTATAAAGGTTGTCTTTTTCCAGCTGCTTTCTTCCATTTCGACCTGCCAGTATCCAGATTTTAAGTCGAGGGTACTGAAATAATGAGCACCTTGCAATGACTCCAGTATTTCGTGAGTGAGAGGCATCGGGTAGGCATCTTGGGGAGTTTTGGAATTAAGCCGGCGATAATCCACACAGAACCTTAGACTGCCGTCTGTCTTTAGAACCAGTACTACCGGAGATACCCAAGAGGATTGAGACAGCTCAATGATACCTTCTTGCATCATTTTATTGATCTCCCTTTCCATCACCTCTTTCTTCAAGGGAGACACTCTATAGGCTTTCGACCAGACTGGTATTTCATCCGTTGTTACAATCCGATGAATGGCTTGATTAGTTCTCCCTAGAGTTCCAGCACAGACCGTCGCCCATTTATTTAGGAAGGGCTGGACATCTGGCGGTTGTCTTGCTATAATATCTTTTCTGATAGTGGCTATCACAGTGGATGTCTCCAGCTCTCCACCCTTCTCCATGGGCACAGCCATGAACAAGGAGATAACCGGTTCCCTCTTCAGAATGCATTGCTGCTCCCACTGTGGTTGCTGGAGAAAAGGATAGACTCTAACTTGCCCTTTGATCTTGAACTCATAGCTCATCGCAGCAACATACAGCTGTACCCCCGTTTGTCTCAGGAAGTCCAGTCCGAGGACAAGAGGAAATGCTAGGTGTTCATTTGACATTATATAGGTGTCAATGGTCCAGGCCATTCCATTCCACTCATAAACCACAGGAGTTCTACCCTCTGATATGTGAGCCTTTCCATCTGCCACCATGAACGTCCTGCTCAAACTCTGCTGCAGTCGTTCTTCTGGGTTTTTTATAGCCTCCCATAACTGTTTCTGCATTAAGGAATAGGTCGAACCAGTGTTGACAATGGCTTTGACGTGGTAACTCCTCACATCTATGGCCACTTTCAGCAGAGAAGGCGTGGTTGTTTGAATCAGTGAGACATGTTAGACTGGTGTACTCTGTGGTTTCGATTGTTGGTCACGTCGGAATGAGGCACCCTTTTTTCATTCATTATTTACATTGACTCAAGCCTAGTAGTCCTTCTTTGAATTCAAGTCTCTATCCACCAATGATCCCACTTTAACCTTCTGAGGCCTAAGGTGTTTTTGGGGTCCTTGAGATGTTTTGACATGCCCTGACATTTGTGCTTTTTTCAGTTGCTTATAAACATATTAATGGCAAAGGTATAATTACACTCTATTTAGCACAAACAGGGCTACCATAATATGTGAGCAACATGTATGTACATGTTGTATTTTTGAGAGAATAATGTTTATGCATGGTTATTGAAAAAACTAAAAATGAAAGTTTCTGAAATAAGGCCACAAAACACATACTACTGTAAATATGTGTCCACAAGACTTCTGAATAATGCATTTTGTCGCCTAGAGTTTTTTCTTCAAAATTATCTGAAAATCATCCTGCCTAATCATTCGCATAAAACAATACATTGATTTAAATTGTGTAAGACACTTTTTGTTTGGAAAGGCAATATACGTATGGGAGTGAATGATCCTACACCATCATGAATAATGAGTAGTTCACACCTGAGAAGACAATGGCCCGCATAATGGGGCTGCATAATGAGCCTTTCATTCAGGTGTGTCACTGAGCCACAAGAAAGAATGCAAGGACAAATATA
The DNA here is from genome assembly GCF_963993115.1 of Abramis brama. Lineage (NCBI taxonomy): Eukaryota > Metazoa > Chordata > Actinopteri > Cypriniformes > Leuciscidae > Abramis > Abramis brama. The sequence goes on along the minus strand of NC_139965.1, from coordinate 59,723,351 downwards.
TATATTGGTATATATAAATATATAATTGGTTCACAGTTGGAAACACAGTTGTTGTTGTTTTTTCACAAATTGTGCTTGCAAATTGTATAATATCCATGGTAAACATTTCTAGTAATTGTGCAGTTAATTGTTCTTACTGTATTTTCAGATTTGGAATATATTCTCTATCCCAATGTGTCACTAATAAAACACAATAAAAATTATTTAAAGAGAAGGCTTATATTGACCTTTTAAGATTTTGTTTACATCTATCCTTGTATATATATATATATATATATATATATATATATATATATATTTGCTATTTTATTAAAAATGTTATACAATTACAACAACAATTAAAATTGTAACAATATTTCCAGTGTAATCTTTCTTTGTAAAAACTAAAGTATACATTTTATCATACGTATTTCAAAGTTAAGGATTCATTAGTTTGAATATAGCCTACATTGGAACAAACACTATAATAACATCTTAGTTGATGACTTTATTTTTGACAAAACATAGTATATATATATTTAACATATGAGCAGAAATTGGCAACATTATAAGCTTATTTGATGTGGCAGTATTTTACGGTAAAAACTTTATAATCTATCCGATTTTTGTAGTCGATTTTTACTCATCTCAGTATAGCAATAGAGTTTGGTAAAAGCTGTTCATTCATTCACACACAGAAGACAATCGCGTGATTAATATTTAAACAGTCTTTTTGCGTACAGACACTATTGCGATTAGAACAAAGCAAATATAGAACTGACCTATTCCTCAGCTGGATCCGTTGCTCCTCGAAATGAAACTTCCAGCACTTCTGAGGAAAATTTTCTAGGATTATTATTAAGATAGTATTATTCCTCACAGCGTTGTAAAGTACATAATAATAATTAATTATAATTTGTTACATTTATATAGCGCTTTTTCTGAGACCTCAAAGCGCTTTACATAGAAAGGGGGAATCTCCTCAACCACCACCAATGTGCAGCATCCACCTGGATGATGCGACGGCAGCCATATTGCGCCAGAACGCCCACCACACACCAGCTTACATGACTCTGATTACTCGCGGTGTGTTTTATCCAGCTAGTGTGGGCGTTCACAGGTTTGCATGGATGCCTCAGATTATTTGCATTTGAACAGCGTGCGCTCTCCGTGGACGGGGTCACATTAAAACATAATGAGCTGAGATGAGAACGACTGACATCTCTCTCTTTTCATACATATTACATAAACTGAAAATATTTGTTTTTTTATAAAAAAAACTTCATTTAAAAGAAGAGAATTCAAGCTTCATGCCTGTGTGACTGTATGCCTGTTTGAGTATTCGCTGAGTTACAGTTCATTTTCGGATGCGTTTCAGAATGGACTTGACTGACAGAGAGAAGGCAGAACTCGCATCATGTTTATTTTTCTTTATTTGTCAAAAAGCACAACACTTTGTTTTTATTGTGTGTATACACAAAAAATACACACTTAACAAGATCGATTGATGTATGAAACTTGTATGCGAGATCAAAGTCAACAGAGTATGAAAAAAAGCGAGACTATCGCCAGCGCGATAGTCGACCCCAGGGGGTTAACAAGCTGCTCCACAGTATGCACTGCACCTCTGAGACTGCTCGCCAGGGAAGGATTACAACTATTTAGAATTCGTCTTACCACCTCCTCTTCTGGCAAGTCGTCCCTCCATCTCAGGCACAGAGCTCTATAATCGTAGGCAAAATCCCGGATACTCTGGTTAGAGCCTTGAATCATAGCCTTGAGCTGGTCTTCTAACTCAGTCAGGTAATCTGTAGAAAGGAAGGCAGACATCAAGGAGTGTTTGAACTCATCCCAATTGCATATCTTTAACTTTTCAGCTGCCCACCAACTCCTCGCAGGACCAGTTAGCACTGCATTGATTGTGGCTAGCAATTCCAAATCTGTGAGTGGCCTGAGTGACAGGAAGTTTTCACACTTTTCAGTCCAAAACATCACAGGTTTCACGGTTTTGACCGAAGGTAGGAAATTCTAGGTTGATAGGATGGGCCTCTGGACACTCTTCCCCCTCACCAGCCACAGCTTGCTCACAAACATTATCTGATGGGTTATCCATGATTTACAGACATACAGTTTTGCAAATATAAAAGGTACAATATAAATTTTTATTCAGTTTCTCACAATAATCCACTGGTGGCATATCTGGGACGAGTTACTCTGTGACACTGCCACAGTAAGCCCTGCACGATGCTCACTTAAGTAAAAAAACAAAACAAAACATATTGTATACTATATATATAAATGAAAAGGGGGACAAATTAATCTTGAAGGACCATATAGATTATATATTATAGAAATGTGGTAAAGTTTTAAATTTAATGAGAGCAGTAGCAGGACAAGATTGGGGTGCTGACAAACAGTCATTAAAGGGCATTTATATTGGTTTTATGCGATCAACATTAGATTATGGATGCATTGTTTGAGTCAGCATCGTCAACGTTGTTAAAGAAACTAGATGTCATGCAAGCTAAGGGATTAAGAATCATTTCAGGAGCAGTTAAAAGCACACCCATTGCAGCATTGCAAGTAGAAACATCAGAAATGCCATTATTTATAAGACAACAAAAATTGGCTATGGCATACTGGATAAATTTACATGGACAAATGGCGCGTTTCCACCGAGTGGTACGGTACGGTACGGGTCGGGTCGGTACCCTTTTATTTGCGTTTCCACTGCCAAAAGTTGAGAATGGTACCAAAAAGCCGAACCGTACCGTACCACTTTTTGGGTACCCTTCCGTTGGGGTACCTAGCACAGTGGAACGGTACTAAAGGGTGGAGCTAGATTCACTGCAGAACGTTGATTGGTTGACAGAGAATCGTCATTTGCGCGTGCCGCAAGGGGAAAGACACAACACACGAGGCGCCATTTTTAAATTACAACACCGTCGCAACAATGTCGCCGCGCAGCATAACTTTACCGTGGTCGACCCAGGAGGTGCAGACCTTCTTGGGTATCATCGGTGAAGAAAGGGTGCAAAGGGAACTCGATGGCATGGTGAGAAACGAAAAGGTTTTTCAGCATGTTTCTGAGAGGATGGCTGTCGAGGGTTACCAGCGGACGTCCGAGCAGTGCCGCATTAAATGCAAGAAACTGCGGAGTGACTATCGTAAGGTGAAAGACCACAACAGCCGGAGTGGTGTTCACAGAAAAAATTGGAAGTGGCTAGAAATGATGGACGCCATCTACGGGCACAGACCGGCGAGTTTGGGACGAGAAGGAGGCATCGATACGGCTACCTCGTTGCTGGAGTCGATGATGGAGCCTCCCGGTAAGTTTGTAATTGTGAAATATAACGTTAGTATACATCGATCACGGGAAAGCTTACGTTCAATGCACAACTTTTGTGCAAGTCTGTTGTTTGTCTGTCAGCCAGCCAGTGTGGTATCAACCGATCATTTGCAAGCTAGCAAAACGCTAACGTTAGTTTATTAGCCTGTGGTGGACGGAGTACATGTCCAGTAACGTTACTTGTAGCCTACAGATACCCTAATAAAATACAACTGTTTTATTACTAAACATATTCTACTAAATATATATTAAAGAGAGATGGGTCCAATGATATAGCTTAAGGAAAGAGTAAGAACTCCGTCTGAAAATTATTATGAAATATCAGAGCAAGGTGAAAATGTCCACATTCAATAGGCTTAAACAGTACAGTAATGTTGTGGGGTAAAAAGTACAATATTATGCTTTGGAATGTAGTGCAATAAAAGTTACTCTTATAAAATTATAGATACTTGAAAAAAAAAATACTTATGTACATTATACAAAGTAAAAATGCTTTGTTTGGCTACCCACTCAGTCCTACTACGTTGTATGTTCTGTATTTATCTCAACCGCATTGTTGCCGTTTGTGTTATTAACGTGACTTTTGTAAATTTTCAGTTGAGCATCCTAGCTGTCAGGAGGAAATGGAGGCACTTGATGAGATTTCCACCCTTGAAAGCTCAAGTTCGCCTGCCAGGACATCAACCCCGACACCACCACCAGAATCTGCTCCATCAACTTCGAGTGAACCTCGGCGTATTACAATCGGTAAGACATGAACACCAGAGTGAAAAGAAATGTATAATACTGTAATAATATATACTAGAGGTGTAACAATATATCGTGCCATAATATATTTCGCAATACAAAAGCGCAACAATACGTATTGTGGATGTTGACAATATGTATCATGGATAGTTCTCCCAAAATAAAAATTACTGTGTGAGAAAAAATTCATGTTTTCAGAGTGTCAGTACTACATTAAATTACTATATAATGTTGCTTATGATGTATACTAATGCAATGGGGGAATATTTGTGGGTCCTCATAATGGCAAATGTCTTATTACCAGAACGTTAAGAATATTCGTCTAAAATAATTCAGTATTTTCAGCTTCAGAATCATGAATATTTTTATTCTGGTGTCACCATTGTCCTTGGGTTACAAGCACCAAGTCCAAGCCTATCCATTTAAGCCCACAATGTAATATCCAAGTTTTCATTTTAATCGACAATAAAAAATTTTTTTTTACCTTTTATCATATGTCGTGGAGTATCGCAATATTGTATCACGAGTTCATTATCGTCATATGTTAATATATACATGTCCAATTTAGACATTGTATTGTAGTACTGTAGATATCTCCCCATAATATTGGTTGGCTCAAATCACAAGGATCAAAATGCTTCGCTAAACAAACCAACATTCCTGTCTCTTTTGCATTCCAGGCAAGAGGAAAAGGGGGCAACAGGATGTTCATGCGGCCCTGGTTGAGATGCAGGCAGCTGATGAGAAGCAGCAGGAGTGGTTGGAGAGGATGGAGGAACGCCGTGACCGGCGCTTCGAACTTATGCTGGAGGATGCACGTGAGGCAAGGCGGCATGAGGCTGAACTAACTCGCCAACACATGGAGCAGTCTGCAAGCTTCAATCAGGCCTTCCTCGGCACGCTCAGTCAGCTGGTGCAGGCGCTGAGTAGTCGCCCCAACCCTGTGCCATGATCCAGCCACTTGTGCTCTTTTGCACACAGCACTTTAGACTTGTTTACTTTTTTGGACTTGTTTAATTTTTTTGGACTTATTTAGTTTTTTGTTTGCACTCGTTTACTTTGTTTGCACTTTTAATTTTTGTTTGCACTTGTTTACAAAACCTTTTTTCTGTCGCACAGCTCATTTTTTTGTCAATAGCATTTGTTTGACTTTTTAAATTAAAGTACTTTTTCATTACCTCATGTGTCCTGTGTTCAATGGCCATCTCACACAATTCCTCCCTTACCCATTCTATAAATTGAGGTCGTTTTATTAATGTTCCTGTCATCTGGTGTCAATGACATCTATTGTTTGCTACCTTGGCCATAATGGCCATTTGGGAGATTATGCTTGCCTTAAATACAAAATAGTTAGCAATGTGTTACTTTACATTTATTGCAAACAAAATCTGAATTTATTTATTTTTACAGTCATAGGTATTGCAGAGTAATAAGTCCTTTACCCCAAATATTATAAATTAATATTATAAATATTATAAATTGTTCCCTTATAATTACACGTGTACTTATAAAGTATGTACAATAATTACAGAAAGGTACGCTGTAAATTCGGTGTACTTACGCAGTACTTTCCGGGCTGTAATCATGAATTACTGCATAAATTATTTGTAATTTTCCATGTTTTTTAGCATAATAGGTCATAAGCTACATACCATGTAATATTAAAATAATTAGCCCTTAGTTGGGTAGCTTAGTTATGAAATACTGCATTTTATTTGTATTTTTCATGGTTGTTACTCCTTTATTCACCAAATATTATAAATTGTTCCCCTATAATTACATGTACACACTCTATAATTACCAAAAGGTATGCTGTAAATTATGTGTACTTGCGCAGTATTATTTTAAGCGTTACCAGATTGGCCATTTGATATAGTTACCCAAAATTAATTATACCTCATGTTTAAACACCATCTACATAAGAGGCAGCGGCAAAAATATTTCACAAAATATGAAGAGGCAGGGTAAAAGTAAAAAGGATTTATTCATGTCCATAAAATCAAAACTTAGCGTTTACACAGGTGTGCCTTTGCTATCTGTACAACAGATTTAACTGTTCAAATAACGCATCAGACCCTCGCGTACATCCCTGCCCTCCTCCTCTGCACCCTGTGCCAGTGGCACCACAGGCTCTGCAGCAACAGGTGTATCCCATTCGTGCTGGTAATCCTCTCCATGCCTTTCACAGAGATTGTGCAGAGCACAACAAGTCAACACCATGGACTTCACCAGTTCGATGTCGCTGTCATTCCTCTTCATAAGGCACCGCCACCTTCCTTTGAGTCTCCCAAAAGCATTTTCTACCACCACCCGAGCCCTGCACACTTTTTTGTTGTAGGTCAGTTGTTCTGCTGTCAGCCGGCCATTGTCAGGGAATGGTTTTAGGAGCCAATTCTGCAAAGGGTAGGCAGAGTCTCCTAGCACATAAAAGCCAGCATTCACCCCACTGATGTTCCTGGTGCAAGCTGGGTAGAGGCTTCCACGCTCGACCAACTCCCACAATGTAGATAGTCTCAGAACCCGAGCATCATGCAAACTTCCAGCCATTCCTGCATATGCACTCCAAAATAGTCCTTTTCCGTCAACTACTCCTTGCAGGATGATGGAATGCCAGCCTTTTCTATTAAAGTAATCGCAGTGGTACTCCTTTGGGGCTATTATGGGTATGTGTGACCCATCAATGGCACCAACACACTGTGGAAGCCCCCACCGGTTCTCAAAGTAGGCTGCCATCTCTTTGAACTTCTGCTGGTCAGGGAAACATATCTGTTCTGGAACTAACAACATGCTAGCGGCCTTGCAGAATTCCTGGACGCACCGACACACTGTTGTTCTGCTGACTCCAAAAAGATGGCCAATACTTCTGTAGTCGCTGTTGGTTGCAAGCTTCCATAGTGCAATGGCAACTCTTTTCTTAAGGGGAACACACTCTCTGTAGTTTGTGTCCTGCTTTTCCATTGCTGGATGCACCATGGCACAAAGGAATATAAATGTTTCTTCAGACATCCTGAAGTTGTTCAACCACTGTGTGTGTGTGAATCCTGGAACGATCACATCCCACCAGTCATTTGAGCGGCTGAAAGTCCAAACGGTTGGTCTGCGGCGCTGATTTTGCACCAGATTGAGTATCTAGAAAACAAACAAACAAAAAAGTTAAGATTAATACAATGTCGCAGTGATGGTGGGTCATTTAATTAAAAGTGCAACTATCATACGCCGGATGAAAAAATACATAAAGTATTATATAAAGTATTATAAACATTGTAAGAGTTACCCTTGGACACGATAGAATATATAAATTTGTTAAAATATCTAATATACTGCACCAGAGAGGGAACTTTGGTGTCATTAAAGCACAAAGAAAAAATAGCTTACAGATATAACTATTTTCTCAAAATTATACTTCTAATCTATCATTAACCACAACTAGTATTGCACTTGTAATAATATAGGCATCAACAGATTCATGTAAAAGTTTAATGATCTTAAAAAGTAACCTTCATAGTGCTTAATGAATAGACTGTAGTTTACAGTTGGCACAGTTAAAATCTGGTTTCACAGGCAGGGCTTATTGTACTTATTTATTCAGTGTAGGGTTATTTAATCTATAACAATATTGCTTAGTTAGCACATAAGACGAAATACATTAATACATGACATAAAAAAGTTAGCTTAGCTCAAGCTTACCCGCCTGCGCCGTCGTGTTTGTCTTGCCTTGTCTTTACTCGCGCGGTTGTCTGTCTCGTCCCAGCTCCTTAAAATTTCCCGAATTCCCCTGTATTTTTCCGCTGTGTTTTTCCTTGCAGCATGTAGCCTTTGCTCAAACAAATATTGTCTCTTCCTTGAGATAAACAGCCACACACCGAGAAGCAAGAATAGGATCTGCTGTATGTCCTCCATTGTTGTTTGCGGTGAACTTTCCTCTTCCCGCGCGATCGAATGACGTCAAGCTACTTTCCGTCATACACCACGCCTATCAAGTGACGTTATCACTACTTTCTGGAATACACCACGCCTATCAAGTAAGGGTACTGTTGGCGGTGGAAACGCTAGCCAAATCATGGTTAACAGACCCGACCCGTACCGACCCGTACCGTACCGTACCGTACCACTCGGTGGAAACGCGCCAAAAGAGTAAGGGAAGTCCTGAATGATTGCTGGGAAATTTTAAATGCAACAGGTAAAGGCTTTGCATGGAAAATAAAGGGGTGGGTTAATGAAGATGGTCTAGACTCAAAATCATTTGCACCAATAGTAGTAATATCCACAATTCCACCTTGGATACTAGCTCAACCTGAAATTGACATAAAATTACACGAGAACAGAAGGGAAATGGATGAAGTTGTTAATATAAACAAATATGTTAATGAGTATATAAAAAACTCACACTACTCATTTCTTCAAATATATACACATCAATACAGCTGAGATGACAGCTATTCTAATGGCACTAGAGTGGGTTTATGAAGTTAGACCTGATAAAGTAATAATATGCTCTGATTCAATGGTAGTTCTTGGGAGTTTACAATCATTGGAAACAAATATAACTAACATTTTAACAGAAATCATGATCAGGTTATACAGTTTACGACAGGTGGGAATAATAATTCGATTTATGTGGGTTCCAGCACACGTGGGAATTCAAGGTAATGAGGAAGCAGACAAAATAGCCAAAGAATCATTAAAAATGAAAGAACCAAATATAACCATTTCACTCAGTAGATCAGAAGGAAAACATTTTATTTTAGAAGCATGCAGTAAGAAATGGCAGACAGTTTGGGACTCGTGTCATACAGGTCGGCACTATTACAAGGTCCAAAAAACCATAAAGAGAGGCAATATAATTCACAGCTTAAGTAGAAGAGAGCAAGTTATTTTCTCACATTTAAGAACAGGACATTCAAATCTAAATCATACTTTAGACATTATAGGGAAGCATAACACAGGTTTATGTGATGTCTGTTTAATAGAGGAGACAGTAGAACATGTATTGAAGAAATGTAAGGCTTATAATTAAGAAAGGAGGATTCATAAGGAAGAATTACAAGCAGTAGGGTGCCAGGAATTCACTATAACCAACTTATTAAATGATGGTCCAAATTCAGGACAACAAATAAATGCAATCATGAGATTTATAAAGAATAGTGGGTTATATAATAGGATATAGGAGTATTTAGCTCATTCTTTTCACACTCCATCACAGTAGGTGGTGGTATGCACCTTTAAAGTTTGTTCGCAACCCGCCATAAAACCAAAAGAAGAATAAGAAGAAAGGAAAAGGGGGGCGGCCATTTTGAAAGGTGTTTGTTGAGGTGACATGTGCTGCGTTCCAAACCGCATACTTCCCTACTATTTAGTATGGGAAAAAGAGTAGGCGAGCGAAAAAGTATGTATGAATCCAAAAGAGTAGGCGAGAATTACCTGGTAATTATCGCGAGATTCGGACTTAAGTGCGTTCGAATATGCCTACTTTCCTACTATATAGTAGGCGAAAACAGTACGTGAAGGAAGCAGTACGTTCGAAACATCAGTATTCATAAAAGAGTAGGCGAGAAGTTCCCGGATGGCTTACTGCTTCCGGCCAGATTTTCGAGTGCTCATCCGATGGATACTCTTCTATCCCAGGAGGCCACGCGAGAGGATACGTCATTATCAAACATCGCAGATATCAGCTTTCAAATGTGAGTAAACACGGTTCCTTGTGTTAAAATTGCATGTGTTGAACTACTGTAGAGTAAATTGTTGAATTGTTGAAGGTGTAAAGACGTTACACAGTATAGTATAGTTGTGATTTTGCTGTAAAAACACGTTTTATTATGTATAACGTTAGCTAACAGGGGAGCTCCAGTAAAGACACGTAAGTTACGTCTCTAAAGTGGATTTACATAAACCATATACATCTTAAAGACGCTTATTTTAAAGCTACAGTAGGGAACTTTTAGAAAACGTTGACTTAGCCTGAAAATTTGAACAACCACAGCTTACAGGTCACTCACTCCCCCTCGCTCTCTGCTGCGCTACAGCCCTCCCTCCACAGCTCCTCCCCCACAACGGAGCCTGCCGTGAACGCGCAGGCTAGTAAACAATGCAGGGCCACTGATGACGGCGGATAAACAGTTATCGCACATTCACTGGTAGGGACGAAACATCAACAATATGCTTTACATTGACTATGGCCTGCCCATACTTTGACTACAAACTTGGTCCTCAAATCATTACGTATTTTGCAATACATGTAATGTAACTTCATAATGTTGCACTCTTTCTATAAGTTATAAATAGCTAGCAAGATAATGGTAACGTTACAGTATGTAAGTAATTATTCTAGCGATGTGTAATGCTAAATAAGGTTTGCTAGTACATTATTTCAGCAACATGACAAGCCAGTGAATAACCAGGTTTCAATTGTTGCTTTGCACAGTGCGTGACATTTTATCTGTATGCTATGCGGCTAGAGTTTTGACACTGAGTCAATGGGCTCCGACGCGCTTGTTTATCGTCATCGGTCTTTTTATGTTTACCTGTCTTTGTTGTATGAGCTGGTGCCACTCGAGAAATTGGCAGTTTTAGTTGTTTAGTTGTCCGCCATTAGCACAGCTGCGCGGCACACCGGCTATCTTGATTTTGAACGACGGTGCGCGCTGTGCGAGAGAGGGGGGTGATCAGCGCGTACACGAGCTTGATTGACACTGCTAAGACACTCCTCCTGGCTCTGATTGGTTGTTTCTTACCGGGAGCGGTGTATTTCTGCAAATGGCAATAGGACCACTGGGAGGAGCCTGGGGAGCTTAATTTTTTCACAGATTATCTGTCTCATATTCTACTGTCAGGAAATAATGACAGTTTTAACAAATATGTAAAAAATAAATTTTTACAAAAGTTACCAACTGAAGCTTTAAATGTCTATTTACATCTGACAGGAAAATCTTGAAATATCACAACATGAAATAGACATCTGAGTGATGAATGTGTGCTATTATGTAGAACAAATCTATAAAGTAACTAACGTTAAACATAAGTTATCTATTTTATTTGTCCATTAGTAGCCTAGTTGATAAATTGAGGAACATTTATGTTGGATAAAAAGTTAAAACAACCTCAACATGTAAATGTAGTGTTGAGTTCATAAATCACAGAGGTAACGTGGATCTTGTCTGGATGTTACAGGGTCAGATGAACAGATGTGTGTTTATCTGGTGGAGAGTGGCTCATGAAGGCTTGAGTGAGTATACTACAGAAATGAATAACAACTATTTAAATCTTAAGTTGTAGTTTATTTTAATTATTGTAATTTCAAACAGAGCTATTACAGCAGTAGTGTTAACATATACAATGTGTCACTTTTGGGTTGATTTATGACCCCCTTGTCACTCATGATTGACAGGTAATCCATGTGTCAAGAAAACAGTGTTTCTGATTTACAGTGCCAAACTGACTGGTCATTTGTTGAATCCTGGGTAACTGGCTCCTTCCAGTCTGTTGGGGGTAAACTAGTTGTATTTTCCTTTGATTGTTGGGGGTGAAATTCACCCAAGCAAGTATTACGCAATGTTGACACCCTGAGTGTCAAAATCTTTGTTGGTTGATCAATAGGGTAGCCTATATGTTAATTGAGTCAAAATATTTGAGTCAAGACATTCAGGAATACCATTACCGTAAAACTTCAAATAATAGCCGAGTCCCAAATAGACGCCTGTCTCTTTTAAACGCCTGGTGTGACGACAGGTTTGGGTAAATAAAGGCCGGTCTCAAATAGAGGCCTGGTCTGTTTTTTTAGTATCGGGTTGTATTTGATCTTCTAAAACCCGTCAGATCGTCTGTTCTGATTAGATTTCACGTGACAGACGCAACCGTTCATGACGCGTGTGTGTGTGTGTGAGGGAGAAAGAGGAGATAATATATTTCATTAACTTCGGGATGTTATCCTTCGGTATGTGGCCTGAGTAGCTTCTGATGGAAGCGATCACCTTATCCATTGTTTCAAAGAGGGAGAGCCCTGCGCATCTGGGCGGGAGCTGTTAGTGCAAGCAAGGCAGGCAAAAGTTAGCGGAGGCTGGAGAGGGAGAAGTGGAGGAGAGCGACGTGGAGGAGGAATTCGCCAATGAACTTGTAATTGAGGATCGCGGGGATGATGATAGTGATGAATAGAGTAATTTTCTATTACATGATTGCAGTTGTTTTACAGGGTAGCCTTCATTCTCTCTTGTTGATGTGTTTCGAGCAAAAAGTTCATATGCTCGATGGATTTTAGCGGTAACTTGTGTTCTGCCCATTGCTGTCACTTCGTTTCGTTTTTTATGTTTTCTTTTTTATGCTGACAATAGCCAAAGACATTTCTTACATTAAATGATTTGTTAAACACATTCGAATTAATTATAAATAAAACATAATATAATGTGGTAACCTCCTACTGTCATGCTTGATCATCTCAACACTAAATTAAAGGCCTGTCTCTTATAGACGCCTGTCTCAAATACAAGCCGGTGCAGTTCGGCGATTTGGGTAAATAGAAGCCCGGGCTATTATTTGAAGTTTTACGGTACATCTACAAAACACTGGCTATATTCATTAAAATAATATGTCTGGAGATGTTTTAAGAACAACTGTGTGTGTGTGTGTGTGTGTGTGTGTGTGAGCATCTCAGTAGGATCAGTAGTACCTGAACTATAGGTTTATGTTAATGCCTATAAGACGACACGTTCATCAAGCCAAAGAGTCCTATACCCACACACCCCATACTATATTCTTCTCAATAAGAAAAGGTGTTGTTTTTTTTTCTTTCTAGAACATCTGTATCTGTTTCCTGACGCCAATAGGATCAGTGTTAAAAAATACAAAAAATCTAAACATTTATCTAACACACAGTGAAGGTGTTTACGAGTGGAACTGGCGGGGGAAGAGTGCATCCTAAATGGGTTTGTTAATGGTTTTACGACAGTTGCTTAGGCTAGATGTTTAAAGAATGACACTTCATCAAAAGCTTTCTGATGATTCTCTGGGCTCGCACACAAAAACATCTTTTAGTGTATATAAATTTGTTTGTTACTTTTGTTATTTTAGTATTTTTTACAGAAAAAGTTTTAGTTTTTAACCCAGCCCATAGTGTGTGTGTGTGTGTGTGTGTGTGTGTGTGTGTGTGTTGCAAAACAACAAATTACATATTCTGAGTAAAATAAAACGCATAGGGATTTGAAACATTCAAACATTTATATATATAAAAAAAAATTGCCACAAAAAGCAATGAAAGTTGTCTCTTTTCTTTAAATAAAACTTTTACTTTATTTTATTTTTTAAAACAGACCGATGACCAGCATCTTTTATTAGAACTGTAGCCGAACAGTTTCCTCACATGAGTAAAACACAATTTTCACTTAGAAAACTTTTTAAATGTATACCTTTTTTCTTTTGACAAACCTGCATTTCAAATTATACCTGAGGTGTGTAACAACCACAAGGGATACATGTTGATTCCATGTTTCAGTGTACAGTGCAAACATGCAATATTCAAGAAATCTAATCTTACGGTAAATCTTTGTGAGGTCAGAATACAAAACTTTGTGTTGAGTGATCCAGACAAAGCTTCATGCTAGAAAATATCATTGAAGTCACTAGCCCTTTAACATCCAGCACAAAATTAAAGAGATGAGCTTAAAAAGAATATTGGGTAATATCAAGGTTCTATGGTTCTATTAAAGCGACACAATATATAGTTAGATATTTGTGTGTGTGTGTGTGTGTGTGTGTGTAAATAGTTGTGCTAAACTCTTTGTGTGTATTTTTACACGCCAACATATTTTGTCAGGGGTATGTCACACCGCTGTGATGCAAAGTTTCACACTCGTGAATAACATACAAACATAATCTTTATACAGGAGTTACTATATGTGTGTCCGAAATACCTGTAAAATTCAAAAGACCAAATAAGTAAGAAAAGAGGGCTCAGCATACATTGAAAAGTAACATTTATAATAAATACACAAAATCCATTCGTGAGCAATTGTGAAAGTTTGTAAATTTTGTTTTGTAAGTGATGTTTTTATCACTCCACTAGTGTTAGTCACTTTATTCAGATAGCACTATTTTGTTTGTTGGACTCTTCTTTGAGAACTGTCAACATTCAGTGTTTATAGGAATAAATGCAAATTAAGAATTTAAGTGAAAGTCTTTCTGCTTGAGAGTGTTTGACTAAATTGATATTTCTTTTAGTGCAACTTTACAGCTATCTATGATTTCGGATTACACAAAGCATCAACACGAAAAGTAAGTTATGCTGTTTTACACTTAATCTGTTACAACTGAATCACATCTGACTATTGCACTGAGAGCTGCACATTCATTTAAGATTGAGGCTGGCAAACCCCGCAGATAAAATAAAAAAAAAATGACCATGTAAATTCAAGACCCCAAATCACTAAGAAAATAAGTTACGCCATACAAACATCATTTATGATGCATACAGAATGTAGAAAACTCAAATGATGAACAATTTGTTAGTTTGTTAAACGTTTGTAAATATGGTTTCGCAAATGACTTTTTATTACTCCACTAGATTTAGTCATCTTATTGAGATGACACTGTTCACATTTCTTTGTTTGTTGGTCTGTGTTTAGTTTTAGGTGAAGAGAAACCGATGTTAGTTCATGCTATTCCACACATGGGAAAATGTGTGTGATGAACGCAGGCCTTTCATTTAAGAGGCTTTTTAAATATATGACTGAACTTTCTCTTTTTGACAAACCAGTATTTCATATTATATTATATTATACTTAATATTATATTAAGTTGTTTAACGTCCGCAGAATAGTTTATTTCAACAACCCGCTTAACATTAAAGATTATAGTTTTTGAACTGTTATCACCATCTTCTTTTACTCAAATAAAGTTACTATATGTGCTAAAAATCTTTGTATTTTTTTTTTTTTTTTTTTTGCTCTTCTGTCAGATTTGTTAGAGGAACTATGCCACACTGTTGTAATGCAAACACATTAAGAACTATAAAGTTGCACGTCCTTGTAAAGACTATTGATAACATTCAAACATAATCGTCATACAGGAATTATGTTTGCACAAAAGTAAATTCAAGGTCAATTTGGGTAAGGCATATAGGAAAAGAGACAATTAGCCATAAAGAATACAGAATTCCTCGTTTATGTTGATACAGTATGTAAAATGATATTTTTCCACTAAACTATGTCACGCTTTACAATTAGTTTCTCTGTTTTTGTACAGTCTTTTCAACGCATTCTCATACCCAAATCGTCACTTTCTCGTCACTTTCTGACATTCGTCAATATCCGACGCACAAAGCACCCTTTAGCGTCCATATGAGACGCATAACCCTACCACAGACCTAAACCTACCCATAACCGAAGCGTCTCATATTGACACCAAGGGTGCTTTGTGCGTCGGATATTGACGAACTTTTGAAAGCGTCAGTTACATGACGCCTAAACCTACCCATAACCGAAGCGTCTCATATGGACGCTAAAGGGTGCTTTGCGCGTCAGATATTGACGAATGTCAGAAAGTGACGAGAAAGTGACGATTTGGGTATGAGAATGTGTTGGTCTTTTGTACTACTCTCTGAGCGTGGTTAAATATGTTCATAGGAAGAATGAAAACATGAACAAATGCAGCATTTTGAGAATTAAATGTCAGTCCTTCTACATGACACTGGTTGAGATTAAACAAATGACATTTCTTTTAGGACATCTTTCTGGTCTATCTACGCTGTGGGATCGCAAGACACACTGACCCAACATGAAAAGTGAGTTATGTCCTTTTTCTGTTATTCAACCATTACACTTCAAACTTTTAGAACTATTACACTTAAAACTCTGCATTTCACCGCACAGTCATAGATACAGTTCTTTTGTCTATGTCTCTAAACAACTGTTAAGTAAATGAATTACAGTTGATAAGTAGTAATTTTAAGTGAAAGGTGAGATGATTCATGCCTTTTTTTTTATTATTCTGTCCACACCAATACTATGACACCAGTGTTTTAGGCGTCTGTCTTTTAGGTTTGGTCCAGAAAACAGAACTTGTGTTTTATGGCTCAACATTTTGTTCTCCTTTTTAATGAAAACATGCAGTTGTAGTTCTCAACAGCAGAATACCAAAATGTTTTAGCATATTGTAAATTTCAATAGTTAGCTAGCAAATGCATGTGAACTGTTTATTACTGTGATAATTTTATATGTGAAACAAGCTCAGTCACATCAGAGTTGAATTGGAACAGTTATTGTCCTGCATGTTTAACAGTGTTGGTGTTCTCACAAGTCACAACGTTTTCATTGTAGTGTGTTTCATTGTTCCAAAGTTCCATTGTTTCAAAGTTTCATTGTAGCATGTAACAGTTTGGAGACATTGGGGGTTAGTTTGGGGGGGGGGGGGTATTTTATTGTATTTTCATGCTACTTTGATTTTGTTTGTACTTTTACTGAAACAAACTGTTTTAGAAACGGTTGACCGTGTGATTGCACAGTTTTGTGTGTGCGTGTGTGTGTCTGTTTTCCTTACACTTTGCAAAGCAACTTTGAAAAACAAATGTTTCCTCTAATCTTCTGTAATCTTAGTGAGCTCTAGGTGTTCTCGGCTTCTCCTTGTTCAAATAAGACAATGCTCCCATGAATTTTGGGGTGGTATGTGGATATAGAATGCAGCACAAGGAACTCTTATATGTTTAATGTAATAAAAAAACATCTATGTAATGTTTTTAAAAACACAGTAAAACAGAGACCTTCACAAACTATGGTGTAAAACAAAATTCAGTGCATCAGTGTACACCGATTTGCCAGCATATTACTTTTATCACTATTGTTTGAAGAAAAAAAACAAAACAGGTTAATCTCCCTAAGTGTGGTGTTTTATGACTACTGAAGGTGTCACATCCTTAGAGCATTACATCCTTGGACGTTTGACACCTACAGCCCAGCCTCCTGAATTTGGTATTTAAATAAGATTTAGGATAGTAATTAAATAAATAAAACAGACATTCTACAACTCTAGTGTTACAATGGCTACTCCAAAACTCCTGAAACATCTAGAGAGATGTGTGTAACACCGACAAGAACAGCAACAGCTGAACAGGACTGACCAGTTAACAAGCTTAAACAGATGAAGACCTTCACTATCTACGCCAGAAAATTAGTTTGACAGAGTTTCTCCATGAAGATGAAGATTTTGTGAAACAGGACTTTCTGATGTCTGATGATCGTGTAGAAAGATTTGTGTTTGAAAAGGGGTCACACACACACAGTCAAACTCTGCGCTATGGAACCTTACGAAGATTATACATCGAATGTGCTTATCTGCTTTCGACGGCCATAGACTTGCCATTTTTCTAAACCCAAAAAATGGAGATTTTATTGGTATTGGTGGGGGAAAAAAATTGGTACTTTTTCAACTGGGATGGCACAACACCCGATGTGTGGTACGTGTCAAAGCAGCGATGAGTCTCACTCTGGAATAGGCCATATCAGTTCATGCTCACCAGAATGCTGCAAAACAAGTCTATATTTTCAGTGGAGCGACATACACACCATTTTCTCAACAATAGACAAAGCTGTTAAAGTTGAGTTGAATTTATTTTGAGCATTGCTAAAAGATCAAACAAAACAGGTTAATCTCCCTAAGTGTGGTGTTTTATGACTACTGAAGGTGTCACATCCTTAGAGCATTACATCCTTGGACGTTTGACACCTACAGCCCAGCCTCCTGAATTTGGTATTTAAATAAGATTTAGGATAGTAATTAAATAAATAAAACAGACATTCTACAACTCTAGTGTTACAATGGCTACTCCAAAAACTCCTGAAACATCTAGAGAGATGTGTGTAACACCGACAAGAACAGCAACAGCTGAACAGGACTGACCAGTTAAGTCAGTTATTGACCACGCATAGACTGTATGTTTAAAGATTATTTTAGAGACAAGATGATTGGCTTGATGCACAAGATTATCGATGGTGCATGTGATTCGAATAACGATTGTGCGGGGGGGTACCAAACGTATAACAAATCTCGAAAATGAAATGGATGCGGTCAGAAGCCTGACAAATTCATGGCCTGATGTGACAAGCATGTGTTTTTACAGCAAACAATCTGTGTAATCCTCAGAAATGTTCTGGATGTGATGCGTGGATGTAGTGACGAGTTAGAAGTTGTTTATGTGTACGTTTGTAACAGATCTATGCGTGGCACTAGTATTATTATTTTATTGTTTGTATTATTGTCTTTACTACTTCAATGTATGAATATATATTCAATATTGTATGCGCATGAAATAAAAGGTTGAGTCACTTGTTATTCTTATTCTTTTGTGACCATGTCTGAGCTCATATATAAAAGGTAACTATTACACACAACTTGCGACCCTGATTCTTTAGGAGGTGAAAAAACAAAAACAAAAAAACATATGCTCTGATGAATTGTTCACAAAAAGATCCATAACATGCATTTAGATAGTAGGGTGGAATTTCATTCTGTGCAGACTTTGTTAACTTCTATGATAATGTTAAGATGAAGTTATGTTATGATGGTTCAGTTAAAGACTTTTAGGTGACATTGTCATATTAAATTGCCTTGAGTAAAAATAAAACTCAATGTTGTATATAAAAGCACAGATCGATAATAATTTAAATGTTTTTCAGAAATATACAAACACTTTTAAACAGTATTCCACAATCTGAATAAAACATTATCATGTCTGTATCATAGAGATGCTTAGAAGCAAGGGAAATTGGATCCAATCACAGTTTTATTAAACAAAAACACTTAAACATATAGCAAGGAACACAGAGATGGGGCCAAGTAACAGAAACAGATGCAACTCAATACAATACAAAATCACTGTACAAATAGAGTACAGTGAACAAATCTTCAGGTTTGCTGTAACATGGCCCTATTCAATACATATTCACACCCATCACCATGATTAAATACTAATTGATCTTTTAGCAATGCTCAAAATAAATTCAACTCAACTTTAACAGCTTTGTCTATTGTTGAGAAAATGGTGTGTATGTCGCTCCACTGAAAATATAGACTTGTTTTGCAGCATTCTGGTGAGCATGAACGTGACTGGCCTATTCCAGAGTGAGACTCATCGTTGCTTTGACACGTACCACACATCGGGTGTTGTGCCATCCCATTTGAAAAAGTACCAATTTTTTTCCCCCACCAATACCAATAAAATCTCCATTTTTTGGGTTTAGAAAAATGGCAAGTCTATGGCCGTCGAAAGCAGATAAGCACATTCGATGTATAATCTTTGTAAGGTTCCATAGCGCAGAGTTTGACTGTGTGTGTGTGACCCCTTTTCAAACACAAATCTTTCTACACGATCAGCAGACATCAGAAAGTCCTGTTTCACAAAATCTTCATCTTCATGGAGAAACTCTGTCAAACTAATTTTCTGGCGTAGATAGTGAAGGTCTTCATCTGTTTAAGCTTGTTAACTGGTCAGTCCTGTTCAGCTGTTGCTGTTCTTGTCGGTGTTACACACATCTCTCTAGATGTTTCAGGAGTTTTTGGAGTAGCCATTGTAACACTAGAGTTGTAGAATGTCTGTTTTATTTATTTAATTACTATCCTAAATCTTATTTAAATACCAAATTCAGGAGGCTGGGCTGTAGGTGTCAAACGTCCAAGGATGTAATGCTCTAAGGATGTGACACCTTCAGTAGTCATAAAACACCACACTTAGGGAGATTAACCTGTTTTGTTTGATCTTTTAGCAATTCTCAAAATAAATTCAACTCAACTTTAACAGCTTTGTCTATTGTTGTGAAAATGGTGTGTATGTCGCTCCACTGAAAATATAGATTCGTTTTGCAGCATTCTGGTGAGCATGAACGTGACTGGCCTATTCCAGAGTGAGACTCATCGTTGCTTTGACACGTACCACACATCGGGTGTTGTGCCATCCCAGTTGAAAAAGTACCAATTTTTTTTTGGTTTGACCTCCATTTTGCAGCTGTATCATACAAATAAATAGTTAAAAAATCATACATTGTGATTTCTGGATTTTTTTTTAGATTATGTCTCTCACAGTGGACATGCACCTACGATGACAATTTCAGACCCCTCCATGATTTCTAAGTGGGAGAACTTGCAAAATAGCAGGGTGTTCAAATACTTATTTTCCTCACTGTATCCCTTGTGGTTGTTACACACCTCAGGTATAATTTGAAATGTAGGTTTGTCAATAGAAAAAAGGTTCAGTCATACATTTAAAAAGTTTTCTAAGTGAAAATTGTGTTTTACTCATGTGAGGAAACTGTTCGGCTACAGTTCTAATAAAAGATGCTGGTCATCGGTCTGTTTTAAAAAATAAAATAAAGTAAAAGTTTTATTTAAAGAAAAGAGACAACTTTCATTGCTTTTTGTGGCGAATTTTTTTTTATATATAAATGTTTGAATGTTTCAAATCCCTATGCGTTTTATTTTACTCAGAATATGTCATTTGTTGTTTTGCAACACACACACACACACACACACTATGGGCTGGGTTAAAAACTAAAACATTTTCTGTAAAAAATACTAAAATAACAAAAGTAACAAACAAATTTATATACACTAAAAGATGTTTTTGTGTGCGAGCCCAGAGAATCATCAGAAAGCTTTTGATGAAGTGTCATTCTTTAAACATCTAGCCTAAGCAACTGTCGTAAAACCATTAACAAACCCATTTAGGATGCACTCTTCCCCCGCCAGTTCCACTCGTAAACACCTTCACTGTGTGTTAGATAAATGTTTAGATTTTTTGTATTTTTTAACACTGATCCTATTGGCGTCAGGAAACAGATACAGATGTTCTAGAA
Source organism: Abramis brama (assembly GCF_963993115.1). Lineage (NCBI taxonomy): Eukaryota > Metazoa > Chordata > Actinopteri > Cypriniformes > Leuciscidae > Abramis > Abramis brama. The sequence goes on along the minus strand of NC_139965.1, from coordinate 59,702,450 downwards.
AGAAAAAAAAACAACACCTTTTCTTATTGAGAAGAATATAGTATGGGGTGTGTGGGTATAGGACTCTTTGGCTTGCTTCACACACACACACACACACACACACACACACACACACACACACACACACACACACACACACACACACACACACAGTTGTTCTTAAAACATCTCCAGACATATTATTTTAATGAATATAGCCAGTGTTTTGTAGATGTAATGGTATTCCTGAATGTCTTGACTCAAATATTTTGACTCAATTAACATATAGGCTACCCTATTGATCAACCAACAAAGATTTTGACACTCAGGGTGTCAACATTGCGTAATACTTGCTTGGGTGAATTTCACCCCCAACAATCAAAGGAAAATACAATCAGCAACAGTTTACCCCCAACAGACTGGAAGGAGCCAGTTACCCAGGATTCAACAAATGACCAGTCAGTTTGGCACTGTAAATCAGAGACACTGTTTTCTTGACACATGGATTACCTGTCAATCTTGAGTGACAAGGGGGTCATAGATCAACCCAAAAGTGACACATGATATATGTTAACACTACTTACAGTACCTTTCTGATTCTTGATTTCTGTGCATTTGCTGCAGATCTTTTGTGGTGGAGCAGGACCTGCAAGGAAAGATGATGGCGGCATTTGTGGAAAAAAAAACGTTTTTGTCTTCTAAATAATACTGAAATCAAATGACAGTGTGCGGTTAAAATTACTGCTTTTGTGTTATGTTTGTGCATTTTGTAGGATCTGAAATGTCAGCAGGCTGGTGTGAGCACTGAGGATGAGGAGCCCAGAGCTGAATCCTGGAAACGGTGCCATGGATGAGTCCCTCAATCACTCCACTTGCCCTTACGAGACCCTCAATCACTCCACTTGCCCTTACGAGACCCTCCATCACTCCACCTGCCCTTATGAGACCCTCCATCACTCCACCTGCTCTTATTGCCTCAGATTGTGAAGCACAACACATCACGCAACAACCTCCGGCACGAGGGAACGGCTCACCTCTGGCGGTCAGCTGATTCATCAGAATAAAGCCGCAGAATGGGAACCGCTGTGTTGAGATGGCAGAAGGATGTGGGGTTCAGCGCCTGTAGCCTACATACATGATTGTAGTTTGAATAAAGCTTTGTTTCATGTGTTGACTTATGCATTTGTTTATTGTGTGATGGTGACTTTCATTCATTCTTTTACTAATTTATTAATATTTCTCATTGTTGTCAGTAAATAAAATATAATTATTTAATTAATGTTTTATTTAATTGTTTGAAAGAAAATGTAGATATGTTCATTATATACACATCTAGAGTGTATTCAATCATGCATAGCTATGTCATATGACATACATTACAATTTGTTTGTTTTATTGAATTATATCATTTTCAGTAAAAAGTAATATAATTAAGTATTGGTCAGCATTTATCGTTGTTATTATTGTATGTTTTGGGGTGGGATAGCAATGCAATTCATTCTGAGGTAATATTAATTTTTAATATTAATGATACTTAAATTTTTCGAGTATAAAATCAACAGTTTTCCTCCAAAGGCGAATCTTCGCACAGCTGCCCTTTGTGCAGACATTACAAATGCTGCGGAAACCCATTATAGGTAGGGCTGTCCAGTTACTGATGTTATGAGATCTGTAAAAAAATCTTATTATGTATGCAAACCCATAATATATATATATATATATATATATATATATATATATATATATATATATATATATATATATATATATATTATGGGTTTGCATACATAATATGAGATTTTTTACACAGGAAAAAAGAACCTACAAGGTTGAATATCTTAATATATATTTTCTTAAATAATTCATTATAATACATTTAAAAAAAAGCATTTTTTGTTATTTATAGGCCTGAGGGATGAAATGACAGTTAAATTCAACAAGAAAAAGAGGAAAAAATAAAGCAGTTAGCCACTTTTGCTTGTGGATGAAAATGTCTGGATATAAAAAAAAAAGAATTAACAACATGTTCAAGAGATGACAATTTTGGGATTTCGTAATAAAAATAAATAACATCGTTAAGGATAAAACGTTGGGTCACATTAGTAGGGTTAAATATAAGAACTTAAATCAACCCTAAATGTATTCACAAAATAAATGGGCAGCAGTTTCTTCAAAAAGACCACAAAATGAGCAAGTTTAATCAATATCAAGATATTTACAGATAGATGAATTAAACGTGTCCGTTCGAATCTTTTAAGTTGTTGCGCGTGTGATAACGCGTCGTAGGTCACATGATAACGTCAACATGGCAGATGTCCGGTTCGCATTCATACTCAACGAGATCTGGCTATAAAGTACCTACTCTTTTAGCGCTCGTTAAGTAAGTACTTATTGAAATTAAGTACCTGCTCATTGAGTATGCGGTTTGGAACGCAGCCCCGTTTTTTTAGCTAACCTAGCTCAGAGTAAATTGTCCAAAATGATCTCTGGGAAGAGAGACATGGTGTATTAGATGTTGGAGCCATTTCATATGTGCACGCTCTGGTCTGGGATATATGTGGTGGACTATACTCTGGGGACTTTTTTCCAGCTGGAGGATAACCTGTTTTTGTGGGGCCTTGAACCAGTGGATTTATACTTTTTTCTCTTTTTGGGGACATTGTTTTTTCATCAGGACTTTAAATTGCCTACATACCTCAAAGCAGAAAAGGACTGAGACGGGACTGTTGAGTGTTATTTTTGTTATTTATATTTTGCTTGCATGGACTTACTACTCTTGAACTTTCTCTATTTGGACTATTTTGTTTGAGTTTTATACAAAGAGTCAACAGATTTACGTTATGTTTGCGTGTGCTTTACAATGGTCTGAGTTGCCTTTATATTTTCAAAACAATGTTGTTTGGGGTCTTTGATGTCTTTGCAATCATGCTGTTTTTGTGTAGTACGTTTGACAAAGAGTAAAAGGAAACAATAGTCAACTCCCCTTGTGATAATGATTCAACCTTTTATGAAGAGTTGAAGTTGTTATACCACCTCAGAAAATACTTGGTTCTCCAAGTACCACCATAATGACCAACATTAAAATAGAGTAGTAGGCCTAACTATTCAGCTACGCACAGCTCAAAACTAGGCTTCTAATCACAGGTTGAGAGCTATCATTCCAACCACACAAATTTGCGATGCTTTTTGCGAATGTTCATTGTGCCTTTCCCAAAAGCATAGTAGCCAACTATGGTCACAAGTTCCGTCGTTATCAGCATAGTTCAAGGAGTCTGTGTTTCCCGAATCTATAGTCCTTCTAACGAACATATGCAAACAGCATCGCAAAGTTGTGTGGTTGGAATGACTGCCTTCGACCTGTGGTTTCTTGTTTGCATGTATGGCATGACATGTGGACTCATGTCATGAATAAATCCTTATCTTGAGACTAGCTGACATTCAGCACAATCTATAGCTTTTATTTCAAATACATACACATTTCATTTACGTCTTGTGATGGATTTTTTAATAAATAAAATAGTAAACTGTATTTTAAACTAATCATAATTCTAACATCTAACCTTACTTCTCCTTTAGGCCTAACATTCTAACATTTGAACAAAATGTATTCTGTGTCGAAACCAGTGGAAAATTCTGAGATGCTGGCTAGACAATATCAAAAATATAACAGTCTAGAATAGTCTCATGACATATTAACCCTCTAGGGTCTAAGGTGTTTTTGAGGTCCTTGAGATGTTTTGACATGCCCTGACATTTGTGCTTTTTTCAGTTGCTTATAAAAATGTTAATGGAAAAGGTGTAATTACACTCTGTTTAGCACAAACAGGGCTACCATAATATGTGAACAACATGTATGTGTACATGTTTTGTATTTTTGAGAGAATAATGTTTATGCATGGTTATTGAAAAAAAAACTGAAATAAGGCCACAAAACACATACTAAATATGTGTCCACAAGACTTTTGACTAATGGATGTTGTCGCCTAGAGTTTTTGCTTTAAAATGATCTGAAAATCATCCTGTCTAATCATTCACATAAAACAATACATTCACAGTCTAAACATTCATATTTTGTCTGTAACATATCGTTTTTATGATATATTAGCATATAAATGTTAATTTGCAGTTTCTTATACAAAGACATTTTATTTCAACGTATTTCAGTCGCTTTTTACTCATCTGAGTAGCCTATAGCAATATAGTTTGGTAAAAGCTAAACAGCACAGATGCAAGCTGTCCGGTAGTAAACAACAGCTTGCATCTGTGCAGTTCATTCATTCACACACACAGACAAGCGATTCATATTTAAACAGTCTTTTTGCGGTTTACAGACACTATTGCATATCGCGATAAGTACAAAGCAGGTAAGAATAAAGAACTTACTATTCACAATCCTCAGCTGGATCCGTTGCTCCTCGAAACGAAACTAAACCAGCACTTCTGAGGTAAATTTCCAGGATTATTATTACGATAGTATTATTCCTCACAGCGTCGCAAGACGACCTAAAGTACATGAGTCTGATTAAACTTGATGTGTTTTATCGAGCTGATGTGGGCCTTGACACGTTGCATGGATTGCCTCAGACATTTGTGTTTGAATAGCGCGCGCTCTCCGTGGGCGTGTTCACATTAGCAGTTAATGAGCTTTCTGTGCAAGGTCATCACATAGATGCGTGCGCATCTAAGGGGCAGAAAGCTGCTCTTTACTGCTATATGTTGCAGAAGCAGAGATGACACGGAGCTGTTGTGCTGTAAACTGCACTAACCGCCAAAAAGATGGACTTAAAATGTTCAATATTCAGAAGGGATCACATGTCTTTGCTAAAAACAGAAGGAGATTATGGATCCAGGCCATTAATAGGGCGGATTAGGGTCCCGGTGGTCCTAAAGGCAGCAAGAGTCTGTGTAGTGCCCACTTCGTGTCTGGTAGGTTTGGTAACATTATGTTTCTGTTTGTTTACATTAACTACAGGGTTTGTACAGAGTTTTGAAAGTTTGGAAAACGTTGAGAGAACTTTGATTTGAAAAGTTTGGAAAACGCTACACGTGCTTGCTTGTTTGATGTTAGGTAAGGTTTCTTGGTTTGGGCTGAAAATCATATGTAAAAGCAAATAGATAATGTTAACTTACATGTATTGTACAAATTTCTTCAACTCTGATTTAAAGGTCCCGTATTATGCCCATTTTCACAAGATGTAAAATAAGTCTCTGATGTCCCCAGAGTGTGTATGTGAAGTTTTAGCTCAAAATACCCAACAGATAATTTTTTACAGCATGTTTAAATTGTCATTTTTTGGGGCTCAGAAAAACGCGCTGTTTTAGTGTGTCCCCTTTAAATGCAAATAAGCTGCTGCTGGACGACCCAGGGGGCGGAGCTTCATGAGCTCATGCTCAGTCTCTCAGGACAATTTCATCTCACGAAATGATGATAATATATGGAGCTTAAAATATGACAATATGATTTGAATTTGAATTGTGTAAATTTGAATTATTTACAAGTGAAATTTAACAAAATTGAATTTTCGGTGGTAATTTAAATAGTTCTGAACTTGATTTTTTTTAAACGAATATTGAACATTTGAAATTTAACAAACTGAAATGTTTTTATGGCTGAATATTATAGACATGTATTTTCAAACAGCTAGTTTTTTTTTTGTTCTGAATTCGTATACTGCAAAAAAATACAGATTCAAGTTTTCAAGATGAAGAAATTCGGAACTTTAAATTCAGTTTTCTAAAATTCAATCTCAAAAATTCAAGTTCAAAAATTCAGATCTTACAGAAAGTAGGTCACAGGTCATCCACAGGGAAGAGTAAAGGATCTCAGATAAGTCGAACAGAGCATTTTGGCTGCACTGCAGTAGTTTTCTGCCGCAAACGCGGTGGTGGTTCAAGAGAATCCGTGTATCTTTCGTTCAGTAGTTTTTTTTATTTAATATTAAGAGTAGAAAAATGAGAAACCTGTGACCTACTTTCTGTAAGATCTGAATTTTTGAACTTGAATTTTTGAGATTGAATTTTAGAAAACTGAATTTGAAGTTCCGAATTTCTTCATCTTGAAAACTTGAATCTGTATTTTTTTAAACTGAATATTTGCAGTATACGAATTCAGAACAAAAAAAAAACTAGCTGTTTGAAAATACATGTCTTTAAAATTCAGCCATAAAAACATTTCAATTTGTTAACTTTCAAATGTTCAATATTCGTTTTAAAAAAATCAAATTCAGAACTATTTAAACTACCACCTAAAATTCAATTTTGTTAGATTTCACTTGTAAATAATTCAAATTTACACAATTCAAATTCAAATCATATTGTCATATTTTAAGCTCCATAATATGATCAGAAACTCTCAGTAACGGTGTTCATTTCGAGTCAGACAATAATGCCTACAGAGTCAGAGTGCTTTATGGAGATGAAACAGGTATAGTTTAGTAGTTTAATTACGGTTATAACGTATTTGTCATCTGCTTGTATGTAGGCTATCCATTATTAATAGCCTACAAGTCTGCTGTTTCAGACCAGGTCCTAATGATGATCAAACATATACTGATGAGTTTAATAAAGTTTATTGTACATCACACAAAAGACTAAGCGTCAGTTTTACTTCAGAAAATCACCTTAAGAGCTGAGTAAACACAGTAAGTTATAAGAAGTGCGTAAGTACATAAACGAATTTCGGTAGAGTTGAGGGAGCATTTTCTTTAAAAACAAAATAATTCCACCTCGTCTTGGCTGCCTCAGATTTCGGGAGTAAATAGAGAGAGCTATGTGGATTAATACATCCAGCCACACAACACCTACAACGAGGAGACATTCTCATCTATGGCTGTGAACTCGATCAGGGCGGGTCAAAACAAAGGTGATTTGACTCGGGATGAAAATAACAGCGTCTTGACGACATGGCGATAAACACACTTTACAAACGCAACTCGTGGGAGCGCAACAAGACCACGCCCCCTTTTTTGTGTATTCCTGTGGGCGGAGGTTAGTCAAAAAACTGTTCTAGTGACGTCATTAAAGAAGGAAGTAGAGGGATGTAGTCCAAATCGGCCGTTCGCTGTAGGCGTCTTCTGTTAAATAAAATATCTCGCTTAGCATTGAACTTTGAGCTTTATAATTTTACAGATATTATTTATACTCTAACAACAACATTACACACTAACTAAAGTTTGAAACATGGGATCACGAAGAACGGGACCTTTAACGTTGTTTTTGTGATGTTGGTGCTAGAGTTCTCAACGGGCCTGAAAATTACAACCCGACCCGACCCGGCCCGTGGCTTTTAAAGCCCGGACCCGATCTAACCCGACACATCAACATAATTATCTGCCCGAACCCGGCCCGCGGCCCGACGTGCGTCGGATTTTTTTTTTTTTCTCATACAAGTATTATCATGACCAGCAGACCGGAATTCAAACCAACCTTTAATGTTCACGCCTCTTAATAATACAAACAATACAAACAACTGAAACAATAAACTTTAAAATATCTAAATAGGCTGTAGTAGCGACGGTGAATTCACCTGCGGCAAGTTTACTTTTCACCAACTCCATCTTCTTCTCTCCAGGCTAAAGGCGTGCACGCAGCGGCGTCAGGTCTGCCCCCGCCCCTCTCCATAATGCACGTTGCACGCACCAGCCAGACTTTCTTTACGGTGAACAGCAGCGATGATTAAAAAATGTTTTTTTTTTTTCACTGAGCGGAAAAGATTAAGCCCGAGGTCCGACTCGACCAGAGTCATTTGATTATATTTTCGACCCGAACCCGCGGGTCCCGTCGGGTTTGTCGGGCCGACCCGACCCGTTGAGAACTCTAGTTGGTGCTCATTATGGATAGGCACTTGGTTTGAAAAATAGCAAACTGATGTTGTTAACAATCTGCAGAGCAAACATTAATCTCTTTTCTCTTTCGCTTATCAGGAGAACCGCACGTGGATTGTGATAGTCCAGATTTTGTTACATCTATTTTTTCTCATAGCACCCAAGACACCACAGGAAAGGTGGCAAGGTCTGTGTCATGTCATATATGTGTGTGTGTATATGTATGTATGTGTGTATATATATGTATGTATGTATGTGTGTGTGTGTGTGTGTGTATATGTATGTGTGTGTGTGTGTATATGTGTGTATATATATATATATATATATATGTATATATATATATATATATATATATATATGTATATATATATATATATATATATATATATACACACACACATACATACATACACACACACACACACATATGACATTATATATATAGATGTGTATGACGTCATTGACACTTTAAAAGACTTTTTAAAGCAAATAAGTGACTCTAAAAAATCTAACACCCAGCAATGTGTAATTTCTTTGCATCTCCTTTCGAATACAACATTCAAATTACTGGACAAAAAATTATATCCTGAGAAAAGTGGATTTTGATGTGTATAGCGCCATAGACCTCCATTCATTCTGCACTCGTCCTGTGAGCGCCCTCATATGGAATCAGAGTGGAACTGCAACTAGTTCAGAAGCCGGAAGTGTACTGAGAGTGAAACTTCTCGCCTTATTAGACATTCTCTGTTACAGCTGAAAAGTCTACTTTATTTTATTTTATTTTATTTTATTTCTTTTAACTTTTTTTTGTTGTTGTTGTCGCAAAACATACAGAGATTACATTTTTATGACATACAACTTGTATACAATATACAAAATGTATTAACAATATGTTCAATGTCATCAGAATACAAATGAGAAAAGAACAATGAGCTTAAAACTAAAATAAATAAAAAAGATAGAGAAAAAGAACATGAGGGAAAGATATTAATCTATACATCAGTTACACTGTACACATTTTTTCATGTTATGTTTAAATTTTCATAAAGAAAAGTTTCATAAGAAATGTTAGGTAATGAAGGGTCCAAAGTTTTAAAGTTGAGACTCACACACAGATATATAACGCATATAACGCATAAGCTTTTTTGTAAAAATAATATATTTATTTGCAACCTTTATGTTAACAGCATTATATTTCTGTCGTAAGAACAGCTATTCAGCTGATGGACACCGTGCTTCGTTGTCATGGGAACATCCCAGGTGAAAATAATGAGGAAATTACATTGTCTTTCGTTGCTCCCTTCATTAAGTACGTTCCAAACGGCACACTAGTGCCCTGCTCACTCCAAAGTCCCACTTCAAGAGCTCTACCGTCATGCCCTTCGAAGGGAGCAGGACATAGGGATGCTCACCGGGTTCGTCACTTATTTGGTTCCCCTGGAAACATTTCCGTTGTGGTCTATGATATTTGCTGCACGTTTCTGTATTTGGATGTGTTGTGAGTATTTGGAGCACACGTGTGTTGTGAAACTGATGAAGATGTTTTCTTAATTTGTGGGTGTTTTTTTTCTATTTGCATGTTTTTTTTTTTTCTATTTGCATGTGCTTTCTTCAGTTGCAGCGCGTTGAGCTCTCTCAGCCACCGTAATATATATATATATACATATATATATGGACATTTGTAATATTGTAACCTGTCTGTGTAGCTTATTTAGTGTCTGAACAAATAAGCTCACTTCGTTTGGCCTTCTTTGTTATTGCATTGCTATCTTTAGCTCGTTAACTTACTGTTAACTTAAACTGAGGCAGATCCTCCTGAATTCTCTGAAGCTATGTGCAAGCCGTACTATTTAGCGTCTGTGTTGGTGGGTGGGTGAATGGTGTGATAGAGAAACAGACAGATATTATGTGTGTGTTACGTGTGTGTCTGTTTGGAGCTGGCTGGTTCATGTGATGTATTGCATGTGAAGAGTTAAGTCATTCTTCTCCCTTTTTGTGTTGTAGAGGAAGGTGAGTTTGTGACTAAAAAGGGATGGACCAACTCAACTTGCAGTACAACTAGCTCAGTGATGACTATGAAGCTGTGAAAAGAGAACTGGAGGCCACACAGGAAGAGAATAAAAAACTGAAGGAGCAGCTTAAACAGTCCAATTTTGGGTTTGAATCTATAAAGGACAAGATTTTTTTTACTGGTTTACAGTCATTGCAGGTTTTCATGTGGCTGTCGAGTATTGTAAAAAGAAGCACACTTGTGCTTAAAGGTGGGTTAAGCTGGGAGAACCACCTTCTTTTTGGTCCTTTTGGTTCTGATGAAAGTCAGACTTGGACTCACCAACAGAGATCTTGATCATGGTGATGAGATACTTGCAGATAGAGGTTTCCTTGTTAGAGAGGAATTAGCTGGTGTTGGAGCAGCATTTAAGAATACCAAGTTTCACTAAGGGAAAGTCTCAGGTTCCTGATGTTGACACTTCACGCCAGTTGTCAAGAGTCTGCATACATGTGTAATGAGTTATAGGTCAGCTTAAATACTTTCAGATACTGAACACTGTGATACCCATCAGCCAGTCAATATGCTAGATGACATTGTAACCATATGTGCTGGTCTCACCAACCTCAGGAGGACTGTAGTGGCCCGCCAATAACTTTTTAGACAATAGACACGAGACACATTGCAGAGATATGATTGCAGCACTTCCTAAGGACAAATGACTATTGTATGACAGAAATTCAGAGTACTCATCGTATAACGTGATTGGATACTTTATTTACTCATCGGTTGTTGTTTTGTTTTGAGTTTTAAATGCAATCTAATGATGGCAACAGAATGTAATCAAAATGAAATGTGTCACGGTTCATGAATTCACTGGTTTCTTCGTGTCTCGTGTATTTGTTGTTTTGTGTGTGTGGGTGTGTGTGAGTGGGCGTGGCTGCTCGTTCAGTTGATCAGCACTCCACCTGATCTCATTCCCCTCATCAGCTACCATCAATCATCTCTGCTATATAAACTCATCGCACTCTCCTTTCCCTGTCAGATCGTTGGTTTTGGTGTCCTCAGTGTGTTGTCGTCGTCTGCTCTTCCGGTTCCAGTTCCAGATCGTGTCCTGTTCAGGTGTTTTCGTGGTGTTCGTCGTGTTGGATGTTCACTTCACTGGATTCACCGTCACCTGTCTTCACCTCCACGCTGACCATCAAGTCCCTGCGCCACCAGCCCACCCGTGTGTTTTTGCTGTGTCTTCTGACCAACAATAAAAGAGTTTACTTGCATATTGCTTCCGCCCCTGAATTATGACAGAACGATCTGACCAGACGATGGGAGCAGCAAGTGGATCCTCTTCGCTTGATGACTTCATCAGAGTAACCATTTCTCGGATAGAGGCTCAAGAGAGGACATCTACGGAGTCGGGTCGGGCCATTCAAGCTCTCGTGGCGCAGGTGTCCGAGCTCACCCAGCAGCTTCAACATCTACGAGCTCCCACTGCGCCACCACCCACACCGGCCGCTCCCCCAGTTCCACCATCAAGCGCCTCCCAGTCAGAACCCCGTCTACCGGTCCCTGAACCCTACAGTGGTGAGCCGAATTTTTGCAGAGCTTTTCTAACACGCTGTACTATGCATTTCTCTCTGCAACCCAGAACATTTGCCACAGAACAAAGCAAAGTGGCATTCGTACTCACACTGCTGACTGGGAGGGCAGCTCTGTGGGGGACGGCGGTGTGGGAGAATCAAGATCCGTGTTGTGCCTCGTTCCAGACACTCGCCGCCGAGATGAAGATGGTGTTTGACCGCGCGGTCGCGGGAAGAGAAGCAGCACGAACCCTGGCGGATCTCAAGCAAGGAAGCAGATCCGTATCAGATTATGCCATTGAGTTCCGGACCTTGGCGGCTGAGTGTCAATGGAACGAGGAAGCGCAGTGGGACATGTTCCTGCATGGGCTGGCTGACCGCGTCCTGAGAGAAATCTACGCGTTGGATTTACCCGCTACACTCAACGGACTCATCGACCTGGCGCTTCGCGTGGATTCTCGTCTCTCTCGTGTTGAACGGATGAAGTTACCGGTTCGGGCTTCAACCACCGTGGAGACCACGCAAGCCAGCGGCGGGGACGCGGTCAGCCCCGTCTACGATCACGAGCCCATGCAGGTCGGGCGAGCTCGGCTTTCCCGGGAGGAGAAGGAAAGGCGGAGATCCCAGGGCCTTTGCCTGTACTGTGGGACTGCTGGTCACTTCGCTTACAACTGCCCGGTAAAAGGGCAAGCCCGGCAGTAAATCTGAGGCTACTGTCGGGTGGGATCTCCGCTGAGAAGACCTCATCAACATCTACTCTCCTTCCGGTAAGACTTAGATGGTCAGCCAACACTCACGACTGTCTTGCACTTTTGGATTCCGGGGCAGAAGGTAACTTCATGGACTACACATTCGCTCACAAGATTCACGCTCCCCTGTTACCACTCACCCATTCCATTGCTGTGCACGCCCTCAATGGTCAAGCCCTTCCCACCATCGCATTCACCACTGGACCCATTACACTCACTGTATCCGGCAATCACACAGAGACTACCTCATTTTACATCCTGGACTCCCCCCTTGCACCTGTCGTTCTCGGTCACCCCTGGCTAATCAAGCATAACCCCAAGATTGACTGGCAGCAGAGATCAGTGTTGGAGTGGAGCAGTTTTTGTCATGAGTCCTGTCTTGCGTCTGCCTGTCCGTCTGTTGTTGTTTCTGCTTTTCAGGAGGAGGCAGTGGATTTATCAAACGTGCCCGCGGAGTATCTGGACCTGAAGGAAGTGTTCAGTAAGTCTCGGGCTGCTTCTCTCCCTCCGCATCGTCCCTATGACTGTGCAATAGATCTACTGCCAGGTACGTCTCCGCCTAAAGGCAAGCTTTACTCTCTATCTATTCCCGAGAGGGAGGCCATGGAGAAATATATTTCTGATTCTCTGGCATCCAAATTCATCCGACCTTCCTCTTCTCCTGCGGGGGCGGGGTTCTTTTTTGTGGGGAAGAAGGACGGTTCTCTGCGACCTTGCATTGATTACCGAGGGCTGAATAACATCACGGTAAAGAATACTTATCCTTTGCCGTTGATGTCTTCAGCCTTCGAGAGGTTGCAGGGAGCGTCGGTCTTCACAAAACTGGACTTGCGTAACGCTTATCATTTGGTCCGCATCAGGAAGGGGGATGAATGGAAGACTGCGTTTAACACCCCCAGGGGGCACTTTGAATATTTGGTTATGCCTTTTGGGCTGTCCAATAGTCCAGCAGTCTTCCAGGCACTCGTCAATGACATGCTGAGAGACATGGTCGATCAGTTCATTTATGTCTACCTGGATGACATATTGATTTTTTCTTCGTCTCTCCAGGAACATGTTCAGCACGTCAGACGAGTGCTTCAGAGGTTGTTAGAGAATGATCTTTTTGTCAAGGCGGAGAAATGCGCTTTTCATGCACAGTCTGTTCCTTTCTTAGGGTACATTGTGTCGTCTGAGGGGATGCGTATGGATCCTGAGAAGGTTAAGGCTGTGGTGGATTGGCCAAGTCCGGATTCCCGTAAGGCCCTACAGAGGTTTCTGGGGTTCGCCAATTTTTACCGGCAGTTCATTCGCAATTTCAGCCAACTAGCCTCACCTCTGACCGCCTTGACCTCCCCCAGAACTACGTTCAGGTGGTCAGACGCAGCCGAGGCTGCGTTTGCCAAACTGAAAGGCCGCTTTGTTTCAGCCCCCATCCTAGTTACCCCTGATCCATCACGTCAGTTCATGGTGGAGGTCGACGTGTCAGAGGTGGGGGTAGGTGCAGTGTTATCCCAACGTTCTCCTACAGACGACAGAATGCATCCGTGCGCGTTTTTGTCTCATCGTTTGTCCCCTGCCGAACGTAATTATGATATTGGTAACAGAGAGTTGTTGGCAGTCAAGTTAGCATTGGAAGAGTGGCGTCACTGGTTAGAAGGGTCGGGGGTACCTTTTATCGTATGGACTGATCATAAGAATCTGGAATACATTAGAACCGCTAAAAGATTGAACTCTAGGCAGGCTCGGTGGGCACTTTTTTTCGGACGTTTTGACTTTACTCTCTCGTACCGCCCGGGCTCCAAAAACATCAAGCCCGATTCTTTGTCACGTATTTTTGACCATTCCGATCGCCCGTCTACTCCCGAGTGCATTTTTCCGGAGTCCCTAATTGTCTCCACACTCTCATGGGAGGTCGAATCGAAGGTCAGAACGCCCTTAGAAGGGGTAACGCCTCCGCCCGGTTGTCCACCGAACCGGTTATTTGTGCCAGAGCAATTACGGTCCAACGTCATTCAGTGGGGTCATTGTTCCAATGTGGCTTGTCATCCAGGAGTCAGTCGTACCACGTCTTTAGTTAAGCAACGATTTTGGTGGCCACGTATGGCTCGTGACGTTCACAGTTTTGTTTTGGCTTGCTCAGTTTGTGCCACTGGTAAGACTTCCAATCGACCCCCAGATGGGCTCCTTCAACCGCTGCCGATCCCTTCGAGACCCTGGTCCCACATCGCTCTAGATTTTATCACCGCCCTCCCACCCTCTCAGGGTAACACGGTAGTTTTGACCGTGGTGGACCGATTCTCGAAGGCGGTCCATTTCATTCCCTTGCCCAAATTACCCTCAGCCAAGGAGACAGCGGTAACAGTCGTTGACCACGTCTTTCGGCTACATGGCCTCCCGACAGACGTGGTCTCCGACAGAGGACCCCAATTTGTGTCCAAATTTTGGCAAGAATTTTGTAGATTACTGGGTGCGACTGTTAGTCTGTCCTCAGGGTTTCATCCCCAGAGCAATGGCCAAACTGAGAGAGCCAACCAGGATTTGGAGAGAACGTTGCGATGTTTGGTCTCCAAGAATCCTTCCTCATGGAGCCAACGACTGTCAATGGTGGAGTACGCCCACAATTCGTTACCAGTATCATCTACGGGCCTATCGCCGTTTAAGTGTAGTCTAGGTTACCAGCCACCAATTTTTCCTAGTCTGGAATCCGAAGTCGCGGTCCCCTCCGCTCACGCCTTTGTCCAGAGGTGTCGCCACACTTGGACTAGAGCCCGCGAGACTCTACTCCAAGCGGGAGCGCGCACCAAGGCTAAAGCCGATCGCCACCGGTCTAAGCCTCCCGTATACGTCGTTGGTCAAAAAGTGTGGCTTTCTACTAAGAACATTCCTCTCCGCTCCGTCTCTAATAAGCTAGCTCCCAAATTTATTGGCCCATTCACTGTCACCAAGATCATTAGCCCGGTGGCAGTCCGCCTCAAACTCCCTCCAGTGTACAGGAGGATTCATTCCGTCTTCCATGTTTCCAAAATCAAGCCCGTGTTTCGTTCTCAGTTTAATCCGCCCGTCCCGGTTCCCCCCCCCGCCGCGTCTCGTAGAAGGGGAACCTACGTATTCGGTTAATCGCATTCTGGACTCAAGGCGGAGGGGACGCGGATTCCAGTACTTGGTGGACTGGGAGGGTTACGGTCCGGAGGAGAGGAGTTGGGTTCCTGCCAGAGACATCCTGGATCACTCTCTTATCGATGATTACAATCGACAGGTAAGGGAGTCTGGGGACGCCAGGAGGCGTTCCTAGGAGAGGGGGTACTGTCACGGTTCATGAATTCACTGGTTTCTTCGTGTCTCGTGTATTTGTTGTTTTGTGTGTGTGGGTGTGTGTGAGTGGGCGTGGCTGCTCGTTCAGTTGATCAGCACTCCACCTGATCTCATTCCCCTCATCAGCTACCATCAATCATCTCTGCTATATAAACTCATCGCACTCTCCTTTCCCTGTCAGATCGTTGGTTTTGGTGTCCTCAGTGTGTTGTCGTCGTCTGCTCTTCCGGTTCCAGTTCCAGTTCCAGTTCCAGATCGTGTCCTGTTCAGGTGTTTTCGTGGTGTTCGTCGTGTTGGATGTTCACTTCACTGGATTCACCGTCACCTGTCTTCACCTCCACGCTGACCATCAAGTCCCTGCGCCACCAGCCCACCCGTGTGTTTTTGCTGTGTCTTCTGACCAACAATAAAAGAGTTTACTTGCATATTGCTTCCGCCCCTGAATTATGACAGAAATGTACACTTGTAAAAAGCGTTTTCAACAATGGCAAATGTGAATAATTGATAC
This sequence comes from Abramis brama, assembly GCF_963993115.1. Lineage (NCBI taxonomy): Eukaryota > Metazoa > Chordata > Actinopteri > Cypriniformes > Leuciscidae > Abramis > Abramis brama. The sequence goes on along the minus strand of NC_139965.1, from coordinate 59,686,530 downwards.
CAAGACTTATAATGTACTATACTTAATACAAACACTTATCTAACATTTCTGTCTGAATGTGAATTATTTACACTATTCTTGCTTGTGAATTTTGAGTATTATCTCCAGTGTCTGCACATCTTCAAGTGCACCACTTACATTTATTATTTGGGTCTATTTGCATCCTTATTTCCATTTCCTGGAGTATCTGGTAATGTTAAAATGTAAAACTCTGATCTCGTGTCTTAAAACTTTACATCTTGAACATGACCACAAAGCACATAATTATATGCATCTAAGGATTTATATGCCCGCTGTTGTTCCTTTGTATACACTAGGCTTTCTCTAAAAGATAAGTGTATATCGGGCCATATGATTGCTGGCCATTTAGACATATCTGTGATCCATTCATGGTCTGAAATAGCGTAGGGATCTGGTAATGTCTCACTGTTACTGAGAGTTCATTTCTTAATATAATCGGTGGAGTCCGCACTACCTAGGCTTCCAAAGTAATTCATGCTAGCCATTTCCTCACTGTCACACACCTAGCTGTCACGCGTCTCATGTCTTGTACAGTATGTTTTAAATCAAATTCAAATTTCTTTTAAATGTGGCGGTTCGTGACGCCTTGTCGTAAACATTTAGGACAGAAAGGCTCAACAACCTACAAAAGCATGTAAGTTCATAAATTCATAGCGTATGTCAGGTTTTTATGATTCGCAAACTTAGTTGGACAATTTCATTCAGAGACCTGATGACTATAACATTCTAACCTACTCAACCAACGTTTTACATAATGTTATATTAATATAGCCTAGAAAGCTAGACGCACCCTAGCGGCAGCAAAATTTATTTTGCAGCCAGTGTAGTCTAGCAACTCTCCGTTGACTTTCGAGCTGGAAAAAACAAACTCTAGTCAGGCCAATCAAATCGTGTATAGAGTCGGTGGGCGGGCTTAACATAATGACGACAGAGTTGTGACGGTTCTGTGTGAATTCCCTGCTACTTGAAAACAAAGAATGGCGGCTGCTGCTGGCGAACAGCGGTCTTTCGAATCGGCTTTGGCCGCGACTCTGGAGGACTTGGAGTTAAGCTTTTCTTTGAGAAAAGAACAAAGAACGGCACTTAAGTCATTCTTAAAAAAGATGTGTTCATAGTTTTGCCGACCAGATACAGCAAAAGTTTAATCTACTAGCTCCGCTGGTGGGAAAACGCTCTCTGGTTGGTTGTAGCACTATCCTATTGCGTGCAGAGGGAATTTGAAAGACAACCGTTTATCCCGGCCCTCGGATTGAGCCGTGCCAATGGTGAGTTGCCAGACCTAACATCTTGATGTAGGTCTGGCTTGCCAGGCTAATATTAATATGCAAATGAAACAACAAACAGATCCAACTCTGAAATTTCAGTTTATTATTGAGTCAACAAGAATTTACAAACAATGCGAAATTACAACGTTACAAAAATTGCAGAAATTACAACAAATTACAACATTACTACGTTAATTACAATGTTCTTTTACAGAACTCGGCATAACAGATAGTGGTTTTGCCCCTTGGATGCACGCGCATCCGGTATTGTTTGTATAAAAGAAACCCATGTATAATGAGCTGAAATGAGAACGACTGACATCTCTCTCTTTTCATACAGATTACATAAACTGAGAATATTTGTTTTTTTATATAAATTACTTCATTTAAAAGAAGAGAATTCAAGCTTTATGCCTGTGTGCCTGTATGCCTGTGTGACTGAGTATTCACTGAGTTACAGTTCATTTTCGGACGTGTTTCAGAATGGACTTCACTGACAGAGAGAAGGCAGAACTTGCATCATGTTTATTTTTCTTTATTTGGCAAAAAGCACAGCACTTTGTTTTTATTGTGAGTATACACAAAAAATAGACACTTAATTTTGTATTTTGAGTCTCTTTTGCACTGATAAGAAAAAAAGCGAGCTCGTCGCGCCGGCGCAACAGCCGACACCAGCGGGTTAAGTAATCAACTGAACTTCTAACTTTTTCCATTTTTTTTTTATTTATGATTTGAGATCTAAGTTTGCTTCTACCTAGTAACAGAAGGGTTTGCATATGACGAACCAATCAAATTGTAGGGAAATTATGTGGTGTGTGCGGGACATTATTTTGGACATGTATTTTATTTATTCCACAAGTTTTGACGCATTTCTTCTTGTCTTGTATTCACAACTTGAAGTCCATAGTTCCTTTAGTAGTAGTAGTAGTAGTAGTAGCTTTATTGGTCACTAGTCACAGGTACCAGCGAAATTCCGCCATCAACCTGTCCATACAGGACAGGAAGACAGAGCATTGAGGAAAAAAATACAGCATAACATGAGGAGAGGTGAGGAGGAAAAAAAGGCAACCCCCAGACTATGCTCCTGTAAGGAGTACAGTTTGGGAACAGTAAAAAAACACCTCAGCAACATTAGCACATAAATCCATAATTTCTTAGTTTGGAGAGCAGTGCGGAGAGAGTCTCTCAAAGTACAAGACAGTAGACTAGACGAGACGAGAGGAGCAAAGCAGGGGAGATAAGGGAGAGGAAGGGAAGAAAATGCGACCGCCTTCGTTGAGAGCCAAAGAGAGAAGATCCCTTTATCCCTGTTTATTCTTCCAAGTCAATAAAGAATCACATTTCTTACATACAGCCATGGGCGACGGAACCATTGTATATTTGGGACAAGACCCACCCACTTTTTAAGATCAATGATATTGGACCCACTTACTTTTACCGTCTCTGATTCAGCGCATTTGTCTGTTCGCTTTTCAGAGCGCCGTCAGTCAAATCCAATTATTAGGGAATTCCCTAATAAATTAAACTCCATTTCTGCTGAATCGCTACATTTTATTTCTAAACGAGCCGCAACTGACGAAAGTAACCGCCCGTTGTAAACTTCCAGTCAAATATTGCGTTGCAAACACCAATAACAGCTTTAAATTGTCATTGCTGGCAAATTACCATGGTATTAGTGGGATAATCCACGGATAGATGTGCATTTAATGCACGACGTGGAGGCAAAGAACCGCCCAACGTTAAGTGGAGTTTAGTTTACTTGATTTAATTAAAAGGCACCAGAATACATGAAATGGTATTTACTCCAGTAACATTTTTCTGGGGGAGGACCCACCCACTTTTTTTTTTCTTCCTACGCCCATGCATACAGCATATTCCTCTTGTGCAGCAATGTCTTCTCAACAACTTATTTGTAGAGATACTATACTTGAGCCAATTTATGCTATATTATATATTATATTATAGACAGTCAAAAAGCTTTATGTTCTCCCACTGTGCGTCTGCACTTATTGCATGTGTGTCAACTTTTTTACATGTGGTACAAAATAGACGTCACTGAACAAATATAAACCAAATAAACATATTCAACAGTAATATTCAATACTAATTAACAAAAATAATTATTATATAAAATTTACGTGATAAAAATATGAAAATATAAATGTTGAAATATGATATATGGCTCTTACATGATGTATCATGTCATTTTTGCCATGCTCCTATTCTATAAAAAACGTTTCAGGTTACGTATGTAACCCTGGTTCCCTGAGAGGGAACGAGACACTGCGTCGAGACGCGCCCCTGCGTGATTGTGTTGTGAAGCACGTGTATAATCAGTCCAATGGAAAGACAAGAAGTCATAGGCGGGTGACGTCACTGACCAGGAAACCTGAAAACAGACCACGCTAGCTTCTGATAGGCCGAAGCAAGTCGATCACAGGCATGCAGGGAGTATGGCAGGGCGACGCAGCATCTCGTTCCTTCTCAGGGAACCAGGGTTACATATGCAGGGGTGCACATAACTTTTTTAGTGAGTTACTCAGGTGAGTACCAGGAGATGGAGTTTGGTACTCACCCCATATGTAGCGTGGTCTTAATAAGTGCAGTCTTCCTCACTGTTCTCTTCAGAGTCACCCCCACTGTCCTCTGCTTCAGCTTCCTGCATGGTAGATGAAGATGCTGCAGATGCACCTCCCTGTCCTTGGTTGAGCCTCCGATTACAGGTCTCCATCCACAGGTCAACAGCATGCTTTGGGTCAAATGTCTCTGTGGTCTGCTTTGACAGGTGTATCTGGGCTGAGAGACGAGCATGTGACAGACGAGATCTGTACTTGGTTTTTATTATGTTGAGATGTGAGAATCCCCTCTCACAAGCTGCACTGCTTAAAGGCAGTGTAAGAGACAGCTTAACCACCTTGTTGATGTTGGAGTAAGCATCTGGGTTACTTGTATTTACTATTTGGACCAAGTCATACACAGAAGAGGCTCCCAGGCGTTTTCCTGCCTGCTTTAAGCGCATCCATTCTGTCACAGTGGTGTCTTTGTCAAGTTGCAATGTGGCCTCATATTTCTTGAGAATGCTGCAAACTGTTGCATTTCCAAAACTGTGGAGGTCTTGCATTTCCTGAGGCCATGTTGAAGGATCAAATACTAAGAAGTGATCACATGATTTGAGAGTCATATCTGATTTCAAACTCTTCAATTAACCCCCTGAGTAAGTTTGTCTTGTCTCGGAGGGAAACCCCTGATAATAAAGCCTTAGAGGCAGCCATACTACTGGTAGAATGGGCCCAGACAGCCAAAGGTGAAGGCTGACCAGCCGCTTCAAGCAAGTGAGATAGCCTCGACTACCCACTCATTATCTGCTTGGAAGCAGGGTAACCTTTTCTTGGTGACCCAAAACAGACAAATAGTTGATCCGAATTACACCACAGCTGTCAGCATCAGCATTAGAAACAGTGTGTGCCCTGTGGCCTTCACCATCAAGCAGAAGTGTGAATTGTCCAATGGCCAACATGAGTTCATCCTTACATTCTCCAATGGTCAGCTTTTCCTTCTGAAACCTAATGGATGTGGTCTTCAAAATGTTGCCAATGTCAAGCATATTTGACAGAAAGCACTGAAAACGTTCTGTGCAGATATGCTGGAAGTCACTGTTATCACTCGTAGCCAGTTGAATTTTAATGGCTGGCAATAGTCTTGATATTTTTAACAGTGTTTCATGCCTCCATGCAGACCATCTGATATTATGAAACTTACCCAGTTTCACAAAAGAGATCCCATTTTCTTCACACAGCTTCTTCAGTTCAGCAGTTTTTTTTGCTCCACCTTTTTGTAAATAAAACTGCAGCAGCTTGACCACAGAGCGATTAAATGTCTCACAGTAAGTAACGTTGCGATCAGCTGATTTTGCGCAATTCTCCAGTGTGTGTGCGGTGCACAGAATGTGCACAAGGGAGTCTCCAACCACAGCAAGTCGCCGGAGTTTTGGCACAACGCCGTTGTACATACCAACGTTTACAGCAGCCCTGTCTGTGCACACAGCGACCAACTTTGTTGTCCAGTCATCCAAGCCTGTGTCCTGGAAAAGTCTAACAAGTCCATCTGTTATGGCCTGCGCAGTTCGGTCAGCACCCAGTTCAATCAGTCCAATAAAGTCTGAGGTAAACTCCCCGTTGCTGGACACAGAAACAATGTAAACGATTTCCTGCTCAGTTTTTGTGATGTCCTCAGATCCATCAAAAAGCAACCCCCAAAATTCAGCAGACTGCAACTTGGCTCGTAACTCCCCGCTGATGGCGCGGGCGATGCTTTGCATGATCCGTGTGCCCCCTTCACGTGAATGATATGCACCTCCGACATTTACTCCTAGCCGCTTCAGTAAAGGAATATCCTCAGAATAGGAAGACATGGGACGTGCGTGTTTAGCTTTATGGAAGGCGAGGAGAAAAATATTAAACAGAGCTTGCCGCTGTTCTTCATTCAGCTTGTCTCGCCATCTGGCAAGTGGGCGACTGGACATTTCTTCTTGGCTAGCTTGTTTATTAGCAATAGCTTGCGCCACATTTGTGTGCTCCTTGCTCTTTTCATGTTTGTCAAATAAAGGATGGTTGAAATTCTTTGAGCCTTTATAAAACGCACCTGTTTTGTCTGCTAGTTGTGGATTTGAGCGGCAAATCTTGCACCACATTTCCGTTCGCTCATCGTTAGCTTCAAGCCACTGCACATCTTTGAGCCACTTTTCCGAAAAAAGTCTTTTTTTCGGCTCTGACTCCAGTTGACGTTTCTTTGTAGGTGGCGAAACGCCAAAGAAGCTGCTTAATGTCTGTTGCTTTTTGGACATCTCTGACAGTATAACTTAGTTGACAAGCAACATGTCATGTGTAAGGTTAGATGAAAAGATCGGTTAAGTACGCAAAGGCGCGGAGTCGCAAGTCACATTACGCATTCCTGATTTTTGTCGCGCATGCGTACCTGCGTACCAGTTATGTGCACCCGTGTACATATGTAACCTGAGACGTTCCCTTTCAAGGGAACTCGAGCTGCGTCGAGATGCGGTGGGAACACCATACCCACGATGCCATAATAGCAAATGCCTGTTCTGTGTTAAGTCATTGCGCACACTAAGAAGCAAGCACCCCAGACCCCGGAGTGGAGCCAAGATCTAAGTCATAAAATCTAACATGTATGCGGTGAGGACCAGCCTGCCGCATCACAGATGTCATGGAGGGAAACCCCTGATAATAAAGCCTTAGAGGCAGCCATACTACTGGTAGAATGGGCCCAGACAGCCAAAGGTGAAGGCTGACCAGCCGCTTCAAGCAAGTGAGATAGCCTCGACTACCCACTCATTATCTGCTTGGAAGCAGGGTAACCTTTTCTTGGTGACCCAAAACAGACAAATAGTTGATCCGAATTACACCACAGGGCAGCTCTGTGTACGTAAGCATCCAAAGCCCGAACAGGGCACAGCAGATTAAAGGATTAGTTCACCTCAAAATTAAAATTTCCTGATAATTTACTCACCCCAATGCCATCCAAGATGTCCATGTCTTTCTTTCTTCAGTGGAAAAGAAATTAAGTTTTTTGAGGAAAACATTTCAGGATTTTTCTACACACAATGGACTTCAATGGCAACCAGAATGTTGAAGTTCAAATCAATGCAGTTTCAAAGGGCTTTGAAGTGCTTCAAAGGGCTCTGCACGATCCCAGCTGAGGAATGGGGTCTTATCTAGAGAAATGATCGGTCATTTTCTAAAAAAAACTACAAATGTATATACTTTTTAACCACAATTGTTCGTCTTGTGCTGGTCTGCGATGCGCCACGCATTGCGTCATCACTTTGATGATGCGAAAATGTCGACTTGAGCTTGACTGAAATTCTCCCAAAGGAGCTTCATCACCTCGGGGTGAAGTCTCCATTCCCCGGGCCTCAGCCCCTGCCTCGACAGGATATCCGCTCTCTAAATTTAGATGCCCCAGAATATATACTGCTCTGAGAGACAGTAATTTCCCATGGGCCCATAGGAGGATCTGATGAGCCAGTTTGCATAGGTGACGTGACCTCAGACCCCCCTGATGGTTGATATGAGAGACCACCGATGTGTTGTCCGTGCGAACAAGCACGTGGTGACCTCTCAGGTCTGGCAGGAAGTGCTTGAGAGCTCTAAACACCGCCATCATTTCTAGCCGATTTATGTGCCAAGAAAGTAAATGGTCCTGCCAAAGACCTTTTGCAGAGCGTCCACTCATGATCGCCCCCCAACCTGTGAGGGAAGCATCCGTCGATAGCGTTACGCATCGGCAAGAAGCCCCCAGCACTGTGCCTTGGGCGAGGAACCAAGGTTTGTTTCACATGACTAAGGTTTGTTCCACATGACGCCACGTGACCTTGATCATGCGAAACGGATTTCCCCTCGGAGAAAACCCCTTGGTCCTGAGCCACCACTGTAGGGGTCTCATGTACAGGAGGCCAAAAGTTATTACGTAGGATGTAGCTGCCATGAGACCCAACAGTCTCTGAGTGACTGGCCTAGTTTTACACCATTTACGGCTGAGAGAATCGAAGTCATACGTGTTGGTGACAATTATGCCCGCATCGTTGTCAAATCCCATACCACACTTAGAAAAGTGGTCCTCTGAGACGGGAGGAGCACACTCTTCTTGGGGATGAGCCTCAACCCCAGCATCTTCATGTGAGACAGAACGACATCTCGATGCTGAAATGCCATCTGCTCGGACTGAGCTAAAATCAACAAATCGTTGATATAATTCAACACGCGGATGCCCTGGAGTCTCAGGGGAGTCAGAGCTGTATCCACGCATTTCGTAAAAGTGCGGGGTGATTAAACCTAGGCCGAATGGAAGAAACCGACATTGGTATGCTTCGCCCCCGAAAGCGAACCTCAGGAACTTCCTGTGATGAGGATGGATGGATACATGGAAGTAAGCATCCTTCAAGTCTATCGTGACAAACCAGTCATTGGACTGAATCTGTGACACAATCTGTTTGAGTGTAAGCATCTTGAACTTGAGTTTCTGAATCCTGCGGTTTAGTTGGCGCAGATCTAGAATAGGACGAAACCCCCCATCCTTTTTTGGAACAATGAAGTAACAGCTGTAAAACCCTGACTGCCTGCTGGGAGGAGGAACCCTTTCTATAGCCCCCTTTCGTAGAAGAGTCAGTACTAACTGCTCCATAACCAGAGCCTGCTCGGGGTCCACCACCGTAGGGAGGACCCCTAGAAATCTGGGCAGACGAGAACCGAACTGAATTCTGTAACCCTTTTCTATTATATGCAGGACCCAATGAGATATATTTGGCAGTAGTTTCCACGCTGGCAAATTACCAAAATTAACAAACCACACTGGTTCCCTTCTACTAAGGGAACCATTCTCTTGAGACTGGCCTCTGGATTTGGTCGAACAGTCACTTCGGTGCCCTGAAGCAGCGAACCGGCAGGGAATAACCCAACTGACGGTTCTACGACCCTCCTCAGAGGATCGTTTGGGGACGCTGACACCTCGGTGCCCTGAAACGGCGAACCGGCACGGAACAACCCAACTGGCAGCGCTGTGACCCTCCTCAGAGAGTCGCCCCCCAGAGGGCGCCGAGGAGAAACGGTTTCTCGAAACCATCTCTCCCCGGAGGGGACCACCCTCAGAAACCCGATAGCCTTGGCATCAGGACTTCTTCTTTGTCTAAGCTTTTTTAGAGATGATGACAGTCCTCAGATCTTGCCTACCTCTAACAGTCTTTGACTGCGACCGCCGCGCCACCTAGGCCCCCCTGATTGTGGAGGAGCCCGAGTGGCGACGCTTTGTTTTTGCTGCACTCTGTGCTGCGAGGAGCTTGTAGTCGGCCGAGATTGCTCCCACCCAGCAGTCTCAGGGACATTAGATCGGCGAGCAAGAAACCTCTGGAACGCCACTGATTGCTTCTTCGTCTCCTGGAATCTATCGACGACAGAGTTTATATGTAAAGGAGTTAGATTTCTCATGTGAAATCATACAGGGGAGAAGCCAGACGGTAGAGTTTATAGCAAAACATTTTGCAGTGTTTGCATGTCCTTTACTGCATAGAATTCATTAAAATAGAAGTAAAATAACATTCATTACAAGTTGATTTCAAAATGCACCTAAATTGTTTTGCATTTTGTGATTTTCAGTTGAATAAAAGACTATTTTCCATTCATACATTTCATCATTGAGGATTTCTTAAAAATTGTGTAAAAATCTCGTCTTGTCTCGTTCGTGAACCCAATCTCGTGTCTCGTCTCGTGGAGTAAGCGTCTCGTCACACCCCTAGTAAAAACCTGTTCTCTCTCTTCTGTGTGTGTTTGTACTGTTCTCGTAGTCTCGCGTAGCCAGACCTTCAGACTGACGGCTGAAGGTCTGGAATTCATAGCAGCTTTCTTTGGCCAAGGCCCGCCCATAAGGCCGTTTGACCGACATGTCAAACAACCAATTACAGTTCGTTTCGTTCAGCGTCACGTTTCGGGGCGTGGAAATGTCCCCACAACAACAGACCGGCATGCAACAAGTCAGTCAGCATAGAAAATCAAAGAAGGAGAAGAAAACAAGCAGTAAGTCATTGATCTGTTCGTGCACGCATACTTTTGAGAATCCTACGTTTAGCTGATCTTGATAAATGCGCATTGTCACTCATGTAAACACAACAGTTTTTCTTCCGCAATCACACGTCTGCGCTTTGTTTCCCGGCGGACCGAAAATAAACGCGACACTCACGCCCCCGGAAATCCGATAAAATTCAACCAATCAGATGACGACTTCGACATTCCTGAAGTGTTTCCAGTTAAGTGTACCATATGCATCAGACGTTTAGCCAATGTTCCGTGGGCGTGACGTCTGAGGCTGAGACTACTGTTCTCGCTGAGGTGTAACAACTCCAACTAAACAGTCAGCTAAACTCTCTCTATTCATGAACATGAAGAAATCCTGAGTTCTTTGTATGCAGATTTATTTCTTCACATTGTACTGAATCCATATGAGATGAGTGATGAGAGAGTGAAACTAGGAAACAAACTGCAAAATACTGAAATCAGCTAAGCCACCTAGCTTTCATGATCATTACTTTTACAGCACAAAATCAATATGCTTAAAAGTTAACTTAGTCAGAACAAAGATTATATATATGCATACATACAAGCGATGCTTCTGCTGGGGAGTCTTTTTTTTTCATGTTGCATCATACTTTTTATTTTATTTATTTTTATTTAGAAATCAATTTACAAACATTCAGTCATCACAGTCCATAAACAAAGATTATACATCAAATAATTACAAGTAGCAAACAATAAATAACATGAATAAAAAAAAATAAAAATAAAAAAACAGACTTAAAAACTTCAATAATTATAAGGATAAAAGGATTTTATTCCTTTTTTAATTGAAAAGTTTTGAGTATTTATCAGTTATTAACATAGCTTTCTTCTTTTTTACCAATTTAAGACACTCAAAATATATATCAGTTTCAATTTGGAATAATTTAAAACATGGACTTGATTTGGAAAGTTTTGCTTTATGAATATGGAACTTACCTTGTAAAATAAAGAGATTTACAATATTACATAAATTTCTATCTTTACAATCAAAATAGGTAATAATCTGTTTCCCTTCAATTGTTACTGTATGTTTTGTTTTGGATGCCACTTAATTTTCAACACTTTTCCAGAATGTAATACAAAATGAATAACCATAAAAGAGATGAGTTAATGATTCTTGTTCTGTCTTACAAAAACTACAAAAATTACAGGCGTGAACTTTGAGATAAACAAGTTTGTGGGATATATATTATGCAATATTTTCAAATGTAATTCCCTAACTTTGTTTGTGATACAAAATCTAAAAGGAACAAGCCACGCCCCATGCCAATTAATCTCAGTAAAATGAGAATTCCTGAAAAATTTCCCACGAGGTGTTATTTTCTTTCAATTTATAAAGCATTTTCTGATATGCTTATTACAATTGCTGCTCATAATATCCATACCGTTTATATAAAGAGTACAATTAAAACCAGGAACTTTATTTTGTCTTTTATAACTTTTCATTAGTTCTATGCCATTAGGTATAGATTTGAAAACTGAGTTATATTCTTTGAACGTTATTGGGAATACCTTCTCTCTAAGAAAGGATTCATAGTTAAGTAATTGGTTATTACAATCAAAAAGGTATTTTAAAAATCTCTATCGATCCATTTCTGCAAATAGAGTGACTTGTTCCCCTTAGTGATGCATTCATTATTCCATAAGATGGACTTGTGTGGAGAAAAGTTGTGAGAGTGACATAGCTTCCAGGCCAAAAGAGCTTGTTGATAAAATTGGGATAGTTTTAGCGGCAATCTTGTAATATTGTAGTTACATTTCAATAAAAATTTTAGGCCTCCTACACTATTAAAAATGTTGGGGATAAAGTACCATAAGGACTCTGGACTCTGAAACATTCCTTCAACTATTTCACCTTAAAAGTATAATTCAAGTCCCAAAAGTTCAAATCCACATTCATCCTTAGAGCCAGAGAGCACTGCTTTTTTTACATGATGGTGTCTGGTCCCTTTGAGAGGTCTCGTATTGCGTAAGGCTAGCTTACGCTATGGGAAAACTCCTTTTCTCGAGAATATTGAAGCAAAATCTTTAAAACGCAGTGCAGCTGCACAGCAGACACAGATGAGCGTCATGGCGAGGCGGCTCAGACTCGTGAACCAATCAGGGTACTTCCCGCCCTGACACGTCAGAGCCCGCCAAATGGGTGCAACTTTTGCCAATAAATAACCCATTTCTAGCCTAGGAAACCCAGATTTTTATCTCCTTCAGCGAACTCACCTTCGCTGATCTCCGGAATAGAAGTCTTCGCCACCGTCGAAAAGCCTTCAGTGGAACAAGCAGCTACATCGCAGTACTGAGGACACCGGCTTTCTGTCGCCGCCTTCAGCCTGCTGTTCTGCTGTGCCATCCGGAGCGCCATATCCTTTTATACGCAAGTGTGTTTCCATCGCTACATCTGACTGTGACGAGTGGGCGGGTTCCGCTTCCGGCCCCGCACCGTCAACACAAGTCGGCTTGAGGACGAGCATTGATGCTGAACTTCTCCGCGTGCTGACCAAGGCCGTCGAAGACCTCGGGCTCGAGTGGTCTTCGCCCGAGGAGCCCACGTGCAGCAGGCTGGATGAGTGGTTTCTGCAGGGGCGCTGACAGGCCCCTCAGCAGAGACCCGCCCCCTTCTTCCCAGAAATTCACGACGAGCTGACTAAGTCGTGGAAAGCTCCTCACTCAGCTCATTTGAAGCCTACCTTTTCCTCAGCACTCTCCACTGTCGACACATCCACTGAAGCCTTGCCGCGCTACTTCAGCTCTCGCTGGCCGCGAATACGGCGCCGCTGGCCAAGCTGTGTCATTGCTTCACACAATGGCTGTCCTCCAGGTGTTTCAGGCCAAACTTCTCCGTTCAATGGACGAGTCTGGACCTGAACCGGAAGCTTTCAGGGATCTTGTAGATTTAAAAAATCTTGCTTTCCCCTGTTGTTTGATTTCATGGAAACAGACACCAGTGATTTTGCCAAGAGATCTCTTATTTATTTATTTTATATAAGACATAGGAGGAAGAGACAATGGACCAAACAGATATCTTCATTCAGCAGCCTTTCCATCTCTTCCTGATTTTCGGACAAAAGGCCTTGGTTTTTATACTACTGACCAAGGAAAAAACTATATATCACCATAGCAACACATACATTAAGCAGAGGAACATATGGTTTCCATTAACGCTGGAATGTATATCCTTATGCTATGCTTGTATAAACACTGAATATACATTTCAGTCTCTAACTCAGCACACAAAGTCTCCCAAAGTCTCTCTCTCCCACATCTTCACAAAATACAATGATTACAAATGATTATGAATGTATATAAAAAGTATAAAACAGATACATAATACTACTGATTATGAATATTAATAAAAAGTAATAATAATACTAAAAACAACATTAAATGATGATATTTGAGTCTTCAGATCTGCACAGCGCCACAGATCTGGCCCTGTGAGCCACAAAAGCGACAGCCCAGGTGATCGGACGCAGCATGGCGAACTTGACGGTGCTCAAGCGGCACCTTTGGCTGAATTTGCCACCCACGGGTCCCGCCACTATCACCCTCCTCTGTCACAGAGTTCTCGGATGACAGTGCGCGCCGCCCCCAGGCCTCGCCACTCTCATCCCCCTCTGTCGCCAGACCCCTGGCAGAGCAGACCCCGCGGAACGCTGGTCCTTCCCTGGTCTCCTCTGTCAGGACGCGGCCAATGACCGTGCCCCCACACCGGGCCGCTATGCCACCCACGTCTGTGCCGGTCATTCCGCTTCACTGCACCACCGAGGGGACATCTGTGGTTCGCATGACCCCGCTGGTACAGTTCTTGGGAGCCTGGCTAGAGCTTCCCAACCAGTCCCGCTGGGTCGCCCGAACTATCTATGATGTGTTGCAGCCGGTTACAGCTCGTGGCTCTAAATTTTGCGGGTAGATTGCATCATCAACATGCATTATCGCGATAGTGCAATAGAATTAAAATCTTTATCGTAGGCCAATTTTGTATCGTTTATATTGCATATCGTTTCTATCGCCCATCACTATGGCTATGGAGTGAAGAGCAGATGCTGCTTTGCCCATGGATGCGTAGGCCTTGTCAGCCTGGTGGGCTGTGAATCTGCATGGCTTGGACGGCAGGCTGAGGTCCGTGCTCAAAGGCGAAAGCTTGCGTCCGCGAAGAGGACAAGTGAGCGCGATGACGATGGATGACGGCGGCTCCAGGCCCCGTCGTCATTTTCGCCTCCAGGCGGAGGAGGGCCTACCAGCGGTTCGCCGTTATAGCGCAAACCATATCCCTCCTGGGTCTTAGGGCGCGCACTGGCAGCTCGGCGCAGTGGGCGCAAGTGGAGTCCGTGAAGACTGCCTCGGCGTGGGCGAGGCCCAGGCAGGCGACGTAGAACTCATGTTCGTGGGGCAGGTCGATGGGGCCCACACAAATCTGGCAAGTTGAAGCCATCGGATGCTCGGAGAAAATGGTTGCTAGTCCTCCTGGTGCAGCTTCTACCATGGCAGCGTGAAGAAAGAGATTCTGACGCAATTGTCGCGCCCATGCATTTTATACTGCCCGCGAGCCTGTCAGTATTTGCATACTTTGCGACACTTGGCCAGCTGTTCTGGCGTTAGCCCATAAGATTTCCTCTTGGAGCAGAAGGGTGTTAAGTTCACCTTATCTTGCCAGATCATGAGTCCCTCCTTCTATGGAGTAAACCTGCAAGGTTTGTGTTACCATCCCTGAGCTACAGTGCAATTTGCTGCGTTATATCTGTTATTGATTGTGTACTGAACTATTTCAGTCGCTGAAATGCTCGTAAACTCCTTTAAAGGTTAGGTTAGATAAAGGGGAGATAATTGGCTAGACACACCTGAACTGAAACTCAAATTAATCTGTAACCAAGGAAACAAACAGGCGGGAACGGAGGAGAACAGAACCAATTAACAAACCAACACTGATTAAAACACATGCATACTTTCATATGCAAATAACCCCCCATCACAGACCATTTTTGAGATTTGCATTCAAAGTGGTGGCCTACCAGTACATGGTCCAACCATTCGGACTGTCTCCTGCACCACGCACTTTTAAGAAGTTTTTATCCTTTTACTGCCTGTAAATGATGCCAGTATTTCTGTCCCTCAAACCCTTCCTACTTGACCTAACAGGGCACCACATCTTAGTCCGGTCAGACAATATGGTGGTGGTGTCCTACATGAGGACATATGTATATCATACATATATTATACACAAACATTCAAATAAGCAAAGTGATTATTCACAAAGTTACCATATAACAGGTTTTAAAGGCCTAAAGTATCACAGTAAAGGTGATGATACACAGGGCTAGCCTGGTCCTACCAGCGTACATTTCATTTGCACAGAGAGTCTGGCCACTCCCCATTGACAAGCGTTAACTTCCTTGAAGGTGGGTACTCTGTTGAAGTTTAAAACTATTGGATCTGCCCAGAGCCACTCTGGATCTGCCATAACCAATTGCTAATGTTTGGTCGTGACGTAAACCTACAACTCAAACAAGCACACAACCTCAACGTCATCATTCTCAGCCACTCCCTCTGTTCGCTGATTTGACAGTAAAAATTTGGTCGGAGAAAACCTGCGAATATACCGCAAACCCAGACAGAGCACTGAAAAAAAATGAAAATTGAGCGGAAGTACGTCGGAGGGTTCCGAGCCAGGCTAACACAGGGCAACTTTTTGAGCAATGTTGCTGGGCAATGTTGCCGTCAACGGCAAACCAGATGAGATATATATATATATATATATATATATATATATATATATATATATATATATATACAGTGAGGAAAATAAGTATTTGAACACCCTGCTATTTTGCAAGTTCTCCCACTTAGAAATCATGGAGGGGTCTGAAATTGTCATCGTAGGTGCATGTCCACTGTGAGAGACATAATCTAAAAAAAAAAATCCAGAAATCACAATGTATGATTTTTTAACTATTTATTTGTATGATACAGCTGCAAATAAGTATTTGAACACCTGAGAAAATCAATGTTAATATTTGGTACAGTAGCCTTTGTTTGCAATTACAGAGGTCAAACGTTTCCTGTAGTTTTTCACCAGGTTTGCACACACTGCAGGAGGGATTTTGGCCCACTCCTCCACACAGATCTTCTCTAGATCAGTCAGGTTTCTGGGCTGTCGCTGAGAAACACGGAGTTTGAGCTCCCTCCAAAGATTCTCTATTGGGTTTAGGTCTGGAGACTGGCTAGGCCACGCCAGAACCTTGATATGCTTCTTACAGAGCCACTCCTTGGTTATCCTGGCTGTGTGCTTCGGGTCATTGTCATGTTGGAAGACCCAGCCTCGACCCATCTTCAATGCTCTTACTGAGGGAAGGAGGTTGTTCCCCAAAATCTCGCAATACATGGCCCCGGTCATCCTCTCCTTAATACAGTGCAGTCGCCCTGTCCCATGTGCAGAAAAACACCCCCAAAGCATGATGCTACCACCCCCATGCTTCACAGTAGGGATGGTGTTCTTGGGATGGTACTCATCATTCTTCTTCCTCCAAACACGTTTAGTGGAATTATGACCAAAAAGTTCTATTTTGGTCTCATCTGACCACATGACTTTCTCCCATGACTCCTCTGGATCATCCAAATGGTCATTGGCAAACTTAAGATGGGCCTTGACATGTGCTGGTTTAAGCAGGGGAACCTTCCGTGCCATGCATGATTTCAAACCATGACGTCTTAGTGTATTACCAACAGTAACCTTGGAAACGGTGGTCCCAGCTCTTTTCAGGTCATTGACCAGCTCCTCCCGTGTAGTTCTGGGCTGATTTCTCACCTTTCTTAGGATCATTGAGACCCCACGAGGTGAGATCTTGCATGGAGCCCCAGTCCGAGGGAGATTGACAGTCATGTTTAGCTTCTTCCATTTTCTAATGATTGCTCCAACAGTGGACCTTTTTTCACCAAGCTGCTTGGCAATTTCCCCGTAGCCCTTTCCAGCCTTGTGGAGGTGTACAATTTTGTCTCTAGTGTCTTTGGACAGCTCTTTGTTCTTGGCCATGTTAGTAGTTGGATTCTTACTGATTGTATGGGGTGGACAGGTGTCTTTATGCAGCTAACGACCTCAAACAGGTGCATCTAATTTAGGATAATAAATGGAGTGGAGGTGGACATTTTAAAGGCAGACTAACAGGTCTTTTAGTGTCAGAATTCTAGCTGATAGACAGGTGTTCAAATACTTATTTGCAGCTGTATCATACAAATAAATAGTTAAAAAATCATATATTGTGATTTCTGGATTTTTTTTTTTAGATTATGTCTCTCACAGTGGACATGCACCTACGATGACAATTTCAGACCCCTCCATGATTTCCAAGTGGGAGAACTAGCAAAATAGCAGGGTGTTCAAATACTTATTGTCCTCACTGTATATATATATATATTAGTCACTGGTAAAATATAATATATTGAAATATTTGCCATATATGTTACTTACAAATATGTAACTTTATCTAGACTACACGTTTACGTTTGAATGGCCATCAAAGAAGGAAGATGCCTTGTGTTCTTAGATACGTGTAGTTACAACATCTACCAGCAAGGTCGAACAGGCCGTTCAGTACTAACCAGAGGAGAAAACAATACACACCATGAGGCATAAATAACAGTCTAAAAACTAAGCTCAGAATCGATTCGAGAGAGAATGGCGATGCATTCGGAAAATATTGGAATCTATCCAGGAATCGTGATGAATCGATTTATTGTCCCAGCCCTATTATTTTGGAATGATATTCTGCAGTATAATTTTGTAATCGTGACATGATTTTCATTATTATCAGACGCATGTTGACAGGAAACCTCAGATCACTTTATGATTTGCTGTCTAATCTTCAACGCATTTACCATTAAACATTCATCTTGGATTGATCTATATTTGAAGTTTACAAAGGTCAGGGTGGGTCGAGAAAGATAAAAGTAGTGATGGGCTCTTTTGTAATCGTAGCTTTGTAATCTTACGAATCCTTTGCTTCGAACCAGTGATTCAGAGCGCATATCAAACTGTATCAAGTTGAGTAAACAAGGCTTTGTTACAATGGTCAATGATTGGCCTCTAGTGGGCAATTATCTCTGTGAATCCACAACAAAAAAAGTGTTTTATAAATGTGTAGACATGTTTGATGACATGTATAATGAAAGGAAGAGTTAATGGTATCTTATTGGCCTGATTAACCAAGTTCTCCACAAAACAAGCTCTAGAATTTAATAAAAATGAGACACATTTTGTTAATTGCATTTAATAGATTACACTTTCAATAAAACATTTGCAATTGGTTTGTAAAAGGTATTATTATGCATGTTTTCTCTGAGTTTTCAATGGATTTACACCATTTTGACCACCACCGTGTTGGCATGTTGAGCGCTTTGAAACAACAAATTTTGCGAATCAACTGGTTCAATTGATTCAAAGTTTTGAAAATGCAGATGCAGGTCCGCTACCCTCGGATTACGAACTATGGACGGGGCCTACGCCAAAGAACTTTACAATGCTTGCTGGGCTGTCAATAAATGTACACTGTAAAAAATTTTTTTTTCAAAAATCTAACAAACATCTACATTTTTCAATTAGTCTGACGTATTATTTCTCATTGAGCCAATGTTAACAGACTATTGCAACAAGAATTTCACTTGGGCCAATTGAAAAATTTAGATGTTATCAGTCACTTGAAATTTTTGATTTGGGAGGGTTAGAAATTTTTTACAGTGTATGCTTCGTCACATCATTTTATCTCCCGAGTCTTACTGGTAGAACCAAACTGAGGGCTTAAATACACAGGGAAATGAACAACTCAAGAAAAAGGTGCGCAACATAATTAGTCTCCATGACAACAAACTAGTGATACAACGAACACAAAAAATAGAAAGGAATACACACCAATAGTCCAGACTGAAACTGAAACAGATTATGACAACAACAAAATAAATACTGTTCCATAAGAGAATACAGATTTTTGCGACAGGATTGTATTGTATATTTGTGGTCTCCACAAACAATGACTGACTGTCATAAAACTCAAGAAACTGAATGATTCAGAATCAGAATTTCAAATAAAAATATTTAAATCTAAGCTTTGAATTTGATAATATGTTTTATATCTTTTTAAGATGTTTGGATAAAATTTAAGGTGCATTACCACCACTAACTGATATGGAGTGTGGATCAGAATTGATACATTTATTACTATGTTGAATATGAATATGTGAATTATGAACTAAACCAGGCCATGAATTTCTTATCTAACTCTGTTGTTTTCAACTATTGTCATAAAAACAAACATACACTTTTTGAAATTCCTTTTCAAAATGTTTGTTAACTCTTCTTAATTTCATAAATCATTTATATTCCTTCACTATAAGTTTTGGGATATATCTTCATCATGTTCTACTGTTTCTTTCTACTCGACTCGTGTCGTGTTCCCCTCTTATTAAAAGCTGTATGTCTGAAGGTTATGGATTCTTCTTTTTATCTCATTTCCTTTTACTCCCACATGAGCTGATACTCATAAAAACACTAAATCCCTTAATCTGTATACCTATATAACATTTGTAATATTTCAATCAAGATGTCTGCTCTACTTTCAGTATGTTTCTATGTTAACCTAACCCAAACTCTGGGAACCCTTTGTGATGTGTTTATAATTGCCATATAAATATGGGGAACATTGAAATGAGCTCTTTTAGAATGTCATGTGGACCCTTGAGCAAAGATAGCAGACTTCAAATGCGTTCTTCCATGATCAAAGTCCTGTTTTAACAGAGTCCTCTGCCATGAGATGAAGAGGAATGCTAAGGCTTTCTCCAGGTATTATAGACCTTCTTGAGCCAACTCACTTATTAGTTTAAAACTGCACAACACTGGGCTCTGCTGGTGAAAGAAAACCTTGCAGTTAAAAAGATCATCAGTCAGGGCCTTGCACAGACACATCAATGAACATCAGTTACTTACACTAATTACACTAATTCACACTATAGGACTGTTACCAATCAAATGAAATCAAAAATGCATCTTACCGTTTATCAAAAACCATTTAAACTGCAATTACAATTGCATAAATAAATGTTATGAGAGTAATGTTTTAAATATATACATTTCGAATATAGAAATATGAAATGTTAGGTACTAGATGTGCAGTGAGTATTACCAGGCCTAAGTGAATCATAGAATCAGTCTTTATGAATGAATCACTGAATCAATGACTCTCCTGATTCGTTCAAAAAATGCTATGGCTGAACCCTAAACTTAAAGGGGTCATATAATGTCATTTTTGTACATGATTTTGTACATGAAAAGTTTGTAATATACTTTAATTAAAAATTCTCATTAGTATTGTAAGAAAACACTAATTTTACCTGGTCAAAAACAGCTCTGTTTTCAGCACGCTGTTTCAGTGCATGTGTCTTTAAATGATAATGAGCTTTGCTCACCCCACCCCTCTGTTCTGTGCGTACACCGTTTAAAATAATAATACAAAAACCATAACGCGTTGTTCATTATAAACGTGGGATTATGAATTATATTGAGAACATAGAAAACATGCCGTAATGTACCCTGAGTGTAAAAATAGCCGCATTCATCGTGAAGCGTGCAAGCTATTTGCAAAGATTAATATAAAGATTAATATAAAGGTCAATAAAACGTTACACTCACTTGTTCTTCTGGAGGTTCAGCAGGAACACGAATAGTTGGTACTGATCGTTTTTTCAAGAGCAGCTTCTTAGCAAATCCAGCTTTATACTGACCCTCGTTTGTAAAGCAGTCTGGTGAAATGATTCGCGCAAACATGACAGTATTGACGTTGATCGTGGGGAATATTCCCTTCGAAAACAAACTCAGCCACTGCGTCTTCAGCTGTACGGATTTAGAAACAACATCAATATGACTGCTGTGTTCGTTATTACACCCAAGAACAGAACACCACAATCGTTAGACGCCATTCTACTCAGCACTCCAGCTATCAACAATGAACGCGCGTCGGCGCGTGCTATGATTGACAGCTCGCTCACGAGGGCGCGAGGACGGGTCTGTGTTTGAAACGCTGCTGTCAATCAGACATCGTGGGAGGGACGTCGATATTGTGACGTCACAATATCGAACAGCTTGATTTGAGACAGGAGGAAACATATAAGATAAAAAAAAAACACTGGATGGATTTTTATCATTTTATGATGGTTGTGTACAGGCACTGCCAACACACATTTCAGTACAATCAACTTGTAAAAGTGCATGTACCATTATATGACCCCTTTAATAAACCTGCAAATCTTCTATAAACTTTATTAAAATAAAAAGTTTTATTTTCATTCTTTTCAGTTATTCTAGAACTTTGAGTTAATAAAATTAGGGGTCGTTCACACAGAACACGTTCCCTTTCAAGGGAACTCCCGTTGCGTCGAGAATGACGCTATGGGGAACGCTTTGCGTGATGACGTCTTGAAGCACATGTAAAATCAGTCCAATGGTGTGGCGGAACGTCAGAGGCGGGTGACGTCACGTACCAGGAAGCTATAAAAGCCGGCCCGAAACAGAAAACGAAAGCTTTCTGAGTCTTCAGTCGCGCTCTGTGTTGAATCTGTCCTTGTTATTTGGTGTTGTCTGTCTATATATATATATATTCAGTATGGCGAGCAAGCAGCAGTTTAGAGTGTGTGTCCATCCCTGCCCGCGTTATTTAACGGGAGGTGACACACACACTCTTTGTGTTGTTTGTTTGGGAGAGGAGCATGCCCAGTCAGCACTCGAGGGTGGTGACTGTGTGCATTGCTGTGCGCTTCCATTGCGTACGCTCCGATCCCGGTTGGCACGGTTCAATCCCGATCACGTTCCCCAGGGCTCTGGTCCCGCTGCTGCCGAGGCACAGCGTCGATCTCAGACCTGGGGTTCGCAAATGGATCTATCAGTGGATGTTGAGACGGGCTCTGCCTTATCTCAGCAACCTTCTGATAGATCCAGTGCCTCTCATCAGGGTGTGGAAGCACGCGCTGCGGTTTCTTCCCCCCCGATGGAGGCACCAATACTGCAATTGTCCAGCTCTGAGGAGTTGGACGTTGTTAGTGTTGAAGCTGAGTCTGAGGATTCGCCACCTCAGTCTCATGCTTTTGAGGAATTGCTCGATGTTGTCACGAGAGCAGTTCACAGATTATCTATTGAGTGGCCAGAGGATAGGCAGGACGTTCGCTCGAAAAGTAAACTCGACGAACGCTTCCTGCCATCTCGTGCACAGCCTCAGAGAAAAAGCCTTCCGTTTTTCCCCGATCTCCACACCGAGGTGTCGAGATCGTGGGGGAAACCTATGTCTTACAGAGTTTACACAACACAAACCTCTCACTACTCTTCCATTCACAATTATAAAGAGCATGGTTATGGGGAGATGCCGAAGGTGGAAGAGACGCTCGCGAGCTATCTCTCTCCAGCGACGGCATCTTCCTTGAAGGCTCCCTCTCTTCCCTCTAAACCAGTAAAATTTACTTCATCGCTGGTTCATAAATCATATGCAGCCGCTGGTCAAGCTGCAGCGTGTCTGCATACGATGTCTATCATGCAGGCCTATCAGGCTGAATTATTGGGGGATTTAGAGGAGGGCGGGGGTATTGGTCCAGACACAGTGGCTGAACTACGCAGAGCCACGGATCTGTCTCTCAGGGCCACCAAGGAGACCGCTAAATCAATCGGGCGGTCTATGGCAGCCCTGGTGGCCACTGAGAGGCATCTGTGGCTCAATCTGAGCGACATAAAAGAAAAAGAAAAACATGTTCTCTTAGATGCTCCGGTTTCCACTGATGGTCTATTTGGTGATGTTGTGAACAGTGCGATAGCTAAATCACAAGAGGCCTCTAAACAGGCAGTTGCACTCCAAAGACTTCTCCCCCGCCGTTCATTCTATGAGGCTGCTGAGCGGGAGCAGCCTCACTCCTCTAAAAAGAGCGCTAGCCATCGTGCCACTCAAAAACAGAGTGTGTCCTCTCGTGCTCCCCCACAAAAATCTCGGGGACACGGAGGGCGCTCTCAAACCCAGCAGCCCTCGAGGGGTAGAACGGATCTGCGGACCGTTATTACCGCCAAGAAGGCTGCTGGGAAAAAGTCCTGACGTCCGAGGGCTCAGGACAAATGAGGGTAGTCCCCCCCGAAGCAGAGCGGTTAACACCTCTTTTCACGGTGCCCGTCTCTCTTCGGTACCCTCAGGGGACCGTTCTGCCAACCCTGCCGCCTCAGGTGTTACAGGGCGCAGCGGTCTCCGGCGAGCACATATCTCAAGGACCACCCGGAAACGTAGTGGCCTCGGGATGCCCGCCCCCTCCGAGGAGGGTGTTAGAGCAGTCTGTTCGGTCGTTCCCTGCCGGTGCGCCGTTACAGGGCGACGAATTGACTACTCAACAACAACGAAATCCAGAAACCAGTCTCGAGAGGCTGGTACCTCTAGTAGAATCTTTGACAGCGTGGAAGCTACTGTCAAATGTTTCTCGTTGGGTCCTGCAGACCGTGGAAAAAGGGTATCAGATACAATTCAAAAAACGCCCACCTCGGTTTATGGGGGTCCTGCCCACAGTGGTGGGCCCCGAGCAGGTTCTGGTCATGGAACAGGAAGTGAACACTCTGTTAGAGAAAGGGGCCATAGAATATGTACCTCCCTCCGACAGGGAAACCGGGTTTTACAGCCGGTACTTCATTGTTCCGAAAAAGGACGGGGGATTGCGTCCCATTTTAGATCTTCGAGTTCTGAACGATTCAGTCATGCAGCTCAAGTTCAAAATGTTAACATTGAGACAGATCGTGCCACAGATCAGGTCCGAGGACTGGTTTGTCACGATAGATCTCAAGGACGCATATTTCCATATTTCCATCCGTCCGTGTCATTGGAAGTTCCTGAGGTTTGCTTTCGGGGGCAAAGCATACCAATATCGTGTTCTTCCATTCGGCCTAGCTTTATCACCCCGCACTTTCACCAAATGCATGGATGCAGCTCTGGCGCCGCTGCGCCTCCAGGGTATTCGCATCATGAACTACATCGACGATTGGTTGATTTTAGCTCAGTCGCATCAGTTGGCGGTTCAACATCGAGATGTTGTTCTCGCCCACATGAAAGAGCTGGGGTTACGGCTGAACGCCAAGAAGAGTGTGCTTTCTCCTCTCCAGAGGACCACTTTTTTAGGCGTGGTTTGGGACTCAGTGTCGATGCAGGCGCGCCTGTCACCGCCACGTATAGAGTCCATCCTTGCAGCTGTGAAAAGTGTAAAGCTAGGCCAGCTACTCACTGTCAAACAGTTCCAGAGACTGTTGGGTCTCATGGCAGCAGCTTCCAACGTGATACCTTTTGGACTGCTGCACATGAGGCCCCTGCAGTGGTGGCTCAGGACCAGGGGGTTTTCCCCGAGGGGCAACCCATTTCGCACAATCAGGGTCACGCGGCGATGCTTACGTGCCCTGGTTATGTGGAAGAAACCTTGGTTCCTGTCCCAGGGCCCAGTGTTGGGAGCTCCTTGTCGTCGCAAACTGCTAACGACGGATGCTTCCCTCACGGGTTGGGGAGCGATCCTGGAGGGTCGCTCATCTCAAGGTCTGTGGGAAGACCATCATCGTTCCTGGCATATCAATCGCCTAGAGATGTTAGCTGTCTTCCGGGCTCTGAGGAGCTTTATCACAGATCTCAGGGGACACCATGTGTTAGTACACACGGACAACACGTCGGTAGTCGCCTATATCAACCACCAAGGGGGTTTGCGCTCGCGCCCGTTATCCAACTTGGCACGCCATATCCTCTTGTGGTCCCAGGGGAAGTTACTGTCACTCAGGGCAGCTTACATCCCCGGGGTCCAGAATATAGGAGCAGACACTCTGTCGAGGCAGGGGCCGAGGCCCGGGGAATGGAGGCTCCACCCCGAGGTGGTGGAGCTGATATGGAGGGAGTTCGGCCAAGCACAAGTGGATCTGTTTGCGTCTCGAGAGACGTCTCACTGTCCACTTTGGTTCTCCCTCACGCATCCAGCTCCTCTGGGACTGGATGCTATGGTTCAGACGTGGCCGAGGCTACGTCTGTACGCCTTTCCCCCAGTTGCTCTGCTCCCGGGAGTTCTGGAGAGAGTTCGCAGGGACCGGGTTTGCCTGCTTCTTATAGCCCCGCGTTGGCCGGGCCGAGTATGGTTTCCCGATCTGGTCTCCCTCCTCGACGGGCATCCTCTGGAGTTACCCGTCAGGAGAGACCTTCTGTCCCAGGCAGGGGGCTCAATATTTCACCCCCGCCCAGAACTGTGGAACCTGTGGGCTTGGCCTCTGAGGGGGCCCAGCTCATAGAGTCAGGTCTCTCAACTGAGGTTGTTGAGACCATTCTACAATCCAGAGCTCCCTCCATGAGGAAACTTTATGCCCTGAAGTGGAGAGTCTTCACTTCTTGGTGTAGTGACCGTCGGTTGGACCCAGTTAACTGCCCAATTGGTACAGTGCTGGAGTTCCTGCAGGACCGGTTCACAGCAGGTCTAACCCCGTCCACTTTAAAGGTTTATGTGGCGGCCATAGGTGCTTACCACATTCCTTTGGGTGGAATGTCTGTGGGGAAAGACCCTTTGGTATCTCGTTTCCTTCGTGGCACTTGGAGGCTGAGGCCTGCAGTTCGCTCTAGGGTGCCACCTTGGGACTTGTCCATTGCGCTACAAGGCTTGTCCCTGGCCCCCTTTGAGCCTATTGAGGAGGTTCCTGAGAAGTTTTTAACGCTGAAAGCTCTTTTCCTTCTTGCCATTTCCTCTCTCAAGAGAATAGGGGATCTCCAAGCGTTGTCGGTTGCTCCGTCATGCTTGGAGTTTGCTCCGGGTATGATCAAAGCATTTCTTCATCCGAGACCGGGCTATATCCCCAAGGTCCCCACTAATGTGGCCAGACCTATTGTTCTGCAGGCCTTCTGTCCTCCTCCCTTTCAGAATGCGGACCAGGAGGCTAATAATTTGCTTTGCCCTGTGCGGGCGTTAGACGCATATGTCCACAGAGCTGCCCTGTGGCGAAAAAGTGATCAATTATTTGTGTGCTTTGGGTCCCCTAACAAAGGAGGCCCGGTGTCTAAGCAAAGGATGAGTAAGTGGGTGGTCGAGGCTATCTCACTTGCCTATGAGGCGGCTGGGCAGCCTTCTCCTTTGGCTGTCCGGTCGCACTCGACGAGGAGTATGGCGGCCTCTAAGGCCCTTATTTCAGGAGTTTCTTTACAGGACGTCTGTGATGCGGCAGGCTGGTCCTCACCGCACACTTTCGTCAGGTTTTACTCTCTGGATCTAGACTCTGCTCCAGGGTCTCATGTTTTATCTTCCTAGTGCTGCTCTCTAGATTACACACAGGACAGACATTCGTAGCTATGGAGGCGTTGGTATAGACGTTCCCCATAGCGTCATTCTCGACGCAACGGGAGTTCCCTTGAAAGGGAACGCCTCGGTTACGACTGTAACCTCGGTTCCCTGAAGAGGGAACGAGCGTTGCGTCGCCTTGCCATATCTCCTTCATGCCTGTCAGCTCGACTTCAGACTTTTACGAAGCTTTCGTTTTCTGTTTCGGGCCGGCTTTTATAGCTTCCTGGTACGTGACGTCACCCGCCTCTGACGTTCCGCCACACCATTGGACTGATTTTACATGTGCTTCAAGACGTCATCACGCAAAGCGTTCCCCATAGCGTCATTCTCGACGCAACGCTCGTTCCCTCTTCAGGGAACCGAGGTTACAGTCGTAACCGAGGCGTTTTTTGTGGTTAAAAACTCGAGACGCAGGCCACTGGAATGAGAAAAATAGTACAAGGTCTAGAGAAGTTTTTTTTTAACCCTCTATGGTATGGTGTTGCCATATGGCAACAATTAATTTCTACTTATTTCCTTTTTATTCAGAAAAAAAATACAATATATTGCACTATGGGAATTAAAAGGGCACGCCGTAAGGTAGCCAATGATGTGCTGTTTTTAAGTCACATGACATTTTAAGTCACATGACATTTTAAGTCACATGACATCCCACCATCACCCAGTGCTCTAGAAAATGCTCCATTAACCTCATTTCTAAACATCTCTTCTCAAGGGGGATTTTTTTTTGCAGCATCTTTGAGAAGTAAATTAGATATTTTTATTCACAAATCAACTTTGTCTAACATAGTTTTACTGTAAATTGAAAAAATATCAATGTACTTCTGTAGATGTAGATGTACAATCTACTTATTTTTGGTTTGCATGAGTTTCAAGTATATAAATCTATCAATTTCTAAAAGAAATGAGCAATTAAATAGAACATTTATAGAATATCATTTTACTGTATACAAAAACTACTTTTTTGACCATTTTCCATTGTGGTACAGCGTTGCCATATGGCAATGTTTCCCCAAGTACCCCAGCCTAAAAAAAATATTTTTTGATTTGTATGATTGAAGCTATTTCGTGTAATAAAAACTTATTTGAAAAAAATATTTCATGGTTAGAAAATAATGAGGGTTAAAAGTTGAACTTATTTTAACTTGAGTGCCACGTTTTTTAGAATGGCGTGTTATGCACGAGACCCTGCAAATTATGGAGCTTAAAATATGACAATATGATTTGAATTTGAATTGTGTAAATTTGAATTATTTACAAGTGAAATCTAACAAAATTGAATTTTAGGTGGTAGTTTAAATAGTTCTGAATTTGATTTTTTTTAAACGAATATTGAACATTTGAAATTTAACAAATTGAAATGTTTTTATGGCTGAATTTTATAGACATGTATTTTCAAACAGCTAGTTTTGTGTTCTGAATTCGTATACTGCAAATATTCAGTTTAAAAAAATACAGATTCAAGTTTTCAAGATGAAGAAATTCGGAACTTCAAATTCAAGTTCAAAAATTCAGATCTTACAGAAAGTAGGTCACAGGTCATCCACAGGGAAAGGATGGACTCTATCCTTTCCTTATCTGTAAAGGATCGCAGATAAGTCGAACAGAGCATTTTGGCTGCACTGCAGTAGTTTTCTGCTGCAAACGCGGTGGTGGTTCAAGAGAATCCGTGTATCTTTCGTTCAGTAGTTTTTTTTATTTAATATTAAGAGTAGAAAAATGAGAAAACAGCTTGAGTATTAGATTTCTAATATTCTAGTAATAATAGTCCGCTACAGCAGTTGCACGGAGCTTACAAAACGCGTGTATTGCAACTATAGGCTACATTTAATTTTCTCATCAAACAACTAGACTAACGAATGGCTCGGTACAACAGAAGAGCTTAGAAAGGGCTTTTTCTCTGTGTAGACCAGCAGTTGGTCTGAATTTGCTATAACCTATAGCCTATTCTCTGGACTGTATAGGCTAAGTCACGTTTTATCATGAAACACGCTGTGATTTATTCCAAAGTGACTCAGGCATTTAACGTTAAATAATCTAAATCTTGACTTTCAAAAGTAGGCGCGCCAAGAAGGCTATTCTCTGTATTTTGGTTCATTTTTGGTGTGCGCCAGAAAGATCTAAAGAGACCGAGACGCGCTAAAGCAGCGCATCATGTTGTTTTATTTATTTTTCAATGACATGATATTTTGTAGTCATTTTGAATACACAAATAAAAATATACATTTTACTGTTTCGAATGATGTCATATTATCTGTATGACTATAAATAACAGAGTATTAAGTTATTTCCCAGTGGTGGAACAAATCCAAGAGATGGCGCTCGCGCATCGCGCTCTCACACAACATAGTAGGCTATCAGTTCTGGCGTTACTTCATATCGCAGACTGTTTACTTCATTATCAAAATGAAACAACCAAACATATAAAAAGTTATTCTGCCTAATTTAATTGGTCTGCTGTACAATATAAAGGGCAAGCTGTGCCGCACAGTCCTACTTGTTATTCCAAACATTTCCCTTGCTGTAAATATGCTGATTTAGCCTATACGTGTATTTTGGGACTCGACTGAAGTATGACGCCTTTTTATTTGTATTATAATATAATATATTAAAATACATAATCTTCTGAGTTTTATGATGTAGGCCTTGTGTGTTTTATTAAAATGTATTATAATTTACATCTGAAAAGGATGCGCTTTGTGCATTCTCTGACATTATATTTATTTATTTAATTAATATTGAGTATCAATTGATGTTAAACAAAATGGTGTGTTATTTTCTCTGGCAACTAAACTTCCAAAAAAAAAAAAAACTTCCAAAGCAATGCCATTGTGCGTTCTCTCCGCGCTCCACAGCTTTTCCACACAGATTTTGAGAACTGGCAGCTAAAAAAAATAGGCCAAAGAAGTAGACTAACGGCTAGTGTCCGGGAGATGCAAGGTACGTTCATATTTATAAACTAGATTAAAAAGTTCGTCGAGTCAAACTTTAAGTTGGCTTGAGAAAGTTTGGACTGGAAAGTTTAAAGTTTAAAGTAGTTTGAAGATTTAAGTAGTTTGAAGTTTAATTTAGTTTAACGTTTAATTTAGTTTAAAGAAGTTTGAAGTTTAATTTAGTTTAAAGTTTAAAGTAGTTTGAAGTTTAATTTAGTTTACAGTTTAAAGTAGTTTGAAGTTTTTAGTTTAAAGTTTAAATTAGTTTGAAGTTTAAAGTAGTTTAAAGTTTGAAGTAGTTTAAAGTTAAAAAGTTGCTAGGGTGTTTCTAGTGGGTTGCTAAGGTGTTCTGGGTGGTTGCTAGGTGGTAGCTGGGGTATTCTGGATGGTTGCTAGTCGGTTGCTAGGGTGTTCTGGGTGGTTGCTATGGTGTTGCTAGGTGGTTGCTAGGGTATTCTGGGTGGTTGCTAGGTGGTTGCTAGGGTGTTCTGGGTGGTTGCTAGGGTGTTGCTAAGTGGTTGCTAGGGTATTTTAGGTGGTTACTAGGGTGTTGCTAGGCGGTTCTGGGTGGTTGCTATGGTGTTGCTAGGCGGTTGCTAGGGTGTTCTGGGTGGTTGCTATGGTGTTGCTAGGCGGTTGCTAGGGTGTTCTGGGTGGTTGCTATGGTGTTGCTAGGCGGTTGCTAGGGTATTCTGGGTGGTTGCTAGGCGGTTGCTAGGGTGTTCTGGGCGGTTGCTATGCTGTTGCTAGGCGGTTGCCAGGGTATTCTGGGTGGTTGCTAGGCAGTTGCTAGGGTGTTCTGGGTGGTTGCTATGGTGTTGCTAAGCGGTTGCTAGGGTGTTATGGGTGGTTGCTAGGGTGTTGCTAGGTGGTTGCTAGGGTGTTCTGGGTGGTTGCTATGATGTTGCTAGGTGGTTGCTAGGGTGTTTTGATGGTTGCTAGACGGTTGCTAGGGTGTTCTGGGTGGTTGCTATGGTGTTGCTAGGCGGTTGCTAGGGTGTTCTGGGTGGTTGCTAGGGTGTTGCTAGGTGGTTGCTAGGGTGTTCTGGGTGGTTGCTATGATGTTGCTAGGCGGTTGCTAGGGTGTTTTGATGGTTGCTATGGTGTTGCTAGGCGGTCCCTAGGGTGTTCTGGGTGGTTGCTATGATGTTGCTAGGCGGTTGCTAGGGTATTCTAGGTGGTTGCTAGGATGTTGCTAGGGTATTCTAGGTGGTTGCTAGGATGTTTTGGTGGTTGCTAGGGTGTTGCTAGGCGGTTGCTAGGGTGTTTTGGTGGTTGCTATGGTGTTGCTAGGCGGTCGCTAGGGTATTCTGGGTGGTTGCTAGGGTGTTGCTAGGGTATTCTAGGTGGTTGCTAGGATGTTTTGGTGGTTGCTAGGGTGTTGCTAGGCTGTTGCTAGGGTGTTTTGGTGGTTGCTATGGTGTTGCTAGGCGGTTGCTAGGGTGTTCTGGGTGGTTGCTATGATGTTGCTAGGTGGTTGCTAGGGTGTTATGGGTGGTTGCTATGGTTTTACTAGGTGGTTGGTAGTTGTCACAGATGGTTACTATGGAGTTTTTATAGTTCTTAGCATGATCTTGGCATGATTTAACACTTAACTAATCGCTATTAGCATGTAGCTATTCACTGCTAGCATGTGTAGCATGTTGGAAGTGCTGTTTGCTAGCATGAGTCAAAAGAGCCAAACCTCATCTCTATACGATGTTCTGATACAGAGATATAGGTCTTGCAAAACGGTTGCTAGGGTACTCAGGTTTGGTTGCTATGGAGTTGCTTGGGAGCTGGAAGCTTTAAACTTAAGAAGTTTAAAGTGGTTTGAAGTTTAAAGTAGTTTACGAGTTTTTGAGTTTTGAGTTTATAAGTTTAAATGAGTTTAGAGTGTGTGTGTGTGTGTGTGTGTGTTCACACACACACACACACACTCAGAGTTTATGAGTTTAGAGTTTATAAGTGTATAAATTGATGAGTTTATAAGTGTAAGAGTTTTTGAGTTTAGAGTTTATAAGTTTTAAATGAGTTTAGAGTTTATAAGTTTTAATGAGTTTAGAGTTTATAAGTTTAAATGAGTTTAAGAGTTCAGAGTTTATTAATTTAGGAGTTTAAGAGTTCATAAGTCTATGAATTCATGAGTTTATAAGTTAATTAGTTTATAAGTGTATGAGTTTAGAGTTCATTAGTTTAAATGAGTCTCATTGGCTAATATAGTATATAGAATGGCAGTTTGGTTTAGTCTTCAAGGTATTTTGATTTGAATTTTCGTCGGTTGGTGAGTTTGAATCTGGATTTGAATTTTTTAGAACTCCCCAATGTAAGTCAATGGGAGTTTTTCCGAGTTTTGATCGTCATTTTTAGGAAAACCGTAAGTCCAATCAGTCTTAAAAGATATAGCAACTCGAGTCAGATTAGTTTGAGTGTCTGAGCCGAGTTTGGAGTATGTAGAGTTAAAGCTCTAGGAGGAGATCCATTTAGTTTTTTTAGTCTCAGAAGAATAATAATAACTAGATGCGAAAGTTCGTCGAGACAAACTTTAAGTTGGCTTGAGAAAGTTTGGACCAGAAAGTTTTTTGCTAGGCGGTTGCTAGGATATTTCTGGTGGTTGCTAGGGTCTTTTGGGTGGTTGCTAGGCGGTTGCTAGGGTGTTTTGGGTGGTTGCTAGGGTGTTCTGGGTGGTTGCTAGGCGGTTGCTAGGGTGTTCTGGGTGGTTACTAGGGTGTTCTGGGTGGTTGCTAGGCGGTTGCTAGGATATTTTGGGTGGTTGCTAGGGTCTTTTGGGTGGTTTATAGGCGGTTGCTAGGGTATTTTAGGTGGTTGCTAGGGTATTTTAGGTGGTTGCTAGGGTATTCTGGGTGGTTGCTAGGCGGTTGCTAGGGTATTTTGGGTGGTTGCTAGGGTCTTTTGGGTAGTTGCTAGGCGGTTTCTAAGATATTTTCGGTGGTTGCTAGGGTCTTTTGGGTGGTTGCTAGGCGGTTGCTAGGGTATTTTGGGTGGTTGCTAGGGTGTTCTGGGTGGTTGCTAGGCGGTTGCTAGGGTGTTCTGGGTGGTTACTAGGGTGTTCTGGGTGGTTGCTAGGCGGTTGCTAGGATATTTTGGGTGGTTGCTAGGGTCTTTTGGGTGGTTGATAGGCGGTTGCTAGGGTATTTTAGGTGGTTGATAGGGTATTCTGGGTGGTTGCTAGGCGGTTGCTAGGGCATTTTGGGTGGTTGCTAGGGTCTTTTGGGTAGTTGCTAGGCGGTTTCTAAGATATTTTCGGTGGTTGCTAGGGTCTTTTGGGTGGTTGCTAGGCGGTTGCTAGGGTATTTTGGGTGGTTGCTAGGGTGTTCTGGGTGGTTGCTAGGCGGTTGTAGGGTGTTCTGGGTGGTTGCTAGGCGGTTGCTAGGATATTTTGGGTGGTTGCTAGGGTGTTCTGGGTGGTTGTTAGGCAGTTGCTAGGGTGTTCTGAGTGGTTGCTATGGTGTTGCTAGGCGGTTGCTAAGGTATTCTGGGTGGTTGCTAGGCGGTTGCTAGGGTGTTCTGGGTGGTTGCTATGGTGTTGCTAGGCGGTTGCTAGGGTATTTTGGGTGGTTGCTAGGCGGTTGCTAGGGTGTTCTGGGTGGTTGCTATGGTGTTGCTAGGCGGTTGCTAAGGTATTCTGGGTGGTTGCTAGGCGGTTGCTAGGGTGTTCTGGGTGGTTGCTATGGTGTTGCTAGGCGGTTGCTAGGGTGTTCTGGGTTGTTGCTAGGCAGTTGCTAGGTGTTCTGGGTGGTTGCTAGGCAGTTGCTAGGGTGTTCTGGCTGTTTGCTAGGTGTTCTGGGTGGTTGCTAGGCAGTTGCTAGGTGTTCTGGGGGGTTGCTAGGCAGTTGCTAGGGTGTTCTGGGTGGTTGCTAGGGTATATTTGGTGGTTACTAGAGCATTTCTAGATGTTGCTAGGGTGTTCAAGATGGTTGCTAAGGTATTTTTGGTAGTTGCTATGGTGTTACTAGGTGGTTGGTAGTTGTCAAAGATGGTTACTATGGAGTTTTTATAGAGTTCTTAAAATCTTTAATAACGAGTGCCTTCAGTACGGCACTCGGCCTGCGGCCTCGTGCCTATGGCCGAATAGGCACAAGCATGGAGCAATATCGCAAGGCCACGAGTGTAATATTGCGTTAAAAAATACAAAAAAATGTACAAAAAAATTTTTTTTGGTTTAGGGTGGTTGCTAGGGAGCTCTTAGTGGTTGCTAGGGTGCTGAAACTGGTTGCTATGGTGTGGCTATGAAGATTTTAGGCCATTACTTATTGGTTGCTTGATAATATAAATCCTCTGAGGGAGAGAGAGAGGGAGAGACGCAGGGCTGTCAGGCCCTTTGGAGTCTGTGTGTGTGAAAACGGCAGTTTGGATTCAAATGTTTTTAGAACTCCCCAATGTAAGTCAATGGGAGTTTTTCCGAGTTTTGATCGTCATTTTTAGGAAAACCGTAAGTCCGATCAGTCTGAAAAGATATAGCAACGCGAGTCAGATCAGTTTGAGTGTCTGAGCCGAGTTTGGAGTATGTAGAGTTAAAGCTCTAGGAGGAGTTTCATATAGAAATTTTAGTCTCGGAATAATAATAATAACTAGATGCGAAAGTTCGTCGAGACAAACTTTAAGTTGGCTTGAGAAAGTTTGGACCAGAAAGTTTTTTGCAAGGCGGTTGCTAGGGTATTCTGAGTGGTTGCTAGGCGGTTGCTAGGATATTTCTGGTGGTTGCTAGGGTCTTTTGGGTGGTTGCTAGGCGGTTGCTAGGGTATTTTGGGTGGTTGCTAGGGTGTTTTGGGTGGTTGCTAGGTGGTTGCTAGGGTGTTCTGGGTGGTTACTAGGGTGTTCTGGGTGGTTGCTAGGCGGTTGCTAGGATATTTTGGGTGGTTGCTAGGGTCTTTTGGGTGGTTGCTAGGCGGTTGCTAGGGTGTTCTGGGTGGTTGCTATGGTGTTGCTAGGCGGTTGTTAAGGTATTCTGGGTGGTTGCTAGGCGGTTGCTAGGGTATTCTGGGTGGTTGCTATGGTGTTGCTAGGCGTTTGCTAGGATGTTCTGGGTGGTTGCTAGGTGGTTGCTAGGGTGTTCTGGGTGGTTGCTATGGTGTTGCTAGGCGGTTGCTAGGGTGTTCTGGGTGGTTGCTAGGCGGTTGCTAGGGTGTTGTTAGGCGGTTGCTAGGGTGTTCTGGGTGGTTGCTATGGTGTTGCTAAGGTATTCTGGGTGGTAGCTAGGCGGTTGCTAGGCAGTTGCTAGGGTATTCTGGGTGGTTGCTAGGCGGTTGCTAGGGTGTTCTGGGTGGTTACTATGGTGTTGCTAGGCGGTTGCTAGGGTATTCTGGGTGGTTGCTAGGCAGTTGCTAGGGTGTTCTGGGTGGTTGCTATGGTGTTGCTAGGCGGTTGCTAGGGTGTTCTGGGTGGTTGCTATGGTGTTGCTAGGCGGTTGCTAGGGTATTCTGGGTGGTTGCTAGGCAGTTGCTAGGGTGTTCTGGTGTTGCTAGGCGGTTGCTAGGGTGTTCTGGGTGGTTGCTATGGTGTTGCTAGGTGGTTGGTAGTTGTCACAGATGGTTACTATGGAGTTTTGATATAGTTGTTTGCATGATCTTGGTATGATTTAGCACTTAACTAATCGCTATTAGCATGTAGCTATTCACTGCTAGCATGTATAGCATGTTAGAAGTGCTGTTTGCTAGCATGAGTCAAAAGAGCCAAACCTAATCTCTATACGATGTTCTGATACAGAGATATAGGTCTTGCAAAACGGTTGCTAGGGTACTCAAGTTTGGTTGCTATGGAGTTGCTTGGGAGCTGGGAGCTTTAAACGTAAAGAAGTTTAAAGTGGTTTGAAGTTTACAGTAGTTTACAGTAGTTTGAAGTTTGACAGATAGATAAATAAGTTAGATAGACACACACACACACACACACACACACACAAACACACACACACACACACTAACTCGCTCACACACTCACTCATAAACTCAGTGTGTGTGTCTGAGTTTAGAGTTTATAAGTGTATAAATTGATGAGTTTATAAGTGTATGAGTTCTTGAGTTTTGAGTTTATAAGTTTAAATCAGTTTAGAGTTTATAAGTTTAAATGAGATTAAGAGTTCAGAGTTTATTAATTTATGAGTTTAAGAGTTCATAAGTTTATGATTTCATGAGTTTATAAGTTAATTAGTTTATAAGTGTTTATAGTTTAGAGTTTATTAGTTTAAATGAGTCTCAATGGCTCATATAGTATATAGAACGGCAGTTTGGTTTAGTCTTCAAGGTGTTTAGATTTAAATTTTTGTCGGTTTGAATTTTTTAGAACTCCCCAATGTAAGTCAATGGGAGTTTTTGAATGAGTTTTTTCGAGTTTTGATCATCATTTTTAGGAAAACCGTAAGTCCGATCAGTCTGAAAAGATAGAGCACACCGAGTCAGATCAGTCTGAGTGTCTGTGCCGAGTTTGGAGTATGTAGAGTTAAAGCTCTAGGAGGAGATACATATAGTTTTTTTTCCGGTCAGAAGAATAATAATAATAAGTTTAAATAGGATTTCAATATGTTGGCTCTCTCAAGCCAACTTAACTAGATGCGAAAGTTCGTCGAGACAAACTTTAAGTTGGCTTGAGAAAGTTTGGACCAGAAAGTTTTTTGCTAGGCCGTTGCTAGGGTGTTGCTAAGTGGTTGCTAAGGTGTTTTAGGTGGTTGCTAGGCAGTTGCTAGGGTGTTCTGGGTGGTTGCTATGCTGTTGCTAGGTGGTTGCTAGGGTGTTCTGGGTGGTTGCTAGGGTGTTTTGGGTGGTTGCTAGGCGGTTGCTAGGGTGTTATAGGTGGTTGCTAGGGTGTTGCTAGGCGGTTGCTAGGGTGTTCTGGGTGGTTGCTAGGCGGTTGCTAGGGTGTTATAGGTGGTTGCTATGGTGTTGCTAGGCGGTTGCTAGGGTGTTCTGGGTGGTTGCTATGCTGTTGCTAGGTGGTTGCTAGGGTGTTCTGGGTGGTTGCTATGGTGTTGCTAGGCGGTTGCTAGGGTATTCTGGGTCATTGCTAGGCGGTTGCTATGGTGTTGCTAGGCGGTTGCTAAGGTATTTTGGGTGGTTGCTAGGCGGTTGCTAGGGTATTTTGGGTGGTTGCTAGGGTGTTCTGGGTGGTTGCTAGGCAGTTGCTAGGGTGTTCTGGGTGGTTACTAGGGTGTTCTGGGTGGTTGCTAGGCGGTTGCTAGGATATTTTGGGTGGTTGCTAGGGTCTTTTGGGTGGTTGATAGGTGGTTGCTAGGGTATTTTAGGTGGTTGATAGGGTATTCTGGGTGGTTGCTAGGCGGTTGCTAGGGTATTTGGGTGGTTGCTAGGGTCTTTTGGGTAGTTGCTAGGCGGTTTCTAAGATATTTTCGGTGGTTGCTAGGGTCTTTTGGGTGGTTGCTAGGCGGTTGCTAGAGTATTTTGGGTGGTTGCTAGGGTGTTCTGGGTGGTTGCTAG
Source organism: Abramis brama (assembly GCF_963993115.1). Classification (NCBI taxonomy): domain Eukaryota; kingdom Metazoa; phylum Chordata; class Actinopteri; order Cypriniformes; family Leuciscidae; genus Abramis; species Abramis brama. Next base: position 59,649,919 of record NC_139965.1, on the reverse strand, counting down.
GCGGTTGCTAGGGTGTTCTGGGTGGTTGCTGGGCGGTTGCTAGGATATTTTGGGTGGTTGCTAGGGTGTTCTGGGTGGTTGTTAGGCAGTTGCTAGGGTGTTCTGAGTGGTTGCTATGGTGTTGCTAGGCGGTTGCTAAGGTGTTTTGGGTGGTTGCTAGGCGGTTGCTAGGGTGTTCTGGGTGGTTGCTATGGTGTTGCTAGGCGGTTGCTAAGGTATTCTGGGTGGTTGCTAGGCGGTTGCTAGGGTGTTCTGGGTGGTTGCTATGGTGTTGCTAGGCGGTTGCTAAGGTATTCTGGGTGGTTGCTAGGCGGTTGCTAGGGTGTTCTGGGTGGTTGCTATGGTGTTGCTAGGCGGTTGCTAGGGTGTTCTGGGTTGTTGCTAGGCAGTTGCTAGGTGTTCTGGGTGGTTGCTAGGCAGTTGCTAGGGTGTTCTGGCTGTTTGCTAGGTGTTCTGGGTGGTTGCTAGGCAGTTGCTAGGTGTTCTGGGGGGTTGCTAGGCAGTTGCTAGGGTGTTCTGGGTGGTTGCTAGGGTATATTTGGTGGTTACTAGAGCATTTCTAGATGTTGCTAGGGTGTTCAAGATGGTTGCTAAGGTATTTTTGGTAGTTGCTATGGTGTTACTAGGTGGTTGGTAGTTGTCAAAGATGGTTACTATGGAGTTTTTATAGAGTTCTTAAAATCTTTAATAACGAGTGCCTTCAGTACGGCACTCGGCCTGCGGCCTCGTGCCTATGGCCGAATAGGCACAAGCATGGAGCAATATCGCAAGGCCACGAGTGTAATATTGCGTTAAAAAATACAAAAAAATGTAAAAAAAATTTTTTTTTGGTTTAGGGTGGTTGCTAGGGAGCTCTTAGTGGTTGCTAGGGTGCTGAAACTGGTTGTTATGGTGTGGCTATGAAGATTTTAGGCCATTACTTATTGGTTGCTTGATAATATAAATCCTCTGAGGGAGAGAGAGAGGGAGAGACGCAGGGCTGTCAGGCCCTTTGGAGTCTGTGTGTGTGAAAACGGCAGTTTGGATTCAAATATTTTTAGAACTCCCCAATGTAAGTCAATGGGAGTTTTTCCGAGTTTTGATCGTCATTTTTAGGAAAACCGTAAGTCCGATCAGTCTGAAAAGATATAGCAACTAACTTCAGATCAGTTTGAGTGTCTGAGCCGAGTTTGGAGTATGTAGAGTTAAAGCTCTAGGAGGAGTTTCATATAGAAATTTTAGTCTCGGAATAATAATAATAACTAGATGCGAAAGTTCGTCGAGACAAACTTTAAGTTGGCTTGAGAAAGTTTGGACCAGAAAGTTTTTTGCTAGGCGGTTGCTAGGATATTTCTGGTGGTTGCTAGGGTCTTTTGGGTGGTTGCTAGGCGGTTGCTAGGGTGTTTTGGGTGGTTGCTAGGGTGTTCTGGGTGGTTGCTAGGCGGTTGCTAGGGTGTTCTGGGTGGTTACTAGGGTGTTCTGGGTGGTTGCTAGGCGGTTGCTAGGATATTTTGGGTGGTTGCTAGGGTCTTTTGGGTGGTTTATAGGCGGTTGCTAGGGTATTTTAGGTGGTTGCTAGGGTATTTTAGGTGGTTGCTAGGGTATTCTGGGTGGTTGCTAGGCGGTTGCTAGGGTATTTTGGGTGGTTGCTAGGGTCTTTTGGGTAGTTGCTAGGCGGTTTCTAAGATATTTTCGGTGGTTGCTAGGGTCTTTTGGGTGGTTGCTAGGCGGTTGCTAGGGTATTTTGGGTGGTTGCTAGGGTGTTCTGGGTGGTTGCTAGGCGGTTGCTAGGGTGTTCTGGGTGGTTGCTAGGCGGTTGCTAGGGTGTTCTGGGTGGTTGCTATGGTGTTGCTAGGCGGTTGCTAGGGTATTTTGGGTGGTTGCTAGGGTCTTTTGGGTAGTTGCTAGGCGGTTTCTAAGATATTTTCGGTGGTTGCTAGGGTCTTTTGGGTGGTTGCTAGGCGGTTGCTAGGGTATTTTGGGTGGTTGCTAGGGTGTTCTGGGTGGTTGCTAGGCGGTTGTAGGGTGTTCTGGGTGGTTGCTAGGCGGTTGCTAGGATATTTTGGGTGGTTGCTAGGGTGTTCTGGGTGGTTGTTAGGCAGTTGCTAGGGTGTTCTGAGTGGTTGCTATGGTGTTGCTAGGCGGTTGCTAAGGTATTCTGGGTGGTTGCTAGGCGGTTGCTAGGGTGTTCTGGGTGGTTGCTATGGTGTTGCTAGGCGGTTGCTAGGGTATTTTGGGTGGTTGCTAGGCGGTTGCTAGGGTGTTATGGGTGGTTGCTATGGTGTTGCTAGGCGGTTGCTAGGGTGTTCTGGGTGGTTGCTATGGTGTTGCTAGGCGGTTGCTAAGGTATTCTGGGTGGTTGCTAGGCGGTTGCTAGGGTGTTCTGGGTGGTTGCTATGGTGTTGCTAGGCGGTTGCTAGGGTGTTCTGGGTTGTTGCTAGGCAGTTGCTAGGTGTTCTGGGTGGTTGCTAGGCAGTTGCTAGGGTGTTCTGGCTGTTTGCTAGGTGTTCTGGGTGGTTGCTAGGCAGTTGCTAGGTGTTCTGGGGGGTTGCTAGGCAGTTGCTAGGGTGTTCTGGGTGGTTGCTAGGGTATATTTGGTGGTTACTAGAGCATTTCTAGATGTTGCTAGGGTGTTCAAGATGGTTGCTAAGGTATTTTTGGTAGTTGCTATGGTGTTACTAGGTGGTTGGTAGTTGTCAAAGATGGTTACTATGGAGTTTTTATAGAGTTCTTAAAATCTTTAATAACGAGTGCCTTCAGTACGGCACTCGGCCTGCGGCCTCGTGCCTATGGCCGAATAGGCACAAGCATGGAGCAATATCGCAAGGCCACGAGTGTAATATTGCGTTAAAAAATACAAAAAAATGTAAAAAAAAATTTTTTTTGGTTTAGGGTGGTTGCTAGGGAGCTCTTAGTGGTTGCTAGGGTGCTGAAACTGGTTGCTATGGTGTGGCTATGAAGATTTTAGGCCATTACTTATTGGTTGCTTGATAATATAAATCCTCTGAGGGAGAGAGAGAGGGAGAGACGCAGGGCTGTCAGGCCCTTTGGAGTCTGTGTGTGTGAAAACGGCAGTTTGGATTCAAATGTTTTTAGAACTCCCCAATGTAAGTCAATGGGAGTTTTTCCGAGTTTTGATCGTCATTTTTAGGAAAACCGTAAGTCCGATCAGTCTGAAAAGATATAGCAACGCGAGTCAGATCAGTTTGAGTGTCTGAGCCGAGTTTGGAGTATGTAGAGTTAAAGCTCTAGGAGGAGTTTCATATAGAAATTTTAGTCTCGGAATAATAATAATAATAATAATAATAATAATAATAAGTTTAAATAGGATTTCAATATGTTGGCTCTCTCAAGCCAACTTAACTAGATGCGAAAGTTCGTCGAGACAAACTTTAAGTTGGCTTGAGAAAGTTTGGACCAGAAAGTTTTTTGCTAGGCGGTTGCTAGGGTATTCTGAGTGGTTGCTAGGCGGTTGCTAGGATATTTCTGGTGGTTGCTAGGGTCTTTTGGGTGGTTGCTAGGCGGTTGCTAGGGTATTTTGGGTGGTTGCTATGGTGTTCTGGTTGGTTGCTAGGCGGTTGCTAGGGTATTCTGGGTGGTTGCTAGGCGATTGCTAGGGTGTTCTGGGTGGTTGCTATGGTGTTGCTAGGCGGTTGCTAGGGTGTTCTGGTTGGTTGCTAGGCGGTTGCTAGGGTGTTCTGGGTGGTTGCTATGGTGTTGCTAGGCGGTTGTTAAGGTATTCTGGGTGGTTGCTAGGCGGTTGCTAGGCAGTTGCTAGGGTATTATGGGTGGTTGCTAGGCGGTTGCTAGGGTGTTCTGGGTGGTTACTATGGTGTTGCTAGGCGGTTGCTAGGGTATTCTGGGTGGTTGCTAGGCAGTTGCTAGGGTGTTCTGGGTGGTTGCTATGGTGTTGCTAGGCGGTTGCTAGGGTGTTCTGGGTGGTTGCTATGGTGTTGCTAGGCGGTTGCTAGGGTATTCTGGGTGGTTGCTAGGCAGTTGCTAGGGTGTTCTGGTGTTGCTAGGCGGTTGCTAGGGTGTTCTGGGTGGTTGCTATGGTGTTGCTAGGCGGTTGCTAGGGTGTTCTGGTTGGTTGCTAGGCGGTTGCTAGGGTGTTCTGGGTGGTTGCTATGGTGTTGCTAGGCGGTTGTTAAGGTATTCTGAGTGGTTGCTAGGCGGTTGCTAGGTGGTTGCTAGGGTATTCTGGGTGGTTGCTATGGTGTTGCTAGGCGGTTGCTAGGATGTTCTGGGTGGTTGCTAGGCGGTTGCTAGGGTGTTCTGGGTGGTTGCTATGGTGTTGCTAGGCGGTTGCTAGGGTGTTCTGGGTGGTTGCTAGGCGGTTGCTAGGGTGTTGTTAGGCGGTTGCTAGGGTGTTCTGGGTGGTTGCTATGGTGTTGCTAAGGTATTCTGGGTGGTAGCTAGGCGGTTGCTAGGCAGTTGCTAGGGTATTCTGGGTGGTTGCTAGGCGGTTGCTAGGGTGTTCCGGGTGGTTACTATGGTGTTGCTAGGCGGTTGCTAGGGTATTCTGGGTGGTTGCTAGGCAGTTGCTAGGGTGTTCTGGGTGGTTGCTATGGTGTTGCTAGGCGGTTGCTAGGGTGTTCTGGGTGGTTGCTATGGTGTTGCTAGGCAGTTGCTAGGGTATTCTGGGTGGTTGCTAGGCAGTTGCTAGGGTGTTCTGGTGTTGCTAGGCGGTTGCTAGGGTGTTCTGGGTGGTTGCTATGGTGTTCTGGGTGGTTGCTAGGCGGTTGTAGGGTGTTCTGGGTGGTTGCTAGGCGGTTGCTAGGATATTTTGGGTGGTTGCTAGGGTGTTCTGGGTGGTTGTTAGGCAGTTGCTAGGGTGTTCTGAGTGGTTGCTATGGTGTTGCTAGGCGGTTGCTAAGGTATTCTGGGTGGTTGCTAGGCGGTTGCTAGGGTGTTCTGGGTGGTTGCTATGGTGTTGCTAGGCGGTTGCTAGGGTATTTTGGGTGGTTGCTAGGCGGTTGCTAGGGTGTTCTGGGTGGTTGCTATGGTGTTGCTAGGCGGTTGCTAAGGTATTCTGGGTGGTTGCTAGGCGGTTGCTAGGGTGTTCTGGGTGGTTGCTATGGTGTTGCTAGGCGGTTGCTAGGGTGTTCTGGGTTGTTGCTAGGCAGTTGCTAGGTGTTCTGGGTGGTTGCTAGGCAGTTGCTAGGGTGTTCTGGCTGTTTGCTAGGTGTTCTGGGTGGTTGCTAGGCAGTTGCTAGGTGTTCTGGGGGGTTGCTAGGCAGTTGCTAGGGTGTTCTGGGTGGTTGCTAGGGTATATTTGGTGGTTACTAGAGCATTTCTAGATGTTGCTAGGGTGTTCAAGATGGTTGCTAAGGTATTTTTGGTAGTTGCTATGGTGTTACTAGGTGGTTGGTAGTTGTCAAAGATGGTTACTATGGAGTTTTTATAGAGTTCTTAAAATCTTTAATAACGAGTGCCTTCAGTACGGCACTCGGCCTGCGGCCTCGTGCCTATGGCCGAATAGGCACAAGCATGGAGCAATATCGCAAGGCCACGAGTGTAATATTGCGTTAAAAAATACAAAAAAATGTAACAAAAATTTTTTTTTGGTTTAGGGTGGTTGCTAGGGAGCTCTTAGTGGTTGCTAGGGTGCTGAAACTGGTTGCTATGGTGTGGCTATGAAGATTTTAGGCCATTACTTATTGGTTGCTTGATAATATAAATCCTCTGAGGGAGAGAGAGAGGGAGAGACGCAGGGCTGTCAGGCCCTTTGGAGTCTGTGTGTGTGAAAACGGCAGTTTGGATTCAAATGTTTTTAGAACTCCCCAATGTAAGTCAATGGGAGTTTTTCCGAGTTTTGATCGTCATTTTTAGGAAAACCGTAAGTCCGATCAGTCTGAAAAGATATAGCAACGCGAGTCAGATCAGTTTGAGTGTCTGAGCCGAGTTTGGAGTATGTAGAGTTAAAGCTCTAGGAGGAGTTTCATATAGAAATTTTAGTCTCGGAATAATAATAATAATAATAATAACTAGATGCGAAAGTTCGTCGAGACAAACTTTAAGTTGGCTTGAGAAAGTTTGGACCAGAAAGTTTTTTGCTAGGCGGTTGCTAGGGTATTCTGAGTGGTTGCTAGGCGGTTGCTAGGATATTTCTGGTGGTTGCTAGGGTCTTTTGGGTGGTTGCTAGGCGGTTGCTAGGGTGTTTTGGGTGGTTGCTAGGGTCTTTTGGATGGTTTATAGGCGGTTGCTAGGGTATTTTAGGTGGTTGCTAGGGTATTTTAGGTGGTTGCTAGGGTATTCTGGGTGGTTGCTAGGCGGTTGCTAGGGTATTTTGGGTGGTTGCTAGGGTCTTTTGGGTAGTTGCTAGGCGGTTTCTAAGATATTTTCGGTGGTTGCTAGGGTCTTTTGGGTGGTTGCTAGGCGGTTGCTAGGGTATTTTGGGTGGTTGCTAGGCGGTTGCTAGGGTGTTCTGGATGGTTACTAGGGTGTTCTGGGTGGTTGCTAGGCGGTTGCTAGGATATTTTGGGTGGTTGCTAGGGTCTTTTGGATGGTTTATAGGCGGTTGCTAGGGTATTTTAGGTGGTTGCTAGGGTATTTTAGGTGGTTGCTAGGGTATTCTGGGTGGTTGCTAGGCGGTTGCTAGGGTATTTTGGGTGGTTGCTAGGGTCTTTTGGGTAGTTGCTAGGCGGTTTCTAAGATATTTTCGGTGGTTGCTAGGGTCTTTTGGGTGGTTGCTAGGCGGTTGCTAGGGTATTTTGGGTGGTTGCTAGGCGGTTGCTAGGGTGTTCTGGGTGGTTACTAGGGTGTTCTGGGTGGTTGCTAGGCGGTTGCTAGGATATTTTGGGTGGTTGCTAGGGTCTTTTGGGTGGTTGATAGGCGGTTGCTAGGGTATTTTAGGTGGTTGCTAGGGTATTTTAGGTGGTTGATAGGGTATTCTGGGTGGTTGCTAGGCGGTTGCTAGGGCATTTTGGGTGGTTGCTAGGGTCTTTTGGGTAGTTGCTAGGCGGTTTCTAAGATATTTTCGGTGGTTGCTAGGGTCTTTTGGGTGGTTGCTAGGCGGTTGCTAGGGTATTTTGGGTGGTTGCTAGGGTGTTCTGGGTGGTTGCTAGGCGGTTGTAGGGTGTTCTGGGTGGTTGCTAGGCGGTTGCTAGGATATTTTGGGTGGCTGCTAGGGTGTTCTGGGTGGTTGTTAGGCAGTTGCTAGGGTGTTCTGAGTGGTTGCTATGGTGTTGCTAGGCGGTTGCTAAGGTATTCTGGGTGGTTGCTAGGCGGTTGCTAGGGTGTTCTGGGTGGTTGCTATGGTGTTGCTAGGCGGTTGCTAGGGTATTTTGGGTGGTTGCTAGGCGGTTGCTAGGGTGTTCTGGGTGGTTGCTATGGTGTTGCTAGGCGGTTGCTAAGGTATTCTGGGTGGTTGCTAGGCGGTTGCTAGGGTGTTCTGGGTGGTTGCTATGGTGTTGCTAGGCGGTTGCTAGGGTGTTCTGGGTTGTTGCTAGGCAGTTGCTAGGTGTTCTGGGTGGTTGCTAGGCAGTTGCTAGGGTGTTCTGGCTGTTTGCTAGGTGTTCTGGGTGGTTGCTAGGCAGTTGCTAGGTGTTCTGGGGGGTTGCTAGGCAGTTGCTAGGGTGTTCTGGGTGGTTGCTAGGGTATATTTGGTGGTTACTAGAGCATTTCTAGATGTTGCTAGGGTGTTCAAGATGGTTGCTAAGGTATTTTTGGTAGTTGCTATGGTGTTACTAGGTGGTTGGTAGTTGTCAAAGATGGTTACTATGGAGTTTTTATAGAGTTCTTAAAATCTTTAATAACGAGTGCCTTCAGTACGGCACTATGGCCGAATAGGCACAAGCATGGAGCAATATCGCAAGGCCACGAGTGTAATATTGCGTTAAAAAATACAAAAAAATGTAAAAAAAAAAATTTTTTGGTTTAGGGTGGTTGCTAGGGAGCTCTTAGTGGTTGCTAGGGTGCTGAAACTGGTTGCTATGGTGTGGCTATGAAGATTTTAGGCCATTACTTATTGGTTGCTTGATAATATAAATCCTCTGAGGGAGAGAGAGAGGGAGAGACGCAGGGCTGTCAGGCCCTTTGGAGTCTGTGTGTGTGAAAACGGCAGTTTGGATTCAAATGTTTTTAGAACTCCCCAATGTAAGTCAATGGGAGTTTTTCCGAGTTTTGATCGTCATTTTTAGGAAAACCGTAAGTCCGATCAGTCTGAAAAGATATAGCAACGCGAGTCAGATCAGTTTGAGTGTCTGAGCCGAGTTTGGAGTATGTAGAGTTAAAGCTCTAGGAGGAGTTTCATATAGAAATTTTAGTCTCGGAATAATAATAATAACTAGATGCGAAAGTTCGTCGAGACAAACTTTAAGTTGGCTTGAGAAAGTTTGGACCAGAAAGTTTTTTGCAAGGCGGTTGCTAGGGTATTCTGAGTGGTTGCTAGGCGGTTGCTAGGATATTTCTGGTGGTTGCTAGGGTCTTTTGGGTGGTTGCTAGGCGGTTGCTAGGGTATTTTGGGTGGTTGCTAAGGTGTTCTGGGTGGTTGCTAGGCGGTTGCTAGGGTGTTCTGGGTGGTTACTAGGGTGTTCTGGGTGGTTGCTAGGCGGTTGCTAGGATATTTTGGGTGGTTGCTAGGCGGTTGCTAGGGTATTTTGGGTGGTTGCTAGGGTGTTCTGGGTGGTTGCTAGGCGGTTGCTAGGGTGTTCTGGGTGGTTACTAGGGTGTTCTGGGTGGTTGCTAGGCGGTTGCTAGGATATTTTGGGTGGTTGCTAGGGTCTTTTGGGTGGTTGATAGGCGGTTGCTAGGGTATTTTAGGTGGTTGCTAGGGTATTTTAGGTGGTTGATAGGGTATTCTGGGTGGTTGCTAGGCGGTTGCTAGGGCATTTTGGGTGGTTGCTAGGGTCTTTTGGGTAGTTGCTAGGCGGTTTCTAAGATATTTTCGGTGGTTGCTAGGGTCTTTTGGGTGGTTGCTAGGCGGTTGCTAGGGTATTTTGGGTGGTTGCTAGGGTGTTCTGGGTGGTTGCTAGGCGGTTGTAGGGTGTTCTGGGTGGTTGCTAGGCGGTTGCTAGGATATTTTGGGTGGTTGCTAGGGTGTTCTGGGTGGTTGTTAGGCAGTTGCTAGGGTGTTCTGAGTGGTTGCTATGGTGTTGCTAGGCGGTTGCTAAGGTATTCTGGGTGGTTGCTAGGCGGTTGCTAGGGTGTTCTGGGTGGTTGCTATGGTGTTGCTAGGCGGTTGCTAAGGTATTCTGGGTGGTTGCTAGGCGGTTGCTAGGGTGTTCTGGGTGGTTGCTATGGTGTTGCTAGGCGGTTGCTAGGGTGTTCTGGGTTGTTGCTAGGCAGTTGCTAGGTGTTCTGGGTGGTTGCTAGGCAGTTGCTAGGGTGTTCTGGCTGTTTGCTAGGTGTTCTGGGTGGTTGCTAGGCAGTTGCTAGGTGTTCTGGGGGGTTGCTAGGCAGTTGCTAGGGTGTTCTGGGTGGTTGCTAGGGTATATTTGGTGGTTACTAGAGCATTTCTAGATGTTGCTAGGGTGTTCAAGATGGTTGCTAAGGTATTTTTGGTAGTTGCTATGGTGTTACTAGGTGGTTGGTAGTTGTCAAAGATGGTTACTATGGAGTTTTTATAGAGTTCTTAAAATCTTTAATAACGAGTGCCTTCAGTACGGCACTCGGCCTGCGGCCTCGTGCCTATGGCCGAATAGGCACAAGCATGGAGCAATATCGCAAGGCCACGAGTGTAATATTGCGTTAAAAAATACAAAAAAATGTAAAAAAAAATTTTTTTTGGTTTAGGGTGGTTGCTAGGGAGCTCTTAGTGGTTGCTAGGGTGCTGAAACTGGTTGCTATGGTGTGGCTATGAAGATTTTAGGCCATTACTTATTGGTTGCTTGATAATATAAATCCTCTGAGGGAGAGAGAGAGGGAGAGACGCAGGGCTGTCAGGCCCTTTGGAGTCTGTGTGTGTGAAAACGGCAGTTTGGATTCAAATGTTTTTAGAACTCCCCAATGTAAGTCAATGGGAGTTTTTCCGAGTTTTGATCGTCATTTTTAGGAAAACCGTAAGTCCGATCAGTCTGAAAAGATATAGCAACGCGAGTCAGATCAGTTTGAGTGTCTGAGCCGAGTTTGGAGTATGTAGAGTTAAAGCTCTAGGAGGAGTTTCATATAGAAATTTTAGTCTCGGAATAATAATAATAATAATAATAATAATAATAATAAGTTTAAATAGGATTTCAATATGTTGGCTCTCTCAAGCCAACTTAACTAGATGCGAAAGTTCGTCGAGACAAACTTTAAGTTGGCTTGAGAAAGTTTGGACCGGAAAGTTTTTTGCTAGGCGGTTGTTAGGATGTTATGGGTGGTCGCTATGATGTTGCTAGGTGGTTGCTAAGGTATTCTGGGTGGTTGCTAGGCGGTTGCTAGGGTGTTTTGGGTGGTTGCTAGGTGGTTGCTAGGGTGTTCTGGGTGGTTGCTAGGATATTTTTGGTGGTTGCTAGGGTCTTTTGGGTGGTTGCTAGGCGGTTGCTAGGGTCTTTTGGGTGGTTGCTAGGGTCTTTTGGGTAATTGCTAGGCGGTTGCTAGGGTGTTTTGGGTGGTTGCTAGGGTCTTTTGGGTGGTTGCTAGGCGGTTGCTAGGGTATTTTGGGTGGTTACTAGGGTGTTCTGGGTGGTTGCTAAGCAGTTGCTAGGGTGTTATGGGTGGTTGCTAGGGTGTTTTGGGTGGTTGCTAAGATATTTTGGGTGGTTGCTAGGGTCTTTTGGGTGGTTGCTAGGCGGTTGCTAGGGTATTTTGGGTGGTTGCTAGGGTGTTCTGGGTGGTTGCTAGGGTATTTTGGGTGGTTGCTAGAGTGTTCTGGGTGGTTGTTAGGCAGTTGCTACGGTGTTCTGAGTGGTTGCTATGGTGTTGCTAGGGTGTCCTAAGGTATTTTGGGTGGTTGCTAGGGTGTTCTGGGTGGTTGCTATGGTGTTGCTAGGGTGTTCTAAGGTATTTTGGGTGGTTGCTAGGGTGTTCTGGGTGGTTGCTATGGTGTAGCTAGGGTGCTCTAAGGTATTTTGGGTGGTTGCTAGGGTGTTCTGAGTGGTTGCTATGGTGTTGCTAGGGTGTTCTAAGGTATTTTGGATGGTTGCTAGGGTGTTCTGGGTGGTTGTTAGGCAGTTGCTAGGGTGTTCTGAGTGGTTGCTATGGTGTTGCTAGGGTGTCCTAAGGTATTTTGGGTGGTTGCTAGGGTGTTCTGAGTGGTTGCTATGGTGTTGCTATGGTGTTCTAAGGTATTTTGGGTGGTTGCTAGGGTGTTCTGGGTGGTTGCTATGGTGTTGCTAGGGTGTTCTAAGGTATTTTGGGTGGTTGCTAGGGTGTTCTGGGTGGTTGTTAGGCAGTTGCTAGGGTGTTCTGAGTGGTTGCTATGGTGTTGCTAGGGTGTTCTAAGGTATTTTGGGTGGTTGCTAGGGTGTTCTGAGTGGTTGCTATGGTGTTGCTAGGGTGTTCTAATGTATTTTGGGTGGTTGCTAGGGTGTTCTGGGTGGTTGCTAGGCGGTTGCTAGGGTGTTCTGGGTGGTTGCTATGGTATTCAGGGCGGTTGATATGGTGTTACTAGGTGGTTGGTAGTTGTCACAGATGGTTACTATGGAGTTTTTGGCATGATTCAACACTTAACTAATTGCTATTAGCATGTAGCTATTCACTGCTAGCATGTGTAGCATGTTGGAAGTGCTGTTTGCTAGCATGAGTCAAAAGAGCCAAAACTCATCTCTATACGATGTTCTGATACAGAGATATAGGTCTTGCAAAACGGTTGCTAGGGTACTCAAGTTTGGTTGCTATGGAGTTGCTTGGGAGCTGGAAGCATTAAACTAAAGAAGTTTAAAGTGGTTTGAAGTTTAAAGTAGTTTAAAGTAGTTTGAAGTTTATGATAGATATATAAATAAGTTAGATAGATACACACAAACACACACACACACACACACACACACACACACACACACACACACACTCAGACTACCTCGCTCACACACTCACTCAGACACACACACACACACACTCAGAGTTTATGAGTTTAGAGTTTATAAGTGTACGAGTTTTTGAGTTTAGAGTTTATAAGTTTAAATGAGTTTAGAGTTCAGAGTTTATTAATTTATGAGTTTAAGAGTTCATAAGTCTATGAATTCATGAGTTTATTAGTTAATTAGCTATTAAATTTAAGTTAATTAGTTTATAAATGTATGAGATTAGAGTTTATTAGTTTAAATGAGTTTCATTGGCTAATATATATAGAACGGCAGTTTGGTTTAGTCTTCAAGGTGTTTAGATTTAAATTTTTGTCGGTTGGTGAGTTTGAATCTGGATTTGAATTTTTTAGAACTCCCCATTGTAAGTCAATGGGAGTTTTTCCGAGTTTTGATCGTCATTTTTAGGAAAACCGTAAGTCCGATCAGTCTGAAAAGATATAGCACACCGAGTCAGATCTGTTTGAGTGTCTGAGCCGATTTTGGAGTATGTAGAGTTAAAGCTCTAGGAGGAGTTTGAGTCAGATTTTTTAGTAAGAAGAATAATAATAATAAGTTTAAATAGGATTTCAATATGTTGGCTCTCTCAAGCCAACTTAATAATAATAATAATAAGTTTAAATAGGATTTCAGTAAATTGGCTCTCCAAGCCAACTTAATAAGTTTAAATAGGATTTCAGTAAGTTGGCTCTCCAAGCCAACTTAATAATAATAAGTTTAAATAGGATTTCAATATGTTGGCTCTCTCAAGCCAACTTAACTAGATGCGAAAGTTCGTCGAGACAAACTTTAAGTTGGCTTGAGAAAGTTTGGACCAGAAAGTTTTTTGCTAGGCGGTTGCTAGGGTGTTGCTAAGTGGTTGCTAAGGTGTTTTAGGTGGTTGCTAGGCAGTTGCTAGGGTGTTATGGGTGGTTGCTAGGGTGTTCTGGGTGGTTGCTATGCTGTTGCTAGGTGGTTGCTAGGGTGTTTCGGGTTGGTTGCTAGGGTGTTCTGGGTGGTTGCTAGGGTGTTTTGGGTGGTTGCTAGGCGGTTGCTAGGGTGTTATAGGTGGTTGCTAGGGTGTTGCTAGGCGGTTGCTAGGGTGTTCTGGGTGGTTGCTAGAGTGTTTTGGGTGGTTGCTAGGCGGTTGCTAGGGTGTTATAGGTGGTTGCTATGGTGTTGCTAGGCGGTTGCTAGGGTGTTCTGGGTGGTTGCTATGCTGTTGCTAGGTGGTTGCTAGGGTGTTCTGGGTGGTTGCTATGGTGTTGCTAGGCGGTTGCTATGGTGTTGCTAGGCGGTTGCTACGGTATTTTGGGTGGTTGCTAGGGTCTTTTGGGTGGTTGATAGGCGGTTGCTAGGGTATTTTAGGTGGTTGCTAGGGTATTTTAGGTGGTTGCTAGGGTATTCTGGGTGGTTGCTAGGCGGTTGCTAGGGTATTTTGGGTGGTTGCTAGGGTCTTTTGGGTAGTTGCTAGGCGGTTTCTAAGATATTTTCGGTGGTTGCTAGGGTGTTCTGGGTGGTTGCTAGGCGGTTGCTAGGGTATTTTGGGTGGTTGCTAGGGTGTTCTGGGTGGTTGCTAGGTGGTTGCTAGGGTGTTCTGGGTGGTTACTAGGGTGTTCTGGGTGGTTGCTAGGCGGTTGCTAGGATATTTTGGATGGTTGCTAGGGTATTTTGGGTGGTTGCTAGGCGGTTGCTAGGGTATTTTGGGTGGTTGCTAGGGTGTTCTGGGTGGTTGCTATGGTGTTCTAAGGTATTTTGGGTGGTTGATAGGGTGTTCTGAGTGGTTGCTATGGTGTTGCTAGGGTGTTCTAAGGTATTTTGGGTGGTTGCTAGGGTGTTCTGGGTGGTTGTTAGGCAGTTGCTAGGGTGTTCTGAGTGGTTGCTATGGTGTTGCTAGGCGGTTGCTAGGGTATTCTGGGTGGTTGCTATGGTGTTGCTAGGCGGTTGGTAGTTGTCAAAGATGGTTTATATGGAGTTAATAACGAGTGCCTTCAGTACGGCACTCGGCCTGCGGCCTCGTGCCTATGGCCGAATAGGCACAAGCATGGAGCAATATCGCAAGGCCACGAGTGCAATATTGCTTTAAAAAATAAAAAAAATATAAAAAAAGGTTTTTTTGGGGTTTATGGTGGTTGCTAGGGAGCTCTTAGTGGTTGCTAGGGTGCTGTAACTGGTTGCTAGGGTGTGGCTATGAAGATTTTAGGCCATTACTTATTGGTTGCTTGATAATATAAATCCTCTGAGGGAGAGAGAGAGGGAGAGACGCAGGGCTGTCAGGCCCTTTGGAGTCTGTGTGTGTGAAAACGGCAGTTTGGATTCAAATGTTTTTAGAACTCCCCAATGCAAGTCAATGGGAGTTTTTCCGAGTTTTGATCGTCATTTTTAGGAAAACCGTAAGTCCGATCAGTCTGAAAAGATATAGCAACGCGAGTCAGATCAGTTTGAGTGTCTGAGCCGAGTTTGGAGTATGTAGAGTTAAAGCTCTAGGAGGAGTTTCATATAGAAATTTTAGTCTCGGAATAATAATAATAATAATAATAATAATAATAATAATAATAAGTTTAAATAGGATTTCAATATGTTGGCTCTCTCAAGCCAACTTAACTAGAATGTACATTTCCTGAAGAAAATGTGAAGTGGTGCTTGCAGTGGCAAAACTCGCCACTCGGTTGCTAGGGTGTTGTACATAATTGCATACGAGCCAACAACCAAGCCTGTACGATGTTCTGGTGCTGAGATATGGCTTATTCATGTTGTTCAGGTGGTTGCTAGGGTGTTCTGTGTGGTTGCTAGGGCTTTGCTAGGTGGTTGCTAGGGTGTTCTGGGTGGTTGCTATGGTGTTGCTAGGTGGTTGCTATGGTGTTGCTAGGTGGTTGCTAGGATATTATTGGTGGTTGTTAGGGCGTTGCTAGGCAGTTGCTAGAGTATTCTGGGTGGTTGCTATGGTGTTGCTAGGCGGTTGCTAGGGTATTCTGGGTGATTGCTAGGGCGTTGCTAGACAGTTGCTTGGGTGTTCTGGGTGGTTGCTATGAAGTTGCTAGGAGGTTGCTAGGGTATTCTGGGTGGTTGCTATGGTGTTGCTATGTGGTTGCTAGGGTATTATTGGTGGTTGCTAGGGCGTTGCTAGGGTTTTCTGGGTGGTTGCTATGGTGTTGCTAGGCGGTTGCTAGGGTATTCTGGGTGGTTGCTAGGGCGTTGCTAGGCATTTGCTAGGGTATTCTGGGTGGTTGCTATGGTGTTGCTAGGCAGTTGCTAGGGTATTCTGGATGGTTGCTAGGGCGTTGCTAGGCAGTTGCTAGGGTGTTCTGGGTGGTTGCTAGGGCGTTGCTAGGCAGTTGCTAGGGTGTTCTGGGTGGTTGCTAGGGCGTTGCTAGGCAGTTGCTAGGGTATTCTGGATGGTTGCTAGGGCGTTGCTAGGCAGTTGCTAGGGTGTTCTGGGTGGTTGTTATGGTGTTGCTAGGCGGTTGCTAGGGTATTCTGGGTGGTTGCTATGGTGTTGCTAGGCAGTTGCTAGGGTATTCTGGGTGGTTGCTAGGGTATTATTGGTGGTTGCTAGGGCGTTGCTAGGCGGTTGCTAGGGTATTCTGGGTGGTTGCTATGGTGTTGCTAGGCGGTTGCTAGGGTATTCTGGGTGGTTGCTAGGGCGTTGCTAGGCAGTTGCTAGGGTATTCTGGGTGGTTGCTATGGTGTTGCTAGGCGGTTGCTAGGGTATTCTGGATGGTTGCTAGGGCATTGCTAGGCAGTTGCTAGGGTATTCTGGGTGGTTGCTATGGTGTTGCTAGGCGGTTGCTAGGGTATTCTGGGTGGTTGCTATGGGGTTGCTAGGCAGTTGCTATGGTATTCTGGGTGGATGCTAGGGCGTTGCTAGGCAGTTGCTAGGGTGTTCTATGTGGTTGCTAGGTGTTCTGGGTGGTTGCTTGGCAGTTGCTAGGTGTTCTGGGTGGTTGCTAGGCAGTTGCTAGGTGTTCTGGGTGGTTGCCAGGCAGTTGCTAGGGTGTTCTGGGTGGTTGCTAGAGTTTTTTGGTGGTTACTAGAGCATTTCTAGACGTTGCTAGGGTGTTCAGGGTGGTTGCTAAGGTATTTTTGGTAGTTGCTATGGTTTTACTAGGTGGTTGGTAGTTTTCAAAGATGGTTACTATGGAGTTTTTATAGAGTTCTTAAAATCTTTAATAACGAGTGCCTTCAGTACGGCACTCGGCCTGCGGCCTCGTGCCTATGGCCGAATAGGCACAAGCATGGAGCGATATCGCAAGGCCACGAGAGTAAAATTGCTTTAAAAAATATAAAAAAAAATAAAAAAATGTTTTTTTTTGGTTTAGGGTGGTTGCTAGGGAGCTCTTAGTGGTTGCTAGGGTGCTGAAACTGGTTGCTAGGGTGTGGCTATGAAGATTTTAGGCCATAACTTATTGGCTGCTTGATAATATAAATCCTCTGAGGGAGAGAGAGAGGGAGAGACGCAGGGGTGTCAGGCCCTTTGGAGTGGTGTGTGTGTGAAAACGTCGGTTTGGATTTGAATTTTTTTAGAATGCCCAATGTAAAGTCAATGGGGACTTTTTTGGCCGCTTTTTCGTCCGCTGTGCGAACATCGTACACCCGATCGCTTAGAAAAGTCATAGCACACCTCTCCTCAATGAGCCGCTCGATTTGATGCCTCACTCAGGGGTCTGTGACATACGGTGCGGGGCGAGTTTCGCGCCAAACTTTGTCCAGAATAATAAGAAGAACTAGAATGTACATTTCCTGAAGAAAATGTGAAGTGGTGCTTGCAGTGGCAAAATTCACCACTGGGCAGATGCTAACACAATTACCATGTTGTGATACCATGATATACCACATTTTAGCATTATTTACCACGATTTACCATGATTCTAAGATGATTTACTACGATTTACCACATTCCAGCATGATTTACTACGATTAACATGTTGTTAGAATGATGCTAGCAGGATTAGCATGTTGTTAGCATGATTAGCATGTTGGTTGGATGATGCTAGCATGATTAGCATGTTGCTAGCATGCTTTTAACAAGATGCTAGCATGATTAGCATGTTGATAGCATGCTTTTAACAAGATGCTAGCATGATTAGCATTTTGCTAGCATGTTTTTAGCTAGATGCTAACATGATTAGCATGTTGTTAGCATTATGCTAGCTTGATTAGCATTTTGCTAGCATGATTAGCATGTTGCTAGCTTGATTAGCATGTTGCTAGCATAATGCTAGCATGATTAGCATGTTGCTAGCATGATGCTAGCTTGATTAGCATGATGCTAGCATTATGCTAGCTTGATTAGCATGTTGTTAGCATGATGCTAGCTTTATTAGCATGTTGGTAGCATAATGCTAGCATGATTAGCATGTTGCTCGCAGGATGCTAGCTTGATTAGCATTATGCTAGCTTGATTAGCATGTTGCTAGCATGATTAGCATGTTGCTAGCATGATGCTAGCTTGATTAGCATGTTGCTAGCATAATGCTAGCATGATTAGCATGTTGCTAGCATTTTGATAGCTTGATTAGCATGATGATAGCATTATGCTAGCTTTATTAGCATGTTGTTAGCATGATGCTAGCTTTATAAGCATGTTGGTAGCATAATGCTAGCATGATTAGCATGTTGCTAGCATGATGCTAGCTTGATTAGCATGATGTTAGCTTGATTAGCATGTTTGCTAGCATGATTAGCATGTTGCTAGCATGATGCTAGCTTGATTAGCATGTTGCTAGCATGATGCTAGCTTGATTAGCATGTTGCCAGCATGTTTTTAGCAAGATGCTGTTGCCAGGTGGTTGCTAGGGTGTTCTGGGTGGTTGCTATGGTGTTGCTAAGCAGTTGCTAAGGTGTTCTGGGTGGTTGCTAGGCAGTTGCTAGGGTATAATTGGTGGTTGCTAGGCAGTTGCTAGGGTATTCTTGGTGGTTGCTAGGGCGTTGCTAGGTGGTTGCTAGGGTGTTCTGGGTGGTTGCTATGGTGTTGCTAGGCAGTTGCTATGGTATTCTGGGTGGATGCTAGGGCATTGCTAGGCAGTTGCTAGGGTGTTCTGGGTGGTTGCTAGGTGTTCTGGGTGGTTGCTAGGCAGTTGCTAGGTGTTCTAGGTGGTTGCTAGGCAGTTGCTAGGGTGTTCTGGGTGCTTGCTAGAGTTTTTTGTGGTTACTAGAGCATTTCTAGACGTTGCTAGGGTGTTCAGGGTGGTTGCTAAGGTGTTTTTGTTAGTTGCTATGGTGTTACTAGGTGGTTGGTAGTTGTCAAATATGGTTACTATGGAGTTTTTATAGAGTTCTTAAAATCTTTAATAACGAGTGCCTTCTGTACGGCACTCGGCCTGCGGCCTCGTGCCTATGGCCGAATAGGCACAAGCATGGAGCGATATCGCTAGGCCACGAGAGTAAAATTGCTTTAAAAAATATTAAAAAAATAAAAAAATGTTTTTTTTTGGTTTAGGGTGGTTGCTAGGGAGCTCTTAGTGGTTGCTAGGGTGCTGAAACTGGTTGCTAGGGTGTGGCTATGAAGATTTTAGGCCATAACTTATTGGCTGCTTGATAATATAAATCCTCTGAGGGAGAGAGAGAGGGAGAGACGCAGGGGTGTCAGGCCCTTTGGAGTGGTGTGTGTGTGAAAACGTCGGTTTGGATTTGAATTTTTTTAGAATGCCCAATGTAAAGTCAATGGGGACTTTTTTGGCCGCTTTTTCGTCCGCTGTGCGAACATCGTACACCCGATCGCTTAGAAAAGTCATAGCACACCTCTCCTCAATGAGCCGCTCGATTTGATGCCTCACTCAGGGGTCTGTGACAAACGGTGCGGGGCGAGTTTCGCGCCAAACTTTGTCCAGAATAATAAGAAGAATAACTAGAATGTACATTTCCTGAAGAAAATGTGAAGTGGTGCTTGCAGTGGCAAAACTCTCCACTTGGTTGCTAGGGTGTTGTACATGATTGCATTCGAGCCAACAACTATGTCTGTACGATGTTGTGGAGCTGAAATATGGCTTCTATATGTTGCAGTATGGTTGCTAGGTGGCTCTAAACGGTTGCTAGGGTGTGAATTCAGTTACCATGGTGATAGTTACAGACTGTTTCCCAACCAAAACAAAACAGCCAACCCCCATCTCTATACGATGTTCTGATGCAGAGACATGGGTCTTGATAAACGGTTGCTAGGGTCCTCTGTTTGGTTGCTAAGGAGTGGCTTGGCAGCTGCCAATCATGAAACTCCAAAGGCTGCTTGTCAGTATGAATGATTCAAACCAAATCCCATGCCTCTGTGACATTCAGAATGGAAGATATCCCTCTTTGGATTTTGGTTGCTAGGGTACTCTGTTTGGTTGCCATGGAGTTGCTTGGCAGCTGCCAATGATGAAACTGCAAAGGCTTCTTGTCACTGTGAATGATATAAACCAACTCCCATGCCTCTGTGACATTCAGAATGGAAGATATCCCTCTTTGGATTTTGGTTGCTAGGGTTCTCTGTTTGATTGCCATGGATTTGCTTGACAGCTGCCAATGATGAAACTGCAAAGGCTTCTTGTCACTATGAATGATATAAACCAACTCCCATGCCTCTGTGACTTTCAGAATGGAAGATATCCCTCTTTGTATTTTGGTTGCTAGGGTTCTCTGTTTGGTTGCTATGGATTTGCTTGACAGCTGCCAATGATGAAACTGCAAAGTCTGCTTGTCAGAATGAATGATATAAACCAACTCCCATGCCTCTGTGACATTCAGAATGGAAGATATCCCTCTATGGTTTTGGTTGCTAAGGTGCTCGACAATGGTTGCTAAGGAGTGGCTTGGCAGCTGCCAATGATGAAACTGCAAAGGCTTCTTGTCACTATGAATGATATAATCCAACTCCCATGCCTCTGTGACATTCAGAATGGAAGACATCCCTCTATGGTTTTGGTTGCTAAGGTGCTCGACAATGGTTGCTAAGGAGTGGCTTGGCAGCTGCCAATGATGAAACTGCAAAGGCTTCTTGTCACTATGAATGATATAAACCAACTCCCATGCCTCTGTGACATTCAGAATGGAAGACATCCCTCTTTGGATTTTGGTTGCTAGGGTTCTCTGTTTGGTTGCTATGGAGTTGATTGGCAGCTGCTAATGATGAAACTGCAAAGGCTTCTTGTCAGTATTAATGATATAAACCAACCCCCATCTCTATACAATGTTCTGACGCAGAGATATAGGTCTTGCAAAACGGTTGCTAGGGAACTCTGTTTGGTTGCTAGGGAGTGGCTTGGCAGCTGCCAATCATGAAACCCCAAAGGCTTCTTGTCACTATGAATGATATAAACCAACCCCCATCTCTATACAATGTTCTGATACAGAGATAGATGTATTGCTAAATAGTTGCTAGGGTACTCTGTTTGGTTGCTATGGAGTGGTTTGGCAGCTGCCAATGATGAAACTCCAAAGGCTGCTTGTCAGTATGTATGGTATAAACCAGCTCCCATGCCTCTGTGACATTCAGAATAGAAGATATCCCTCTTTGGAATTTGGTTGCTAGGGTACTCTGTTTGGTTGCTATGGAGTTACTTGACAGCTGCCAATGATGAAACTGCAAAGGCTTCTTGTCACTATGAATGATATAAACCAACTCCCATGCCTCTGTGACATTCAGAATGGAAGATATCCCTCTAGGATTTTGGTTGCTAAGGTGCTCGACAATGGTTGCTAGGGAGGGGCTAGGAAGAGTGAAGGTGATTCATGATTGGCTGTTTGCTGCCCCAAGTCAAACGAGACCACCCTCAAGTTTCTATGACATTTCAGTCCGGAGATATCCCTTTGAACTCTTTCAATGGAAGTCTATGGGACTTGTTGCTAAGGTGCTCTAAATGGTTGCTAGGGCGTGGCTTGATAGCTTCACAATGATCCTGAGAGACTGATTGGTCGTCTGAATAAAATGAGCCCACCCCCTTGTCTCTATGACACTGTGATCCAGAGCTACGTTCATTACAAAATCCCTATGCAATTTACCATAGTAGGAAAAGCATGTGTGTTTCACGGGACATTCCTTCCCCATAGTAAGTCAATGGGGCAACTTTGGGATGCTCCTGCCCCCCAGGGGTGCAACTTTTACCCCATTGTGAGGTATGTTCTTACAGAGCCTATCAGCCTCTTCAAATGTGGCAAATCACACGTTTCTGCGAAATCCTCGCTCCGAGCTATGAGTGCTCAAAGTTCGTTGCAATGTTAAGTCAATGGAACTTTTTGGGCCGCTTTTTCGCCCCTGGGGTGAACACCGCACCCCCGATCGCTTAGAAAAGTCATAGCACACCTCTCCTCAATAAGCCGGTCGATTTGACACCTCATTCATGGGTCTGTGACAAACGGTGCGGGGCGAGTTACGCGCCAAACTTTTGTGTGGAAGAATAATAATAAAAAGAATAATAAGTATGAGCAATAACAATAGTGATGCCTTGCTTTCAGCAAGCACCACTAATAAGTATGAGCAATAACAATAGTGATGCTTTCAAAAAAGCACCACTAATAATAAGTTTAAATAGGATTTCAATATGTTGGCTCTCTCAAGCCAACTTAACTAGATGCGAAAGTTCGTCGAGACAAACTTTAAGTTGGCTTGAGAAAGTTTGGACCATAAAGTTTGAAAAAGTTTAAAGTAGTTTAAAGTTTAAAGTAGTTTAAAGTTTAAAGTAGTTTAAAGTTTAATTTAGTTTAAAGTGTAAATTAGTTGAAAGTTTAAAATAGTTTGAAGTTTAATTTAGTTTAAAGTTTAAATTAGTTGAAAGTTTAAAATAGTTTGAAGTTTAATTTAGTTTAAAGTTTAAAATAGTTGAAAGTTTAAAGTAGTTTGAAGTTTAATTTAGTTTAAAGTTTAAATTAGTTGAAAGTTTAAAATAGTTTGAAGTTTAATTTAGTTTAGTTTAGGGTGTTCTGGGTGGTTGCTATGGTGTTGCTAGGCGGTTGCTAGGGTATTCTGGGTGGTTGCTAGGGTGTTGCTAAGCGGTTGATAGGGTATTTTGGGTGGTTGCTAGGGTGTTGCTAGGCGGTTGCTAAGGTATTTTAGGTGGTTGCTAGGGTGTTCTGGGTGGTTGCTAGGCGGTTGCTATGGTATTTTGGGTGGTTGCTAGGGTGTTGCTGGGCGGTTGCTAGGGTGTTCTGGGTGGTTGCTATGGTGTTGCTAGACGTTGCTAAGGTATTTTGGGTGGTTGCTAGGCGGTTGCTAGGGTGTTATGGGTGGTTGCTAGGGTATTCTGGTTGGTTGCTAGGGTGTTCTGGGTGGTTGCTAGGCGGTTGCTATGGTGTTTTGGGTGGTTGCTAGGGTGTTGCTAGGCGGTTGCTAAGGTATTTTGGGTGGTTGCTAGGCGGTTACTAGGGTGTTCTGGGTGGTTGCTAGGGTGTTCTGGGTGGTTGCTAGGCGGTTGCTAGGGTTTTTTAGTGGTTGCTATGGTGTTGCTAGGCGGTTGCTAGGGTGTTCTGGGTGGTTGCTAGGGTGTTGCTAGGCGGTTGCTAGGGTATTCTGGGTGGTTGCTAGGCGGTTGCTAGGGTGTTCTGGGTGGTTGCTATGCTGTTGCTAGACGGTTGCTAGGGTATTCTGGGTGGTTGCTAGGTGGTTGCTAGGGTGTTTTGGGTGGTTGCTAGGCGGTTGCTAGGGTGTTCTGGGTGGTTGCTATGGTGTTGCTAGGCGGTTGCTAAGGTATTCTGGGTGGTTGCTAGGCAGTTGCTAGGGTGTTCTGAGTGGTTGCTATGCTGTTGCTAAGGTGTTCTGGGTGGTTGCTAGGCGGTTGCTAGGGTGTTCTGGGTGGTTGCTATGGTGTTGCTAGGCGGTTGCTAGGGTATTCTGGGTGGTTGCTAGGCGGTTGCTAGGGTGTTCTGGGTGGTTGCTATGGTGTTGCTAGGCGGTTGCTAGGGTGTTCTGGGTGGTTGCTATGATGTTGCTAGGCGGTTGCTAAGGTATTCTGGGCGGTTGCTAGTCAGTTGCTAGGGTGTTCTGGGCAGTTGCTATGGTGTTGCTAGGTGGTTGGTAGTTGTCATAGATGGTTACTATGGAGTTTTTATAGAGTCCTTAGCATGATCTTGGTATGATTTAGCACTTAACTAATTGATATTAGCATGTAGCTATTCACTGCTAGCATGTGTAGCATGTTGGAAGTGCTGTTTGCTAGCATGAGTCAAAAGAGCCAAACCTCATCTCTATACGATGTTCTGATACAGAGATATAGGTCTTGCAAAACGGTTGCTAGGGTACTCAAGTTTGGTTGCTATGGAGTTGCTTGGGAGCTTGAAGCTTTAAACTTAAAACGTTTAAAGTGGTTTGAAGTTTAAAGTAGTTTACGAGTTTTGAGCCTCGTGCCTATGGCCGAATAGGCACAAGCATGGAGCGATATCGCAAGGCCACGAGAGTAAAATTGCTTTAAAAAATACAAAAAATTTTAAAAAATGTTTTTTTTTGGTTTAGGGTGGTTGCTAGGGAGCTCTTGGTGGTTGCTAGGGTGCTGAAACTGGTTGCTAGGGTGTGGCTATGAAGATTTTAGGCCATTACTTATTGGCTGCTTGATAATATAAATCCTCTGAGGGAGAGAGAGAGGGAGAGACGCAGGGGTGTCAGGCCCTTTGGAGTCTGTGTGTGTGAAAACGTCGGTTGGGATTCAAATATTTTTAGAACTCTCAATGTAAAGTCAATGGGACTTTTTTGGCCGCTTTTTCGTCCGCTGTGCGAACATCGTACACCCGATCGCTTAGAAAAGTCATAGCACACCTCTCCTCAATGAGCCGGTCGATTTGACGCCTCACTCAGGGGTCTGTGACAAACGGTGCGGGGCGCATTACGCGCCAAACTTTTGTCCAGAATAATAAAAAGAAGTAAAAGAATAATAATAAGTATGAGCAATAACAATAGTGATGCTTTCAAAAAAGCACCACTAATAATAAGTATGAGCAATAACAATAGTGATGCTTTCAAAAAAGCACCACTAATAATAATAATAATAAGTTTAAATAGGATTTCAATATGTTGGCTCTCTCAAGCCAACTTAACTAGATGCGAAAGTTCGTCGAGACAAACTTTAAGTTGGCTTGAGAAAGTTTGGACCATAAAGTTTGAAAAAGTTTAAAGTAGTTTAAAGTTTAATTTAGTTTAAAGTGTAAATTAGTTTAAAGTTTAAAATAGTTTGAAGTTTAATTTAGTTTAAAGTTTAAATTAGTTGAAAGTTTAAAATAGTTTGAAGTTTAATTTAGTTTAGTTTAGGGTGTTCTGGGTGGTTGCTATGGTGTTGCTAGGCGGTTGCTAGGGTATTCTGGGTGGTTGCTAGGGTGTTGCTAAGCGGTTGCTAGGGTATTTTGGGTGGTTGCTAGGGTGTTGCTAGGCGGTTGCTAAGGTATTTTGGGTGGTTGCTAGGGTGTTCTGGGTGGTTGCTAGGCGGTTGCTATGGTATTTTGGGTGGTTGCTAGGGTGTTGCTAGGCGGTTGCTAGGGTGTTCTGGGTGGTTGCTATGGTGTTGCTAGACGGTTGCTAAGGTATTTTGGGTGGTTGCTAGGCGGTTGCTAGGGTGTTATGGGTGGTTTCTAGGGTATTCTGGTTGGTTGCTAGGGTGTTCTGGGTGGTTGCTAGGCGGTTGCTATGGTGTTTTGGGTGGTTGCTAGGGTGTTGCTAGGCGGTTGCTAAGGTATTTTGGGTGGTTGCTAGGCGGTTACTAGGGTGTCCTGGGTGGTTGCTAGGGTGTTCTGGGTGGTTGCTAGGCGGTTGCTAGGGTGTTTTAGTGGTTGCTATGGTGTTGCTAGGCGGTTGCTAGGGTGTTCTGGGAGGTTGCTAGGGTGTTGCTAGGCGGTTGCTAGGGTATTCTGGGTGGTTGCTAGGCGGTTGCTAGGGTGTTCTGGGTGGTTGCTATGCTGTTGCTAGACGGTTGCTAGGGTATTCTGGGTGGTTGCTAAGTGGTTGCTAGGGTGTTTTGGGTGGTTGCTAGGCGGTTGCTAGGGTGTTCTGGGTGGTTGCTATGGTGTTGCTAGGCGGTTGCTAAGGTATTCTGGGTGGTTGCTAGGCAGTTGCTAGGGTGTTCTGAGTGGTTGCTATGCTGTTGCTAAGGTGTTCTGGGTGGTTGCTAGGCGGTTGCTAGGGTGTTCTGGGTGGTTGCTATGGTGTTGCTAGGCGGTTGCTAGGGTATTCTGGGTGGTTGCTAGGCGGTTGCTAGGGTGTTCTGGGTGGTTGCTATGGTGTTGCTAGGCGGTTGCTAGGGTGTTCTGGGTGGTTGCTATGATGTTGCTAGGCGGTTGCTAAGGTATTCTGGGCGGTTGCTAGGCAGTTGCTAGGGTGTTCTGGGCGGTTGCTATGGTGTTGCTAGGTGGTTGGTAGTTGTCACAGATGGTTACTATGGAGTTTTTATAGAGTCCTTAGCATGATCTTGGTATGATTTAACACTTAACTAATTGATATTAGCATGTAGCTATTCACTGCTAGCATGTGTAGCATGTTGGAAGTGCTGTTTGCTAGCATGAGTCAAAAGAGCCAAACCTCATCTCTATACGATGTTCTGATACTGAGATATAGGTCTTGCAAAACGGTTGCTAGGGTACTCAAGTTTGGTTGCTATGGAGTTGCTTGGGAGCTGGGAGCTTAAAACGTAAGAAGTTTAAAGTGGTTTGAAGTTTAAAGTAGTTTACGAGTTTTGAGTTTACAAGTTTAAATGAGTTTAGAGTTTAAGTTTAAATGAGTTTAGTGTGTGTGTGTGTGTGTGTGTGTGTGTGTGTGTGTTCACACACACACACACACACACACACTCAGAGCTTATGAGTTTAGAGTTTATAAGTGTATAAATTGATGAGTTTATAAGTGTTAGAGTTTTTGAGTTTAGAGTTTATAAGTTTTAAATGAGTTTAGAGTTTATAAGTTTTAATGAGTTTAGAGTTTATAAGTTTAAATGAGTTTAAGAGTTCAGAGTTTATTAATTTATGAGTTAAAGAGTTAATAAGTCTATGAATTCATGAGTTTATAAGTTAATTAGTTTATAAGTGTATGAGTTTAGAGTTTATTAGTTTAAATGAGTCTCATTGGCTAATATAGTATATAGAATGGCAGTTTGGTTTAGTCTTCAAGGTATTTAGATTTGAATTTTCGTCGGTTGGTCAGTTTGAATCTGGATTTGAATTTTTTAGAACTCCCCAATGTAAGTCAATGGGAGTTTTTCCGAGTTTTGATCGTCATTTTTAGGAAAACCGTAAGTCCGATCAGTTAGAAAAGATATAGCATACCGAGTCAGAATAGTCTGAAGGTCTGAGCCGAGTTTGGAGTATGTAGAGTTAAAGCTCTAGGCTGCATTCAATTTATAAATTTTAGTCTCAGAAGAAGAATAATAACTAGAATGTACATTTCCTGAAGAAAATGTGAAGTGGTGCTTGCAGTGACAAAACTCACCACACGGTTGCTAAAGTGCGTTTAGCTAGTTTTTAGCAAGATTATAACAAAATTATCATCATGCTAGCATTATAAGCATGTGACTAACATAATGCTAGCATGTTGCTAGCATGGTGCTAATATGATTAGCATGTTGCTAGCATCATGCTAGCATGTTTTTAGCAAAAGCTAACGTGAATGTAGCTAGCATGATTAGCATGTTGTTAGCATGATGCTAGCATTTTTTAACAAGATGCTAACATGAATAGCACGTTTGCTAGCATGTTTGTAGCAAGAAGCTAGCATGATTAGCATGTAGCTAGTATCATGCTAGCATTATTAGCATGTTGCTAGCATCATGCTAGCATCATGTTAGCATGATTAGCATGTAGCTAGCATGATGCTAGCTTGTTTTACCATGTTGCTAGCATGGTTTACCATGATTTACCATAGTTTACCATGATTTACCACAATTTACCATAGTTTACCAGATTTACTATAGTATACCATGATTTACCATGTTCAAGTATGATTTACTATGATTCTACCATGATTTACCACGATTTACTATAGTATACCATGATTTACCATGTTCAAGTATGATTTACTGATTCTAGCATGATTTACCATAGTTTACCATGATTTACCATAGTTTAACATGATTTACCACAATTTACTATAGTTTACCATGATTTACTATAGTATACCATGATTTACCATGTTCAAGTATGATTTACTGATTCTAGCATGATTTACCATAGTTTACCATGATTTACCATAGTTTACCACGATTTACCACGATTTACTATAGTATACCATGATTTACCATGTTGAAGTATGATTTACTGATTCTAGCATGATTTACCATAGTTTACCATGATTTACCATAGTTTACCATGATTTACCACGATTTACCATAGTTTACCATGATTTACTATAGTATACCATGATATACCATGTTCAAGTATGATTTACTGATTCTAGCATGATTTATCATAGTTTACCATGATTTACCATAGTTTACCATGATTTACTATAGTATACCATGATTTACCATGTTGAAGTATGATTTACTGATTCTAGCATGATTTACCATAGTTTACCATGATTTACCATAGTTTACCATGATTTACCACGATTTACCATAGTTTACCATGATTTACTATAGTATACCATGATATACCATGTTCAAGTATGATTTATCATAGTTTACCATGATTTACCATAGTTTACCATGATTTACCATGATTTACTATAGTATACCATGATTTACCATGTTCAAGTATGATTTACTATGATTCTAGCATGATTTACCATAGTTTACCATGATTTACCATAGTTTACCATGATTTACCACGATTTACCATAGTTTACCATGATTTACTATAGTATACCATGATATACCATGTTCAAGTATGATTTACTGATTTTAGCATGATTTATCATAGTTTACCATGATTTATCATAGTTTACCATGATTTACCATAGTTTACCATGATTTACCATAGTTTACCATGATTTACTATAGTATACCATGATTTACCATGTTCAAGTATGATTTACTATGATTCTAGCATGATTTACCATAGTTTACCATGATTTACCACGATTTACCATAGTTTACTATGATTTACTATAGTATACCATGATTTACCATGTTTTAGTATGATTTACTATGATTCTAGGATGATTTACCATAGTTTACCATGATTTAGTCAAAAGAGCCAAGTCCCATCTCTATACTATGTTTTGATGCAGAGATATACGTTTTGCTAAACGGTTGCTAGGGTACTCTTTTTGGTTGCTATGGAGTTACTTGGCAGCTGCCAATGATGAAATTCCAAAGGCTTCTTGTCACTATGAATGATATAAACCAACTCCCATGCCTCTGTGACATTCAGAATGGAAGATATCCCTCTTTGGATTTTGGTTGCTAGGGTACTCTGTTTGGTTGCTAGGGAGTGGCTTGTCAGCTGCCAATCATGAAACTCCAAAGGCTGCTTGTCAGTATGAATGATATAAACCAACTCCCATGCCTCTGCGACATTCAGAATGGAAGATAACCCTCTTTGGATTTTGGTTGCTAGGGTACTCTGTTTGGTTGCTAGGGAGTGGCTTGTCAGCTGCCAATCATGAAACTCCAAAGGCTTCTTGTCAGTATAAATGATATAAACCAACTCCCATGCCTCTGTGACATTCAGAATGGAAGATATCCCTCTTTGGATTTTGGTTGCTAAGGTGCTCGACAATGGTTGCTAGGGAGGGGCTTGGAAGTGTTTAGGTGATTCATGATTGGCTGTTTGCTGCCCCGAGTCAAATGAGACCACCCCCATGTTTCTATGACAATTCAGTCTGGAGATATCTCTTTGAACTCTTTCAATGGAAGTCTATGGAACTTGTTGCTAAGGGGCTCTAAATGGTTGCTAGGGCGTGGCTTGATAGCTTCACAATGATCCTGAGAGACTGATTGGTCGTCTGAGTAAAATGAGCCCTCCCCCTTGTCTCTATGACACTGTGATCCAGAGCTACGTTCAATACAAAGTCCCTATGCAATTTACCATAGTAGGAAAAGCATGTGTGTTTCACGGGACGTTCCTTCCCCATAGTAAGTCAAAGGGGCAACTTTGGGCATCTCCTGCCCCCCAGGGGTGCAACTTTTACCCCATTGAGAGGTATGTTCTTACAGAGCCTGTCAGCCTCTTCAAATGTGGCAAATCACACGTTTGTGCGAAATCGTCGCTCAGAGTTATGACTCGTCAAAGTTTGTCGCAATGTTAAGTCTATGGGATTTTTCGGACGCTTTTTCGCCCCTGGGGCGAACACCGCACCCCCGATCGCTTATAAAAGTCATAGCACACCTCTCCTTAATGAGCCGGTCGATTTGACACCTCATTCATGGATCTGTGACAAACGGTGCGGGACGAGTTACGCGCCAAACTTTGTGTGGAATAATAAAAAGAAGAATAATAATAACTAGAATGTACATTTCCTGAAGAAAATGTGAAGTGGTGCTTGCAGTGGCAAAACTCGCCACTCGGTTGCTAGGGTGTTGTACATGATTGAATACGAGCCAACAACCATGTCTGTACGATGTTGTGGAGCTGAAATATGGCTTCTATATGTTGCAATATGGTTGCTAGGTGGCTCTAAACGGTTGCTAGGGTGTGAATTCAGTTACCATGGTGATAGTTACAGACTGTTTCCCAACCAAAACAAAGAGCCAACCCCCATCTCTATACGATGTTCTGATGCAGAGACATGGGTCTTGCTAAACGGTTGTTAGGGTCCTCTGTTTGGTTGCTAAGGAGTGGCTTGGCAGCTGCCAATCATGAAACTCCAAAGGCTGCTTGTCAGTATGAATGATTCAAACCAAATCCCATGCCTCTGTGACATTCAGAATGGAAGATATCCCTCTTTGGATTTTGGTTGCTAGGGTACTCTTTTTGGTTGCCATGGAGTTGCTTGGCAGCTGCCAATGATGAAACTGCAAAGGCTTCTTGTCCCTGTGAATAATATAAACCAACTCCCATGCCTCTGTGACTTTCAGAATGGAAGATATCCCTCTTTGTATTTTGGTTGCTAGGGTTCTCTGTTTGGTTGCTATGGATTTGCTTGACAGCTGCCAATGATGAAACTGCAAAGTCTGCTTGTCAGCATGAATGATATAAACCAACTCCCATGCCTCTGTGACATTCAGAATGGAAGATATCCCTCTATGGTTTTAGTTGCTAAGGTGATCGACAATGGTTGCTAGGGAGTGGCTTGGCAGCTGCCAATGATGAAACTGCAAAGGCTTCTTGTCACTATGAATGATATAATCCAACTCCCATGCCTCTGTGACATTCAGAATGGAAGATATCCCTATTTGGATTTTGGTTGCTAGGGTACTCTGTTTGGTTGCTATGGAGTTGATTGGCAGCTGCTAATGATGAAACTGCAAAGGCTTCTTGTCAGTATTAATGATATAAACCAACCCCCAACTCTATACGATGTTCTGATGCAGAGATATAGGTCTTGCAAAACGGTTGCTAGGGAACTCTGTTTGGTTGCTAGGGAGTGGCTTGGCAGCTGCCAATCATGAAACCCCAAAGGCTTCATGTCACTATGAATGATATAAACCAACCCCCATCTCTATACAATGTTCTGATACAGAGATAGAGGTATTGCTAAATAGTTGCTAGGGTACTCTGTTTGGTTGCTATGGAGTGGTTTGGCAGCTGCCAATGATGAAACTCCAAAGGCTGCTTGTCAGCATGTATGGTATAAACCAGCTCCCATGCCTCTGTGACATTCAGAATAGAAGATATCCCTCTTTGGAATTCGGTTGCTAGGGTACTCTATTTGGTTGCTATGGAGTTACTTGACAGCTGCCAATGATGAAACTGCAAAGGCTTCTTGTCACTATGAATGATATAAACCAACTCCCATGCCTCTGTGACATTCAGAATGGAAGATATCCCTCTAGGATTTTGGTTGTTAAGGTGCTCGACAATGGTTGCTAGGGAGGGGCTAGGAAGAGTTGAGGTGATTCATGATTGGCTGTTTGCTGCCCCAAGTCAAACGAGACCACCCTGAAGTTTCTATGACAATTCAGTCCGGAGATATCCCTTTGAACTCTTTCAATGGAAGTCTATGGGACTTGTCAATGGTTGCTAGGGCGTGGCTTGATAGCTTCACAATGATCCTGAGAGACTGATTGGTCGTCTGAGTAAAATGAGCCCGCCCCCTTGTCTCTCTGACATTGTGATCCAGAGCTACGTTCAATACAAAATCCCTATGCGATGTGCATTTCATGGGCCGTCCTACACCATTGTAAGTCAATGGGGCAACTTTGGGACGCTCCTGCCCCCCAGGGGTGCAACTTTTACCCCATTGTGAGGTATGTTCTTACAGAGCCTGTCAGCCTCTTCAAATGTGGCAAATCACACTTTTCTCCGAAATCCTCGCTCAGAGCTACGAGTGGTCAAAGTTCGTCGCAATGTTAAGTCAATGGGACTTTTTTGGCCGCTTTTTCGCCCCTGGGGCGAACACCGCACCCCCGATCGCTTATAAAAGTCATAGCACACCTCTCCTCAATGAGCCGGTCGATTTGGCACCTCACTCAGGGGTCTGTGACAAACGGTGGGGGGCGAGTTACGCGCCAAACTTTTGTCCAGAATAAAAATAATAATAATAATAAGTATGGAGGATAACAATAGTGATGCCTTGCTTTCAGCAAGCACCACTAATAAGTATGAGCAATAACAATAGTGATGCCTTGCTTTCAGCAAGCACCACTAATAAGTATGAGCAATAACAATAGTGATGCCTTGCTTTCAGCAAGCACCACTAACTAGAATGTACATTTCCTGAAGAAAATGTGAAGTGGTGCTTGCAGTGGCAAAACTCGCCACTGGGCAGATGCTAACACAATTAACATGTTGTGATACCATGATATACCACGTTTTAGCATTATTTACCACGATTTACCATGTTTCTAAGATGATTTACTACGATTTACCACATTCCAGCATGATTTTCTATGATTAACATGTCGTTAGAATGATGCTAGCAGGATTAGCATGTTGTTAGCATGATTAGCATGTTGGTTGGATGATGCTAGCATGATTAGCATGTTGCTAGCATGCTTTTAACAAGATGCTAGCATGATTAGCATTTTGATAGCATGTTTTTAGCTAGATGCTAACATGATTAGCATGTTGCTAGCATTATGCTAGCTTGATTAGCATGTTGCTAGCATAATGCTAGCATGATTAGCATGTTGCTAGCATGATGCTAGCATTATGCTAGCTTGATTAGCATGTTGGTAGCATGATGCTAGCATGATTAGCATGTTGCTAGCATGATGCTAGCTTGATTAGCATGTTGCTAGCATGATGCTAGCACGATTAGCATGTTGTTAGCATGATGCTAGCTTGATTAGCATGTTGCTAGCATGATGCTAGCTTGATTAGCATGATGGTAGCTTGATTAGCATGTTGCTAGCATGATGATAGCATGATTAGCATGTTGCTAGCATGATGCTAACATTATGTTAGCTTGATTAGCATGTTGCTAGCATGATGCTAGCTTTATTAGCATGTTGGTAGCATGATGCTAGCTTGATTAGCATGTTGCTAGCATGATGCTAGCATGATTAGCATGTTGCTAGCATGATGCTAGCTTGATTAGCATGTTGCTAGCATGATGCTAGCTTGATTAGCATGATGCTAGCTTGATTAGCATGATGCTAGCATGATGCTAGCATGATAAGCATGTTGCTAGCATGTTTTTAGCAAGATGCTGTTGCCAGGTGGTTGCTAGGGTGTTCTGGGTGGTTGCTATGGTGTTGCTAGGCAGTTGCTAAGGTGTTCTGGGTGGTTGCTAGGCAGTTGCTAGGGTATTCTTGGTTGTTGCTAGGGCGTTGCTAGGGTGTTCTGGGTGGTTGCTATGGTGTTGCTAGGCAGTTGCTATGGTATTCTGGGTGGATGCTAGGGTGTTGCTAGGCAGTTGCTATGGTATTCTGGGTGGTTGCTATGGTGTTGCTAAGCAGTTGCTAAGGTGTTCTGGGTGGTTGCTAGGCAGTTGCTAGGGTATTATTGGTGGTTGCTAGGCAGTTGCTAGGGTATTCTTGGTGGTTGCTAGGGCGTTGCTAGGTGGTTGCTAGGGTGTTCTGGGTGCTTGCTAGAGTTTTTTGTGGTTACTAGAGCATTTCTAGACGTTGGTAGGGTGTTCAGGGTGGTTGCTAAGGTGTTTTTGTTAGTTGCTATGGTGTTACTAGGTGGTTGGTAGTTGTCAAATATGGTTACTATGGAGTTTTTATAGAGTTCTTAAAATCTTTAATAACGAGTGCCTTCAGTACGGCACTCGGCCTGCGGCCTCGTGCCTATGGCCGAATAGGCACAAGCATGGAGCGATATCGCAAGGCCACGAGAGTAAAATTGCTTTAAAAAATATAAAAAAAATAAAAAAATGTTTTTTTTTGGTTTAGGGTGGTTGCTAGGGAGCTCTTAGTGGTTGCTAGGGTGCTGAAACTGGTTGCTAGGGTGTGGCTATGAAGATTTTAGGCCATAACTTATTGGCTGCTTGATAATATAAATCCTCTGAGGGAGAGAGAGAGGGAGAGACGCAGGGGTGTCAGGCCCTTTGGAGTCTGTGTGTGTGAAAACGTCGGTTGGGATTCAAATATTTTTAGAACTCCCCATGTAAAGTCAATGGGACTTTTTTGGCTGCTTTTTCGTCCGCTGTGCGAACATCGTACACCCGATCGCTTAGAAAAGTCATAGCACACCTCTCCTCAATGAGGCGGTCGATTTGACACCTCACTCAGGGGTCTGAGACAAACGATGCGGGGCGCATTACGCGCCAAACTTTGTCCAGAATAATAAGAAGAAGAATAATAAGTATGAGCAATAACAATAGTGATGCTTTTAAAAAAGCACCACTAATAATAAGTATGAGCAATAACAATAGTGATGCCTTGCTTTCAGCAAGCACCACTAATAAGAACTAGAATGTACATTTCCTGAAGAAAATATGAAGTGGTGCTTGCAGTGGCAAAACTCGCCACTGGGCAGATGCTAACACAATTGACATGTTGTGATACCATGATATACCACATTTTAGCATTATTTACCACGATTTACCATGTTTCTAAGATGATGTACTACGATTTACCACATTCCAGCATGATTTACTATGATTAACATGTTGTTAGAATGATGCTAGCAGAATTAGAATGTTGTTAGCATGATTAGCATGTTAGTTGGATGATGCTAGCATGATTAGCATGTTGCTAGCATGCTTTTAACAAGATGCTAGCATGATTAGCATGTTGCTAGCATTCTTTTAACAAGATGCTAACATGATTAGCATTTTGCTAACATGTTTTTAGCTAGATGCTAACAGGATTAGCATGTTGCTAGCATTATGCTAGCTTGAATAACATGTTGTTAACATGATGCTAGCTTGATTAGCATGTTGCTAGCTTGATTAGCATGTTGGTAGCATGATGCTAGCATGATTAACATGATGCTAGCTTGATTAGCATTATGTTAACATGATGCTAGCTTGATTAGCATGTTGATAGCATGATGCTAACATGATTAGCATTTTGTTAGCATGCTTTTAACAAGATGTTAGCATGATTAGCATTTTGCTAGCATGTTTTTAGCTAGATGCTAACATGATTAGCATGTTGATAGCATGATGCTAGCTTGATTAGCATGTTGGTAGCATAATGCTAGCATGATTAGCATGTTGGTAGCATAATGCTAGCATGATTAGCATGTTGTTAGCATGATGCTAACATGATTAGCATGTTGTTAGCATGATGCTAGCTTGATTAGCATGTTGCTAGCATGATGCTAGCTTGATTAGCATGTTTTGCTAACATGATGCTAGCATGATTAGCATGTTGCTAGCATGTTTTTAACAAGATGCTGTTGCCAGGTGGTTGCTAGGGTGTTCTGGGTGGTTGCTATGGTGTTGCTAGGCAGTTGCTAAGGTGTTCTGGGTGGTTGCTAGGCAGTTGCTAGGGTATTCTTGGTGGTTGCTAGGGTGTTCTGGGTGGTTGCTATGGTGTTGCTAGGCAGTTGCTATGGTATTCTGGGTGGATGCTAGGGCGTTGCTAGGCAGTTGCTAGGGTGTTCTAGGTGGTTGCTAGGTGTTCTGGGTGGTTGCTAGGCAGTTGCTAGGGTGTTCTGGGTGGTTACTAGAGCATTTCTAGACATTGCTAGGTGTTCTGGGTGGTTGCTAGGCAGTTGCTAGGGTGTTCTAGGTGGTTGCTAGGTGTTCTGGGTGGTTGCTAGGCAGTTGCTAGGGTGTTCAGGGTGGTTGCTAGAGTTTTTTGGTGGTTACTAGAGCATTTCTAGACGTTGCTAGGGTGTTCTGGGTGGTTGCTAGGCAGTTGCTAGGGTGTTTTGGGTGGTTGCGAGTGCCTTCAGTACGGCACTCGGCCTCCGGCCTCGTGCCTATGGCTGAATAGGGTGTTCTGGGTGGTTGCGAGTGCCTTCAGTACGGCACTCGGCCTGCGGCCTCGTGCCTATGGCCGAATAGGCACAAGCATGGAGCGATATCGCAAGGCCACAAGAGTAAAATTGCTTTAAAAAATATAAAAAAAATTAAAAAATGTTTTTTTTTGGTTTAGGGTGGTTGCTAGGGAGCTCTTAGTGGTTGCTAGGGTGCTGAAACTGGTTGCTAGGGTGTGGCTATGAAGATTTTAGGCCATAACTTATTGGCTGCTTGATAATATAAATCCTCTGAGGGAGAGAGAGAGGGAGAGATGCAGGGGTGTCAGGCCCTTTGGAGTGGTGTGTGTGTGAAAACGTCGGTTGGGATTCAAATATTTTTAGAACTCCCAATGTAAAGTCAATGGGACTTTTTTGGCCGCTTTTTCGTCCGCTGTGCGAACATCGTACACCCGATCGCTTAGAAAAGTCATAACACACCTCTCCTCAATGAGCCGGTCGATTTGACACCTCATTCATGGGTCTGTGACAAACGGTGCGGGGCGAGTTACGCGCCAAACTTTGTCCAGAATAATAATAATAATAAAAATAAGAACTAGAATGTACATTTCCTGAAGAAAATGTGAAGTGGTGCTTGCAGTGGCAAAACTCGCCACTCGGTTGCTAGGGTGTTATACATGATTGCATACGAGCCAACAACCATGTCTGTACGATGTTCTGGTGCTGAGATATGGCTTATTCATGTTGTTCTGGGTGGTTGCTATGGTGTTCTGGGTGGTTGCTATGGTGTTGCTAGGCGTTTGCTTGGGTATTCTGGGTGGTTGCTAGGCGGTTGCTAGGCGGTTGCTAGGGTATTCTGGGTGGTTGCTATGGTGTTGCTAGGCGGTTGCTAGGGTATTCTGGGTGGTTGCTAGGGTATTCTTAGTGGTTGCTAGGCAGTTGCTAGGCGGTTGCTAGGGTGTTCTGGGTGGTTGCTATGGTGTTGCTAGGCGGTTGCTAGGGTATTCTGGGTAGTTGCTAGGGCGTTGCTAGGCAGTTGCTAGGGTATTCTGGGTGGTTGCTATGGTGTTGCTAGGGTATTCTGGATGGTTGCTAGGGCGTTGCTAGGCAGTTGCTAGGGTATTCTGGGTGGTTGCTATGATGTTGCTAGGTGGTTGCTAGGGTATTCTGGATGGTTGCTAGGGCGTTGCTAGGCAGTTGCTAGGTTATTCTGGATGGTTGCTAGGGCGTTGCTAGGCAGTTGCTAGGGTGTTCTGGGTGGTTGCTATGGGGTTGCTTGGCAGTTGCTATGGTATTCTGGGTGGATGCTAGGGCGTTGCTAGGCAGTTGCTAGGGTGTTCTACGTGGTTGCTAGGTGTTCTGGGTGGTTGCTAGGCAGTTGCTAGGTGTTCTGGGTGGTTGCTAGGCAGTTGCTAGGGTGTTCTGGGTGGTTGCTAGAGTTTTTTGGTGGTTACTAGAGCATTTCTAGACGTTGCTAGGGTGTTCAGGGTGGTTGCTAAGGTATTTTTGTTAGTTGCTATGGTGTTACTAGGTGGTTGGTAGTTGTCAAATATGGTTACTATGGAGTTTTTATAGAGTTCTTAAAATCTTTAATAACGAGTGCCTTCAGTACGGCACTCGGCCTGCGGCCTCGTGCCTATGGCCGAATAGGCTCAAGCATGGAGCGATATCGCAATGCCATGAGAGTAAAATTGCTTTAAAAAATAAAAAAAAATTAAAAAACATTTTTTTTTTGTTTTAGGGTGGTTGCTAGGGAGCTCTTAGTGGTTGCTAGGGTGCTGTAACTGGTTGCTAGGGTGTGGCTATGAAGATTTTAGGCCATTACTTATTGGCTGCTTGATAATATAAATCCTCTGAGGGAGAGAGAGAGGGAGAGACGCAGGGGTGTCAGGCCCTTTGGAGTGGTGTGTGTGTGAAAACGTCGGTTGGGATTTGAATTTTTTTAGAATGCCCAATGTAAAGTCAATGGGGACTTTTTTGGCCGCTTTTTCGTCCGCTGTGCGAACATCGTACACCCGATCGCTTAGAAAAGTCATAGCACACCTCTCCTCAATGAGCCGGTCGATTTGACACTTCACTCAGGGGTCTGTGACAAACGGTGCGGGGCGAGTTTCGCGCCAAACTTTGTCCAGAATAATAATAATAACTAGAATGTACATTTCCTGAAGAAAATGTGAAGTGGTGCTTGCAGTGGCAAAATTCACCACTGGGCAGATGCTAACACAATTACCATGTTGTGATACCATGATATACCACATTTTAGCATTATTTACCACGATTTACCATGATTCTAAGATGATTTACTACGATTTACCACATTCCAGCATGATTTACTACGATTAACATGTTGTTAGAATGATGCTAGCAGGATTAGCATGTTGTTAGCATGATTAGCATGTTGGTTGGATGATGCTAGCATGATTAGCATGTTGCTAGCATGCTTTTAACAAGATGCTAGCATGATTAGCATGTTGATAGCATGCTTTTAACAAGATGCTAGCATGATTAGCATTTTGCTAGCATGTTTTTAGCTAGATGCTAACATGATTAGCATGTTGTTAGCATTATGCTAGCTTGATTAGCATTTTGCTAGCATGATTAGCATGTTGCTAGCATGATGCTAGCTTGATTAGCATGTTGCTAGCATAATGCTAGCATGATTAGCATGTTGCTAGCATGATGCTAGCTTGATTAGCATGATGCTAGCATTATGCTAGCTTGATTAGCATGTTGTTAGCATGATGCTAGCTTTATTAGCATGTTGGTAGCATAATGCTAGCATGATTAGCATGTTGCTCGCAGGATGCTAGCTTGATTAGCATTATGCTAGCTTGATTAGCATGTTGCTAGCATGATTAGCATGTTGCTAGCATGATGCTAGCTTGATTAGCATGTTGCTAGCATAATGCTAGCATGATTAGCATGTTGCTAGCATTTTGATAGCTTGATTAGCATGATGATAGCATTATGCTAGCTTTATTAGCATGTTGTTAGCATGATGCTAGCTTTATAAGCATGTTGGTAGCATAATGCTAGCATGATTAGCATGTTGCTAGCATGATGCTAGCTTGATTAGCATGATGTTAGCTTGATTAGCATGTTTGCTAGCATGATTAGCATGTTGCTAGCATGATGCTAGCTTGATTAGCATGTTGCTAGCATGATGCTAGCTTGATTAGCATGTTGCCAGCATGTTTTTAGCAAGATGCTGTTGCCAGGTGGTTGCTAGGGTGTTCTGGGTGGTTGCTATGGTGTTGCTAAGCAGTTGCTAAGGTGTTCTGGGTGGTTGCTAGGCAGTTGCTAGGGTATAATTGGTGGTTGCTAGGCAGTTGCTAGGGTATTCTTGGTGGTTGCTAGGGCGTTGCTAGGTGGTTGCTAGGGTGTTCTGGGTGGTTGCTATGGTGTTGCTAGGCAGTTGCTATGGTATTCTGGGTGGATGCTAGGGCATTGCTAGGCAGTTGCTAGGGTGTTCTGGGTGGTTGCTAGGTGTTCTGGGTGGTTGCTAGGCAGTTGCTAGGTGTTCTAGGTGGTTGCTAGGCAGTTGCTAGGGTGTTCTGGGTGCTTGCTAGAGTTTTTTGTGGTTACTAGAGCATTTCTAGACGTTGCTAGGGTGTTCAGGGTGGTTGCTAAGGTGTTTTTGTTAGTTGCTATGGTGTTACTAGGTGGTTGGTAGTTGTCAAATATGGTTACTATGGAGTTTTTATAGAGTTCTTAAAATCTTTAATAACGAGTGCCTTCTGTACGGCACTCGGCCTGCGGCCTCGTGCCTATGGCCGAATAGGCACAAGCATGGAGCGATATCGCTAGGCCACGAGAGTAAAATTGCTTTAAAAAATATTAAAAAAATAAAAAAATGTTTTTTTTTGGTTTAGGGTGGTTGCTAGGGAGCTCTTAGTGGTTGCTAGGGTGCTGAAACTGGTTGCTAGGGTGTGGCTATGAAGATTTTAGGCCATAACTTATTGGCTGCTTGATAATATAAATCCTCTGAGGGAGAGAGAGAGGGAGAGACGCAGGGGTGTCAGGCCCTTTGGAGTGGTGTGTGTGTGAAAACGTCGGTTTGGATTTGAATTTTTTTAGAATGCCCAATGTAAAGTCAATGGGGACTTTTTTGGCCGCTTTTTCGTCCGCTGTGCGAACATCGTACACCCGATCGCTTAGAAAAGTCATAGCACACCTCTCCTCAATGAGCCGCTCGATTTGATGCCTCACTCAGGGGTCTGTGACAAACGGTGCGGGGCGAGTTTCGCGCCAAACTTTGTCCAGAATAATAAGAAGAATAACTAGAATGTACATTTCCTGAAGAAAATGTGAAGTGGTGCTTGCAGTGGCAAAACTCTCCACTTGGTTGCTAGGGTGTTGTACATGATTGCATTCGAGCCAACAACTATGTCTGTACGATGTTGTGGAGCTGAAATATGGCTTCTATATGTTGCAGTATGGTTGCTAGGTGGCTCTAAACGGTTGCTAGGGTGTGAATTCAGTTACCATGGTGATAGTTACAGACTGTTTCCCAACCAAAACAAAACAGCCAACCCCCATCTCTATACGATGTTCTGATGCAGAGACATGGGTCTTGATAAACGGTTGCTAGGGTCCTCTGTTTGGTTGCTAAGGAGTGGCTTGGCAGCTGCCAATCATGAAACTCCAAAGGCTGCTTGTCAGTATGAATGATTCAAACCAAATCCCATGCCTCTGTGACATTCAGAATGGAAGATATCCCTCTTTGGATTTTGGTTGCTAGGGTACTCTGTTTGGTTGCCATGGAGTTGCTTGGCAGCTGCCAATGATGAAACTGCAAAGGCTTCTTGTCACTGTGAATGATATAAACCAACTCCCATGCCTCTGTGACATTCAGAATGGAAGATATCCCTCTTTGGATTTTGGTTGCTAGGGTTCTCTGTTTGATTGCCATGGATTTGCTTGACAGCTGCCAATGATGAAACTGCAAAGGCTTCTTGTCACTATGAATGATATAAACCAACTCCCATGCCTCTGTGACTTTCAGAATGGAAGATATCCCTCTTTGTATTTTGGTTGCTAGGGTTCTCTGTTTGGTTGCTATGGATTTGCTTGACAGCTGCCAATGATGAAACTGCAAAGTCTGCTTGTCAGAATGAATGATATAAACCAACTCCCATGCCTCTGTGACATTCAGAATGGAAGATATCCCTCTATGGTTTTGGTTGCTAAGGTGCTCGACAATGGTTGCTAAGGAGTGGCTTGGCAGCTGCCAATGATGAAACTGCAAAGGCTTCTTGTCACTATGAATGATATAATCCAACTCCCATGCCTCTGTGACATTCAGAATGGAAGACATCCCTCTATGGTTTTGGTTGCTAAGGTGCTCGACAATGGTTGCTAAGGAGTGGCTTGGCAGCTGCCAATGATGAAACTGCAAAGGCTTCTTGTCACTATGAATGATATAAACCAACTCCCATGCCTCTGTGACATTCAGAATGGAAGACATCCCTCTTTGGATTTTGGTTGCTAGGGTTCTCTGTTTGGTTGCTATGGAGTTGATTGGCAGCTGCTAATGATGAAACTGCAAAGGCTTCTTGTCAGTATTAATGATATAAACCAACCCCCATCTCTATACAATGTTCTGACGCAGAGATATAGGTCTTGCAAAACGGTTGCTAGGGAACTCTGTTTGGTTGCTAGGGAGTGGCTTGGCAGCTGCCAATCATGAAACCCCAAAGGCTTCTTGTCACTATGAATGATATAAACCAACCCCCATCTCTATACAATGTTCTGATACAGAGATAGATGTATTGCTAAATAGTTGCTAGGGTACTCTGTTTGGTTGCTATGGAGTGGTTTGGCAGCTGCCAATGATGAAACTCCAAAGGCTGCTTGTCAGTATGTATGGTATAAACCAGCTCCCATGCCTCTGTGACATTCAGAATAGAAGATATCCCTCTTTGGAATTTGGTTGCTAGGGTACTCTGTTTGGTTGCTATGGAGTTACTTGACAGCTGCCAATGATGAAACTGCAAAGGCTTCTTGTCACTATGAATGATATAAACCAACTCCCATGCCTCTGTGACATTCAGAATGGAAGATATCCCTCTAGGATTTTGGTTGCTAAGGTGCTCGACAATGGTTGCTAGGGAGGGGCTAGGAAGAGTGAAGGTGATTCATGATTGGCTGTTTGCTGCCCCAAGTCAAACGAGACCACCCTCAAGTTTCTATGACATTTCAGTCCGGAGATATCCCTTTGAACTCTTTCAATGGAAGTCTATGGGACTTGTTGCTAAGGTGCTCTAAATGGTTGCTAGGGCGTGGCTTGATAGCTTCACAATGATCCTGAGAGACTGATTGGTCGTCTGAATAAAATGAGCCCACCCCCTTGTCTCTATGACACTGTGATCCAGAGCTACGTTCATTACAAAATCCCTATGCAATTTACCATAGTAGGAAAAGCATGTGTG
This sequence comes from Abramis brama, assembly GCF_963993115.1. Lineage (NCBI taxonomy): Eukaryota > Metazoa > Chordata > Actinopteri > Cypriniformes > Leuciscidae > Abramis > Abramis brama. The sequence goes on along the minus strand of NC_139965.1, from coordinate 59,608,290 downwards.
TTTCACGGGACATTCCTTCCCCATAGTAAGTCAATGGGGCAACTTTGGGATGCTCCTGCCCCCCAGGGGTGCAACTTTTACCCCATTGTGAGGTATGTTCTTACAGAGCCTATCAGCCTCTTCAAATGTGGCAAATCACACGTTTCTGCGAAATCCTCGCTCCGAGCTATGAGTGCTCAAAGTTCGTTGCAATGTTAAGTCAATGGAACTTTTTGGGCCGCTTTTTCGCCCCTGGGGTGAACACCGCACCCCCGATCGCTTAGAAAAGTCATAGCACACCTCTCCTCAATAAGCCGGTCGATTTGACACCTCATTCATGGGTCTGTGACAAACGGTGCGGGGCGAGTTACGCGCCAAACTTTTGTGTGGAAGAATAATAATAAAAAGAATAATAAGTATGAGCAATAACAATAGTGATGCCTTGCTTTCAGCAAGCACCACTAACTAGAATGTACATTTCCTGAAGAAAATGTGAGTGGTGCTTGCAGTGGCAAAACTCGCCACTCGGTTGCTAGGGTGTTATACATGATTGCATACGAGCCAACAACCATGTCTGTACGATGTTCTGGTGCTGAGATATGGCTTATTCATGTTGTTCAGGTGGTTGCTAGGGTGTTCTGTGTGGTTGCTAGGGCTTTGCTAGGTGGTTGCTAGGGTGTTCTGGGTGGTTGCTATGGTGTTCTGGGTGGTTGCTATGGTGTTGCTAGGCGGTTGCTAGGGTACTCTGGGTGGTTGCTAGGCGGTTGCTAGGGTATTATTGGTGGTTGCTAGGGCGTTGCTAGGCAGTTGCTAGGGTGTTCTGGGTGGTTGCTATGAAGTTGCTAGGCGGTTGCTAGGGTATTCTGGGTGGTTGCTATGGTGTTGCTAGGCGGTTGCTAGGGTATTCTGGTGGTTGCTAGGCGGTTGCTAGAGTATTATTGGTGGTTGCTAGGGCGTTGCTAGGCAGTTGCTAGGGTGTTCTGGGTGGTTGCTATGGTGTTGCTAGGCGGTTGCTAGGGTATTCTGGGTGGTTGCTAGGGCGTTGCTAGGCAGTTGATAGGGTATTCTGGGTGGTTGCTATGATGTTGCTAGGCGGTTGCTAGGGTATTCTGGATGGTTGCTAGGGTGTTGCTAGGCAGTTGCTAGGGTGTTCTGGGTGGTTGCTATGGTGTTGCTAGGCGGTTGCTAGGGTATTCTGGGTGGTTGCTAGGGCGTTGCTAGGCAGTTGCTAGGGTATTCTGGGTGGTTGCTATGATGTTGATAGGCGGTTGCTAGGGTATTCTGGATGGTTGCTAGGGCGTTGCTAGGCAGTTGCTAGGGTGTTCTGGGTGGTTGTTATGGTGTTGCTAGGCGGTTGCTAGGGTATTCTGGGTCGTTGCTATGGTGTTGCTAGGCGGTTGCTAGGGTATTCTGGGTGGTTGCTGGGCGGTTGCTAGGGTATTATTGGTGGTTGCTAGGGCGTTGCTAGGCAGTTGCTAGGGTGTTCTGGGTGGTTGCTATGGTGTTGCTAGGCGGTTGCTAGGGTATTCTGGGTGGTTGCTAGGGCGTTGCTAGGCAGTTGCTAGGGTATTCTGGGTGGTTGCTATGATGTTGCTAGGCGGTTGCTAGGGTATTCTGGATGGTCGCTAGGGTGTTGCTAGGCAGTTGCTAGGGTGTTCTGGGTGGTTGCTATGGTGTTGCTAGGCGGTTGCTAGGGTATTCTGGGTGGTTGCTAGGGCGTTGCTAGGCAGTTGCTAGGGTATTCTGGGTGGTTGCTATGGCGTTGCTAGGCGGTTGCTAGGGTGTTCTGGGTGGTTGCTAGGGTGTTGCTAGGCAGTTGCTATGGTGTTCTGGGTGGTTACTATGGTGTTACTATGTGGTTGGTAGTTGTCACAGATGACTACTATTGGAGTTCTTAGTATTTTCTTGGCATGATTAGCACTTACCTAATCGCTATTAGCATGTAGCTATTCACAGCTAGCATGTGTAGCATGTTGGAATTCTTCTTTGCTAGCATGAGTCAAAAGAGCCAACCCCCATCTCTATACGATGTTCTGATGCAGAGAAATAGGTCTTGCAAAATGGTTGCTAGGGTACTCTTTTTGGTTGCTAGGGAGTGGCTTGGCAGCTGCCAATCATGAAACTCCATAGGCTGCTTGTCAGTGTGAATGATATAAACCAACTCCCATTCCTCTGTGACATTCAGAATGAAAGATGTCCCTCTATGGATTTTGGTTGCTAAGGTGCTCAACAATGGTTGCTATGGCGGGGCTAGCAAGTGTTGTGGTGTCTCATGAATGGCTGTGTGCTGTCCTGAGTCAAACTTGTGTTAACCCCATCTCTTTATGATGTTCTGATGCAGAGATATAGGTCTTACAAAATGGTTGCTAGGGTACTCTGTTTGGTTGCTAGGGAGTGGCTTGGCAGCTGCCAATCATAAAACTCCAAAGGCTGCTTGTCAGTATGAATGATATAAACCAACTCCCATGCCTCTGTGACAATCAGAATGGAAGATATCCCTCTAGGATTTTGGTTGCTAAGGTGCTCGACAATGGTTGCTAGGGAGAGGCTAGGAAGTGTTGAGGTGATTCATGATTGGCTGTTTGCTGCCCCGAGTCAACTGAGACCACCCCCATGTTTCTATGACAATTCAGTCCAGAGATATCCCTTTGATCTCTTTCAATTGAAGTCTATGGGACTTTTTGCTAAGGTGCTCTAAATGGTTGCTAGGGCGTGGCTTGATAGCTTCACAATGATCCTTAGAGACTGATTGGTCGTCTGAGTAAAATGAGCCCGCCCCCTTGTCTGTCTGACACTGTGATCCAGAGCTACGTTCAATACAATATCCCTATGCAATGTGTAGGACGGCCCATTTCATGGGCCGTCCTACACCATTGTAAGTCAATGGGAAACTTTGGGACGCTCCTGCCCCCCAGGGGTGCAACTTTTACCCCATTGTGAGGTATGTTCTTACAGAGCCTGTCAGCCTCTTCAAATGTGGCAAATCACACGTTTCTCCGAAATCCTCGCTCAGAGCTACGAGTGCTCAAAGTTCGTCGCAATGTTAAGTGAATGGGACTTTTTGGGCCGCTTTTTCGCCCCTGGGGCGAACACTGCACCCCCGATCGCTTATAAAAGTCATAGCACACCTCTCCTTAATGAGCCGGTCGATTTGACACCTCACTCAGGGGTCTGTGACAAACGGTGCGGGGCGCATTACGCGCCAAACTTTTGTCCGGAATAATAATAAAAAGAATTAAAGCTGCAAGCAGCATTTATCGGGGTTCAAGCAGTTAAGGCCTTTAAGCACACAAGCATCAAAAGACATTACGTTTTATTTAGCAAGCATTTAACAACTGCCATCATAGATGAAAAAGTCAATTTACAGCCAATACATGCAGTTTGCCATAGGAAATATATGGTTTTAAAGCGTTTTTACAGTTATAGCACCTTTTTGCCTGAGTCTTCTTACAGTCTTGCCTGATCTCCACCACTTTTATTAGTAGTACTCAAAGTGTGCCTATATATATGTGTCAAATTTGTTGTAAATATGTAATTTTGATAAGGAGTTTAGACAATTATATTCAGTGGCGTAACGAGCCAACACCGGGCCCTTAAGTAGGATTATCAAGGCGGGCCCCTTGATGACGCAATTGATGACATTGATGACGCAATGTCCGCGAGTAGGCTACCATGAATAGGGCAGGATATGATCATACACAGCATATAAGAGATGAGATGACTAACAAAATCAGGAGGAGCCTACGCTCACCAAAAAAAAAAACAATAAAAAAACACTGGTGACAGCGCACCATAACACATTGTTAGGCCTAGGTCCAAATACATAAAAAAGATGCTCTCTTACATTATAGTGGGATTTTCCGGGCTTTCCTATGTGCAACTGCAAAGTTGTCGATTAGATCAGGATTGTGCGCACGGGCATTCTCAATTGACCCTTCGCAGGGAGTTTGATTGACAGGCGATCTGACTAATCATAATCCGCCATTTTGTCCCACAAAGCAGTCAGGAGAGTTAGTAGATTAACTTTGGAGGATTTAAATTTGAAAAACAAAGTGTACTGACGTCTTAGCACTTTAAAACAACATTCCTTTTATGTTCATTCATGTTTATTTTAATGCTATAAATTAACTAGAAGGAAGAGATGATCGGTTCACGAGCAGCTTTAACTGAGCCTTGAGTCTACAGCGATCTGTCAGACACATTAAACAGTCACAAAACGGTATTTATTGTTTAAATGTCTCTAAAAAATGACTACATTTGAAAGGTGAGACTTTTGGTGCTTTTCCATTACCAGTACCAGCTCAACTCGACTCGACTCGGCCCGGCTCGCTTTTCGCTCCGTTTTCCATTGCAGATAGTACCTCCACAATAGTACCTGGTCGTCATAGCGACGCCGCAGGAAACTGCCGTGACTTAATCTTCTACGCGAGATACATCCGCTGCCACACACAATGGACAATGGAGGAAATCGAGTGTATGCTGTTTTTGGATGTTTTTGTTTTTGCTGTTTTTTATTCAGGATACTCCGTCTGGCGCGTGCAATGATGACGCAGTGAATAGTGACGATTCTCTCTGACCAATCAGCAGTCTGCCGTGTTTTCACGTTACATTTTAGTATCGCCTCAGCTTGCCCCAGCTCGCTTAAAACCTTGCCGGAAGTGGTACGAAAAAAAGTACCTGGAAGCAGGTACAGGTACAACTTTTACACAGTGGAAAACCAAACAAAGCCGAGCCGAGCCGAGCTGGTACTGTGTAGTGGAAAAGTGCCATTTGTTTCATATCAAAAGTACTTGTCTGTCAGCGCGCAGTCTCCTCTCTGATCTGCAATGTATTTTTCACTGCGTGAGAACTTGGTGTGGTGTGAGAGTGGCGTCGCTTGTCAGACATAGCAACAGTAACTAAAGTGGGCGGGTCTTTGCGAATGGTCATTGACAGTATGGACGGGGATTCGCCAGTCCCAATTCAAAACAAATTTCATGACAATCCATCATTGTTTGTTTCAAACATGTGAGAGCATCAAAATGATCCATGGGTGAAATTGATTGGATTTAATTCATTTTTTTGTCAGTTCCTATCATAATTTTAACATTTTGGCGTTATTGTTTAGCTATTTACCTATGTTTTCAAATTTCCTTTGTTTTTTTATTGTTGTCTCGATCGGACTAACGGCTTTGAAGATAAACACAATTTTTTAAAGCTCTAAATGACACTTACAAAAACCATAAGGCAAAACCTGGCATGTTTGGTATTGTTGGACTCGGCAATGATTCAGGAGTCTTAGGAGGTCACTCCTGTGAAAAAACACTGGCTTGAAACTTCTAAGGCTCCTTCAAGGCATTGTGCCAATGACATATACTGAGTTTTTTGAGATACACTAATGTTCTCATAGACTATCATGGCACCCTGGACAAAGACACTGCGTGCCAATTTTCAGTAGAGTAACATTAGGGTGCGCTTATAGCTATTTTCATGATTTTTTTTCACTGTTATAGCGCCACCAAGTGGCCAATTGTCACGATTTTTTTCATGTCAACTCAGATTGAGCTTATGAACATGTGTCCCAAGTTTAGCAAAAATATCTCTTTCCGCTCACAAGTTATACCCATTTTATAGTGCCACCAAGTGGCCAATTGTCATGATTTTTTTTTCACATGACCTCAGAATGAGCTCATGAACATGTGTCCCAAGTTTTGCGAAAATCTCTTTCCGTTCACAAGTTATAACTGTTTTGTAGTGCCACCAAGTGGCCAATTGTTGCGATTTTTTTCAAGTGATCTCAGGTTGAGCTCAGGAAGATGTACCCCAAGTTTAGCAAAAAAATTCCTTCCCGTTCACAATTTATAACCGTTTTAGTAAAAGTGGCCCTGGTGCCATCAAATATTTTGGTTCCCCTTATCGACCGTTAATTGAAATTTAGAATTGTTTGGATGATTATTGATTGTCAGACTCCAGAGAATATTCTTGCAGTGGTTTGGTTCCGATCGGGCCAAAAACATAGGAGAAGTTCCCAAAAATAGGTTTTTCCAAAAAATGCAATTTACTCGAAATTGGCGCCTGAAGGGCAAGCAAATCGGAGATAGCCATTTTGTCCGCCTTGAGCCAAGGATTCCAACGATATAAGACACTTGATCCTGGGACAAACGGTCTAAGATTTTGAACTTTTGGTTGCTGTAGCGCCACCTATGGGCCAATCGGGGTCATACTCTGATAGGTTGTCCCCAAATTGAGGCCTACCATCTGGCCAGGTTTCAAGTCTCTAGGCCTTACGGTTTGTCCTGCACGATGCGTTTTACAAATCCTCACAATTACAATAGGGTTTCAGCATTTCATGCTTGAACCCCTAATAAGAATGAAGGCTTTTTGCCAGTTATAGCGCCACCTATGGTCCGATCTCCATGAAACTCTGCATGCTTCCTCCCCATGCTCGGACACATATGCTCGTCAATTTTGGTGAAGTTCTGAGTTTTCCTTTGGGATTTATAGGCTTTTTAGTGTATTTTGCCACGCCCCTTTTCTAAATGACCCTGTTACAGCCACCCAAATGCCAAAGTTCAACTTTTTTTTGATAATTATTGATCTAGAGAGTCCAGAGAATTGTCCTAGACTGGTTTGGTTCCGATCGGGCGAAAAACCAGGGACTAGTTCGCAAAAGTAGGTTTTGGACAAAATTCGACATAGCAGAAATGTTTCCCTGCCTACATCCAAATCGGAGATAGCCATTTTGTCCGCCTTGAGCCAAGGATTCCAACGATATAAGACACTTGATCCTGGGACAAACGGTCTAAGATTTTGAACTTTTGGTTGCTGTAGCGCCACCTATGGGCCAATCGGGGTCATACTCTGATAGGTTGTCCCCAAATTGAGGCCTACCATCTGGCCAGGTTTCAAGTCTCTAGGCCTTACGGTTTGTCCTGCACGATGCGTTTTACAAATCCTCACAATTACAATAGGGTTTCAGCATTTCATGCTTGAACCCCTAATAAGAATGAAGGCTTTTTGCCAGTTATAGCGCCACCTATGGTCCGATCTCCATGAAACTCTGCATGCTTCCTCCCCATGCTCGGACACATATGCTCGTCAATTTTGGTGAAGTTCTGAGTTTTCCTTTGGGATTTATAGGCTTTTTAGTGTATTTTGCCACGCCCCTTTTCTAAATGACCCTGTTACAGCCACCCAAATGCAAAAGTTCAACTTTTTTTCGATAATTATTGATCTAGAGAGTCCAGAGAATTGTCCTAGACTGGTTTGGTTCCGATCGGGCGAAAAACCAGGGACTAGTTCGCAAAAGTAGGTTTTGGACAAAATTCGACATAGCAGAAATGTTTCCCTGCCTCCATCCAAATCGGAGATAGCCATTTTGTCCGCCTTGAGCCAAGGATTCCAACGATATAAGACACTTGATCCTGGGACAAACGGTCTAAGAGTTATGAGCGATTTTGAACTTTTGGTTGCTGTAGCGCCACCTATGGGCCAATCGGGGTCATACTCTGATAGGTTGTCCCCAAATTGAGGCCTACCATCTGGCCAGGTTTCAAGTCTCTAGGCCTTACGGTTTGTCCTGCACGATGCGTTTTACAAATCCTCACAATTACAATAGGGTTTCAGCATTTCATGCTTGAACCCCTAATAAGAATGAAGGCTTTTTGCCAGTTATAGCGCCACCTATGGTCCGATCTCCATGAAACTCTGCATGCTTCCTCCCCATGCTCGGACACATATGCTCGTCAATTTTGGTGAAGTTCTGAGTTTTCCTTTGGGATTTATAGGCTTTTTAGTGTATTTTGCCACGCCCCTTTTCTAAATGACCCTGTTACAGCCACCCAAATGCCAAAGTTCAACTTTTTTTTGATAATTATTGATCTAGAGAGTCCAGAGAATTGTCCTAGACTGGTTTGGTTCCGATCGGGCGAAAAACCAGGGACTAGTTCGCAAAAGTAGGTTTTGGACAAAATTCGACATAGCAGAAATGTTTCCCTGCCTACATCCAAATCGGAGATAGCCATTTTGTCCGCCTCGAGCCAAGGATTCCAACGATATAAGACACTTGATCCTGGGACAAACGGTCTAAGAGTTATGAGCGATTTTGAACTTTTGGTTGCTGTAGCGCCACCTATGGGCCAATCGGGGTCATACTCTGATAGGTTGTCCCCACATTGAGGCCTACCATCTGGCCAGGTTTCAAGTCTCTAGGCCTTACGGTTTGTCCTGCACGATGCGTTTTACGAATCCTTACAATTACAATAGGGTTTCAGCATTTCATGCTTGAACCCCTAATAAGAATGAAGGCTTTTTGCCAGTTATAGCGCCACCTATGGTCCGATCTCCATGAAACTCTGCATGCTTCCTCACCGTGTTCTGACACATATGCTCATCAATTTTGGTCAAGTTCTGAGTTTTCCTTTGGGATTTATAGGCTTTTGAGTGTATTTTGCCACGCCCCTTTTCTAAATGACCCTGTTACAGCCACCCAAATGCCAAAGTTCAACTTTTTTTTGATAATTATTGATCTAGAGAGTCCAGAGAATTGTCCTAGACTGGTTTGGTTCCGATCGGGCGAAAAACCAGGGACTAGTTCGCAAAAGTAGGTTTTGGACAAAATTCGACATAGCAGAAATGTTTCCCTGCCTACATCCAAATCGGAGATAGCCATTTTGTCCGCCTCGAGCCAAGGATTCCAACGATATAAGACACTTGATCCTGGGACAAACGGTCTAAGAGTTATGAGCGATTTTGAACTTTTGGTTGCTGTAGCGCCACCTATGGGCCAATCGGGGTCATACTCTGATAGGTTGTCCCCACATTGAGGCCTACCATCTGGCCAGGTTTCAAGTCTCTAGGCCTTACGGTTTGTCCTGCACGATGCGTTTTACGAATCCTTACAATTACAATAGGGTTTCAGCATTTCATGCTTGAACCCCTAATAAGAATGAAGGCTTTTTGCCAGTTATAGCGCCACCTATGGTCCGATCTCCATGAAACTCTGCATGCTTCCTCACCGTGTTCTGACACATATGCTCATCAATTTTGGTGAAGTTCTGAGTTTTCCTTTGGGATTTATAGGCTTTTGAGTGTATTTTGCCACGCCCCTTTTCTAAATGACCCTGTTACAGCCACCCAAATGCCAAAGTTCAACTTTTTTTTGATAATTATTGATCTAGAGAGTCCAGAGAATTGTCCTAGACTGGTTTGGTTCCGATCGGGCGAAAAACCAGGGACTAGTTCGCAAAAGTAGGTTTTGGACAAAATTCGACATAGCAGAAATGTTTCCCTGCCTACATCCAAATCGGAGATAGCCATTTTGTCCGCCTCGAGCCAAGGATTCCAACGATATAAGACACTTGATCCTGGGACAAACGGTCTAAGAGTTATGAGCGATTTTGAACTTTTGGTTGCTGTAGCGCCACCTATGGGCCAATCGGGGTCATACTCTGATAGGTTGTCCCCACATTGAGGCCTACCATCTGGCCAGGTTTCAAGTCTCTAGGCCTTACGGTTTGTCCTGCACGATGCGTTTTACGAATCCTTACAATTACAATAGGGTTTCAGCATTTCATGCTTGAACCCCTAATAAGAATGAAGGCTTTTTGCCAGTTATAGCGCCACCTATGGTCCGATCTCCATGAAACTCTGCATGCTTCCTCACCGTGTTCTGACACATATGCTCATCAATTTTGGTGAAGTTCTGAGTTTTCCTTTGGGATTTATAGGCTTTTGAGTGTATTTTGCCACGCCCCTTTTCTAAATGACCCTGTTACAGCCACCCAAATGCCAAAGTTCAACTTTTTTTTGATAATTATTGATCTAGAGAGTCCAGAGAATTGTCCTAGACTGGTTTGGTTCCGATCGGGCGAAAAACCAGGGACTAGTTCGCAAAAGTAGGTTTTGGACAAAATTCGACATAGCAGAAATGTTTCCCTGCCTACATCCAAATCGGAGATAGCCATTTTGTCCGCCTCGAGCCAAGGATTCCAACGATATAAGACACTTGATCCTGGGACAAACGGTCTAAGAGTTATGAGCGATTTTGAACTTTTGGTTGCTGTAGCGCCACCTATGGGCCAATCGGGGTCATACTCTGATAGGTTGTCCCCACATTGAGGCCTACCATCTGGCCAGGTTTCAAGTCTCTAGGCCTTACGGTTTGTCCTGCACGATGCGTTTTACGAATCCTTACAATTACAATAGGGTTTCAGCATTTCATGCTTGAACCCCTAATAAGAATGAAGGCTTTTTGCCAGTTATAGCGCCACCTATGGTCCGATCTCCATGAAACTCTGCATGCTTCCTCACCGTGTTCTGACACATATGCTCATCAATTTTGGTGAAGTTCTGAGTTTTCCTTTGGGATTTATAGGCTTTTGAGTGTATTTTGCCACGCCCCTTTTCTAAATGACCCTGTTACAGCCACCCAAATGCCAAAGTTCAACTTTTTTTTGATAATTATTGATCTAGAGAGTCCAGAGAATTGTCCTAGACTGGTTTGGTTCCGATCGGGCGAAAAACCAGGGACTAGTTCGCAAAAGTAGGTTTTGGACAAAATTCGACATAGCAGAAATGTTTCCCTGCCTACATCCAAATCGGAGATAGCCATTTTGTCCGCCTCGAGCCAAGGATTCCAACGATATAAGACACTTGATCCTGGGACAAACGGTCTAAGAGTTATGAGCGATTTTGAACTTTTGGTTGCTGTAGCGCCACCTATGGGCCAATCGGGGTCATACTCTGATAGGTTGTCCCCACATTGAGGCCTACCATCTGGCCAGGTTTCAAGTCTCTAGGCCTTACGGTTTGTCCTGCACGATGCGTTTTACGAATCCTTACAATTACAATAGGGTTTCAGCATTTCATGCTTGAACCCCTAATAAGAATAACTAGAATGTACATTTCCTGAAGAAAATGTGAAGTGGTGCTTGCAGTGGCAAAACTCGCCACTCAGTTGCTAAAGTGTGGTACATGATTGCATACGAGCCAACAAACATGTTTGTACGATGTTCTGGTGCTGAGATATGGCTTATTCATGTTGTTCAGGTGGTTGCTAGGGTGTTCTGTGTGGTTGCTAGGGCTTTGCTAGGTGGTTGCTAGGGTGTTCTGGGTGGTTGCTATGGTGTTCTGGGTGGTTGCTATGGCGTTGCTAGGGTATTCTGGGTGGTTGCTAGGGTGTTGCTAGGCAGTTGCTAGGGTATTCTGGATTGCTATGGCATTGCTAGGCAGTTGCTAGGGTATTCTGGGTGGTTGCTAGGGCGTCGCTAGGCAGTTGCTAGGGTGTTCTGGGTGGTTGCTATGGTGTTGCTAGGCGGTTGCTAGGGTATTCTGGGTGGTTGCTAGGACGTTGCTAGGCGGTTGCTAGGGTATTCTGGGTGGTTGGTAGGCGGTTGCTAGGGTATTCTTGGTGGTTGCTATGGTGTTGCTAGGCGGTTGCTAGGATATTCTAGGTGGTTGCTAGGCGGTTGCTAGGGTATTCTTGGTGGTTGCTAGGGCGTTGCTAGGTGGTTGCTAGGCTGTTCTGGGTGGTTGCTATGGTGTTGCTAGGCGGTTGCTAGGGTATTCTGGGTGGTTGCTAGGGCGTTGCTAGGTGGTTGCTAGGGTATTCTGGGTAGTTGCTATGGTGTTGCTAGGCGGTTGCTAGGGTATTCTGGGTGGTTGCTAGGTGGTTGCTAGGGTATTATTGGTGGTTGCTAGGGCGTTGCTAGGTGGTTGCTAGGGTGTTCTGGGTGGTTGCTATGGTGTTGCTAGGCAGTTGCTATGGTATTTTGGGTGGATGCTAGGGCGTTGCTAGGCAGTTGCTAGGGTGTTCTGGGTGGTTGCTATGCAGTTGCTAGGTGTTCTGGGGGGTTGCTAGACAGTTGCTAGGGTGTTCTGGGTAGTTGCTACGGTATTTTTGGTGGTTACTAGAGCGTTTCTCGACGTTGCTAGGGTGTTCAGGATGGTTGCTAAGGTATTTTTTTTTAGTTGCTATGGTGTTACTAGGTGGTTGGTAGTTGTCAAAGATGGTTACTATGGAGTTTTTATAGAGTTATTAAAATCTTTAATAACGAGTGCCTTCAGTACGAATAGGCACAAGCATGGAGCGATATCGCAAGGCCACGAGAGTAAAATTGCTTTAAAAAATAAAAAAAAATAAAAAAAAATTTTTTTTTTGGTTTGGGTGGTTGCTAGGGAGCTCTTAGTGGTTGCTAGGGTGCTGAAACTGGTTGCTAGGGTGTGGCTATGAAGATTTTAGGCCATTACTTATTGGTTGCTTGATAATATAAATCCTCTGAGGGAGAGAGAGAGGGAGAGATGCAGGGGTGTCAGGCCCTTTGGAGTCTGTGTGTGTGAAAACGTCGGTTGGGATTCAAATATTTTTAGAACTCCCAATGTAAAGTCAATGGGACTTTTTTGGCCGCTTTTTCGTCCGCTGTGCGAACATCGTACACCCGATCGCTTAGAAAAGTCATAGCACACCTCTCCTCAATGAGCCGGTCGATTTGACACCTCACTCAGGAGTCTGTGACAAACGGTGCGGGGCGAGTTACGCGCCAAACTTTGTCCAGAATAATAATAAAAAAAAGAATAATAATAAGTATGAGCAATAACAATAGTGATGCCTTGCTTTCAGCAAGCACCACTAACTAGAATGTACATTTCCTGAAGAAAATGTGAAGTGGTGCTTGCAGTGGCAAAACTCTCCACTTGGTTGCTAGGGTGTTGTACATGATTGCATTCGAGCCAACAACTATGTCTGTACGATGTTGTGGAGCTGAAATATGGCTTCTATATGTTGCAGTATGGTTGCTAGGTGGCTCTAAACGGTTGCTAGGGTGTGAATTCAGTTACCATGGTGATAGTTACAGACTGTTTCCCAACCAAAACAAAACAGCCAACCCCCATCTCTATACGATGTTCTGATGCAGAGACATGGGTCTTGATAAACGGTTGCTAGGGTCCTCTGTTTGGTTGCTAAGGAGTGGCTTGGCAGCTGCCAATCATGAAACTCCAAAGGCTGCTTGTCAGTATGAATGATTCAAACCAAATCCCATGCCTCTGTGACATTCAGAATGGAAGATATCCCTCTTTGGATTTTGGTTGCTAGGGTACTCTGTTTGGTTGCCATGGAGTTGCTTGGCAGCTGCCAATGATGAAACTGCAAAGGCTTCTTGTCACTGTGAATGATATAAACCAACTCCCATGCCTCTGTGACATTCAGAATGGAAGATATCCCTCTTTGGATTTTGGTTGCTAGGGTTCTCTGTTTGATTGCCATGGATTTGCTTGACAGCTGCCAATGATGAAACTGCAAAGGCTTCTTGTCACTATGAATGATATAAACCAACTCCCATGCCTCTGTGACTTTCAGAATGGAAGATATCCCTCTTTGTATTTTGGTTGCTAGGGTTCTCTGTTTGGTTGCTATGGATTTGCTTGACAGCTGCCAATGATGAAACTGCAAAGTCTGCTTGTCAGAATGAATGATATAAACCAACTCCCATGCCTCTGTGACATTCAGAATGGAAGATATCCCTCTATGGTTTTGGTTGCTAAGGTGCTCGACAATGGTTGCTAAGGAGTGGCTTGGCAGCTGCCAATGATGAAACTGCAAAGGCTTCTTGTCACTATGAATGATATAATCCAACTCCCATGCCTCTGTGACATTCAGAATGGAAGACATCCCTCTATGGTTTTGGTTGCTAAGGTGCTCGACAATGGTTGCTAAGGAGTGGCTTGGCAGCTGCCAATGATGAAACTGCAAAGGCTTCTTGTCACTATGAATGATATAAACCAACTCCCATGCCTCTGTGACATTCAGAATGGAAGACATCCCTCTTTGGATTTTGGTTGCTAGGGTTCTCTGTTTGGTTGCTATGGAGTTGATTGGCAGCTGCTAATGATGAAACTGCAAAGGCTTCTTGTCAGTATTAATGATATAAACCAACCCCCATCTCTATACAATGTTCTGACGCAGAGATATAGGTCTTGCAAAACGGTTGCTAGGGAACTCTGTTTGGTTGCTAGGGAGTGGCTTGGCAGCTGCCAATCATGAAACCCCAAAGGCTTCTTGTCACTATGAATGATATAAACCAACCCCCATCTCTATACAATGTTCTGATACAGAGATAGATGTATTGCTAAATAGTTGCTAGGGTACTCTGTTTGGTTGCTATGGAGTGGTTTGGCAGCTGCCAATGATGAAACTCCAAAGGCTGCTTGTCAGTATGTATGGTATAAACCAGCTCCCATGCCTCTGTGACATTCAGAATAGAAGATATCCCTCTTTGGAATTTGGTTGCTAGGGTACTCTGTTTGGTTGCTATGGAGTTACTTGACAGCTGCCAATGATGAAACTGCAAAGGCTTCTTGTCACTATGAATGATATAAACCAACTCCCATGCCTCTGTGACATTCAGAATGGAAGATATCCCTCTAGGATTTTGGTTGCTAAGGTGCTCGACAATGGTTGCTAGGGAGGGGCTAGGAAGAGTGAAGGTGATTCATGATTGGCTGTTTGCTGCCCCAAGTCAAACGAGACCACCCTCAAGTTTCTATGACATTTCAGTCCGGAGATATCCCTTTGAACTCTTTCAATGGAAGTCTATGGGACTTGTTGCTAAGGTGCTCTAAATGGTTGCTAGGGCGTGGCTTGATAGCTTCACAATGATCCTGAGAGACTGATTGGTCGTCTGAATAAAATGAGCCCACCCCCTTGTCTCTATGACACTGTGATCCAGAGCTACGTTCATTACAAAATCCCTATGCAATTTACCATAGTAGGAAAAGCATGTGTGTTTCACGGGACATTCCTTCCCCATAGTAAGTCAATGGGGCAACTTTGGGATGCTCCTGCCCCCCAGGGGTGCAACTTTTACCCCATTGTGAGGTATGTTCTTACAGAGCCTATCAGCCTCTTCAAATGTGGCAAATCACACGTTTCTGCGAAATCCTCGCTCCGAGCTATGAGTGCTCAAAGTTCGTTGCAATGTTAAGTCAATGGAACTTTTTGGGCCGCTTTTTCGCCCCTGGGGTGAACACCGCACCCCCGATCGCTTAGAAAAGTCATAGCACACCTCTCCTCAATAAGCCGGTCGATTTGACACCTCATTCATGGGTCTGTGACAAACGGTGCGGGGCGAGTTACGCGCCAAACTTTTGTGTGGAAGAATAATAATAAAAAGAATAATAAGTATGAGCAATAACAATAGTGATGCCTTGCTTTCAGCAAGCACCACTAATAAAAACTAGAATGTACATTTCCTGAAGAAAATGTGAAGTGGTGCTTGCAGTGGCAAAATTCACCACTGGGCAGATGCTAACACAATTACCATGTTGTGATACCATGATATACCACATTTTAGCATTATTTACCACGATTTACCATGATTCTAAGATGATTTACTACGATTTACCACATTCCAGCATGATTTACTACGATTAACATGTTGTTAGAATGATGCTAGCAGGATTAGCATGTTGTTAGCATGATTAGCATGTTGGTTGGATGATGCTAGCATGATTAGCATGTTGCTAGCATGCTTTTAACAAGATGCTAGCATGATTAGCATGTTGATAGCATGCTTTTAACAAGATGCTAGCATGATTAGCATTTTGCTAGCATGTTTTTAGCTAGATGCTAACATGATTAGCATGTTGTTAGCATTATGCTAGCTTGATTAGCATTTTGCTAGCATGATTAGCATGTTGCTAGCATGATGCTAGCTTGATAGCTATGGTGTTGCTAAGCAGTTGCTAAGGTGTTCTGGGTGGTTGCTAGGCAGTTGCTAGGGTATAATTGGTGGTTGCTAGGCAGTTGCTAGGGTATTCTTGGTGGTTGCTAGGGCGTTGCTAGGTGGTTGCTAGGGTGTTCTGGGTGGTTGCTATGGTGTTGCTAGGCAGTTGCTATGGTATTCTGGGTGGATGCTAGGGCATTGCTAGGCAGTTGCTAGGGTGTTCTGGGTGGTTGCTAGGTGTTCTGGGTGGTTGCTAGGCAGTTGCTAGGTGTTCTAGGTGGTTGCTAGGCAGTTGCTAGGGTGTTCTGGGTGCTTGCTAGAGTTTTTTGTGGTTACTAGAGCATTTCTAGACGTTGCTAGGGTGTTCAGGGTGGTTGCTAAGGTGTTTTTGTTAGTTGCTATGGTGTTACTAGGTGGTTGGTAGTTGTCAAATATGGTTACTATGGAGTTTTTATAGAGTTCTTAAAATCTTTAATAACGAGTGCCTTCTGTACGGCACTCGGCCTGCGGCCTCGTGCCTATGGCCGAATAGGCACAAGCATGGAGCGATATCGCTAGGCCACGAGAGTAAAATTGCTTTAAAAAATATTAAAAAAATAAAAAAATGGTTTTTTTTGGTTTAGGGTGGTTGCTAGGGAGCTCTTAGTGGTTGCTAGGGTGCTGAAACTGGTTGCTAGGGTGTGGCTATGAAGATTTTAGGCCATAACTTATTGGCTGCTTGATAATATAAATCCTCTGAGGGAGAGAGAGAGGGAGAGACGCAGGGGTGTCAGGCCCTTTGGAGTGGTGTGTGTGTGAAAACGTCGGTTTGGATTTGAATTTTTTTAGAATGCCCAATGTAAAGTCAATGGGGACTTTTTTGGCCGCTTTTTCGTCCGCTGTGCGAACATCGTACACCCGATCGCTTAGAAAAGTCATAGCACACCTCTCCTCAATGAGCCGCTCGATTTGATGCCTCACTCAGGGGTCTGTGACAAACGGTGCGGGGCGAGTTTCGCGCCAAACTTTGTCCAGAATAATAAGAAGAATAACTAGAATGTACATTTCCTGAAGAAAATGTGAAGTGGTGCTTGCAGTGGCAAAACTCGCCACTGGGCAGATGCTAACACAATTAACATGTTGTGATACCATGATATACCACGTTTTAGCATTATTTACCACGATTTACCATGTTTCTAAGATGATTTACTACGATTTACCACATTCCAGCATGATTTTCTATGATTAACATGTCGTTAGAATGATGCTAGCAGGATTAGCATGTTGTTAGCATGATTAGCATGTTGGTTGGATGATGCTAGCATGATTAGCATGTTGCTAGCATGCTTTTAACAAGATGCTAGCATGATTAGCATTTTGATAGCATGTTTTTAGCTAGATGCTAACATGATTAGCATGTTGCTAGCATTATGCTAGCTTGATTAGCATGTTGCTAGCATAATGCTAGCATGATTAGCATGTTGCTAGCATGATGCTAGCATTATGCTAGCTTGATTAGCATGTTGGTAGCATGATGCTAGCATGATTAGCATGTTGCTAGCATGATGCTAGCTTGATTAGCATGTTGCTAGCATGATGCTAGCACGATTAGCATGTTGTTAGCATGATGCTAGCTTGATTAGCATGTTGCTAGCATGATGCTAGCTTGATTAGCATGATGGTAGCTTGATTAGCATGTTGCTAGCATGATGATAGCATGATTAGCATGTTGTTAGCATGATGCTAACATTATGTTAGCTTGATTAGCATGTTGCTAGCATGATGCTAGCTTTATTAGCATGTTGGTAGCATGATGCTAGCTTGATTAGCATGTTGCTAGCATGATGCTAGCATGATTAGCATGTTGCTAGCATGATGCTAGCTTGATTAGCATGTTGCTAGCATGATGCTAGCTTGATTAGCATGATGCTAGCTTGATTAGCATGATGCTAGCATGATGCTAGCATGATAAGCATGTTGCTAGCATGTTTTTAGCAAGATGCTGTTGCCAGGTGGTTGCTAGGGTGTTCTGGGTGGTTGCTATGGTGTTGCTAGGCAGTTGCTAAGGTGTTCTGGGTGGTTGCTAGGCAGTTGCTAGGGTATTCTTGGTTGTTGCTAGGGCGTTGCTAGGGTGTTCTGGGTGGTTGCTATGGTGTTGCTAGGCAGTTGCTATGGTATTCTGGGTGGATGCTAGGGTGTTGCTAGGCAGTTGCTATGGTATTCTGGGTGGTTGCTATGGTGTTGCTAAGCAGTTGCTAAGGTGTTCTGGGTGGTTGCTAGGCAGTTGCTAGGGTATTATTGGTGGTTGCTAGGCAGTTGCTAGGGTATTCTTGGTGGTTGCTAGGGCGTTGCTAGGTGGTTGCTAGGGTGTTCTGGGTGCTTGCTAGAGTTTTTTGTGGTTACTAGAGCATTTCTAGACGTTGGTAGGGTGTTCAGGGTGGTTGCTAAGGTGTTTTTGTTAGTTGCTATGGTGTTACTAGGTGGTTGGTAGTTGTCAAATATGGTTACTATGGAGTTTTTATAGAGTTCTTAAAATCTTTAATAACGAGTGCCTTCAGTACGGCGCCAAACTTTGTCCAGAATAATAAGAAGAAGAATAATAAGTATGAGCAATAACAATAGTGATGCTTTTAAAAAAGCACCACTAATAAGTATGAGCAATAACAATAGTGATGCTTTCAAAAAAGCACCACTAATAATAAGTTTAAATAGGATTTCAATATGTTGGCTCTCTCAAGCCAACTTAACTAGATGCGAAAGTTCGTCGAGACAAACTTTAAGTTGGCTTGAGAAAGTTTGGACCATAAAGTTTGAAAAAGTTTAAAGTAGTTTAAAGTTTAAAGTAGTTTAAAGTTTAAAGTAGTTTAAAGTTTAATTTAGTTTAAAGTGTAAATTAGTTGAAAGTTTAAAATAGTTTGAAGTTTAATTTAGTTTAAAGTTTAAATTAGTTGAAAGTTTAAAATAGTTTGAAGTTTAATTTAGTTTAAAGTTTAAAATAGTTGAAAGTTTAAAGTAGTTTGAAGTTTAATTTAGTTTAAAGTTTAAATTAGTTGAAAGTTTAAAATAGTTTGAAGTTTAATTTAGTTTAGTTTAGGGTGTTCTGGGTGGTTGCTATGGTGTTGCTAGGCGGTTGCTAGGGTATTCTGGGTGGTTGCTAGGGTGTTGCTAAGCGGTTGATAGGGTATTTTGGGTGGTTGCTAGGGTGTTGCTAGGCGGTTGCTAAGGTATTTTAGGTGGTTGCTAGGGTGTTCTGGGTGGTTGCTAGGCGGTTGCTATGGTATTTTGGGTGGTTGCTAGGGTGTTGCTGGGCGGTTGCTAGGGTGTTCTGGGTGGTTGCTATGGTGTTGCTAGACGTTGCTAAGGTATTTTGGGTGGTTGCTAGGCGGTTGCTAGGGTGTTATGGGTGGTTGCTAGGGTATTCTGGTTGGTTGCTAGGGTGTTCTGGGTGGTTGCTAGGCGGTTGCTATGGTGTTTTGGGTGGTTGCTAGGGTGTTGCTAGGCGGTTGCTAAGGTATTTTGGGTGGTTGCTAGGCGGTTACTAGGGTGTTCTGGGTGGTTGCTAGGGTGTTCTGGGTGGTTGCTAGGCGGTTGCTAGGGTTTTTTAGTGGTTGCTATGGTGTTGCTAGGCGGTTGCTAGGGTGTTCTGGGTGGTTGCTAGGGTGTTGCTAGGCGGTTGCTAGGGTATTCTGGGTGGTTGCTAGGCGGTTGCTAGGGTGTTCTGGGTGGTTGCTATGCTGTTGCTAGACGGTTGCTAGGGTATTCTGGGTGGTTGCTAGGTGGTTGCTAGGGTGTTTTGGGTGGTTGCTAGGCGGTTGCTAGGGTGTTCTGGGTGGTTGCTATGGTGTTGCTAGGCGGTTGCTAAGGTATTCTGGGTGGTTGCTAGGCAGTTGCTAGGGTGTTCTGAGTGGTTGCTATGCTGTTGCTAAGGTGTTCTGGGTGGTTGCTAGGCGGTTGCTAGGGTGTTCTGGGTGGTTGCTATGGTGTTGCTAGGCGGTTGCTAGGGTATTCTGGGTGGTTGCTAGGCGGTTGCTAGGGTGTTCTGGGTGGTTGCTATGGTGTTGCTAGGCGGTTGCTAGGGTGTTCTGGGTGGTTGCTATGATGTTGCTAGGCGGTTGCTAAGGTATTCTGGGCGGTTGCTAGTCAGTTGCTAGGGTGTTCTGGGCAGTTGCTATGGTGTTGCTAGGTGGTTGGTAGTTGTCATAGATGGTTACTATGGAGTTTTTATAGAGTCCTTAGCATGATCTTGGTATGATTTAGCACTTAACTAATTGATATTAGCATGTAGCTATTCACTGCTAGCATGTGTAGCATGTTGGAAGTGCTGTTTGCTAGCATGAGTCAAAAGAGCCAAACCTCATCTCTATACGATGTTCTGATACAGAGATATAGGTCTTGCAAAACGGTTGCTAGGGTACTCAAGTTTGGTTGCTATGGAGTTGCTTGGGAGCTTGAAGCTTTAAACT
Organism: Abramis brama; assembly: GCF_963993115.1. NCBI lineage: Eukaryota > Metazoa > Chordata > Actinopteri > Cypriniformes > Leuciscidae > Abramis > Abramis brama. The sequence goes on along the minus strand of NC_139965.1, from coordinate 59,588,168 downwards.
TAAAACGTTTAAAGTGGTTTGAAGTTTAAAGTAGTTTACGAGTTTTGAGCCTCGTGCCTATGGCCGAATAGGCACAAGCATGGAGCGATATCGCAAGGCCACGAGAGTAAAATTGCTTTAAAAAATACAAAAAATTTTAAAAAATGTTTTTTTTTGGTTTAGGGTGGTTGCTAGGGAGCTCTTGGTGGTTGCTAGGGTGCTGAAACTGGTTGCTAGGGTGTGGCTATGAAGATTTTAGGCCATTACTTATTGGCTGCTTGATAATATAAATCCTCTGAGGGAGAGAGAGAGGGAGAGACGCAGGGGTGTCAGGCCCTTTGGAGTCTGTGTGTGTGAAAACGTCGGTTGGGATTCAAATATTTTTAGAACTCTCAATGTAAAGTCAATGGGACTTTTTTGGCCGCTTTTTCGTCCGCTGTGCGAACATCGTACACCCGATCGCTTAGAAAAGTCATAGCACACCTCTCCTCAATGAGCCGGTCGATTTGACGCCTCACTCAGGGGTCTGTGACAAACGGTGCGGGGCGCATTACGCGCCAAACTTTTGTCCAGAATAATAAAAAGAAGTAAAAGAATAATAATAAGTATGAGCAATAACAATAGTGATGCTTTCAAAAAAGCACCACTAATAATAATAATAATAATAACTAGAATGTACATTTCCTGAAGAAAATGTGAAGTGGTGCTTGCAGTGGCAAAACTCGCCACTGTGCAGATGCTAACACAATTAACATGTTGTGATACCATGATATACCACGTTTTATCATTTACCACGATTTACCATGTTTCTAAGATGATTTACTACGATTTACCACATTCCAGCATGATTTACTATGATTAACATGTTGTTAGAATGATGCTAGCAGGATTAGCATGTTGCTAGCATGATTAGCATGTTGGTTGGATGATGCTAGCATGATTAGCATGTTGCTAGCATGCTTTTAACAAGATGCTAGCATGATTAGCATTTTGCTAGCATTTTTTTAGCTAGATGCTAACATGATTAGCATGTTGCTAGCATTATGTTAGCAAGATTAGCATGATGCTAGCTTGATTAGCATGTTGCTAGCATAATGCTAGCATGATTAGCATAATGCTAACATGATTAGCATATTGCTAGCTTGATTAGCATGTTGCTAGCATGATGCTAGCTTGATTAGCATGTCGCTAGCATTATGCTAGCTTGATTAGCATGTTGCTAGCATGATGCTACCATGATTAGCATGTTGCTAGCATAATGCTAGCATGATTAGCATGTTGCTAGCATGATGCTAGCTTGATTAGCATGTTGCTAGCATGATGCTACCATGATTAGCATGTTGTTAGCATTATGCTAGCATGATTAGCATGTTGCTAGCTTGATTAGCATGTTGCTAGCATGATGCTACCCTGATTAGCATGATGCTAGCATTATGCTAGCTTGATTAGCATGTTGCCAGCATGATGCTAGCTTGATTAGCATGTTGCTAGCATGATGCTAGCTTGATTAGCATGTTGCTAGCATGTTTTTAGCAAGATGCTGTTGCCAGGTGGTTGCTAGGGTGTTCTGGGTGGTTGCTATGGTGTTGCTAGGCAGTTGCTAAGGTTGCTAGGCAGTTGCTAGGGTATTCTTGGTGGTTGCTAGGGCGTTGCTAGGTGGTTGCTAGGGTGTTCTGGGTGGTTGCTATGGTGTTGCTAGGCAGTTGCTATGGTATTCTGGGTGGATGCTAGGGCATTGCTAGGCAGTTGCTAGGGTGTTCTGGGTGGTTGCTAGGCAGTTGTTAGGTGTTCTGGGTGGTTGCTAGGCAGTTGCTAGGTGTTCTGGGTGGTTGATAGGCAGTTGCTAGGGTGTTCTGGGTGGTTGCTAGAGTTTTTTGGTGGTTACTAGAGCATTTCTAGACGTTGCTAGGGTGTTCAGGGTGGTTGCTAAGGTATTTTTGTTAGTTGCTATGGTGTTACTAGGTGGTTGGTAGTTGTCAAATATGGTTACTATGGAGTTTTTATAGAGTTCTTAAAATCTTTAATAACGAGTGCCTTCAGTACGGCACTCGGCCTGCGGCCTCGTGCCTATGGCCGAATAGGCACAAGCATGGAGCGATATCGCAAGGCCACGAGAGTAAAATTGCTTTAAAAAATACAAAACATTTTAAAAAATGTTTTTTTTTGGTTTAGGGTGGTTGCTAGGGAGCTCTTAGTGGTTGCTAGGGTGCTGAAACTGGTTGCTAGGGTGTGGCTATGAAGATTTTAGGCCATTACTTATTGGCTGCTTGATAATATAAATCCTCTGAGGGAGAGAGAGAGGGAGAGACGCAGGGGTGTCAGGCCCTTTGGAGTCTGTGTGTGTGAAAACGTCGGTTGGGATTCAAATATTTTTAGAACTCCCAATGTAAAGTCAATGGGACTTTTTTGGCCGCTTTTTCGTCCGCTGTGCGAACATCGTACACCCGATCGCTTAGAAAAGTCATAGCACACCTCTCCTCAATGAGCCGCTCGATTTGACGCCTCACTCAGGGGTCTGTGACAAACGGTGCGGGGCGCATTACGCGCCAAACTTTTGTCCAGAATAATAAAAAGAAGTAAAAGAATAACTAGAATGTACATTTCCTGAAGAAAATGTGAAGTGGTGCTTGCAGTGGCAAAACTCGCCACTCGGTTGCTAGGGTGTTATACATGATTGCATACGAGCCAACAACCATGTCTGTACGATGTTCTGGTGCTGAGATATGGCTTATTCATGTTGTTCTGGGTGGTTGCTATGGTGTTGCTAGGCGGTTGCTAGGGTATTCTGGGTGGTTGCTAGGCGGTTGCTAGGGTATTCTGGGTGGTTGCTAGGCGGTTGCTAGGGTGTTCTGGGTGGTTGCTATGGTGTTGCTAGGCGGTTGCTAGGGTATTCTGGGTGGTTGCTATGATGTTGCTAGGCGGTTGCTAGGGTATTATGGGTGGTTGCTAGGCGGTTGCTAGGGTATTCTTGGTGGTTGCTAGGCAGTTGCTAGGGTGTTCTGGGTGGTTGCTATGGTGTTGCTAGGCGGGTGCTAGGGTATTCTGGGTGGTTGCTACGGCGTTGCTAGGCAGTTGCTAGGGTGTTTTGGGTGGTTGCTATGGTGTTGCTAGGCGGTTGCTAGGGTATTCTGGGTGGTTGCTAGGGCGTTGCTAGGCAGTTGCTAGGGTATTCTGGGTGGTTGCTAGGCGGTTGCTAGGGTATTATTGGTGGTTGCTAGGGCGTTGCTAGGCAGTTGCTAGGGTGTTCTGGGTGGTTGCTATGGTGTTGCTAGGCGGTTGCTAGGGTATTCTGGGTTGTTGCTAGGGCGTTGCTAGGCAGTTGCTAGGGTGTTCTGGGTGGTTGTTATGGTGTTGCTAGGCGGTTGCTAGGGTATTCTGGGTGTTTGCTAGGGCGTTGCTAGGCAGTTGCTAGGGTATTCTGGGTGGTTGCTATGGTGTTGCTAGGCGGTTGCTAGGGTATTCTGGGTGGTTGCTATGGTGTTGCTAGGTGGTTGCTAGGGTGTTCTGGGTGGTTGCTAGGCAGTTGCTAGGGTATTCTTGGTGGTTGCTAGGCAGTTGCTAGGGTGTTCTGGGTGGTTGCTAGGTCGTTGCTAGGCAGTTGCTAGGGTGTTCTGGGTGGTTGCTATGGTGTTGCTAGGCAGTTGCTATGGTATTCTGGGTGGATGCTAGGGCGTTGCTAGGGTGTTCTGGGTGGTTGCTAGGGCGTTGCTAGGGTGTTCTGGGTGGTTACTAGGCAGTTGATAGGTGTTCTGGGTGGTTGCTAGGCAGTTGCTAGGATGTTCTGGGTGGTTGCTAGAGTTTTTTGGTGGTTACTAGAGCATTTCTAGACGTTGCTAGGGTGTTCAGGGTGGTTGCTAAGGTATTTTTGTTAGTTGCTATGGTGTTACTAGGTGGTTGGTAGTTGTCAAATATGGTTACTATGGAGTTTTTATAGAGTTGTTAAAATCTTGAATAACGAGTGCCTTCAGTACGGCACTCGGCCTGCGGCCTCGTGCCTATGGCCGAATAGGCACAAGCATGGAGCGATATCGCAAGGCCACGAGAGTAAAATTGCTTTAAAAAATAAAAAAAATGTAAAAAAATGTTTTTTTTTGGTTTAGGGTGGTTGCTAGGGAGCTCTTAGTGGTTGCTAGGGTGCTGAAACTGGTTGCTAGGGTGTGGCTATGAAGATTTTAGGCCATTACTTATTGTCTGCTTGATAATATAAATCCTCTGAGGGAGAGAGAGAGGGAGAGACGCAGGGCTGTCAGGCCCTTTGGAGTCTGTGTGTGTGAAAACGTCGGTTGGGATTCAAATATTTTTAGAACTCCCAATGTAAAGTCAATGGGACTTTTTTGGCCGCTTTTTCGTCCGCTGTGCGAACATCGTACACCCGATCGCTTAGAAAAGTCATAGCACACCTCTCCTCAATGAGCCGCTCGATTTGACGCCTCACTCAGGGGTCTGTGACAAACGGTGCGGGGCGAGTTTCGCGCCAAACTTTTGTCCAGAATAATAAAAAGAAGTAGAATAATAATAACTAGAATGTACATTTCCTGAAGAAAATGTGAAGTGGTGCTTGCAGTGGCAAAATTCGCCACTGGGCAGATGCTAACACAATTTTCATGTTGTGATACCATGATATACCACATTTTAGCATTATTTACCACGATTTACCATGTTTCTAAGATGATGTACTACGATTTACCACATTCCAGCATGATTTACTATGATTAACATGTTGTTAGAATGATGCTAGCAGGATTAGCATGTTGGTTGGATGATGCTAGCATGATTAGCATGTTGCTAGCATGCTTTTAACAAGATGCTAGCATGATTAGCATTTTGCTAGCATGTTTTTAGCTAGATGCTAGCATGATTAGCATGTTGCTAGCATGCTTTTAACAAGATGCTAGCATGATTAGCATTTTGCTAGCATGTTTTTAGCTAGATGTTAACATGATTAGCATGTTGTTAGCATTATGCTAGCTTGATTAGCATGTTGCTAGCATGATTAGCATGTTGCTAACATGATGCTAGTTTGATTAGCATGTTGCTAGCATTATGCTAGCATGATTAGCATGTTGCTAGCATGATGCTAGCTTGATTAGCATGATGCTAGCATTATGCTAGCTTTATTAGCATGTTGGTAGCATAATGCTAGCATGATTAGCATGTTGCTAGCATGAGGCTAGCTTGATTAGCATGTTGCTAGCATGATTTTAGCATGATTAGCATGTTGCTAGCATGATGCTAGCTTGATTAGCATGTTGCTAACATGATGCTAGTTTGATTAGCATGTTGCTAGCATTATGCTAGCATGATTAGCATGTTGCTAGCATGATGCTAGCTTGATTAGCATGATGCTAGCATTATGCTAGCTTTATTAGCATGTTGGTAGCATAATGCTAGCATGATTAGCATGTTGCTAGCATGAGGCTAGCTTGATTAGCATGTTGCTAGCATGATTTTAGCATGATTAGCATGTTGCTAGCATGATGCTAGCTTGATTAGCATGTTGCTAGCATGATGCTAGCTTGATTAACATGTTGCCAGCTTGATTAGCATGTTGCCAGGTGGTTGCTAGGGTGTTCTGGGTGGTTGCTATGGTGTTGCTCGGCAGTTGCTAAGGTGTTCTGGGTGGTTGCTAGGCAGTTGCTAGGGTATTCTTGGTGGTTGCTAGGGCGTTGCTAGGTGGTTGCTAGGGTGTTCTGGGTGGTTGCTATGGTGTTGCTAGGCAGTTGCTATGGTATTCTGGGTGGATGCTAGGGCATTGCTAGGCAGTTGCTAGGGTGTTCTGGGTGGTTGCTAGGTGTTTTGGGTGGTTGCTAGGCAGTTGCTAGGCAGTTGCTAGGGTGTTTTGGGTGCTTGCTAGAGTTTTTTGTGGTTACTAGAGCATTTCTAGACGTTGCTATGGTGTTCAGGGTGGTTGCTAAGGTGTTTTTGTTAGTTGCTATGGTGTTACTAGGTGGTTGGTAGTTGTCAAAGATGGTTACTATGGAGTTTTTAGAGAGTTCTTAAAATCTTTAATAACGAGTGCCTTCTGTACGGCACTCGGCCTGCGGCCTCGTGCCTATGGCCGAATAGGCACCAGCATGGAGCGATATCGCAAGGCCACGAGAGTAAAATTGCTTTAAAAAATAAAAAAAAATTAAAAAATGTTTTTTTTTTTGTTTAGGGTGGTTGCTATGGAGCTCTTAGTGGTTGCTAGGGTGCTGAAACTGGTTGCTAGGGTGTGGCTATGAAGATTTTAGGCCATTACTTATTGGCTGCTTGATAATATAAATCCTCTGAGGGAGAGAGAGAGGGAGAGATGCAGGGGTGTCAGGCCCTTTGGAGTGGTGTGTGTGTGAAAACGTCGGTTGGGATTCAAATATTTTTAGAACTCCCAATGTAAAGTCAATGGGACTTTTTTGGCCGCTTTTTCGTCCGCTGTGCGAACATCGTACACCTGATCGCTTAGAAAAGTCATAGCACACCTCTCCTCAATGAGCCGGTCGATTTGACACCTCACTCAGGGGTCTGTGACAAATGGTGCGGGGCGAGTTACGCGCCAAACTTTTGTCCAGAATAATAAAAAGAATAATAATAAGTATGAGCAATAACAATAGTGATGCTTTCAAAAAAGCACCACTAATAAGTATGAGCAATAACAATAGTGATGCTTTTAAAAAAGCACCACTAATAATAAGTATGAGCAATAACAATAGTGATGCTTTCAAAAAAGCACCACTAATAATAAGTATGAGCAATAACAATAGTGATGCTTTCAAAAAAGCACCACTAATAATAAGTATGAGCAATAACAATAGTGATGCTTTCAAAAAAGCACCACTAATAAGTATGAGCAATAACAATAGTGATGCCTTGCTTTCAGCAAGCACCACTAATAAGTATGAGCAATAACAATAGTGATGCCTTGCTTTCAGCAAGCACCACTAATAATAAGTATGCAAGAGAACACTAGTGATGCCTTGCTTTCAGCAAGCACCACTAATAATAAGTATGAGCAATAACAATAGTGATGCCTTGCTTTCAGCAAGCACCACTAATAAGTATGAGCAATAACAATAGTGATGCTTTCAAAAAAGCACCACTAATAATAAGTATGCAAGAGAACACTAATGATGCCTTGCCTTTGGCAAGCACCATTAATAATAAGTATGCAAGAGAACACTAATGATGCCTTGCCTTTGGCAAGCACCATTAATAATAAGTATGCAAGAGAACACTAATGATGCCTTGCCTTTGGCAAGCACCATTAATAAGTATGAGCAATAACAATAGTGATGCTTTCAAAAAAGCACCACTAATAATAAGTATGAGCAATAACAATAGTGATGCCTTGCTTTCAGCAAGCACCACTAATAATAATAAGTATGAGCAATAACAATAGTGATGCCTTGCTTTCAGCAAGCACCACTAATAAGTATGAGCAATAACAATAGTGATGCTTTCAGCAAGCACCACTAATAAGTATGAGCAATAGCAATAGTGATGCCTTGCTTTCAGCAAGCACCACTAATAATAAGTATGCAAGAGAACACTAATGATGCCTTGCTTTCAGCAAGCACCATTAATAAGTATGAGCAATAACAATAGTGATGCCTTGCTTTCAGCAAGCACCACTAATAATAAGTATGCAAGAGAACACTAATGATGCCTTGTTTTCAGCAAGCACCATTAATAATAATAAGTATGAGCAATAACAATAGTGATGCCTTGCTTTCAGCAAGCACCACTAATAAGTATGAGCAATAACAATAGTGATGCCTTGCTTTCAGCAAGCACCACTAATAAGTATGAGCAATAACAATAGTGATGCCTTGCTTTCAGCAAGCACCACTAATAAGTATGAGCAATAACAATAGTGATGCCTTGCTTTCAGCAAGCACCACTAATAATAAGTATGAGCAATAACAATAGTGATGCCTTGCTTTCAGCAAGCACCACTAATAATAAGTATGAGCAATAACAATAGTGATGCCTTGCTTTCAGCAAGCACCACTAATAATAAGAATAATAAGTATGAGCAATAACAATAGTGATGCCTTGCTTTCAGCAAGCACCACTAATAAGTATGAGCAATAACAATAGTGAGTGCCTTGCCTTTGGCAAGCACCCACTAATAAATCTAAATATAGCCCTATGTAAAAATGTAGGGCTTATTTTACGTGAAGACACTTTCCTCTCACGGTCACTGCTTCACAGGGACTTTGGTTTGGAACAACATAAGAGTGAAGAAAATAATGACAGAATTAAAATTTTTGAGTGAACTTTATACTCTTTAATAGATCACAGTGACATTCCTTCCACATACATCAGAGACAGAACACATATAACCAAACTGACATATGATGAAACCCAAACCCAAAGAGATAAAATGAAAATAAATGTGAAAAAATCTCCTGCAAAGTACAAATATTTGTAATTTGGGAATAAGAATTACATCACTCCCAATGTTAGATAAGGTTTTAGCTTTATAAATAGAAAACAATGCAAATCTTTCACCAGTTTGTTTGTTTTTTAGATGCAAATTGCCTTTCTTTGACTTCCCCTTCACCTATGTACTGTAAGTGCTGATTTAACCAGCATTTGAGATAAGTAACCCAGGAAACAGGGAATCACTAATGTTATGTAAAAGTTATGTAAATGTTAGTAAAAAAACGTTCCTAAAATAATGGTTTTGAAAAGTCTTATAATGTTTTCATACTTAAAATACATTCTCGTAATATTGAGAGAAAACGTTCTTAGAACAACATTCCCAGATAACAAAAATATGTTCTTAGAATGTTTTTCTAACATTCCCGTTAAGTTATGAAAACGTTATTTCTGAATATTTTTAAAACGTTGAAAACGTCCAGTTTTTTTCCATATTAAGAACGTTTTGGTCTTGGTTTATGTGAACGTTAAAGGGACATTCCATTCTATCATTTTGAAAATTGTTTATGAAAAAGTTTTTTTCTGAATGTCTTTTAAACATTCAAAACATCCAGTTTATACTGTATATATATTTATACATCATTTATATTATATAAGTGTAAGTGTTAAACTTTTTTCTCTTGCATCCTATTCTTTCGTTATCCAGAATGGCATCAGCTGAAAGGTTTGTTTGAGCGGCGCTCACTACTTTACACGCGTGACTTTGCATTTCCTTCAGACTGAAGCTTATTATTTGCATTTGTAAGTTTTCCATCCACTGTAAAGTTTTTGCTGCATTCACCCCTCATCACACTATAGTTTTCCTCAGCAAAAACAGAACGTGAAGACACTTTCCTCTCACGGTCACTGCTTCACAGGGACTTTGGTTTGGAACAACATAAGAGTGAAGAAAATAATGACAGAATAAAAATTTTTGAGTGAACTTTATACTCTTTAATAGATCACAGTGACATTCCTTCCACATACATCAGAGACAGAACACATATAACCAAACTGACATATGATGAAACCCAAACCCAAAGAGATAAAATGAAAATAAATGTGAAAAAATCTCCTGCAAAGTACAAATATTTGTAATTTGGGAATAAGAATTACATCACACCCAATGTTAGATAAGGTTTTAACTTTATAAATAGAAAACAATGCAAATCTTTCACCAGTTTGTTTGTTTTTTAGATGCAAAGTGCCTTTCTTTGCCTTCCCCTTCACCTATGTAAGTGCTGATTTAACCAGAATTTGAGATACGTAACCCAGGAAACAGGGAATCACTAATGTTATGTAAATGTAAGTAAAAAAACGTTCCTAAAATAATGGTTTTGAAAAGTCTTATAATGTTTTCATACTTAAAATACATTCTCGTAATATTGAGAGAAAACGTTCTTAGAACAACATTCCCAGATAACAAAAATATGTTCTTAGAATGTTTTTCTAACATTCTGTGGAATATCAAATTTAATTTACTCTTTAATGCAAGTCAGCTTTAAGTCAGCTGTCTAAACCTTGTAATAGTCAGGGGTTTTGTTAGTCTTTGATCTTCCAACTAAGTGTTGAACTGTGTGTGAAGGTTACATAGTCTTAGCTCTCGTGACCATTTGTTGTTTATACCTTTTGGGGAAGTCTTTAATCTTCCTACTCAGAGTTGAACTATATGTGAATGTTACAAAGTCTTCGTTCTCGTGACCATGTGTTATTTATACAATTTGGGGGGTACCATCAGCTCAGTTGGGGGTAATTGCCTCTATTGTTTTTAGCAGTAGTCATCCCTAAAGGCTGTGTATAAGTTCAGCACCTTTAGGGACAGCCCACTGAAATGCCTATAAAGAAACCATGTAAAGTTACGTTAGTCAGACTGATTTTGGACGTCCTGCAGCCACTTCAACGTGAAGTCCTCAGTAAAGAATAACTTCTTGAACGTGATCCAAACGTCTCCTGGTTTCTTGCTTCGACGAAGAAAAAGTTTTCAACAATTCCCATTAAGTTATGATATTTAATGCACTTAGAAACTTCAAATATTTAATTCAAATATTTTATGCACTTGGAAACTGTAAACCCTCTGGACAAATGTGTCAACACAGTTTTTGGTACTTAAAAATCCTGTTGCTTTGAAATCCATACCTGTGGCTGTAAGAAATTAATTGCTTACATTTTATCATTTTAACATTTTTATCACTTGAATTCATATAAACATAAGTAGAAACAGGGCAGCACAGTGACTCAGTGGGTAGCACTCCAGGTACTCCAAAAAACTTTCTTAATACGTAAAAAAAAAAAAAAAAAAAAAACGTTCAGAAAACGTACAGAAATAACGTTTTCATTACATTTTCAAAATGACCGAATGGAATGTTCTTTTAACGTTCACATTAACCAAGAAAAAACGTTCTTAATACATAAAAAAAACCTGGACGTTTTCAACGTTTAAAAGACATTCAGAAATAACGTTTTCATAACCTAATTGGAATGTTAGCAAAACATTCTAAGAACATATTTTTGTTAGCTGGGAAGCTGCTCTTTGCACTTTAGTGAAGCAAAAAAATAAGTCAGATAATATATATTTCATCCATCAGGCAGCATACATGTTGTGAAGCTGATGGAAAAATATTTGGCAGGTTTTGTTTTTTGCATGTTTCAGTTAACAGCTGCTAAGGGTTTGGACGAATTTCATTATAGTTTTTGATAACTTGAGAGAAGCGAATGATTTTGATCTCCTCTGGTTTAGATTTCTTGTCATCCCACAGATACTCGGGTGAAAGCAGTTTACTGGGTTTGTTATAAAGGAAGTACTTGTTCAAATGAGACTCCTCCTGCCATGCTGCTTCAATGGATTTAGATGCATCAATGTCCAGCTGCTCCCGGCAGGTTTTAACAAGCTGATATACGTCTTTCACTAAGCCACCGATCACAGCCCCGCCATAGTAATAATCACCCTCAGCAGGAGGAATGAAAGCTTGAGACTCTGGTCGGCGTTCATATGTGAATTGTTCACGAGGCGTAACATAAAACCAAGGATGTATGACACCTACCAGACGACTCAAAGTCTCCACCCCCCAGCGACCATAAAACTTTGAATCCACATCAAGGCTGAAAATATAGTCGGCTTCATTGAAAAGTCGACTCTCAATCAGTTTCTCCAGTCTTGCCATCCTGCTCAAACTGATATCCTGCCATCTGTTAGAACTAGGGACTGTCAACACCGTCAAAGTATGTTCTTCACTCAGTTTCACTGCAGGAACCTGTTCTGGCTGATCAGTGAACACATAATAATGCACACGAAATCCAACAAAGTAATTCTGCTCTGCAGACTCCAGGAAATCTTTAAGAAACTGTGTATACCTGAAAAACAGAGGGAGAGTGACAGTTTATTATTAAAGTAATAAACTGGCAAAATATTAGAATTTCTTATCCCCTTTTGGCAGTTTATTAAGAGAGACCATACAATTAACTCAAATATACTGTACATTCACCCTGAGTTACCTCAGCCTCTAGTCTAGGTTATCGATCTATTTATTATCCATAAACTTAACCAGAAATGCTGCATAAACTGCTTTCTGGAATACCCCACATGGTTCAATTGCAGCTAAATGTTTATTTAATAACAATAATAACAAAAGAATACAGACATAAGACAAAACATCCATGCAAGAAAAAGACCTGACACTGAACACTGGAAACAAGAGGGCCAAATACACAAGGAATAATCAGGTTAACAAAACAGCTGATAACAATCAAGGAGCAATGGGTGAAGAATTACAGCAAAACAAAAACAAGAAATAGGATCCATCAGTTTATTTTTTTAAAGCCCTTCCCTCGCTAACTTCCCTCCATTTTGTGGACTCGGATGTACATCATTGCCTATGTTGCACAAGTGATGACAGCAATGAGTTTAATTGTGCTGATTTATTATTATTGTTTTTCTTTATGAATTGTTTTATGCACAATTCTATAGGTCTAGGTATGCTTAGGCTTCTGAGGAAAACTTAATTACACAAATGAAAATTATAATTTAATTAATTGTGACTGGTGTGAGGTTGGGCTGCTGCTTGGATCGACTGCTCCTGTCTGCCTCGTTGCCATTGCTGCTGCTAGTAGTGGGAAGCTGTGGGAAGTTCGGATAATTTTACGGACTCGGATCTTTGAATCTCGTTCAGCAAAATGAACGAATCTTTTTTCGAGTCATTTCGTTCATTTCAGCAGAAAATAATTAAAATGACATGTTAAATAGCCCAACACATCTAGTACTTACGAAAATGTTGATTACATTTGAAAAAACAAAAATAAACTATAGGGTAATGCAGCCAAATCCAAATTATAAGAAATATAAATGTTTAATTAATTGATTAGTTGGGTCTTAAGTTCAGGCTAACACAGTCTGTTTAGTTCACCTGACCTCACCCCCTGATCCGAGACGTTCTTTCTTATACAACTTCAAATTGATCACGTCTATTCCCTGCCTTGTGTCTTCGAGATCGAACTTCGAGATGCACTGAAGTACCAGTTCATTTTGTGTTGACTGCGCATGCGCGCAACATCCCATAGGTTCTGTACATGGGCGTCGGAATCATTGTATATGGGTGGGACAAGACCCACCCACTTTTTAAGACCAATGATATTGGACCCACTTACTTTTCCCGTCTCTCTCTGATTCAGCGCATTTGTCTTTTCATAGCGCCGTCAGTCAAAATCCATTCCACTTGAGGAATTCCCTAATAAATTAAACTCCATTTCCGCTGAATAGCTACATTATATTTCTCAACGAGCCGCAAATGAAAGTAACCGCCCGTTGTACCCTTCCAGTCAAATATTGCGTTGCAAACATCAATAACAGCTTTAAGTTGTCATTGCTGGCAAATGAACATGATAATAGCGGGATAATCCACGTGCATTTAATGCACGATGTGGAGGCAAAGAACCGCCTGACGTGAAGTGGAGTTTTTTACTTGTTTTCATTAAAAGGCACCAGAATACATGAAATGGTATTTAACAGTTACTCCAGTAAACATTTTTCTGGGGGAGGACCCACCCACTTTTTTTTCCTTCCGACGCCCATGGTTCTGTACATGAAACAGAAATGATTAGTTCGAGTCTTCGGGAGTTTGGGTTCGGATGGTTCGGATCGGCCGGGTCCTCTGAGTCTTTCGTTCTTCCTGTCAGTCCCATAGAGACTATGCTGTCAGTACCGGTGTTGTGCCGAATTTCGACCCCCTGCCAAATTATTACCCCCCTCATTGAAGTCAGTACCTGGCCTGCGTTCCAGTCCAAAATTGTCATGCCCTTCACTCGCTAACTTCCCTCCGTCTCGTTCACTCGGATGTACGTCATTGCTTACGTTGCACGAGTGCCCAATACTGGCGGAAACTGCAATGGGCTGAATTGGAACGTCCTAAGCCCTTGATCACTATAGAGCTATAGAGTTGATTTATTATTTAAATTTTTTTCCCTTTAAGAATTTGTTTAATGCAGCATCCAAATGTATATAGGTGTGTGTGGGTTGTTTGGTTGTATATAGGTGTGTGTGGGTTGTTTGAGTTGAGCACACAGATGGCACACTAACAGGCTAGCGAATTACTAGCGTGTTGTGCTAGAAATAACGATTTAGATTGAAGCTAGCAATGTCAGGTTAATGTGTGATGTTGAGTAAGTTATATTTAGCAGTATAAACAACAAGGAATGATAGTAAATAATGATTCAAATACGAAGCTTACAGACGCAAACCAACGCAACAGCAGCAGAAGTAACGAGGCAGACAGGAGCAATCGATCAGGGAGCAATCGATCAGGGAGCACTCAAAGCAAAATGTGAACTTTGATACCGAACTTTGATAAAAAGTGAACCGTTGTCGGGATAATTTCGGTTCACGTGGCTACGCGGAAGCGATAAAATTTTTAAGGCCAGACAAGTAGTTTGTTGAGGGTTGGCTTGTAGGGAACGACCACACGCCTGCACACATATATTAAAACGCGCATACCTATAGACTGAGCTCGTAATACACATGTGCACGCCATCAGCGTTCTCACAGGATCTCGTTTTTAAAGTTTGTGTAGAGAGAACTTAAGAGTTTTCTATTAAAACGGTGTCGTGTTAGCGGCCCCTAAGTTAAAGGACAAATCCAGTGAAAAATGAACCTAGGGGTAATTAACACATGGTTACCGAGTCGATCGTTCCCTGCGATGCGTTTTCATGAAAATCGAATGTATAGAGTTTTATCTTTAAAAACAGATTAGCTCATAACACTAGTATATGGGGCACAGAGTAAGTAAAAGTAAATCGCTAGTTAATACAAATAACAAGGCTCAAAATAGCCTCACACTAACACGGTAGCATAATGAGGGTCCCTACATGCAAACCGAAGCATTGAGAACTTTGTAAGTGTACAGACAGTTTAATAAGAAGAGACTTTATAAAGACAGTACATTACGCGTTTACAGACAGGCGTCATCTTGGAAAACAGTCTCGACTAGTCGAGTCACGAGCGCCGTGCTACGTTAGATTTCACTATGCGTAACTCCTATCGACCAGCTCACGTAGCACGGCGTTCGTGACTCGATTAGTCGAGACTGTTTTCCAAGATGACGCCTGTCTGTAAACGCGTAATGTACTGTCTTTATAAAGTCTCTTCTTATTAAACTGTCTGTACACTTACAAAGTTCTCAATGCTTCGGTTTGCATGTAGGGACCCTCATTATGCTACCGTGTTAGTGTGAGGCTATTTTGAGCCTTGTTAGTGGTATTAACTAGCGATTTACTTTTACTTACTCTGTGCCAAATATACTAGTGTTATGAGCTAATCTGTTTTTAAAGATAAAACTCTATACATTCGATTTTCATGAAAACGCATCGCAGGGAACGATCGACTCGGAAACCATGTGTTAATTACCCCTAGGTTCATTTTTCACTGGATTTGTCCTTTAATAACTAATGATCGTTGCGACTGAAGTGAATCAATCAAAAATGAAAGCTTTAGCCTAAGTTCTGCCAGGAAGACTCAATTACTTCGTCACTTATTACCTTCATTATTATCCGATCACATCTTTATACTTTTCGTATAAAAGATCGGTACTTACACATATTTGAGTTCGCAGATGCCGACGCAACAACAATACCCACCCTTCCCTCCACCACCAGGATGGTCCTGTCCTTACCTTCCAGGGGGGTCAGCTGCGCCCCTGCCTTTGTCTTCAGGCAGGAGATGCAGGTCCGCTACCCTCGGATTACGAACTATGGACGGGGCCTACGCCAAAGAAATTTATAATAATGCTTGCTGAGTTGTCAATAAATGTATGCTTCGTTACATCATTTTATCTCCCGAGTCTTTCTGGTAGAACTAAATTTAGTTGGACAATAACTTTATTTTAGAGCTGCTATAAAGCCAAAACAATCTCTGTTACTTTAATTTCCTATTATCACTGTAAAGCCGCTTTGGGACAATCTGCATTGTTAAAAGCGCTATATAAATGAAGTTGACTTGACGGTGTAAAAAAAAGAGTCCTCTTAAGGTAGGTACAAGTATGGGGTTAAATCTCAAAATAATTTATGACGGATGACGGAGTATTTCTGTGCCAGTTTTTTTTCAAGTATGGCCCTGTATGATGTCATAAAGGGCTTGTATAGGCACTTCTCCCAGAAGAGCGAGCGCACACATACATCAACCGGAGCGAGAGCAAGAGCAATGCCCATCAACGTGCAAGTTCAGTATGGATACAAAAATATGGTACTTAACGTAAGCATCAGCATTGCTGAAAGGGTATTCTGGTTTATTTAATATTGTTTAAAGTCAATGAAGATCAGAGATAGGAGAGATATATACTTACTTTCCAAGAGCGAAGACTGTAGTTGCTACGGTGATGTTTTGTTGTTTGTAGATTGAATCAATCAATGTTGGATCAAAAGTTCCTTCCCGTACAACTGGGGCCAACCATGGTGACAAGGGAAAAATGTTGCCATCTGGGCTGTTTTTTAAATGAGGAAATTCACATACATATGCATCAAATCCAAATCCAAATACATAGTAGTATAAAAGAAAAATATATGTATAAAAAATGTTCTTACCCCAGTACACTGGGCTGGTTGTAAGAAAGCCTGTAAATTTAAAAAAAAAAAATCAGTTGGGAACAGTTGTGATGTATTATCTACACGCAAAACTTGTCATTCAACATTTTGTAACGTCTGTTGTAGATGATGCGTCTTACAGTGGGCTGAACATGGATCTTATCATCTAAAGCTCTAAACACCAAAACCAGTTACCTATCAAATAAAAGATCTAACAAAAACTTTCAATGCTCTTTACAGTCTTGCCCTTTAATACCTCAGCACCTTCCCACACACTTTAGTCCTTTGTAGCCACTCTTTCTGAATAGAATACTATACAATACCATTACATTTATAACATTAGCACAACATTTAAATATTAAATTGACTTAAATATTTAAGTAAATTGCAAACCAGAATTTTGGTAAAGTAAAAACAGAATTTAGGAAAAATTAAAAGAGATTCCCTTTCTTTTCCTTTGTCAATTTACAAAGTGTTAAGACAATCTAGATCAATGACTTCCTCAAATCCTAACAGTTTGTTGCAGTTTTGAAAATGTTTTTTAACAGAAGTTAAACACACAAGTTTCCAACACACAAGTGTATAACCCACCAGCTTATATGAATATACATATAATATAAACACTGAAATTCATAATATTGCAAAAAATGTTTCATAATGCATGTATGAATAAGTTCAAATGTATTACTTTTTAAAGCAAGAGTTCATAGAAACACAAACATCTAAATGCCGTTGTCATGACGCTTCCCCTTTAAGAAATCCGTATGTGATCTCATGAGAATACGTCTGTAAGTAGAAAGTGTAGTTCCCTTTCGAGAACGGTTCACTAGTATTGCGTAGCTATACGCTATAGGAAAACTTATTTTCTCGAGAATATTGAAGCCCTTATTTTAAAACGCAATGCAGCTGCACAGCAAGCACAGTGCAGGCTGTCTAAGCACGCTGATTGGCTGGGCTGCGGCAACTGCACAAACCTATGGCGAAGCAGCAAGGACGAGCAAACCTATCAGGACCTATCAGCTGACTATAAGCGGCCCATTTCACCATTGGAATCAGATTTAATCTCCTTCAGCGAACGACGCATCTCTTCGCTGACTTCTCTAGACAAGAAGCCTCTCTCGCCGTTGAACAGCCCGGCAGTGGAACGCAGCGACCTGCAGCAGCAGCTCAGCGACCGGCGGCCTCCTGCTCAGCTTCCTGAAACTTCTCCGCGTCCTCACCCGGCCGTCGAAGAGCTGGGTCTCAACTGGTCTACACCGGAAGAGCCTGCTAGAAGCCACCTCGATGAGTGGTTCCTGTCGGCAACAGGCCCCTCTTCAGCGGCCAGCTCCATTTTTCCCCGAGGTCCACCAGGAGCTCACAAAGTTGTGGCGCGCGCCCTACTCGGCCCGCCTGAGTACTTCAACCTCAGCGTCGCTCTCAACAATTGACGCCGCAGAGGAAAAGGGATATGAGAAACTGCCCCCCCTGGAGGAAGCGGTGGCTACACATCTTTGCCCTCCCACCGCCGTTGAATGGAGGTCTAATGTGGCACATCCTTCTAAGGCGTGCATAACGACTTCAGCTCTCGCCGACTGTTACGAGCCCATTAAATTAATTAAAATGGAACATCATAACATATAAAGACCACAGAGATTCAGTGACGGTGCATAAATTATTTATTTATAAATAATTTAAATGATAGATAATTTGTCATAAACAAAGCATGGTGGTAAAGAAAAACACAAAAACAGACAGAAAGAAAACCCTGCGCACACATATCTACCGGAGAAATATCACTTGCCTACCTCCCGTTCGAAAATCAAAGACAATATTCTCCGTGAGTCTTCCGGGTTCTCTAACTGCTGCCCTAACTAAACCTAAACTAAATAACGTGAAAACCCAACACCAATTACCACCAGCTTTAAAATAATGTTATAAACTAAATCTAACAAACATGAGTTCCACGCCAGGAACGTGCTTATAGGAAACACGATCATCGGTTCGACACGGGGAAACTCCATGAAGAGGCATAACGAGCCAAACACACGGGACACCTCGGAGCTCCGCTCCGTCTGCCACCTGAAGCGGAAATGGAAGTGAGAGTCAGAGAGAGAGAGCGGATGGCAACAAAGGCATTTTAAAGCAGTTGCGCCGCCTACAATCAGCAATCGGCGAGACGTCACGTGACCTATAGAGGAAACAAACACAACGCACAAAACAGCACAAACACTGTTCCCATTTTGCTTGGCAGCGTAACACCGACCGAGCCTACACTTCCACTGGTCAAGCTGCTTGTCACACTATGTCGGTCCTTCAAGTTTTACAGGCTAAACTCCTCCGCTCCTTGGACGAGTCTGCACCGGAAAACTAGACCTTCAAGGATCTGCGCAGCGCCACCGACCTGACATTGGATGGAGCAAGGCTAGCCTGGTGGCGTTAGAGCGCCACCTGTGGCTTAACCTCACAGAGATTAAGGACGCAGACAGAACTGCTTTCCTGGACTCCCCGGTTTCCACCTCTGGTCTCTTCGGCCCATTGGTAAAGGGTTTTGCTGAGCGCTTCACTGAAGCACAGAAGTCTTTGCAGGCCATGCGACACTTCCTTCCCAAGCGCTCCGGCTCGGCTTCAGGTCTCTCAGCCCCGCCCAGCAACTCAAACCAGCAAGCGCTTTAAACCAGCCAACCACTTCCCCTTTCCAGAGCACCAGGGTCCCCGGCCTAAACTTACATTTACATTTACATTTATTCATTTAGCTGATGCTTTTATCCAAAGCGACTTACAATTGCTATATATGTCAGAGGTCGCACGCCTCTGGAGCAACTAGGGGTTAAGTGTCTTGCTCAGGGACACATTGGTGTCTCACAGTGGATTCGAACTCGGGTCTCTCACACCAAAGGCATGTGTCTTATCCATTGCGCTTAAACTTACGCTGGACCCGGAGCCTCGGAAGCCGTCCTAATCCAGCAGAAAGAAAGAGAAGGGGGCCCAGTCTCGCTGTGCCCAGACCACCCCTGAAAATAGCTTGCGTGCTTCTTCAGTTCAGGCAGATGGAGATGTTCTGATTTCAAACAACGGGCCTGTTTCAATTTACGCACCCGCCTCTTTGCGCATTCCCTCCGGTCTCGATGCTCCCTCAGGTCATCGAACGGATCAGGGAGAACAAGTGTGCAGTCCTCTTAATAGCCCCTCTCTGGCGGACCCAGACATGGTTCCCCGAGTTGATGCAGCTGCTAGAGACAGCTCCCTGGCCTATTCCGCTGAGGAAGGACCTCCTCACCCAGGCGAACAGGACAGTCTGGCACCCCCATCCTGACTTGTGGGCCCTCCATGTATGGCCCCTCAATGAGTATCCAGGGACTTCCCGGAGAGAGTCCTTAACACGATTGCTGAGGCTAGAGCTCCGTCCACAAAACGTCTCTACGCCCTTAAGTGGTCAGTGTTCACCGGCTGGTGCTCAGCTCGGAACCTAGACCCATATTCATGTGAAGTACCACTGGTACTTTATTTTCTCCAAGAGCTGCTGGACGCGGACCGGACCCCCTCCATGCTCAAAGTTTATACAGTGACCAAAGCAGCCTTCCATGCTCCTGTGGCCGGCCAATCTTTAGGGAAAAGCGACCTGATTGTACCCTGGGTGGCCTGTATCAGGGACGCTTGGTCTTGCACTTGCCACTTGGTTTGGCAGGGCACAGTTCTCCACCGCGTCGTCGAACAGCCCAACCTGGAAAATTGGGGAGTCCAGGAACCGAACCTTGTCCGCATCTGCCATATCAACCAGGCTGAGCCAACGATGGTGCTCCTAGACCACCAGGGTGGACATCGCTAGAGCGATCGTGCAAGCCGCAACGCTTGTCGTTTGCAGTGCGGAGCTCACTCATGAGCGCACGGTCTAGGCTACCCTCGTGCATGTTCATGAGTGCCTTGGCCTGATAGACCTGTAGCAACGCCATGGCATGCAAAGAGGAAGCGGCTTGCCCACAGGCTTTGTAAGTTCTGCCCCTAAGAACAGACGAGAACTCACAGGCCTGAGAGGGGAGACAAGGATCCCCCGTCCAAGAGGCCGCTCCACTGGAGGCATAGCCTTGTAACCCAGCGCGGCCCGCCCTGAGAAACCCTCTCCAGAGCTCAGCTCACCCTCCGATGCTGCAATCGGCATCCTGTCCTCTGGAGGGGAACCGAATGAAACGACTGGTCGGTCCATTACAGACGGACCAGTGCGGAGCTCCACCGGCGGCGGTGTGATAGAGGAGTGAGGGGCCCACAGGGATTGGTTACTGGGTGGGGAAGCCATCACTATGATCCTCTGATCACCCATCCCTTACCCCACCCTAGGGTGGGGCGTGGTAATGGGGACTCCACCTTCGCGGACGAAGGCGAGTCTCGATCTCAATACTGCGATAGTCATATTCCCGCAATGAGAACATGAACTATCCACAAAAGCTGCTTCAGCATGCTGTAATCCCAAACACGTGATGCAACTAATGTGACCGTCAGAGGGGGACAGGGAACGATCGCAAATGGGTAGAATGATATCTTGAAAAAGACGCAAACGCACCCGTGTTGCTCTTTCAGGAAATGAAAAACTCACCAGTGCCGGAGCACACAGGGAAATGATCGCGACAACACTGACAGGGATGGTGCAGCCTGTAACAGTTAAGCACTCACTCTCTTTGCCCTCAACCGGCCATCAGACAAACACAAACACAGAAATGTGATGCTGTTAAAACAGCAGTTGAGAGCTCAGAAAGTTTGCGACCACCGCTGCACTCGCGCTGTAGAACCACCAGCACCGGTAGAGACTTCCTGAAGAAGCACCGACACACTCGCTCATTGTAATATAACAACACTCTTCAGAGACATCGACATGAAGAACGATCGGCTCCGAAGTGAAAGACAACTGGTGCGTGCATCCACTTCCATATTTATACCCGCGCCGCGCCGCGGGGCGGAGTGTGAGATGCAAATCTCAAACGCCAATGTGCATTGGCTCGTTTTAACAGTACTCGAAGATGACAGGCTCCCTAAGCGTGATACCAATCAGTCGACTATGTCGAACGTCAGTGACTGAAAGGGAACAGAGAAAATCATTCACTGCTCTTAACTAAATAACTTTTGTAGCTTTAATAAGGATTAATTTATATTTACTTTATAAATTATGCAGTGCAGAGTGTTTGATCGCTTTATTCAATTTCTGTATATTTCCTACCTGTTGGTGGTACGAGGGGTCATATTTAAGACATCAGTAGCTGTGTTAGTCTCAGTGATACTGGCTTTCATTCATAAAAAGATGTCATTAAACAAGTATTTAAAATATACTGTGCGTGCAACACACAGCCTACAACGTAGCTAGTCACCAAAAAGGGGCCATTCAAAGCCTTTATAAAGTCTCCTAATGGCTGACACAACACATGCAGGTAAGGGTCCAATATTAGCTTTGCTATTGCCTGATACATGATAATAATCTGTACAATATTATGATCTGAGCATAGTGTTATATATATAGTCAGCTAACATGTATATATCTAAGCTAACATTGGTTTCTCACCAAGACACCTGCCCTGTTCTCTTCATACCACAACTGAATTAGTCTCCTGTGGCCGTTGTTCTGTCTAATCCTGGCCTGTCCCTGCTCTCTGGGTTCTATAGCAGGCTCATAATTATATGGCTGAGGTCCGTCATACGAGTAAACATTTGCAATTTCCTCAGCGTCCGAACTGTCATTGCGATCCATTGCTTTCATTGTTTAAATTGGCCGCACTCCCTCCTGTTACGTCACTTCCGATTTTGGCGATTTTCAGATGCGATTTTTTAGAATCTAGTTCCTACATTATTTTTCTATATTTAGTCACTGGGTACTCTAACCTGCAAAATGCCCTTTAAGATTATTTTTAATATGGCAATATAAATACTGCCGCTTGTCAGGGTGTGTGCAGGCAGAAGAAGGCGAAGAAGGCAGAAGGCTCCCAGAAGGCTCCAAAGTATTTACTTACAAATATAACTCAAGCGATACAAAATGGCAGGATACTAGTGATGTTACGTATGACACTGAAGCTTCGATGTGCGTATCGCACACGACGACACAATTTCTAGTGAAGCCCCATATCGGGGTGTGTATTGGTTTACTAGAGTCACGTGATTGACGACAAATGAAGCCTCACTTTCTGTCCAATCACGTGCGCGTTTCGCTTTGGGTGTCAGAAGGCTCGAACCCCAGATCTTATTTAACGAGTCATTGTTGTCTCAGTCTGGTTGATTGGTTTGTGAGGAGAGAAAATGTATTTATTCAATGAACAAATCAAACACAAACATGTAAGGCTTTTATTTGTACACATAACATTGAATCTATGGAGTGTGTTGTGGTTGCTTCATCTGCCAGAGCTTCTAACACAGGCTTCTGGCTGCTTTATTTTAAATAAGCACCAGATGGCGCTGTTCTCGACACTCTCGAAGCTTTGAATCTTTTCCCGGAATAGTCAGGAGAAAGCCTCAGTGATTCATGAGGCTTCATTTCATTATTGGGGCGGCAATGGTTCAGTGGTTCATGTAGATTGTCTACAAACCAGGTTGGTGGTTCAATCCCCGGTTCCACCTGACCAAGTGTCGAGGTGTCCATGAGCAAGACACCTAACCCTAGCTGCTCCCGACGAGCTGGATGGCGCCTTGCATGGCTGACACCGCCGTCGGTGTGTGAATGGGTGAATGTGAGGCTATGTAAAGCGCTTTGGTGGCCACAGGTCTGTGAAAGCGCTATATAAATGCAGTCCATTTACCATTTACCATTCATTTCCCCATCCTTACATGATACACACACAAATTTGTGACGTTACATAGACGAGAACGGACCAAGACTGACTGAACAGAGGGAACTAAATACAGACACTGATGAACACAAACCAGGTGACACAGATGAAAATGATTGACATGACACAGGTGAAGATAATGAACTAATGATGGTAGATATGGCAACGGATGAGTGGCGGGAAAACAAAAGACATGTGACTAACAAGGCTGAACAGAAACACAACAGTTACACCGCTTTCTTAAGGTCTATATTACTATATTACAAAGGAACTGGGCTGGGTTTCCCGAAACCTTCTTAACGCTACGTCGTTCTTAAGTTACACCTTAAGCTGTACCTTATCGTTAATACGTGTTTCCCGAAACGTTCTTAGTTAAGTATACCTTCTGTAAGTCATACTTTCGGAAGGTTGGTCTGGACCTCTCTTAGCTTTACCTTATCACTGTTGCAGGTCTATCTGAATATAATTCTGAAGTTTTAATACACCCAGACAGTGTTCAGTTAGGCTAATTCAAGTGTTTTCATGCAAAGAATAAAATTGTCATTACACTGATTGTTGTTAGAATTTTAATTATATTATTATATAATACAATTTTATACATTTATTTTAATTAAAGAGCGCTTTTAAAGGTCAGTGAAAGCATAGGCTACTGTCAGTTAAGTCCTATTCGGACGCTAATATTGTTTCTCATGGGCTCGTACGGTATTTTAAACATTTACAGGGGTAAGTCGGTCATTTTAGTGCCGTCCGAATCCATATCAGTGTTTTTTCTCAGCCAACCCGCGTAAAAATCCCTGGCCAAATTAGTAGGCCAACCTACTGTTTTTTTTTTTTGGACAAACAGGTAATTTAATTGCCATCTGAATCCACATCTCCGAGTTTACAAGAAGAGATTGAAAATCCACTGTTTAAATCCTTTTTGATCACTGCCGAGCACCGTACGTGACGTACACTTTTATTTACTGAAATGCTTGAAAGTATTTACAAGAACAATATTTCATCGCAGCTCCACCTCAGCGAAGAAAAATGGGAAAGAGAAGAAAGCATATAAAAAATTAAAATGGTTATTATGGCAGCAACATATGATAGCCTACAATTTTAAAATATGTAGGCAAGGCTATTATAGGCTATTATAGTTTGGATTATTTTTAAAAATATCCCATGAGTCCTAATAAATGCAATTTAAACTATTTCTGAAGAGCTTATTTTATAAAGAACACCTCTTTCTCACATAAACAGCCCCTGCACGAGAGAATAATTGATTCTCGAGCCATCGATATCAACCAATTCAGCACCATCGCCACGGACAGCACCGGGTAACGTCGCACGTAAGAAGGTATATCTTAAGCGGCTTCGTAAGGTATAGTTTGGGGAACACACCTAGAAATGGTATGCCTTCAGTTAAGTTATACCTTAAGAGTCTTTGTAGCGCGCTAAGAGACAACGTTATCGGGAAACTCAGCCCTGAGCTTTACAACAAAGGAACTGAACTTTACTACAAAGGAATTGAACATTAATACACGCAAACTGAACTTTATTACAAAGAAATTTAACTTTATTGCACACCAACTGAACTTTATTACATGAACTGAAAAGTATTATACACCTTGAAGTGAATTCAAACTGAGTTGCAGTATCAAATTCTTCATACTGATTAATGTTTTATTGTTCTTTGTTTTGATGCGATTGTGTTTGCTTTGCCTTTTTTTCTTTCATTTTGTTCATTTTTTACACTGTTCCAACTACTATTTTTATGTTTGGTGTGTTACACTAAAGCAGGGCTATTCAGTTGGCGGCCCGCCAATCATCTCCATGCGGCCCGACGGCACCAACCTCCCTCCTCCTCTTTTCCTGGCGGTGCGGCTAATTCAGTTTGATACTCGCTCAGATTGACCTGAGAAACTTTATACGAATATTTCAGCAGTTATTATATGTGTCCCGAATTTATGTCGACTGAACCAGCGATATACCAATCATTCGTGAATGAATCATTATTTTGGTTCGACTCTAAACGCGCTTGCATAACGGTCTAAAACTATTCGGATTCATTCGGACCGCTCCGTCACTGAATCATCTGAAGCGGTTTCTCGTTCAGTACAGTATAACAACAAATAGCGCTGTTTTAGTTGTTTCACTAGTTGTTTCAACACGGCCCAGCACGGAGCTGCGTTTACTCCATGGTTTACTCCCGGTCCCGGACACTATATTAAACAGCGTTGCGACAACCAGTGGGAAGTGTTTCAGTTCGACAGAAACCTCTCTGTTACAAACCACAAATCACTCGATGATTTAATTAGTATTAAATCGGATGAAACAGCCTCAACATTCCCAATAAGACTGATGAGGAAAGCAGGAGAAACACTGGCATGAACGAAATTAGAAGACTTTAAATCCCCTAATCACCCTTACAAACATTTACCATGAATTTACTGTAGTAATTTACCATGGTTGGGCAGAAATGTGCAATATTTATATTGAATACTATGTAGTAATACATAAATATAGTAAATATAGTAAATATATATATATATATATATATATATATATATATATATATATATATATACTATAATATTATATAGTATAATAGTAAATATAGTGATTTATATTGCATTAGTTTTATTAGCTGGGTAGAGGAATATATAATTAATGCTTGTTATGAAATTATGTCGGTTTCTTTGTAAAGGTGCGTATAGTTTTTAACTTGTGTTTAGGCATTTTTTATACATTGGGAGTGAGTAGCCTGTGGTTAACAAGTCTCACTGTCAGAATATTTTCATTTAAGCATAACAATTATAAATAAAATAATTATTATTTCTCACCAACAGCTATAAGTTTGTATAAATAATTTATTTGTTCCAAGGAAAATAGTTGCTGTTTAGTAACTAGTAGAAAACACAGCTGTAAATTATCAAGTTTTTTATTTATTATGGTTTTATATATTTGCATAGGCTACTGTTGGGTACCACATTTCCAAGTAAATACCACACTTTTTTAGGGTTACTTTAACTTATTTATTGAAACTGTTATGTTTCAATAAATAAGATAAACCCCCAAACCAACCCACCGGCCCACCTCAACTTTTCGATTTGATAATGCGGCCCTCGAATGAAACTAATTGAATATCCCTGCACTAAAGTGTTTCTGTATTCAACACCTGGTCTCCAGCGTAAGTTTTATATCTTTCTACCCCACTCCATTAGAACCTAGAACTGGTCCAGTAGTGTAAGTGTTGTGTTGGAGGATGCTGGTGCTACACAAGTCACAATAAATTAGAGCAAAACTGTTGAAGGAAGTTTTGTACTCACCCATGTGGTGATTGCAACTGAGAATTTTCCTGGTGCTCTTTTTCTTGTCTAAGAAATAGGAGATACAGCAGTGAATGTTTGTGTTGTGTAATATAACTTTTGTTGTGTTTGTGTGTTTTTATTAGCATGTGGATGCATGTGCAGGCACAGTATACATCATTAGCAATTGCAATAATGCATGCATTTGCCAGGTAGAAGAACATGTGTGATGGAGCTACTAACACATTACAACTAACATGTAACCTACCTTAATAACTGTGGGGAGTGGTAAACCTCTAATGGTCCAAATAACCAGTGTTGGGCAGTAGCATCTCTACAAGGGGACTCGGGGACAGAAGATTCGAGTTCGGCAGGATTGACGTGAAGGTCAGTCTCGGCGGGCATGACGTGAACAGTCTCTGGCTCGGCGGGCATGACGTGATGCGCGAGCTCTGGGTTGGACGGGAACAGCAGTGAGGGCTCTGGGCTGGATGGGACCAGCGGTGAAGGCTCTGGGCTGGACAGGACCAGCGGTTAAGGCTCTGAAAAAAAGTCAGTCAAGTCCACTTCTTCAGGACTTTGAATGGGGATGGAAACAGGAGGCTCTGGACAGGTGGTTACAGCAGGATGAGACTCCGGCCTCTCGACAACTCCCACAGTGAGGGAGAATCCACATTACCCACAAGATGCGGTCGATGAACTCGACAAAAGAGAGGTGAACATCTCCCAACAGCAGCATCTGGGTGAGTAGATAGTCCATCCCGCTCCAGAACTGTTGTTTGAGAGATTCCTCATCCCAGCTCGCGTCCTGATAAAGGTTGAGGGTAAACCTCCACATAATCTTCTAGCGAGCGACCGTTTTGAGATATCCAGTCTTCCACGTTCCATTCTTCTGTCGGGGTGTGTGCAGGCAGAAGAAGACGAGGACGGCGGAAGGCTCCAATACAAAGTGTTTTCTTACAAATATAACTCAAGCGATACAAAATGGCAGGATACACACACAGGTTGTGACATTACATAGACGAGAACGGACCAAGACTGACTGAACAGAGGGAACTAAATACAGACACTGATGAACACAAACCAGGTGACACAGATAAAAATGATTGACATGACACAGGTGAAGATAATTAACTAATGATGGTATTATGGCAACGGATGAGTGGCTGGAAAACAAAAGACATGTGACTAACAAAGCTGAACAGAAACACAACAGTTACACCTCTTTCTTAAGGTCTTATTATCACTTTATTAAAATTAAGAAAAAGAGATGGACAAATGTTTACTTTCACGAGCCGTCACGTATTTTGAATTTGCAGCAGGAATCCCTTAAGTGAGAACGAGAAGTTTAAAGCTTACAGGCTTCCGTACGTCCACTGCCCACAGTGTCTTCTGGTATTTTTAATGGTTCGATTCTCTCAAGTCAGCGGCTGCATCCGAAAACTGATAAATGCTAAGGTCGGAAAGGCATCAAGGCACATCCGAATGCAATGCTAGTTTCACTTCCTGTCCCATATTCTTCTAGAAGCACATTTGTGAGGTTGGGCACTGATGTTAGACGAGAAGGCCTGGCTCGCAGTCTCCGCTCTAATTCATCCCAAAGGTGTTCTATCGGGTTGAGGTCAGGCCAGTCAAGTTCCTTCACACCAAACTCGCTCATTCATGTCTTTATGGACCTTGCTTTGTGCACTGGTGCGTAGTCATGTTGGAACAGGAACATCCCCAAACTGTTCCCACTACGTTGAGAGCATGAAATTGTCCAAAATGTCTTGGTATGCTGAAGCATTAAGAGTTCCTTTCACTGGAACTAAAGGGCCAAGCCCAACCCCTGAAAAACAACCCCACACCATAATCACTGACCACCAACCAGTACACTTGGCACAATGCAGTCAGGCAAGTACCGTTCTCCTGGCAACCGCCAAACCCAGACTCGTCCATCAGATTGCCAGACAGAGAAGCGTGATTCGTCACTCCAGAGAACACGTCTCCACTGCTCTAGAGTCCAGTGGCAGCGTGCTTTACACCACTGCATCCGACGCTTTGCATTGCACTTGGTGATGCAGCTGCTCGGCCATGGAAACCCATTCCGTGAAGCTCTCTATGCACTGTTCTTGAGCTAATCTGAAGGCCACATGAAGTTTGGAGGTCTGTACCTATTGACTCTGCAGAAAGTTGGTGACTTCTCGTGAAAGTAAACAACGAAAATCACGCTCTGTGATTTTACTTGGCCTACCACTTCATGGCTTAGTTGCTGTTGTTCCTAATTGCTTCCACTTTGTCATAATACCACTAACAGTTGAACGTGGAATATTTAGTAGTGAGGAAATTTCACGAATGGACTTGGAATTGCAAAGGTGGCAACCTATCATGGTACCACGCTTGAATTCACTGAGCTCCTGAGAGCGACTCATTCTTTCACAAATGTTTGTAGAAGCAATCTGCATGCCTAGGTGCTTGATTTTATACACCTGAGACCATAGAAGTGATTGGAACACCTGAATTCAATGATTTGGAGGGGTGTCCCAGTACTTTTGGCAATATAGTGTATCTTTATGCTATGAAAGATTTGTAAATAGTTAACGCTTTGTAGCTGTAAAAACGTAATAATGCTACGTATGTTGCAGATACGTCCATATTATAAATTTCACCATCTATCCAAACGTAAAAAAGTAAGTTTTATGTCTTTGAAAATTACGGATTATTACCTACGTTTTAACAATGAAACCAGGCTGGTAGTGCACATGCATAACACACATCATTTGTAAAGTAACGGTCGAAGAGGAGAAGAGGCAGACAGATTGAGTGTAACTTGTAAAAGTGTATTTAAAATCTTTAAAGAGGAAGAAATAATAATACTTATCTGGTCTGCATCCTAAACTGAACAATTTGGGGTGAATGACATTTGTTTGGTCAGGTTTTATGTTAGAGTTAAAACTGTATGACGCTGGACAAAGATTCTTCCATGATATGTGTGTGTGTGTGTGTGTGTGTGTGTGTGTGTGCGTGTGCGTGTGGAGAAGACGTGCATGACAAGAGAACTAAGATGAACTTAGACTTGAGACTTTTTCCAGGTTTTCCCTGAACTAGATTGGATCTGACTCTTTTTTTCTTCTTTTTTTACATTACTCACGATCAAAACTATATTACTATGGAACTGTGCTTTACAACAAAGGAACTGAACTTTACTACAAAGGAATTGAACATTAATACACGCAAACTGAACTTTATTACAAAGGAATTTAACTTTATTGCACACCAACCGAACTTTATTACATGAACTGAAAAGTATTATACACCTTGAAGTGAATTCAAACTGAGTTGCAGTATCAAATTCTTCATACTGATTAATGTTTTATTGTTCTTTGTTTTGACGTGATTGTGTTTGCTTTGCCTTTTTTTCTTTAATTTTTTTCATTTTTTCACTGTTCCAACTACTATTTTTATGTTTGGTGTGTTACACTAAAGTGTTTCTGTATTCAACATCTGGTCGCCCGATCTCATGAAAGTGCGTATCTATAGCACGAATGATATTTCTTGTATCATTTATACGCCAAAACAAGTTTTTGCGTACATATGATACGCACTTTATGGCGTGTAATACGCACGCCCTCCTCACCCCTAATCCTACCCAAGGGGTTTACAGTGCGTATCATTTGAACGCAAAAACTCGTTTTGGCGTATAAATGATACGAGAAATATAATTCGTTCTATAGATACGCACTTTCATGAGATTGTGTTGGTTTTATATCTTTCTACCCCACTCCATTATAACCTAAAACTGGTCCAGTAGTGCAAGTGTTGTGTTGGAGGATGCTGGTTCTACACAAGTCACAATAAATTAGAGCAAAACTGTTGAAGGAAGTTTTGTACTCACCCATGTGGTGATTGCAACTGAGAATTTTCCTGGTGCTCTTTTTCTTGTCTAAGAAATAGGAGATACAGCAGTGAATGTTTGTGTTGTGTAATATAACTTTTGTTGTGTTTGTGTGTTTTTATTAGCATGTGGATGCATGTGCAGGCTTACTGCACAGTATACATCATTAGCAATTGCAATAATGCATGCATTTGCCAGGTAGAAGAACATGTGTGATGGAGCTACTAACACATTACAACTAACATGTAACCTACCTTAATAACTGTGGGGAGTGGTAAACCTCTAATGGTCCAAATAACCAGTGTTGGGCAGTAGCATCTCTACAAGTGACGCTACTAGTTTAACTACATTTCTCAGTGAGGCACGCATATATATATATATATATATATATATATATATATATATATATATATATATATATATATATATATATAAACATATATATGCTCGCGATGTTTTCAGCCTATATGGACATGAATGCATGAACTTCATCTACACAGCCGTTTTGAGAGTCACTTCAGGAGCATTTTAGCTTGATTTGAGAAAAACTATTGTCATATCATAAAAACACAGAGAGACTCAAAGGTATACACGGCAACCCGTAAAAATAAAAGTTTGGTTTAACCTTTGAAGAAAGCTTTGCTTTCATGATTTCATGATTTCAATTAATTAGACATGCTTTTTGATTTCTAAAATTAAATCTAACCATTAAAATGGGAGTTCAAAAAAAAAAAAAAAAAAAAAAAAAAAGAATACAGAAAAATTAAAACGGAAAAAATAAAACTGATTTCATAGCCCCTACAACCAGCTTTTTGGTGCATTACCACCACCTTCTGCTCCGGACGGTGACATCACGTACCAATCTCAATCCTTGGGCTGACACGTGAAAAATTTACTTGGAAAGATGCACACACTCTCGACACCTGGTTTTGTTATAGTTTATAGTTTGTTTGTTATATAGTTATATGGTTTTATATAGTTATATTTTTTGTTGTTGTTGTTGTTTGTTGCCAAATTGGTTTGGAACAGTTGTTGAATAAAAAATTGGACTGATAAATTATGCCTGCCTATCTGTTTGACTGACAGTTTTATTTATCACTGAGATAGCATTGACTTGGAATGAAGTTGGTTCAATATAAAAATACAATTTTAAAAAAATAGCTTAGATGTAGTAAACTACTTTTGCTATAATGCTGTAGCTTAGCTTGCTACATTTCCCAGGGTGGTAGCTTCAGAAGCTACATTTAATGTAGGCTAACTGCTAGCTTAGCTCACTACATTTTCCGAGTATCTTGCCCAACACTGCAAATAACATAATCAAACAATATTTAAGATATACACATGTGCGTGTACATGTGTATTTGTATGTTTAGAGAGTTTTACTTTTTCGTTCTAATATAATATACTATATAACAATATATACAATTAAAACTGCTACTTAGCTATATTTGTTTATATTAATTGTTTTAGCATAAAAAAAAATATTACAAATAAACTAAAACATTCTAAATGTTTAAATTCCAAGTCAAGCTTGATTTCCGTCTTTTTTAAATAACATTCATTATGTCAGCATGACATTGAAGGAAAGCAAGTTTCATATTCTAAGATCTTGGACCAGGAAAGAATGCAGGTTATAAATGTCCACTACTATTTAATTTTAACCTTTTTTATTTTGTATAATTCTAAAACATTTGTTGCTACTGTTTGTGAACAATTTTTAAAGATCAGGTGTCTTAATATGCATACCACTTGGTCCACATAAAATGTAAATCTATGATTTTTCCACCTTTCCTCTCATCCTCTTTGCTAAGCCTGCTGTTACTCATCGAATTCGGTAGGGCATTCAGCATTTCAGCTCCTAAGCTTTGGAACAAACTCCCACAACACCGAGCTCCGCGCTGTCTCCTCCCTCCAGACCTTTAAACTGATCTCAAAACTCATTTATTTACACTATGCTCTGTTAACCAATTGTATACTTTGGTTTTATTTTATTTGTAACATGATCACTGTCTGTCTGCCTGTTTCATGTTGTTATATCCTGATTGTATATTTGTAACTGTCACTATTATGCAAAGTGTCCTTGGGTCTTAAAAGGCGCTATATAAATAAAAAGTATTATTATTATTATTATTACTCGATGATCTCAAGTTTGGTATGGAGTACTGCAAGGCTTAGTTCTAAAACTGTTGCTTATACATGCAATTTTTTGAAGATATCATTAGGAAACATGGAGTTAGTTTCAAGGGCACTCCACATCCGACTAGTATCATTCACTCACAACTACATTTCCCATCATTCACTGCCCGGACTCATCATCCCTGATTATCACATTCACCTGTGTCTCATCATATTGTTTAGTTCACCCCATATAAGCCTGGTTCACCTCATCATTCCCTGCGAAGTCTTGTATGTGTTGCACTGCATCTCTGAGCATTTCCTTGTTGTCGTTATTCCTGGTTCTTGATCTCTGCCCGTGTCCTGGTTTTCCTGTTTCTGCCTCACCCTCTGGATTTGTTTGTTTGTTGGATTGCCTGCCTGTGTATGACCTTTGCCTGGATTTTGATTACGATTCTGAATAACACTTTAAATAAACTGCATTTGGATCCTCAACCTTCGTGTCTCGGAGCAGTACGTAACACACTGTTATGCTGATGTAAAATTTGTAAGACCGCATTTTCCATCTTAAAAATATCTCTATACTCTCAGTGTCAAATGCAGAAAAGTTAATTCATGCGTTCATGACCCCCAAGGCTAGATTACTGTAATGCCTTACTGGTCATTAGAGTAATCAAGCAAAAGTGTCCAATAATAGGAAAGAAGCAGAGATAACATAAGTAATATAAAATGAGGATGTTTTTTTTTAACTACTTGGTCATGCTGACAGTAAGTTTGAACTTGCACTAGGCCTATAGTGTAGGCCATGTGCATAAATGTATGCTTCTAAATGCGCTTTTGTATGTGTAAGTATGTGATTTGAGCGTGTTTCAGAGAGTGCATTAAGAGTGGCAGTACTTACTTAAGGCAGGATCTGTGCTCTTTATATCTGAAACATATATATGGTTATAATGCTGAAATACTGCATGGTCACAATACATTCCCCTAATTCAGAAAAAAGGGATTACGGTGGGTGGGCTTGTACAAAACAAAACACAATTCCGATAACAATACAACAAATTCATAAACGAAATGACTTGCAATCAAGACTTCAGAAAGTAACGTAGGCCTACAGCAGATCTGCGACAGGAGAGAGTCGATTTGCGTGTGCATAGAGCTGTCTATTTAACCAGCTAATTTAATGTGATTATTATGGAGAAAAAAAACTTTTTATATTAAAATCTTCCTACCATCTGGTTTGGTCAGAGAAACACAATCAGGTAAAGTGGGAGAGTGGCGTGTAGAGTAAGAACAGCAGATTCTGCTGGCTGATGGTGATCAATGCAAATTCCCATTGTTAGCATATGTTTCCATGTGAAAGAACTTTCTGTCTATATAATGAAATGCAACGAGAGGCTCGGGGCGTTTCTGTAACCCAGATCAGATCATGTATTTTATAATGTCAAGGTATTGCATCTTCTGTCTTTATTCAAGAGCATTTGATGTTTTGTATCTATTATCTTTGAACTGATTATGAAATTGGCATGATACATTTACCTGACATAATAAATTGTAAACATTTTATTTTATTCTAATCGACTCTGACATTATTTTCAGTAAAGATTTAAAAAGAATAGTCAAACATTCGGTCACATTTAATGATGCACAGATATCATTAAAACCTTTTCATTTATGGAGTCAGATGAAATAACGAGTTAATACATCTGAAAAAATAAGACAATATATGTAAGACAAAAGCTCATACAGGGGAATTTTATATCTGGAATTTTAGGGACATTACTGCATTCTAATAGTGTTTTTGTTTGTTTTTTGCATAGTGAGTGACTTTCTCGATAATGTCAGCTCGCAGCCTCGCACATCATAAAAAAAAACAACAACAATAATTATCGTAGACGATTCAGCTCTAACATTTACACATGCACACGCGAATCGACTTCCTCCTGCTGTACATTCTGCACGTCTTGATTGACAGATGTCTCGTCCAATCAGCGGTCAGTATTCCATTCGCCACATATACCTACCTTTTCTGTTTTGTCTGACTTGTCGTTGTGTTTTCTGACTTGCTCATTTGTTTTCAGATTTGTCGTTGTGTTTTCTGATTTGTTATTTTGTTTTCAGATTTGTCGTTGCGTTTTCTGATTTGTTTATTTTGTTTTCAAAACTTCGTTCAAACACGCCTCCACAAATCTACATCAGTATGTGGGGGCATAGTATAACTGGACAAATGTATATGCAAAGAAAGAAGGCGTAACTTTTATTCTCGCTGTATTATTAGGCTTGTTTGAGATTAGCAAAATCTGCGCAGAACCGATCACCGGTGATCACCGGGAGATGCATGCCGGTTAGAAATGTGTCAGAGTGCCTTGCTCTGATGTCATGCTGACGTATCTAAAAAAAAAAATCACGACGGCGGACGTGTCGGGTTCTGCAGTTTCTCTCCACCAAGTGCGCTGATCAAAAGCACGATGGGAAACGACTTGCTGACGACATAGCTTAATGCTCATTGGTTTAAACAACCGTGATGTATTGTTCTCTTTTAAAATGTTTGATTTCAAAACTCTAATTTCATGTTTTATGTGTATAAATTATGAGTGAATATTCCCAAACTTTCTGACAGTGTGATCTCTATATGGGTAATGTGATGTCATTTTATAAAAAAAATATTAACATATGTCTGTATTAAAGTAAAAATGATTGATAAACACGTATTTGGAATGGAATTAAATAACAAGTACTTGGGCGTCTTGTTCATTATATTTATTTTCATATAAAAGCAACAGAACGTCTCGGTTACGTATATAACCCTCGTTCCCTGAGTAGGGAAAGGAGATGTTACGTCAGTGACTGACGAAATTGGGGGTTTCGCTTAGAAGTCTGTCTAAGCCTATCACCTTCGAGTTCTACAAAACGAGCTAATGTCATGGGAGATGCCATGGGTCTGCGGAATTTGCATGGCGCAACTCCGCCCCACCGCGTGGGTATAAAGGAGGAGCGCTGGCAATCTCGCATTATGTTTCCTCGCTGAGGAGCCGAGACTGAACTCCAGGCCATTTCAGCGGTACAACGGTTGTGGCAGAGGGACGTAACGTCTCCGTTCCCTACTCAGGGAACGAGGGTTACATACGTAACCGAGACGTTCCCTTTCGTACGGTCACTACATCAGTGACTGACGAAATTGGGGGTCCCAGTATGCACGGACTAGCACGGACGAAGGGCTAGGCTTAACGCAAGAATACCAAGGTACACTGGGTAACATATCCCAGGAGGAATATGTAACAAAATCCAGCCCACAGGGTGGAATGTTTCAACCTCGAGAGAGAGGGCAAGACACAAGTTCGGTGGAGACTTACCGTGGAAATACACGTGGGAGTCACCCAACAGGGGAACCATGCACATGGAACACCTAGCCAATCACAAGGGCTGACCAACCGGGCATGCACTCTGGTGACGGCATTATCAGTGTAGGAGGAACTCAGGGTCTTAGGAAGAAGAACTTCAGTCCGTGGAGTGGAATGGCGCAGCAAGCGATGACACCGTGCGGGTCCTATTACCGGCCACTGGGGGCGAGTACCTGGGAGGACACTGACTCCACTCAGAGAATATAGAATCTCGCGAATGTGTTGGGTGTCGCCCAGCTCTGTAGATGTCTGTCAGCAAGGCACCATGCGCTAGAGCCCAAGAGGAAGCCTGGTGGAGTGTGCCTTCACACCAAGGGGGCATGGTCGGCCCTGCGTCTGGAAAGCCAAGACAATGGCATCCACTATCCAGTGAGACAACCTTTGCTTGGAGAGAGCCTTTCCCTTCAGCTTCCCACCATAACAGACAAAGAGCTGGTCTGAGGTCCTGAAACACTGCGTTCTGTCTACGTAAGCACGGAGGGCGCGTACTGGACAGAGCAGTGCCAAGGCTGGGTCTGCCTCCTCCGAGAGCAGCGCTTGCAGGGTCAACATCTGATCTCTGAGAGTGGTGGGAACCTTGGGCACGTATCCAGGCTGGGATATCCTATCCTAGCCGTAATTCCAAACCTGGTCTCGAGAGTGAGCTAGGATCAGCCAGTTGTGGAGATAGTTCAGGATGCAAACCCTGTGTTGCCGACTTGGCCCAAGGGCTGCCTCGACAACTTACGTGAAGAAGCGAGGGGACAGGGCTAACCCAAATGGGAGAACCGCGTACTGATATGCCTGCCCCTCGAAAGCAAACCGTAGAAACGGTCTGTGTCGAGGAAGAATGGAGACATGAAAGTAGGTGTCCTTCAGGTCGATCTCTGCAAGCCAATCCAACGGACAAACGCATTTGAAAATGCGTTTCGCTGTCAACATCTTGAACAAAAGCCTGTGAAGGGATTGGTTCAAGACACGCAGATCAAGGACTGGTCGTAACCCACCGCTTTTTTTGGGTTCAATGAAGTAGAGGCTGTAGAAGCCAGACTTCATCTTGGCTGGAAGGAAGGCCTCGATCACACCCTTCACCAGTAAGGTGGCGACCTCCGCACGCATGACAGGGGCAAAGCCACCTACCATAGTATAGCGGACTTCCCTGGAAGCGGGGAGGATACTGTGCGAACTGAATCGCACAGCCGAACCTGGTCATTCGCGCAAGCCAGCGGAACAGGCTGGGAAGCCAAGCTCTCAAGAAATGAACCAACAGGGTCAAGGAACTACAGGCGTACCCACGATGGGGCAGCGAAGCGGAACGACCGGCCCAGACATAGGGATGCATAGCGTCCCGGAGTGGGGGCGTGGTCAAGTTCCGGACGGCTGGCCGTAGGTGTAGAAGGGCCTCAGTCTGCTTCTGGGCGGACGAAAACTGTTGGGCTCAGTCCTCAACCACACCGCCGAAGAACCCAGCCTGGGACATGGGGGAGCTGAGAAAACGAGTTCTCAGTCTCCTGCACATCAACCTGGTTTAGCCCTAATGGCGTTCCTGGACCACACATGTGGACATCACCTGGCCCAAGGATCACGCAGTGACCTACGTTGCCTGTAGAGCGAGTTCAGTACATGGGAGGCACAGCGTCCTGATGCACGCGTCGCGCCCAGGAACCAATCGCCCAGCCTACAGTGCTCGGGGGAGGGCAGCGCCACTCCAACCAATGCTTTCAGCTGCCCGGGAAAGCATGGCCATCAGCTCTGGGTCTGACTCGGCTAACGCTGGCACTCCCGAGGGAGGCAACGCAGTCGGATGCTCATTTCCAGAGGAACCAAGCCTGCCTTGTGATGCTGTGAGTGACATGACATCATCCGCCAGAGCCCCGAATGAAAACACGGGGTCCCCGAGAGGAACCAGGCTCACACGGAAGCTCCACGGCTTGCCCTGGCCACCAGCCAAAGTATCCCCTCTCGAGGAAGAGATAGATTGGGGTGTGGCAGAGGGGACTCTACCCACACGGAGATCATTGAGTCTCGATCTAAACATCACAATGGTCATGTTTCCGCAATAAAAACATGACTCATCCACGAGCGCTGCCGAGCGTGATTAAGCCCAACACGCCAAACAGCGCTCGTGACCGTTAGGCAGATGGATCACTTGCCCACATCCAGAAAACACACAGGCCACGTGCCACGTGTAGCTCTTTTAGAGAGAGGATAAAGCTCAGCAGAGTGCTGAAGCACCCAGGGACAAGCACACACACTGTCGGCAGATCACTGCACAGATCAGCAGCAGGCAATGTGATCTTGCTGGAAAGATCCAACACACTGGAGAGCCACTCGTCTCGTAGAGTGAAGATAACTCAGAATGGCTTGTGGGAGTGAAGAAAACTCTTGGCTCCGAAGCAAAAACATAATGCGAGATTGCCAGCGCTCCTCCTCTATACCCACGCGGTGGGGCGGAGTTGTGCCATGCAAATTCTGCAGACCCATGGCATTTCCCATGCCATTGGCTCGTTTCGTAGAACTCGAAGGTGATAGTCTTCTAAGCGAAACTCCCAATTTTGTCAGTCACTGGTAGTGACCGTACAAAAGGGAACTTAAATGACATCCAGTTTAAATGCTTATTGGTCTTAGTCACATTTTAGTCATTTTGTCTTTCATAGTTTTAGTCTAGTTTTAATTAACGAAAAGTCATTGCATTTTTTGTCAACTTTTAGTCATTACTTTTAGTCAAACTGCAGTTACCGACATTAATTTTGTTAGCTATTATATATATATATATATTTTAAATATATTTGTATGTCTTTATTAAAAATTTCATTATAATGTTTCTCTCTAGGCCAATTCAATTAAGCTTATGAAAAATTAGAATCAAGGTAACAGGCTGTATTGACATAGCAGTAGCACTTGTGCAATTCTACATATCCCTTTTCCTTAGTTCAGTGGTTCTCCAATTTTTTTTTTAATTAGAGTGCCTATTAAAACAAGTATCCCATTCATTTCTAGAAGTAAGCTAATAACTGCTTATGTTTTAGAAGTATTTGCTCAAGATTGTTTTGATGGGTGTAGTTATCACACACAGTTGAAAAACACTCACCTGGCTGAAGTGGAGGTGTAGCCAAAATAAATCAATCTGTGAGGAAACACAATAACAGATCATGAATGATAAAGTGAAGCAGATCATATATTTTCTCAATTGAATTATCAGATTTAATACGCCGATACACATGAACCTGTCACAGTAGTTTGATGAGGTTTTGCAGTGATCTATACTGTAGCAAACACACATTATTGTAGAGAAAAGTTTATAAGGGTTAAATCTGTTCATAAATGCCCAGCAGAAAGACTGTGGAGTTCATTTTCAGGAGCTGCTGTGGTGTCATCATTACTTATTTCAATGTAACTCTAATAAACCAATGGACAAATGCAGAGTGATAAAATATGAAAATTAGTGATATAACTGACAAGGTAGTAGTAATGTAATAAGTGACTTTTACAATAATAAGGTAAGGTAAGGTAACTTTATTTATATAGCACATTTCAGCAGAGTGCAATTCAAGGTGCTTTACAAAAAACAAACAAACAAAAAAAACATTGGAATGCAGTTTAAAAAATAAGACCAACGTTTACAAACAGCTGCAGTACGGTGAATTAATTAAGAATAAGCAACATTAAAAAGATAGGTCTTCAGTCTTGATTTAAAAGAACTGAGAGTTGTTGCGGACTTACAGTTATCTGGGAGTTTGTTCCAGATATGGGGAGCATAAAAACTGAATGCTGCTTCCCCCTTTTTGGTTCTGATTCTGGAGACAGCAAGCAGACCTATCCCAGATGATCTGAGAGGTCTGGGTGGTTCATAGCTTACAAGCAGATCCGAAATGTATCTAGGTCCTAAGCCGTTTAGTGATTTGTAAACCAGCAGCAGTACTTTAAAATCAATTCTTTGTGGCACAGGAAGCCAGTGTAAAGACCTCAAAACCGAAGTGATGTGATCCATCCTCATGGTCCCTGTGAGGACCCAAGCAGCAGCATTTTGAATCAGCTGCAACTGTCTGATAGATTTTTTCGGGAGGCCTGTAAAGACACTGTTACAGTAGTCAAGTCTACTGAAAATAAAGGCATGGACAAGTTTTTCCAAATCTTGTTGGCACATAAGTCCTTTAACCCTTGATATATTTTTAAGGTGGTAGTAAGCAGACTTTGTTACAGCCTTAACGTGATTGTTAAAATTCAGGTCTGGGTCCATAATTACACCAAGATTTCTGGCTTTGTCAGTTGTTTTTAGCATTGTTGTTGTTTGGAGATAAGTGCTGACTTTTAAACATTCGTCTTTTGCTCCAAAAACAACCACCTCAGTTTTTTCCTCATTTAATTTAAGAAAATTCTGGCACATCCAATAATTAATTTGTTCAATGCACCTAGCCAGTTCTTATATTGGCCTGTAGTC
The DNA here is from genome assembly GCF_963993115.1 of Abramis brama. NCBI lineage: Eukaryota > Metazoa > Chordata > Actinopteri > Cypriniformes > Leuciscidae > Abramis > Abramis brama. Next base: position 59,547,849 of record NC_139965.1, on the reverse strand, counting down.
TCCAGGTGACAAAGTTATGTAGACTTGCGTGTCGTCCGTATAGCTGTGATAGCTGCTGATGTTGTTGTTTTCCATAACTTTAGCTAGCGGAAGCATGTAGATATTGAACAGTAGAGGTCCCAGGATGGAACCTTGGGGAACTCCAAACGTCATACTTATGTGCTCAGATGCAAAACTAACTATGGACACATAGTAGTTTATATTCTTTAAGTAGGATTCAAACCACTTTAGTACTGAGCCGGAAAGGCCTATCCAGTTTTCCAATCGGTTTAGTAGTATGTCGTGGTCGACCGTATCAAAAGTAGCGCTGAGATCTAGCAATACTAGGACTGTAGTTTTGCCACTATCTGTGTTTATGTGGATGTCGTTAAAGACCTTAACAAGAGCCGTCTCAGTGCTGTAATGTGGTCGAAAACCCGACTGGAAGGCATCAAAAATATTGTTTAGGGACAAAAAAAGGTTTAGTTGTTGAAAAACCGCTTTTTCAATTATTTAACTAAAAATGGAAGGTTTGATATCGGTCTATAGTTGTCCATTAGTGACGTATCTAGATTGTTCTTTTTTAAGAGTGGCTTGATTACTGCAGTTTTTAGGGCCTGTGGGAAGATACCTGCTTGAAGAGACATGTTTACAATCTGTAAAAGATCTGAGGCCAAACAGTTTGAAACATTTTTAAAAAGGTCGGTTGGCAGGATATCAAGGCAACAGGAGGAGGTTTTCAGATGTTGTATAATGTCCTCCAGTTTATTTTGGTAAGCCTGCTTCACATTCTCTCTTTCACTTAAAAATCATTTAAAGATTGCTGTGATTGATTAATAGAAACTCTTTCAGCACCTGTTGCAATAGGATCAGGGCCAATGGAAGTAAAATAATGCCAAATGTTTTTGAAACAAAAAAGCTAGTTGAATTGCACAACTTGGAAAAAAATAGGCATTGCATTTACCATGCTTGCATTTTAATGCATTGTATTTTTAGGGCTTGCATTTTTATGGGCTGAAATTCAACATGGTTGAATATTTAAGCTTTGAATATTTCAATTCAAAACATTTCAAACACATTTTCATTATTAAAAATTCAGTAATCCATATTCACCTTTCATATTTCACCTCCAAAATATTCAAACTGTTTAAAAATACAACCTATAATATTCAACAGGCAATTTTCAGTCCATTTTATTTCGCTTTGCAAATTCGCTTCCACAAATTCAGTGGTTCAAATTCGACAGTAAATTCAACATTGACATCCAGGAACTGCAGGAAAAGCAGTAGATTGACGAGCATACTCTCCATCTGCTGTTAGTCAACCTCACCATCAGATGGTGCAAAAGCGCTTGTTGTTGACGAAGACCAGCAACAGTTAGAACAAGCCATTCATTCATTCATAAAATTAAAATAATTATCTGGGTCAGTATATATAAAACTCATTTACAGCAATGTAAGTGTATTTGTGATTATTATGACGGCTGTTTTATGTTAAATTCAGTGTCTTCACGGTTACTTTTCCTGTGTAGCCTACATGCATCTTTCTCTACCATGAACGAGATTATAATGTTACAACCCCAATGCGGATGTACAGATCCAAAGTTACATTTGAGGTTTACATATATTTCTCTTAGTTGTTTAGTTGCCTTAACTTTATATTGCGGTGATGTGCTGCATGCAGTAGGCTACTAGGGTCTCCCTCAATACTTCAGGATTCCCCTGCTGGAAATATAAAATGCTTAACTTAGCTTAATGGACTAATACAGTGATATAAAAGACCAAACTAGCAGGCAAGCAGATGGACTCAGAATATGAACTTAACGCGCAAAGTTTAATGCTGAGCGTTTCCCAGTGATATACTGGCATAAAGTTGGCTTGACATTGGACATTCGCACATTTAGGGACCGTCTCTAAAGTTACATATGATATTGGTATACAATACCGTGGTATACATTGGTACAGTATACATATATACTGTGTTGTTGTTAGGTAAAAAGTATAGGTCTCTGCAGGAGAGTAATAGGAGTTACCAGATCAGTGGGCGAGGCCATAAACACAGGGACGTTTTCAACCGCATTACCTGATTTGCATAAGTCACAGATAGGGTAGGGTTTAGGTGTGGGGTCAGGTGAAGGGCACCATTATCATTGCATGATTTATAAACACCCACCAGTACCAGTTTGAAAACACCCACAAATTCTCTTATGCCGAGACCACACTGCATGATTTTCAAAGTAGTGAGGTCTCTGTTCTTTTCACACTGCCTACCTGGGGTAGCATCAGTCACTGCTGAGTTGACACTGCATGATGGATCGGCAACAGAGGGTTTCACATTGCATGACTTAACAAAAGAAAGAGTCGCCAACAACTTCTGTCTGGACCGAAAACTACGTTTCACAACCAAACACACGCGAGAAGACTGAAATTGTTATTAAAAATGATAACCCGCAAGAAGCTTGCGATCCAAATTATCTGTGCACTGATTTGCAGCAAAAGGAGAAAAAGAAAAACAGATTATGCAAGAAGAAATGGTTGGGGAGATGTGGGGAGCAAGGATCATGTGTTATGCATAGAGAGTTGGGGGTAAATAAATAATTTTGCAATGTGCTGCTGTTGCTGCTGGTCAAGCAAATGTTTGTGCTTTGTTTCTGTTTGATATCATTTTAAAATACTGATATTCCGGTCTATAACTCCTCCCCGAACATCCCGCTGCCCTGTATCTTGCTCTCTCATTGGCTGTAGGTCATCAGTGATGTAGTTTTCAGTCAGAACACATTTCATACAGCAGGATGTTGTAAAAAAAAAAAAAAAGAACCAATCACAACCAATCACGGTAGGGCTTTACACAAGCTGCAATAGCCGCCACAAAGACTTTGTGCGTGGATGGGGCACGGCCCGCATCCAGTAGCTCTTGAAGAAATGAAAGTACCAGTGGTACTTCGTATAACGCAGGGTCCTGGTTCCGGGCTGAGCACCAGCTGGAGAACACAGACCACTTAAGGGCATAGAGGCGTCTCGTGGATGGGGCTCTAGCCTCACAAATAGTGTTTAGGACTCTCGCTGGAAGGTCCATAAGCTCCCGTCGAGGGGCCACACATGGAGGGCCCATAGTTTGGGACGGGGGTGCCAAATCGTCCTGTTTGCCTGTGAAAGGAGGTCTTTCCACAGGGTTATCAGCCATGGGGTTGCTGTGAGCAGCTGAATCAACTCAGGGAACCAAGGTTGGGTCCGCCAGAGAGGGACCACTAGAAGGACTACATGTCTGCCTTCCCTGATCCTTTTGATGACCTGAGGGAGGAGCGCGACTGGGGGAAAAGCATAAAGAATGTGGCTAGACCATTCGTGGGCCAGCATATCCCTCCCATAAGAGGAGACTTCTGGCTAGCCTGTACAGAGGTCTCGTCCTGAGCCCCCCTGGCGGTTTATATAGGACACTACTGTCGTGTTGTCCGATTGGACTAGGACATGGTGACCTGCCAGTTGTAGGAAGGTTTGGAGGGCCAGCAAAACCGGCAACATTTCTAGGCAGTTGATATGCAGCTCTTTCTCCGTGCTCGTCCAAGAGCCAGGGATGGCTTTCCATGCCTCGGCCCGGCTGGCTATGGGTTGGATCATTTCGGGGGACGGTGCACTGCATTTGCGCAGGGTACGGACACCCGTGTGGTGTGGAAGAGGAAAAGTGCTCTTTTCTCGAGTATTTTTGTTTTTTATTTTGTTCGCTTTAACAGCGGTCAATTGCAAGGGGCGCGTGAACTTGAACGGGCCCACAGCTTGCAATTGCAACATCTGCTCCAACAGCCGGAACTGAACAGGGCTGCGTTTCCCAAAAGCATCGTAAGCCTAAGAAGATCGTACAAAACGATCGTATGACTGATCTTAATATTACGGTATGTTTCCCAAAATCATCGTAATTTAAGTAGCACTTGAAAATCATCGTAGATCTATGAGTGCTCTGGAGTAATCGTAAATCCCTAAGTGCATCGTTAGAAGACAGAGTTATGTGGTCACCTGCAGGACAACCGGCAGATTACACCTTTATTCAAGTGCAATGTGAAGGTGTTGATTGTACTTTAAGTTTATTATTTAACTTTTTAAGGTTTGCCAGCACAGCGTTTTTTCGCTGTTTGCCAGCACAGCGTTTTTTCAGTTGGGACTGGTTGTGAGTCAAGGCCTGCTGCCCTGGGGTCTGGGGTCTGGGGCCTGGTGCGGCCCCGCAGGACAGCAACCCGAACATACAAGAGAAGGCCAAGAGAGGGAAGGGCTTGTGTAGAGACCATTTAAAGCCTGAGAAAGGTCCCACCTTTCAGGGTTGGCTCGACCAATAAGAAAGGGGGAATTTCCAAGCGGGAGATTTCTCTGTTGGGAGGATTTATGACTCTATCTCAATTGACCCTTCGCTAAGCCCCGCCCTCCTTAGTTACTGTTGCTACGCCTGTCAAGCTTTTGCGCCTGGCACGTCTATTACAGTATGAATGCACCGGTGTCAGACATTCCCAAGGAGATATTTAGTCATTTTTGGCGAACAGGTGAAAATCTGAGAGAGCAAGACAAAAGGGACTGCAGTATGCATTCGAGGGATATATCCACGACATAATATGCAACCGATTAGAGAATAATTTCATCAAAATTGAAGCTAAAGGCTATACTGTAGGTCCCAGCGCAAGCAGCCGACGCCTAATAAGCTGATCATTCAAATGGAAAACACACAAATTGAGGAACAGTTATGGTAAGTGAAATTTGAAAATAATCTAATAATTATAAATCAAACAGCTTATCCATAAATCTTGTGGAATAAACACAAGACATTAGCCTGACCACTTTGCAATGATAACATTCTCCCGCTTATATTTTTAGCGCGCCAGGCAAGCCCCCTGATGTTCAGGCAAGCCCTCCGGCAAGCCCCCTGATGTTCCCTCCTTTTACTAACTAACGTACCTTTTACTTTTACCAGAACTAACAACACCACCGGGAGAGTCGCGATCAGATTGGGGTAAGTTACTAGTTAGGCCGTCGATTAACAAAATGCTGAAATATATACGTAAGTTAGTTATGTCAGTGAGCCTCCGTCTTGCCTTTAATCACACTGCTTGATCCACGAGCTGGACAATAACTTTATTCTAGAGCTGCTATAAAGCCAAAACACTTTGCTTTAAATTTCCTATTATCAATGTAAAGCTGCTTTGGAACAATCTACATTGTTAAAAGCGCTATATAAATGACGATGACGCCCGGCATTTCTTCCCTTGGGTTTTAGGTTTCGGGAAGGGAACAAAATCCACCACCCCGTCCAAACTTTTAGGATACCGGGTATTAGATTTGCACAATCCATACACACAACGCTTCGGCATGTTTCCCTTGCTCGAAAGCTTGCCAGACCTCCCTAGTTACAGTTGCTAAGCCACGATTGGCCTGTGGCGGTTTTCGGGCGTGGCTTAGCGAAAGGTCAATTGTGGTTAGACATGGGCCTTGCTGTTTGTGTTAATTTATACTCAGATAGATGTAACAAACACACACTGCATTCTAAGAGAAGGTGAAGTCATTAAATGAGGATTAATTAGATAGGAGACATGATACAGGTGGGGTTACATTGACCGTTGGTTGTATTATAAAATACATACTGTAGTATCAAAGACATAATAGTACACAAGACAGTAAATCATTCACAAAATGTTCTGGGATGCATGTTCATTTATAGATCAGTTCATCAATAAATGAATGCAGGAAAGTCTATTGTAAGGTCTGTAGGTCTTTCCTATGACCTAGGTCCTGACCACATGACCATATTTTTCACAGCAATAAAGACATCTTATCTGATCGTTGCCCTGTCGACTGAAACCTTTCCTGCTCTCTTGTCTCTTTTGGGGGGGATGTTTCATTCATAAGAGTGGGCTTTGAAGCTTATTTGTTAAATGTAACAAATAGGTATGTGTCTGATTGTCTCAGTTGTTACACAGGTTCAAGGAGCATTTCTGGATGAGCAGGACACAGTTTGAAGGGTTGTTCCGTAAAATTGGACCTTCTATTTCGAAGAGAGACACAAACTACCGGGAGGCCATCAGTTCAGAAGAGGTATAAGTGCATAGGTGAAAGTAGGCTATTCCCGATTTATTTTAAGTTATTTTTTAGGCTGAATTAGAGCCCTGCACGGGCCTAAAAATCCAGCCCTAACCCGGCCCTGGCCCGTGGTGTTCAAGCCCTAACCAAGTGTAAGCACCGCATTTTAGTCTTTTTTTCACGAGGTTAACATTTTAGTCTTTTTTTTTTTACTGAGCTTAACATTTTTAACATCTTTAAAATGCACATCCTTGTATTTCTTTTCTCATTCAAGCATATTTCCTCACTCCAGTCTAGATGTCAATAACTAAGTGGTAATGAGCTACGCGGATAATCTCTAACGACAGACACTTATCGTCTCCACGAATTATATCTTTTAACATAATACTATATTTTACCAACACATGTGTGCAATTAATGTAGCTTATTTTCATTCATAAAGCTTTAAAAAAAACTTACCTCAACCAGTTATACCATAGACAGGCTTTGGGTAAAGCCCAGACCATTTTGTTCTCACGATTCCCACCCCTTGTATTATGAGTTCCATCTCCTCCCTTCTGGTAGCCGGTACAGAAAATCCGCTAAGTAAAACGAATCGGTTCAAAAATTAATTTATCCCCTCAGCTGTAAAGTTTTTAAACTCAAGGTAAATGTATTTATTGGGTACTGTATTTCTTATATGTGTGTGAGACATTGTTTTATGTGTATGCTTGTATGCTGCAACCAAATTGCCTTCGGGAAATGAATAAAGATGAACTGAACTGAACTGAACTGAACTGATGAAATCCAGTCCCTTCCATAGCATGGTTGAATGAGGAAACCCTGCGTAATATACAACGATACAGACTGCGCATGCACGATAAACGTTTGAAGGAAGAAATCAAAACATTAAGTTTTCCCTACTTAATTGTTTGTGTTCACTTTGTTATGGAAATTTTATATTTTACTCTTTCCCATTTACTTCTCAGATATTGTGTGGGTTTTCCTTTGATTTAGATTGTGATTCTCTCTCAGTGTGCATGTATGTCACCTGGCATGAACGAGTTCCTATTCAGGAAAGACAGAGAGGGTTGAAGAACCATTGTCTCGATCTGGTTTTACGGGGGGAGCAGGAAAATTACAGGAGAAGAGACTGTATAAAAGACTGTCTGGTTTCTGTGCGATTAGGTCTTGTTCCTATCACGAGGTAGCTGTCGTGGTACTTTTTGTGAACAAACCTCTTAAAGAGAATAAAACTTCTTCTCTTTAATACAAATTGACTTTGAATGTTTCTTATGCCTGATGCTGTTTGTTAACTATTGATTTTGCCACATCAATTGGTGTCAGAACTGGGTTTCCATGAGGTTTCTTCTGGTCCTGAGAAAGCGGATTGACGGACTGATCACCCTAAAGCACAAAAGGCTTTAGTCTTACCTCGCCGAATTGAGAGACAAGAGCCAAAACTGCTATCAGGGCCAGGAGGAACCCACTGGAATCAGAAAGAACTCGGTGGCAGTAAAAGCATCTCGGGTAAGAGACAGTAAAATTATTTTAATTTGTGTGGTGTAATTTGATATAACTGTGGGTGAACCATAGTGGCTGGAACTATCTCTTTGGTACGGGCAGAGAAGGTTTTCGAGGGGGAGATTGTCAAATCAAGTCAAGTCAAGTATATTTGTATAGCGCTTTTCACAATACAGATTGTATCAAAGCAGCTTCACAGTATTAAAATAAATACTAGATTAAAATAAAATTAAATTAAAATAATACTAGATTAATAGATTAAATAATAGATTGTAACCTGTAACAAGCCAATTTTATGCCAGAATATATTTATTAAGCTTTGTGCATACACAAACACAAAAGTCAAGTCAAATTTTATACAGAAAACTAGCTCGTAAACGTGGACGGAAGAGCCACACGGACTGAAGAGCCACACCTGATTAATTAGGTTTACTCAAAATCTCTGTAACCTGAGGAAGTCTTGTAAAAGTGGACGGAAGAGCCACACCTGATTAATTAGGTGAACCAGAATTAATCGAGCGCTAGAAAGTGCTCACGGAAAGATTTTGAGTAGACCGTAATTACAGGAAGCATATTTGCTAAACCTTGCCAATTTGAGGTGACAAAATCGGATCTGTTGAAGACGTTTAACAGATTATTAGACGCGCGTCGAAGGAAAATCCAGGAGAGATAGAAATCAGCCAATATGGGATCACCTCACAGTAAACTGAATAAACCGGTTTTCTGTAAAATGAAAAAAAAAAAAAAAAAAAATACGGCCAGAAATGCATGCAAGAAATTGGGAAACGGATAATTGTTTAACAAAGAAGTAATTGTAGTCGTGTTCAGCATGTGTGTAAAACTGTGAACAGACAGTAGTTTGTTGAACTGAAGAAGAAGGTAGAAAAAAACGAAAATAAATGCAAAAAGAATTAGCATTTAGGGGAAGATAGAGTTCATGGAACTGTTTATAAACGCCTGTTAAGGCAAATTAAGTTGAAATGGTATGAAAAGTGAGTTTTAGATAAAATAAGGCATTGAGTATGATTAACAGGGATTAACATGATATAAAGATAAGGAATGTTTCATTAAGCAAAACGGGAAAAATTCTATATTTTAGAGATAAAATAATGATTGAAATGATGATGTGAATGTGCTTTATTGTATTAATGTTATGAAAACAAGAGTATTAAAGAATAGATTGCCATATTTTTATAACAAGAGTTGAAGGTGCAAACAGGATAGCTGTCTGTGTAATTTAGAGACTGAGAAGAAGATTTAGGGAATCTTGTGGTTTCTGTGAAACAGTAGAGATAAGTGGGACTGAATAATTATAATACCATCTTGTGATTTGTTGAATCTGCAAACTAACCGTTTGATAGAAGAATAAGCTTTTAAAACCAGTGTTGATGAAATTAATGACACATTAAAGTTTTAATACTGTATGAAGAGTAACTGACCAGTCCTGATAAATAGTGAGATAAAAGAGAGTAAATGCTGCAAGCAGCTCTGCTCAACTCTGAAGAGATTTGCAGATGATGTTTTGTAAAAATTTGATTGTGATTGGAAAGATAAACAATAACTTAACTGCATGGCTCCAAACAAAGAAAGTGCCAAAATGACACAAATTTAAAGAAAAGTCTGTGTTATGGGTTAGAAAGTAGATCAATGTTAATATGATGAAGATTATGATTTGGCTATTGTAATTGAATTTGCAACTGGGACTGTAAAAGAAAATACAGAGAACTGCTTATCAATGGCTCTGTTTGCATTTCCTGAACAGAACACACTCTTCAGGGGTGTGAGGTAGAGTGGGGCTTTTAGAAAGATCAGAGTGATAAGACTGTTGGCAGGATAACAGAGAGTGTTTTATTGTTGTCAGCGGGGTCATTTTGCAGTGACTGTAAATGCCCACTCGGTAGGTGTATTGATCTGGGTTTGAAAGTGGAACAGTGTTTGGATGACGATATTGAAGTTTTGTTCTGAGAAAGAACTAAAAATGTGAATGCAGTGGTAAGGAAAGTGAAAAGAATGTGCGAGTAAATGAGGGAGAAAAGAAAGTTGATAGATGGAACTTTTGAAAGTTGTAAGAAAATTGAAAGATTTAAGTGTAAGGAATTCCTTTTGAAAGGGAAAAAATCTATAAAAAGTACCATTTGACGTAAAATTACAGATAAGACTAAATGAGTTGTAAAATATTTTAAAAGTACCGGTCACTAAAAGGATGATTGTGTTTTGAATGAAACGCTTTGATAAGGTTTTAGATGATATAGAGAGACGAATCTAACGAATGATTTATAATGATAATCAAAAAATGTATCAAAAGCAGAGAGCGCAGCCTCAAAAGTTAGTATGAATCATAGAAGCAGATTGATAAACTCCTAGAGAAAACATTGAAGTCGGGTATTAAATTATGGTAATTGAAAACCTGACAACTAAAATTGAAATGAAATTTGAAACGTTATTAAAAACTAGAATAATTTTTATTTCTTTAAGATAAAATAAGCAGAAGCAGTGTTACAGGATTAACAGTTGCTAAATGTAAAATACATGAGAAAGGCATTTGATTAAACAAAAGCTTGTTGTTGACTATGAAAAGAGCTAGCAGCTAATGTTTTGGGTTCAAAAATAAGCTTGTGATTTGGCCAAAACAGGTTTGCTTATCTGAATTTGATGTGCTGTAACTGAAACTGCCACAGTTTCAGTGCAACAGAGACTCATTCTGAGTGGATATTTGTAATGTCTAAATTACAATACATAATTTATGGGGAAAAAAATGCCTTAAGATGGGCTAGAGTTAAAAAAAGGATGGTAGATAAAGTCTGAAGTTAAAAGTTTATGAGAATGCAGTGTATCAGTCCTGAATGCCTCAAGAGTCTCTCTCTCATTCAATGTCAGCTGAAAGCTATTGTCTGAGCCTGTGTAAAGCACAGTGTTTTAATTGAAAATCATAGACACAGAGATGTTAAAGGAAATCATTGCCATTCAAAGGGCAATTTATACTAAATGTTTTAGAAGTAAAACTGAATGACTTTAAAGAAGTCTTTAAAATAACACTGTTTAGGACTTTATTTTTTATTTAGGACCAGAGACTTTTAGCTCTCATTTTAGCTTCCACCATAAAACAGGGCCGATGGCTCCGGCTACAGAAGTAACAGTACACTGAATGTACGATTGTGATCTAAATTCACTAACTATAATCTAAGCAGCTAGGTTGCTACCTTTAAGATGATTAATGAATTTTAAGTGATTAAATTGTTATTAACCTGTCTCCCTGTGAACACTATTAGGTCCGAATGGCTCTGTGTGACTCTTGAATGCACCTTTTCCTAAGCTCCAGAAAACAATTGATTCTGTTGAAGAAAACTGATTTTGTGATGGGAAAAAGCGGTTACCGGTGTGCATGAGGTGTCGACCCAAAGACGGGTAAGATCTTCTTTGGCCGAACAGAAGACAACCTAAGCCAGGGCTTCGCCGCCACTGGGGCACCTGCCCAAATAGAGAAGGGAGGTGTTTTTATGTGAGAAAGGTATTAGAGTTGAGCGGTGACTGTGAGGCCAGCAGCATCAACAAATCATTGAGAGGGGAGAGCTGTAAGAAGTTACGGCAGTCTGACCCAGAAATGTAAGTTCCTCTGTACCACTCGACAGAAAACCGCATTTAATTGTATGGCTTGTCTTCCATTGTGACAAGTATCTGCCAGGGGACAACACCCTGATGGAGTTTACAGATAAAGAGCTAATGGAAATGAGCTTTCAAGAGCCAGCTGAGACCGTGAGGTGATTGTCATTATTTGTTATGGAGACAGTAACAAAACGTATGAATTTATACAAGGAACATGATGTTGGTTTGCCTTATGGGCAAGGACAAATATTTGATATTGAACTAGTTTTAACTCCTGATGGTCGGTAGACATGGTGGTGGCTAAAGATGAGAACAGCTTGTGATAAGTCAAGAGAATTTTCTGGAAAACAAAGGTTAGGTGAATTGAGTCTTTAAACTAAAGATAACCTTAGAAAGGATCATAGCATAATGTATTTTAGATTGTTGTAATGGTTCTAATTTGAGTCAAACATTTGTACTTTGACATGTGTGAACTATTAAGGATTGACTATGACTATGATTATTTTAGTTACAGTCCTAGGAGGCTGTTGAAAAGATTATTTGCTTATAGTGAAAGAGAAAGAGACTGCTTGAGTGGAGGAAGGGATGCCTGTCTTTCTGTTATCAGTCAGCCAAAGAAAGCTGAAGCAAAGTAATAATTATGCACCAAAACAATACAGCTGACTTTTCTAAAATCAAATGAATAGACATGCTTTGAAACTGGTTAAGAGGCCATAAAAACATTAGATAAAAGATACAGGAAAATGTAAGGTTAAAATGTCATTTATAAAAATGAAATCTTTTTAGAGAAAAGATATGAATAAGAAATATGAGCAGTTCATAGTCAGGGATGAGTGTGAGTGTTAATTCATGTTTTGTACAGTATGTGTTAGTTTAGGACAACTATTCTGTCTGAATAGTGTGTATAACTGTGTCATTAACATCTGGAAAGAGTGTTTTAGCATTATAGATTGGTTAAGGCAAAGGACAAATTCGAAAGTAAGTGGAAGATTGTGAGTCAATCTGAGAAGGTAACACAGAACATAGGATGAGCTTTAAGTTGATTGATCATCTAGCTGTTAATTATTATTTTGGTCATTTATGATGTACAGTAGATTTGAATTACTTTCTGGACAGGTTTAAGTATTGATGTGTAAATTAGAATTGTGAAGTCGTAGATAGCCGTCAGTCATGTGTTGAGAAAAAGTTATAGATTTGACAGCAACAAACACGTAGGCTAAGTAAATATCAGATTATCCAGAGAGCCCTTAACAGTTATCTATTGTAAAAAGGGGGAGATTGTTATTCGACTGACGTTGACGAAGTGTGCACACCACGACCTGACCTGACCAATTGATGACCTGGAGAATGTTCGTAGATGACAGTTGCTTAAGAGACCAAACAAAAGGCCTGAAAAGCAAGAAACGCTGTGAGACTAGGGGCCGTTGCCTTAAAACAATTTGATAAGAAGATGAAATTGTGGCTTTAAGTAATATTTTTTAGGCAGAGAAAGATGTCTAAAGGAAATTTGGCTGAAGGACAATGTTTGGGTTAACAAACTTTATCCAAACAAATGTTACCAAATAAATATTAACAAATATTGCAGTTTTCCTGTAGCTCAAACATTAGAGTTTGGCACCTGTAACGCCAAGGTCATGGGTTCGATTTCCGAGGGAAAGCAAGAACTGATAAGAAAGTAAATGTGTACCTTGAAATGTAAGTCGCTTTGGATAAAAGCGTCTGATAAATGTAAGAGAATCTTATTATGTTAAATTGATGCACGAGATGAGATCTCGTGCATCAAGAGGAGGATGATAACAGTTGCCAAATATGGTTTACTAAGGGGTTCACATTTGCTGAAAGCCTTCGCACAGGTGGGAAGATAAATGTTGGAAGGACATTGGGTTTAATTGGGTAAAAGCCCTGCAAGAAGCCATTATTCCCCCTAACAAAATTGCTGTGTGCATTGTTTGTATCTGTAAGTGCGCTAATAACAAGAATTGTTTCAACAGGAAACACCAGGGCAGATGCGGCAGCACAGCAGACAAAAGAAAACTGTGACAATAACCTCAACATTTGTTTTTCTTTACAGAGATGCAGACTTTTGCGCACATGGCATGAGCAAAGACACACACACACATGAACAAATGGTCAGATAAGAGCCTTTCAACTCTTCAGGGGGGGTCAGAAGGACAGGAAAGCCCAGGGGGTTAGAAGGACCATTTGTCTAAAACCAGCTGATCTTGTCATACAGGAGTGAACGGGCAGGGCAGACTGTGCCCAGTGAAAACAATGGCTATGGATGAATTTGACTAGTTATCCTGGCCTGGGTTATTATTGTGGCAGAAAGGTGCCACACCTGCGCAGGTGAAAATTTTCATTTTTCAGGATGTCAGAACGGATTGCATCAAACAGAACTGATTCTGTTCCAAATGTATACATTTTGTCTTGTTAACATGAGCAAAGTGAAGAAACAGTGCCTAACCTAAAATTTTCATTTTGCAGGATGTCAGGATATTTTGAACCAAACAGAACTGATTCTGTATTGTTTTATTAACATGAGCAAAATGGGTTGAATGTTTTTTCAAGGGAACAAGGACCCTGAGTGCTATTCAGTGAGCAAAATTGTCTGGTGACAATATGTTTCAGGCTGTTGAATCCACAGGTCACACCAAAGGGACGACAAGACAAGCGGCTACTACCAAAATCACTTAAGGTCTCCATTCGCAGGTGACAGCAGACAGTAAATGACTCATTCCAGTGGGGGTGCGATCGTGATCTAAGGGAAAATCTTGTAAGGATTTGAAAATGCTTGGAGAGTGTGAGACCTGGGTCCAAGCATCTCACCTTAAACTATACCAACCAACATCAGCAACCCCATACGCCAACGCGAAGAATAAAGTGGGGGATTAAGGATGTGCTAGAAACATACCTCTCCTGCTGACGTTGGAAAGACCATTGCAACGGTGCGCAAAGTGTCAAAATGGTGAAGATGGAACGTCCATGGGGCAACGAACATAGAAAAATGTTGACCAATTAATGGTTGAAGAAAAGTTTTGTGATTTTATTTGATTGAATCAAACTAGGTATTGATTTGTTAGGTGCAAATGTAGAAAATCTATTAACTGATGTGTAATAAGCTATGAAAGACAGTCCGTAATGGAAGTATTAGAGTTAATTTTGAACAACTACATTGGTTAGAAGGATCCAGGGTCTGAAATGAGGGTCTGGTTCTCAACCGGAAAAATGTGATGACAATATTTATTCATTTTTAGCCCGGTTTAAGATAAAATACTTACTTATTTGATCAAAACTAATGTTAATGAGACTAAATCGTTTATCAGAGAATGATAAAGAGGAGGAATTGTTATGGAAATTTTATATTTTACTCTTTCCCATTTACTTCTCAGATATTGTGTGGGTTTTCCTTTGATTTAGATTGTGATTCTCTCTCAGTGTGCATGTATGTCACCTGGCATGAACGAGTTCCTATTCAGGAAAGACAGAGAGGGTTGAAGAACCATTGTCTCGATCTGGTTTTACGGGGGGAGCAGGAAAATTACAGGAGAAGAGATTGTATAAAAGACTGTCTGGTTTCTGTGTAGCAACAATGACATCTGCTTTTTGCATTAAGGATCATATGATGGTAAGACACATCGTCTTGTGTCCTACTGGTTAATAATTGCCCCACGAGGAGCAATTTGCCAGCGCCAGTTTGGCTGGCCTCGTGACATTCCACACACACACACGCACACAAAAGCCCTCAGAGTGCAACTCCGTATAGAAAGATGGCTCTTGAATGTATACCTTCCGATATGTATGTGTGATTAACTTTACCTTATAATAGAAGTGTGGTTTGCTAGAGAATAGGTTTGAATCCTAAATGTTCATTGAAAGGAATTTCTCAAATAGAATCATGGTTTTGTAACCCTACCTCAGACCATAAAACTTTACAACCCATGAAAGCAGACATTCCAACGCACACACACACAAACACACTCGTGGACTTTGAAACATACACTTCCACACATGCGATCCAATAGCCATGTTTTTGATATGTATTTTTATGTGTGTATAATTTCCATGGCAGATTGAGATTTTCTATGTTCTATCATAGAAATCAATGGACTCTTAAGATGCTCAGAATCCTACATTAGAAATGCATATCTGTATTTCCCATATTCTGTACATATCCATGTCTAGTATCATTCTAATCGTAGGGATCCCACGGAATTGCATATATGTATGAGATTACAATGAAATGTATTCTTATGGGTATTATCTTTTCTGAAAGAGAAAATACGAATTCCATCTCTCACATGACAAAGTCAAAGTAGGCGTTTCTTCTTCACACAAAGAAAATGTTCCCGCTGTCAGATAAGGAGATCTGATTGGATGTTGTCCCCAACAGGAGGGTGTAAACAAGTGTCTTTAAAAAGCAAGAGACCCTGTTTCCTCTCTCTCTCTCTTCTCTCATCGATCCCGCTGATCCCACTTCCTCACTTCTCCGGTCCCTGACCTCCTCCTCCTTCTCCTCCTCCTTCTCCACGTGCAGCCAGCATCCAGTTGGAGAGGCATTGCCTTGGCCTCTGGGACACATGGCCCGCGTCATGTAAAAGCCTGCCGTCTTTGCAACCAAGATTTGCAACCTCTCCCGTCCCGGGAGACGAACTTTCTCGGTAATATTACATTCAGTGAGCCTTTTTAAACTTCCCGCGGCACCGGGAAGACCCAGCAGAAGATCCACTTCCTGCCTCAGCCTCAGCCTCACCCGAAAGAGCACAGAATTCTGCAAATATATTGAGCTGATAAAAGCTGTTTCCAGGGGTCTCGTGAACAAAGGTTTCTGTATGTAATAATTACTAATTTCCTCTTCTCTTCTCTTTCTTTCTTTCATTTCATTTCATTCTGATCACTTATGTTATTGTTTGGTTATATGTTTGTTATATTGTTTGCATTTTTACGTACGTTTATATTCGTAGCTCATATAATCTCTAGTTTTGCATTTATTAAAATTCATAAATACTTTTCACTGTCTCTGTGTTTGAAAATCCACCTTATAGGTCAATGAAACTTAAAAGATCCAATTATAAGCTACAAAGCTCGATATATAGACTACTTGAGTAGTTTTAATTAATAAACTCAGAAAGTTTGATGTCCGTGGCCAGAACATAAACTTTCGTGGAGATTGTAAATAGATACCCCTTCTTAACTGTGATAATCTTACATTTATTCGCTGGACGAATGATGAATAACGATCATACCAGTTACAGAACAAGGTAATCTCTATAATTGATAAAATAAATGTACATGCGACTTATGAATTATGACCATGAGTCATAATTATTAATATTTCCAAAATTCCCTATATTCTTGAGCTAATTCAAATTAACCCAGAGTCGTATTCGTTACATCTGTGTGATTAGGTCTTGTTCCTATCACGAGGTAGCTGTCGTGGTACTTTTTGTGAACAAACCTCTTAAAGAGAATAAAACTTCTTCTCTTTAATACAAATTGACTTTGAATGTTTCTTATGCCTGATGCTGTTTGTTAACTATTGATTTTGCCACATCAACTGCAATTAAATAGTTTTTATAAGTAAACTCAACATTGCACTACAAAAATTTGCCCACTCAACTTTGCCCACTCACTCAACTCAAAAATTTTAAACTGAGTTAACAATCAGTTTACTCAATATAGATTTTTACAGTTGTTTATGTGAAGTGTATTTCATGAATCTTTTTTTATTTGTATTATTATTATTATTATTATTTTATATTTAATTGTACAATGTGAAGAATTTTGTGCTTTTATATTCAGTTTTCAGTAATTCACATAACCAACTGAAATCGAGTCCCAAATGAAAACTACTCCTCAAATCATAAACAGTTTCACTATTTACGAGCTGTAGTTTATTAATATAAGTTCCAAACAACAAAGATAACCAAGGTTCCCACACCCTGGTTAACTTCAAATTCAAGGACCTTTCAAGGACTTTCCAGGTCCAATACCCTCAAATTCAAGGACTTAATGTGGGGACACATTTCAAGTGAGAGCAAGGTTATATCCTCTTTTTTCAGTCTGTGGTTACATTGTGTTACCTTGTAAGATACATTGTTACAATTCCCTTCCGAGGGAACTCGAACTGCGTCGATTACGACACTTTAGGGAATGCCCTTAGCGTAACGCATCTGAAGTATAAATGAAACTAATCCAATCCTGAGCAAATTGTACTTTTTGTGATTCACAACCTGAGACTATCTTACATCTTTTTTGGCATTGTGATCATACAAGAAAACTTTGACATTTGCTAGTTCATTGTAAACTATATACAGTGAGGAAAATAAGTATTTGAACACCCTGCTATTTTGCAAGTTCTCCCACTTAGAAATCATGGAGGGGTCTGAAATTGTCATCGTAGGTGCATGTCCACTGTGAGAGACATAATCTAAAAAAAAAAAAATCCAGAAATCACAATGTATGATTTTTTAACTATTTATTTGTATGATACAGCTGCAAATAAGTATTTGAACACCAGAGAAAATCAATGTTAATATTTGGTACAGTAGCCTTTGTTTGCAATTACAGAGGTCAAACATTTCCTGTAGTTTTTCACCAGGTTTGCACACACTGCAGGAGGGATTTTGGCCCACTCCTCCACACAGATCTTCTCTAGATCAGTCAGGTTTCTGGGCTGTCGCTGAGAAACACGGAGTTTGAGCTCCCTCCAAAGATTCTCTATTGGGTTTAGGTCTGGAGACTGGCTAGGCCACGGCAGAACCTTGATATGCTTCTTACAGAGCCACTCCTTGGTTATCCTGGCTGTGTGCTTCGGGTCATTGTCATGTTGGAAGACCCAGCCTCGACCCATCTTCAATGCTCTAACTGAGGGAAGGAGGTTGTTCCCCAAAATCTTGCAATACATGGTCATCCTCTCCTTAATACAGTGCAGTCGCCCTGTCCCATGTGCAGAAAAACACCCCCAAAGCATGATGCTACCACCCCAATGCTTCACAGTAGGGATGGTGTTCTTGGGATGGTACTCATCATTCTTCTTTCTCCAAACACGTTTAGTGGAATTATGACCAAAAAGTTCTATTTTGGTCTCATCTGACCACATGACTTTCTCCCATGACTCCTCTGGATCATCCAAATGGTCATTGGCAAACTTAAGACGGGCCTTGACATGTGCTGGTTTAAGCAGGGGAACCTTCCGTGCCATGCATGATTTCAAACCATGACGTCTTATTACCAACAGTAACCTTGGAAACGGTGGTCCCAGCTCTTTTCAGGTCATTGACCAGCTCCTCCCGTGTAGTTCTGGGCTGATTTCTCACCTTTCTTAGGATCATTGAGACCCCACAAGGTGAGATCTTGCATGGAGCCCCAGTCCGAGGGAGATTGACAGTCATGTTTAGCTTCTTCCATTTTCTAATGATTGCTCCAACAGTGGACCTTTTTTCACCAAGCTGCTTGGCAATTTCCCCGTAGCCCTTTCCAGCCTTGTGGAGGTGTACAATTTTGTCTCTAGTGTCTTTGGACAGCTCTTTGGTCTTGGCCATGTTAGTAGTTGGATTCTTACTGATTGTATGGGGTGGACAGGTGTCTTTATGCAGCTAACGACCTCAAACCGGTGCATCTAATTTAGGATAATAAATGGAGTGGAGGTGGACATTTTAAGGCAGACTAACAGGTCTTTGAGGGTCAGAATTCTAGCTGATAGACAGGTGTTCAAATACTTATTTGCAGCTGTATCATACAAATAAATAGTTAAAAAATCATATATTGTGATTTCTGGATTTTTTTTTTTTTTTTGATTATGTCTCTCACAGTGGACATGCACCTACGATGACAATTTCAGACCCCTCCATGATTTCCAAGTGGGAGAACTTGCAAAATAGCAGGGTGTTCAAATACTTATTTTCCTCACTGTATATAAAGACTTTGAGCTTTATTTCAAGGATGTTTTATTTGGGTTTTTCATTTTTGAGAAGCAATGTGAGAATATATTTTTTCTTTGCAACATAATTATCTTGCTTGCAAAATATTTTATCCACAAGTGTAAAACTATGAAAGTAACCCCCAATTTTTCTCACTTTCAAGAAGATGTTAAGATTTATATCAAATCCTTATCTACCTCTTGTAACAAAAAGGCTACTAAAACTTTGAATGTATGCTAAATGTTTGGCGTTTTTGTGATGTAATATTTATCATAAAATATTATAAAATAATAATAAATAAATAAAAATAAAAAATAAAATAATAATCCAATCCTGATTGGTGCTGCGTCATTACGTAACGTGACAGCATACACGGAAGCTAAAGGGACGCCGGTGTGGCGAATAATATGGTTACTCGGTGTATTGGGTCCGGGCGTAGGACCCAAGCAATCCGATTGGCTCAAAGCCCGTTTTAAATTTAGGACAGTCGAGGAGGTGGAAAAAAAAGGAATTTGTTCTCTTGTCAGTGATGCTGAAATTCAGGTACATATAAGACTTTACAAAATTTTAAATGGCTAGATATTGTTTGCTATATGCAATATTTTTTTCAGGAGTTGTTTCAAGGAATTGTGAAAGGCTCGGTGAAACCCACGTGGAACAAATGGTGGCAAATGAAGACTGGGAAAATGGCAAAACCTAAGAGCTTTCATCCAGCCTTGTCAGCACATGCTGAGGAACTTTTAGGACACATTGACAGCATTGTGTTTGAGCAAAAGAAGGACAAAAAACTTGAACATTTTGACCTTTTAATGTGTGAATTGATTCCTGAGGTAAGCATTTTATGGGATCGTGTTGGTACAAATAAGTACTCGAATTTTTTATATCACCAAAAAAAACACATTTTCTCACCCTGGTATCATTTGATAATATGTTGGGAGAAACTGATGGCTGATTTTTATGTTTTGGTTAACTAACTCATTAAACTAACATTAAGTAATTACTTTTTTTATCTTTTGTTGTACAGATCAGCCTTATAATACTGAGACGAATGGAAGGTTTCAGTCACTTTTGGGCTGATATATCTTATCTTGTGGAGTGTGTTATTAAAATGGCCTTTTAATGTCACAACATCCCAGGTTCAACGGGCTAACTACGTCTGCTGCTGCGTTGCACCTTTGAGTTTGCATATCAAAGCAAAAACAGTGAGTGATGTTCCATAGCACAAAGGACTGCAAGTGTACAGTTGCATGTGACGTGTTGTTTGTGTGTTTTTACAGAGTTCCTCAAGTCAGTCCATCCATGACACCCCAGGTTCAACGAGCTAACTACGTCTTCTGCTGCGTTGCACCTTTGGGCTCGCATATCAAAGCAAAAACAGTGAGTGATGTTCCATAGCACTAAGGACTGCAAGTGTACAGTTGCACGTGACGTGTTGTTTGTGTGTTTTTGCAGAGTTCCTCAAGTCAGTCCATGACACCTAGTCCAGCCTCCTCACCTACCAGGTCACGACCGCACCATCTAAAGGGGAAACTGACTGACTGCATCATCTAGGCCTTAGGATGGTTCCACAAAGAATTGACTGCACATACAACATGAATTTACTTCAAACTAAAGATCTGACTTTACATACAGCAAAAGACACTGCATCTATTTGTGTCTCATTAGCTCTCAAAAAACTTTAACCTTACAGTTCATTAAATATTTTAACACAGCTAACTCAACATTAATTGTTTTTAAATCTCCACAATGTATAGCCAGAGGACTATCACAAAAGTGTTTAGGAAAGTAAATACATACTAGAGTATGTTTGTTTAAAGCTGCTTTGTATTGTTGTGTATTTTAAAAAGCTCTATAAATGTCCTAAAACAATGTGCATTTTGCTTGTAGTTTTGTGTTAATAAAAATGTAATATATTACATCTCATAACTCAGTTGAATTCATTATGTATTGTATTGTGTAATTTAATTTAATTTTTATATAAGTTTTGGTTCTCTCATTTTATTACATTAAATGTTATTGTGTTGTATGATGTTCTGTATTAAGAATTAATTATGACATAAATCATATGCATTAGTACACAAATGACATGCTTGTAATAAAAAAGCATTTTATGCCCCATTGCTTAATAACAAATAACTTTGTCACAAAACATACTTTAAAAATGTTATTTCTTTCAAATAAAAGATTATTATATGAATTAAGGGGTTTGATTAATTACATTAAAAATTGTGATTCCATAATTTTATTATACTGTTCTTTAGTCAAGGCTAGACAACCAATTAATATTTATGCCCACAAAACATAGCTAGCATTCTGTAATTTATTTAAATGTAATAGTAAAAATAGTAATATACACAAATAAATATTATTTAAATATTATTTATAAAAGTACACTTTTAATAAATAAAAGTGTACTTGTAACATATTGCGCTGATTATTGAGGATAAAAAATAATTACATAATTATAATTGCATTACGAATGGCTGTGAATACGGTAAGGTTAAAGCTCATAGCACGATCATCGGATAACGTTAGCTGTATGCTATGCTATTATCTAAGCTAACTAAAAAACACACGAACAACAAGAAATGTTTAATTTCACAATCTATAGCTTCGGTTAAATACTAGTATATGAAACGTATAATTTAAAATACATTAAATACATTAATGACTCGTTATGACGTAGTACAAACGTCTTCTATGATAAAATGATTTTGTATGATTTGTAACCAGGCACTAAAGCGATTACCCATAAAACGGGCTTTGAGCCAATCGGATTGCTTGGGTCCTACGCCCGGACCCAATACACCGAGTAACCATATTATTCACCACACCGGCACACAACAGAGTTAGCTTTTTGCTCTTCAGCAAGCGCTCTGTGTTAAAATGTCTGTCCTATTTGGTGTTGTTTGTCCCATAATAATTGTCCCAAATAAAGGTCTGCATTGCAATATAGAATCTAGTGGCTCAGATCTCGCGTTTGCCAAGGCAGCGCGTAGATTACGAGTCTACTCTGCAATAAAGATTCTGTGTGGGTGCGAGCCGAGGCATGATGCGCTGTCGGATGTTTCAGCCTCGCACCTGTTGACTTTCTTCTAGAGGGATGAAAGCCAAATATATTGTAACGGCTCGAATCTCGCGTTTGCGTAACGCGTAACATTCTCTCTAACATCTTAATTTCGTTTAAAAAAAAAAAAAAAAAACATGCTTAAGACACTAAGAAAAATAGACCTTTAAGTTGATAAAAAAAAATTGTATGATTATTTTAATGATAAATATTTATTTTTAAAGCTACACTGTGTAGGATTTTCTCCCGTCTAGTGGTGAAATTGTTTATGACTACCAACTGAATATTACTTTCTAGCCCCTCCCATTCCGAGGACGTTTTAACTCCTACGGTGGCCATATTATTTCAAATCTGCCGGCAGTCACGAGTATTCTCCCCCTCGCATTCGTCATGGTGCCACTGAGTGTAAAAACGTGAAAGGCGAAGCTTGAATTTCCAGGTATGTCCCTCTTTGGCTAATGTATTTTCAAGATGGAGGCGCAACATGGCTGCCGCCATTCGAGCGACTCACTCGTATGTATTCTAAATGGCAGATTCTACGTTTACGAGAATACTTGATTAGTTGGTAGAAGTAATTACACATTAATGAGCACATATCATTTTTAAAGAACAAAGTGTTTTTTGCTAAGAATCAACTTAAAAAATTGCACAGTGTAGCTTTAAAGGGAAATATGTAATGATAATTTAGGGTGTTTTCACATCTGTGGTCCGGACCAAGGGCAAAAAAGTATACATTGTAGCATTTTTCAGCCTTTTTGTTTCCTTTTCACACCACACTGATTGCTCTGGTCCGAATCAGTTGACGAGTTGGTAAAAAGAACCAAAATGCAGCCTGTGGATTTCAAGCAGCCCAATAGCATGTAAACAATATTGTGATTCTGGGTGGATAAAAAATAAATAAAAATAAACTAATACTGGGTCTGCAGATTTTAACCAGGACTTGACCTTTGTGTACATGCAGTGTGTCAAAAAGCTAATACAATTATGGCCATATGGTCCTTTTTGTGTATATCAACAAAGCAAAGTATAATAGTTTGTAATTATTTTAAATATTTTTATGTATTTTAAAATATGAAAACCGATAATTTCCACAGTTTAGTCCACAAAGACTGCTGTTAATTGGATCAGTTTTTTTTTTTTTTTTTTTTTCAGTCTAAATTAAAATGACACTTAAACTCCTAAATAGTTTAATTACTGATATGTTGTAGTTTTTTCATTTAAGATCCAAACACTAAAGGTAACAGTAAGCCAGCTACAAATGACAAAGTAACTACGTACCCAGTTATTGAGAGGCCAGCCAACACGAGAAGAAATGTATTAACATTTTGAAGGAGTTTCATTATTCCTGTAGGCTATTAGGTGTTGTGTCCTTATTAATTCGAAGAACTGAGTGTTCCACAGATAAAGCAAGCAAGAGAGTGACAATTAAAGAGGCTTGGTGCTGGGTTACAAGGTTATGACAGGTTTTTTTTTTGCATATGTAAAGATTAAAGATTTATCACGTCACTCTCTTTTTACGTCAGTGCAAAACTTGCTTGTGGGCTTGTGTTTTAAACCTGTACCACTGTACAGGTTTAAAACACAAGCCCACAAGCAAGTTTAGCACTGACGTAAAAAGAGAGTGACGTGATAAATCTTTAATCTTTTAACTATCAAATGAAAACCATAAAAAACTATCAAAAATTATCAAAAAAACACCCTGTATGTTTTTAAATGTTTGATTATCTTTTTATTAGTGTTGTCAATCGATTAAAATAATTAACTAATCAATTCCACATTATTTCTGTGATTAATCGCGATTAATCACACCTAACATTAAAGTGGATCGGCTTGCTTTGTGCAAATGTTTTTTTATTGAAAACAACATTGGCATATACTGTAGTGTTCAATTTCACACTAACATTCTCACTTGGAGCAAATTGAGTCTCAACCCCAAGCACCTCAGATGACGCAAAACAACATCTCAATGGTTTTGATACAATCTGTATTGTGAAAAGAAAGCGCTATATAAATAAACTTGACTTGACTTGACTTGACTGGCCTTCCCAAAAACACCATAAGACAGTTGCAGCTCATACAGAACGCTGCCGCCAGGATTCTGAGCAGAACCAGAAAATATGAACATATCACACCAGTCCACAGGTCTTTACACTGGCTCCCAGTTAGATTTAGGATTGATTTTAAAGTATTATTACTGGTATATAAATCATTCAATGGCCTAGGACCTCAATATATTGCAGATATGCTCACTGAATATAAACCCAACAGATCACTCAGATCATTAGGATCATATCAGCTAGAAATACCAAGGGTTCACTCTAAGCATGGCGAGTCCGCTTTTAGCTATTATGCTGGAACCAGCTTCTAGAAGAGATCAGATGTGCTCCTACAGTAGTCACATTCAAATCCAGACTCAAAACACTTCTGTTTAGCTGTGCATTTACTGAATGAGCACTGTGCCACTGTTCGTCCGACTGTTTGTACTGTACTGTATTTTATTTTATTTTTATAAACTGTTTTAAATATTCTTATTTCTTTTTATTATTTTAATTTCTTCTATGTAAAGCACTTTGAATTGCCATTGTGTATGAAATGTGCTATATAAATAAACTTGCCTTGCCTTGCCTTCACATTCCTCTGCCTTGATGCCCGAAATATCCAGCTCCTCGGAATCAGATAATTCGAGCATCGGTTCCACTGCAGAGTTCTTGTACAGGGTGTGTCTCACATACACACAAAAAAACACAACAGTGCTTTCTTAGGAAACTCTTTAGTTGATTTAGTAAAAAAACAAAACATATTGTATACTGTATATATATATTAGTGTTGTCAAATGATTCAAATATTTAATCACGATTAATTGCATTAATGTCATAGTTAACTCGCAGTTAATCATAATTAATCGCACATTTTTATCTATTCTAAATGTCCCTTGATTTCTTTTTGTCCCATTATTTTTTTCTCATTTTAATGCTCTTATCAACATGGAAAAGTGGATCGGCTTGCTTTGTGCAAATGTTTTTTTGTTGAAAACAACATTGGCATATACTGTAGTGTTCAATTTCACACTAACATTCTCACTTGGAGCAAATTGAGTCTCAACCCCAAGCACCTCAAATGACGCAAAACAACATCTCGATGGTTTTGATACAATCTGTATTGTGAAAAGAAAGCGCTATATAAATAAACTTGACTTGACTTGACTTGACTGGCCTTCCCAAAAACACCATAAGACAGTTGCAGTATTAGTATTGTTTATTTTATTTGGCAGCATATTCTGATCAAGCACACTAGACATGTAAAAAAAAACACGTCACACAGCATTCATTTTACCACCTATCTCTGAATTTACTGTCAGACACTCAGTATAGATTTTTACAGTTGTTTATGTGAAGTGTATTTCATGAATCTTTTTTTTATTTATTATTATTATTATTTTATATTTAATTGTACAATGTTAAGAATTTTTTACTTTTATATTCAGTTTTCAGTAATTCACATAACCAACTGAAATCGAGTCCCAAATGAAAATTAAAGCTGCAAGCAGCGATGAAAGGGCCCTCGCACCCGTGCCATCAACACTCGGTGGCTTTAGGAAGACAGAGCATGGTTGGGAAATGTACATTTAAGGAGGTATATATAGTAAGAGTATGTCAAAGTCAGTTACAAAATGTTTTGTATAATGGTGATAATAGCATGCTTCATGACTCAGCTAAGTGTTGCTAGCATGTTTAGTCTGTTTCTAGCATGCTTAGTACACAATAATTATGTGGTTAGTACTGCATTACTGTGTTAACCATGTCAGTTTCTGTTGCCAGTAGGTGGCGTTATGACTATAACTGAATATGAGCATGGATGTGTGTTCAGGACAGAACTCTTATCAAACGTGTGAAGTTTGGTGCAAATTGGACATTGCCTTCTTGAGTAACAACAAAGTCATGTTTCATTGAATTAGCGTTCTTTAGCACTTAGCTAAGCATTGTTAGCATGTTTTAACATGTTTCTAGCATGTTTAGAACTCAATGGCATTTTTAACATGTTGCTAGAACGGCATCAACGTGTTAAACATGTCACTTCCTGTTGCCAGTAGGTGGCGCTATTACTATAACTGAACATTCTCATGTAGATGTGTTCAGGCCATGACTCTTATCAAAAGTGTGAAGTTTGGGGCAGATTGGACATTCCATGCCTGAGTTACAGCAAATTCCTATTTAATTGCAATAATAGCATGCTTTAGCACTTAGCTAAGAGTTTGCTAGCATGTTTTAGCATGTTTCTAGTATGTTGTTAGCATGTTTAACACTTGCTGGCACTTTTTGATATGTTATTAGGAGTCCATAACAGTGTTAAACATGTCACTTCCTGTTGCCAGCAGGTGGCGCTATGACTGTAACTGAATATAAGCATGGCCATGTGTTCAGTACAGAATGCTTATCAAAAGTGTGAAGTTTGGGGCAGATTGGACATTCCATGCCTGAGTTACAGCAAATTCATATTTAATTGCAGTAATATCATTCTTTAGCACTTAGCTAAGTGTTTGCTAGTATGTTTTAGCATGTCTCTAGTATGTTGGTAGGATGTTTAGCACCTACTGGCATTTTTTTTATATGTTATTAGGAGTCAAGAACAGTGTTAAACGTCACTTCCTGTTGCCAGCAGGTGGCGCTATGACTGTAACTGAATATGAGCATGGTCATGTGTTCAGGACAGAACGTTTATTAAAAGTGTGAAGTTTGGGGCAGATTGGACATTGCCTTCTTGAGTAACAACAACATCCTGTTTCATTGAATTAGCATGCTTTAGCACTTAGCTAAGTATTGCTAGCATGTTTTAACATGTATCTAGCATGTTTAGAACTCAATGGCATTTTTAACATGTTGCTAGAACGGCATCAACGTGTTAAACATGTCACTTCCTATTGCCAGTAGGTGGCGCTATTACTATAACTGAATTTGAGCATAGACATGTGTTCAGGCCATGATTCTTATCAAACGTGTGAAGTTTGGGGCAGATTGGACATTCCATGCCTGAGTTACAGCAAATTCCTATTTAATTGCAGTAATAGCATGCTTTAGCACTTAGCTAAGTGTTTGCTAGCATGTTTCTAGTATGTTGCTAACCTGTTTAGCACTTGCTGGCTCTTTTTTATATGTTATTAGGAGACCACAACAGTGTTAAACATGTCACTTCCTGTTGACAGCAGGTGGCGCTATTACTATAACTGAATATTCTCATGTAGATGTGTTCAGGCCATGACTCTTATCAAACGTGTGAAGTTTGGGGCAGATTGGACATTCCATGCCTGTGTTACAGCAAATTCCTATTTAATTGCAGCAATAGCATGCTTTAGCACTTAGCTAAGTGTTTGCTAGCATGTTTTAGCATGTTTCTAGTATGTTGTTAGCATGTTTAGCACTTGCTGCCACTTTTTTTATATGTTTTTATATGTCCACAACAGTGTTTAACATGTCACTTCCTGTTGCCAGCAGGTGGCGCTATGACTGTAACTGAATATGAGCATGGTCATGTGTTCAGGACAGAACGTTTATTAAAAGTGTGAAGTTTGGGGCAGATTGGACATTGCCTTCTTGAGTAACAACAACATCCTGTTTCATTGAATTAGCATGCTTTAGCACTTAGCTAAGTATTGCTAGCATGTTTTAACATGTTTCTAGCATGTTTAGAAGTCAATGGCATTTTTAACATGTTGCTAGAATGGCATCAACGTGTTAAACATGACACTTCCTGTTACCAGTAGGTGGCGCTATTACTATAACTGAATATTCTCATGTAGATGTGTTCAGGACAGAACGCTTATCAAAAGTGTGAAGTTTGGGGCAGATTGGACATTCCATGCCTGAGTTACAGCAAATTCCTATTTAATTGCAATAATAGCATGCTTTAGCACTTAGCTAAGAGTTTGCTAGCATGTTTTAGCATGCTTCTAGTATGTTGTTAGCATGTTTAACACTTGCTGGCACTTTTTTATATGTTATTAGGAGTCCACAACAGTGTTAAATTGCGAAGATCTTGAGTTTTCGTCAAAGGGCGGGTCCTCGGCGGCCTGACAAATTTCGATGTTTCGCCATGAAACAGGAAGTTGCTGTAACTCAGGCATGGAATGTCCAATCTGCCCCAAACTTCACACGTTTGATAAGAGTTCTGTCCTGAACACATGACCATGCTCATATTCAGTTATAGTCATAGCGCCACCTGCTGGCAACAGGAAGTGACATGTTTAACACTGTTATGGACTCCTAATAACATATAAAAAAGTGCCAGCAAGTGCTAAACATGCTAACAACATACTAGAAGCATGCTAAAACATGCTAGCAAACTCTTAGCTAAGTGCTAAAGCATGCTATTATTGCAATTAAATAGGAATTTGCTGTAACTCAGGCATGGAATGTCCAATCTGCCCCAAACTTCACACTTTTGATAAGCGTTCTGTCCTGAACACATCTACATGAGAATATTCAGTTATAGTAATAGCGCCACCTACTGGTAACAGGAAGTGTCATGTTTAACACGTTGATGCCATTCTAGCAACATGTTAAAAATGCCATTGACTTCTAAACATGCTAGAAACATGTTAAAACATGCTAGCAATACTTAGCTAAGTGCTAAAGCATGCTAATTCAATGAAACAGGATGTTGTTGTTACTCAAGAAGGCAATGTCCAATCTGCCCCAAACTTCACACTTTTAATAAACGTTCTGTCCTGAACACATGACCATGCTCATATTCAGTTACAGTCATAGTGCCACCTGCTGGCAACAGGAAGTGACATGTTAAACACTGTTGTGGACATATAAAAACATATAAAAAAAAGTGCCAGCAAGTGCTAAACATGCTAACAACATACTAGAAACATGCTAAAACATGCTAGCAAACACATAGCTAAGTGCTAAAGCATGCTATTGCTGCAATTAAATAGGAATTTGCTGTAACTCAGGCATGGAATGTCCAATCTGCCCCAAACTTCACACTTTTGATAAGAGTCATGGCCTGAACACATCTACATGAGAATGTTAAGTTATAGTAATAGCGCCACCTGCTGTCAACAGGAAGTGACATGTTTAACAGTGTTGTGGTCTCCTAATAACATATAAAAAAGAGCCAGCAAGTGCTAAACAGGTTAGCAACATACTAGAAACATGCTAGCAAACACTTAGCTAAGTGCTAAAGCATGCTATTACTGCAATTAAATAGGAATTTGCTGTAACTCAGGCATGGAATGTCCAATCTGCCCCAAACTTCACACGTTTGATAAGAATCATGGCCTGAACACATGTCTATGCTCAAATTCAGTTATAGTAATAGCGCCACCTACTGGCAACAGGAAGTGACATGTTTAACACGTTGATGCCGTTCTAGCAACATGTTAAAAATGCCATTGAGTTCTAAACATGCTAGAAACATGTTAAAACATGCTAGCAATACTTAGCTAAGTGTTAAAGCATGCTAATTCAATGAAACAGGACTTTGTTGTTACTCAAGAAGGCAATGTACAATCTACCCCAAACTTCACACGTTTGATAAGAGTTATCTCTTGAACACATGTCCATGCTCATATTTAGTTATAGTCATAGCGCCACCTGCTGGCAACAGGAAGTGACGTTTAACACTGTTCTTGACTCCTAATAACATATAAAAAAATGCCAGTAGGTGCTAAACATCCTACCAACATACTAGAGACATGCTAAAACATACTAGCAAACACTTAGCTAAGTGCTAAAGAATGATATTACTGCAATTAAATATGAAATTGCTGTAACTCAGGCATGGAATGTCCAATCTGCCCCAAACTTCACACTTTTGATAAGCGTTCTGTCCTGAACACATGACCATGCTTATATTCAGTTACAGTCATAGCGCCACCTGCTGGCAACAGGAAGTGACATGTTTAACACTGTTATGGACTCCTAATAACATATAAAAAAGTGCCAGCAAGTGTTAAACATGCTAACAACATACTAGAAACATGCTAAAACATGCTAGCAAACTCTTAGCTAAGTGCTAAAGCATGCTATTATTGCAATTAAATAGGAATTTGCTGTAACTCAGGCATGGAATGTCCAATCTGCTTCAAACTTCACACTTTTGATAAGAGTCATGGCCTGAACACATTTACATGAGAATGTTCAGTTATAGTAATAGCGCCACCTACTGGCAACAGGAAGTGACATGTTTAACACGTTGATGCCGTTCTAGCAACATGTTAAAAATGCCATTGAGTTCTAAACATGCTAGAAACATGTTAAAACATGCTAACAATGCTTAGCTAAGTGCTAAAGAATGCTAATTCAATGAAACATGACTTTGTTGTTACTCAAGAAGGCAATGTCCAATTTGCACCAAACTTCACACGTTTGATAAGAGGTCTGTCCTGAACACACATCCATGCTCATATTCAGTTATAGTCATAACGCAACCTACTGGCAACAGAAACTGACATGGTTAACACAGTAATGCAGTACTAACCACATAATTATTGTGTACTAAGCATGCTAGAAACAGACTAAACATGCTAGCAACACTTAGCTGAGTCATGAAGCATGCTATTATCACCATTATACAAAACATTTTGTAACTGACTTTGACATACTCTTACTATATATACCTCCTTAAATGTACATTTCCCAACCATGCTCTGTCTTCCTAAAGCCACCGAGTGTTGATGGCACGGGTGCGAGGGCCCTTTCATCGCTGCTTGCAGCTTTAATTAGGGCCCAAGCCCTGAAAGGGCGAAGAGCCCTATTGTTTTCGGTAGGATTATTTATTAGGGCCCAAGCCCTGAAAGGGCGAAGAGCCCTATTGTTTTCGGTAGGATTATTTATTAGGGCCCAAGCCCTGAAAGGGCGAAGGCCCTATTGTTTTCGTAAGGATTATTTTTTTTCTTTTTTTTCTTTTTTTTTTTTTTTTTCTTTTTTTTTGCCTTTTTGCCACTTTTGGGGCCCTTAACATGCTCAAAAACTCTTGAAACTTTGCACACAGGTCAGAACCCGCGGCCATCAGGGCCGGACTGAAGCTGGTACCCGGGCGTGGCAGGGGGGCTCGACAGCGCCCCCTGGAATGGGGTCCGAAATCTTGGTCCATATATCAAACACGCTTGCATGTAATAATATGAAACTCAGTACACATATAGATCTCATCGGGCCGCACAACTTTCGTGCTCTAAGTTTTACAAAAGCCCAACAGGAAGTCGGTTATTATACGTTGTTTGGAAAACGCATACAATGGAATGTGAAATACTCCTCCTAGGGAATTCATCCGATCGCCGCCAAACTCGGTGTGAATGAAGTCAAGACATTGAGGATGAATTCTTGCGAACAGATTTTTGATATCTCGAACGGTTTGGCCGTGGTGAGGAAACGAATTTATGGCGAATAATGGGACACAGGAAGTGTGTTCTAACTTCTGCACACATTAACTGATCTTGCTGAAACTTCAGTAGTGTATTCGTTGTAAGAGGCCGATCACATGGATGTAACCTTTGTGAGTCAAAGTTATAGCGCCACCAACTGGCAACAGGAAGTGTGTCACTTTCAAAATGCTTTGAAATCACTTTCTTATTTTTACCCGATTTGCTTAAAACTTTATGTGTATAATGTAGACACACGGCAGATGTAGACCTGTGAAAGGATTATTGATATCTTAGATACTGTTGCCGTGGCAACGCATCAAACTTTAATATTCTTTTCGGATGCTTTTGAGACTCTTCACATGCTTGAAAATGCATGAAACTCGACAGACACATCACATTTATTATACAGTAGACATGTGCAAAGTTTCAGAAACGGGCGTGGTGGAATGGCTCAGTAGCGCCACCTTTAGTCAAAAATGGGGGCTTAGTTTTTCCTAGAATCACAAAACTTGGTAGGTGTATTGTTCTCATCAAGCAGGACACCTTTCTAATTTACAGTCATAACCTTAGACCCACAGGAAGTCAGATATTTTGGTTTGAATGTGGATTTTCTGGAGAATTTTCTCTCTCTCTCTGTGTGTCTGTGTCTGTGTGTGTGTGGGGGGGGGGGATTTGTCTATTCCATTTAATCTTTGTTTTTCAAGGTTTCAGGGGCTTTTGGGGCCCTTAACGTGCTCAAAAACTCTTGAAACTTTCCACACAGGTCAGAACCCACGGTCATCAGAGCCGGGCTGAAGCTGGTACCCGGGCGTGGCAGAGGGGCTCAACAGCGCCCCCTTGGACACGGTCTGAAAACTTGGTCCATATATCAAACACGCTTGCATGAATTAATATGAAACTCGGTACACATATAGATCTCATCGGGCCGAACAACTTCCGCACTCTAAGTTATTAGCTCCGCCCAACAGGAAGTCGGCTATTATGGGTTGTTTGAAAAACTCATGCTTTAATGTACTGTAATGTAATTTAATGTACTCATCCTAGAGAATTCATCCAATCGCCTCCAAACTCGGTCAGCATGAAGTCAAGACATTGAGGATGATAAATTCCGGACGGATTTTTGATATCTCGAACGGTTTGGCCGTGGCGAGGAAACAATGGCGAGAAAAGAGAAACACGAAGTAATATAACTTCTGCATACGTTAACTGATCTTGATGAAGCTTCAGCAGTGTGTTCGTGGTAAGAGGCCGATCAGATGGATGTAACTATTGTGAGTCAAAGTTATAGCGCCACCAACTGGCATATATATATGATGTACTCCTCCTAGAAAATTCGTCCAATCGCAACCAAACTCGGTCAGCATGAAGACAAGACATTGAGGATGCTAAATTGCGGACGGATTTTTTATATCTCAAACGGTTTGGCCGCGGGGAGAAAACAAATTTATGGCGAATAATGGGACACAGGAAGTGTGTTATAACTTCTGCATACATTAACTGATCTTGATGAAACTTCCGCAGTGTGTTTGTTGTATGAGGCCGATCACATGGATGTGACTTTTGTGAGTCAAAGTTATAGCGCCACCAACTGGCAACAGGAAGTTTGTCACTTTCAAAATGCTTTGAAATCACTCTCTTATTTTTACCCGATTTGCTTCAAACTTTATGTGTATAATGTAAACACTCGGCAGATGTAGACCTGTGAAAGGACTATTGATATCTTAGATACTGTTGCCGTGGCAACGCATCAAACTTTAATATTCATTTCAGATGCGTTTGAGACTCTTAGCATGCTTGAAATTGGATGAAACTCGACAGACACATAACACTTATTAGCCAGTAGACATGTGAAAAGTTTCAGAAACGGGCGTGGCAGGGGGGCTCGACAGCGCCCCCTTGAAAGAGGTCTGAAAACTTGGTCCATATATCAAACACGCTTGCATGAATTAATATGAAACTCGGTACACATATAGATCTCATCGGGCCGAACAACTTTCCCTCTGTCAAGTTTCACGCCAGCCCAACAGGAAGTCGGCTATTATGGGTTGTTTGGAAAATGCTTGCTGTGGAATGTGAAGTACTCCTCCTAGAGAATTCATCCCATATCCACCAAACTCGGTGTGCAAGAAGTCAAGACATTGAGGATGCTAAATTGCGGACTGATTTTTGATATCTCGAACGGTTTGGCCGTGGCAAGGAAACGAATTTATGTCGAGAAAAGAGAGACACGAAGTGTTATAACTTCTGCATACATTAACTGATCTTGATGAAACTTCAGCAGTGTATTCGTGGTAAAATGCCGCTCAGATGGATGTAACTATTGTGAGTCAAAGTTATAGCGCCACCAACTGGTAGGAGGAAGTGTGTCACTTTCAACATGCTTTTGACAAAAGTGGGGGGGTTAGTTTTACCAACAGTTACAAAAATCAGTACGTTTATTGTTCTCATCGAGCCGGACAACTTTCTAATTTACAGTCATTAGCTCTGACCAACAGGAAGTCAGATATTTTGGTTTGAATGTGGATTTATTTGCAAAATCGGCCTCTGAATTTTATATAAATATTTTAAAGTGACAAGACAGAGAATATTACTTGTCCGATATATATATATATATATATATATATATATATATATATATATATATACATATATATATATATATAAATATAGCTGCGAGCAGCGATGGAGGGCCCAAGCCGGTGACTTATTTTTCTGTCAACCTTTCGGGCACTTTTGGGGCCCTTAACATGCTCAAAAACTCTTGAAACTTTGCACACAGGTCAGAATCCGCGGCCATCAGGGCCGGGCTGAAGCTGGTACCCGGGCGTGGCAGGGGGGCTCAACAGCGCCCCCTTGAACGAGGTCCGAAAACTTGGTCCATAAATCAGACACGCTTGCATGTAATAATATGAAACTCAGTACACATATAGACCTCATCGAGCTGAACAACTTTCGTACTTTTACTTTTTACGCCAGCCCAACAGGAAGTCAACTATTATGGGTTGTTTGAGAAACGCGTGCTGTGGAATTTGATGTACTCCTCCTAGGAAATTCATCCATTCACCTCCAAACTCAGTGTGCATGAAGTCAAGACATTGAGGATGATAAATTGCGGACGGATTTTTGATATCTCGAACGGTTTGGCCGTGGCGAGGAAACGAATTTATGGCGAGAAAATAGAAACAGGAAGTGTGTTATAACTTCTGCATACATTAACTGATCTTGATGAAACTTCAGCAGTGTGTTCGTTGTAATAGGCCGATCACATGGATATGACCTTTGTGAGTCAAAGTTATAGCGCCACCAACTGGCAACAGGAAGTGTGTCACTTTAAAAATGCTTTGAAATCACCCTCTTATTTTTACCCGATTTGCTTCAAACTTTATGTGTATAATGTAGACACACGGCAGATGTAGGCCTGTGAAAGGATTATTGATATCTTAGATACTGTTGCCGTGGCAACGCATCAAACTTCAATAATCTTTTCGGATGCTTTTGAGACTCTTCACATGCTTGAAAATGCATGAAACTCGACAGACACATCACATTTATTAGCCAGTAGACATGTGCAAAGTTTCAGAAACGGGCGTGGTGAGGGGGGCTCAACAGCGCCCCCTTGAACGGGGTCTGAAAACTTGGTCCATATATCAAACACGCTTTCATGAATTAATATGAAACTCGGTACACATATAGATCTCATCGGGCCGAACAACTTTCCCTCCGTCAAGTTTCACGCCAGCCCAACAGGAAGTTGGCTATTATGAGTTGTTTGGAAAACGCTTGCTGTGGAATGTGAACTACTCCTCCTAGAGAATTCATCCCATCCCCACCAAACTCGGAGTGCATGAAGTCAAGACATTGAGGATGCTAAATTGCGGACGGATTTTTGATATCTTGAACGGTTTGGCCGTGGCGAGGAAACGAATTTATGGCGAGAAAAGAGAGACACGAAGTGTTATAACTTCTGCATACATTAACTGATCTTGATGAAACTTCAGCAGTGTATTCGTGGTAAGAGGCCGATCAGATGGATGTAACTATTGTGAGTCAAAGTTATAGCGCCACCAACTGGCAGCAGGAAGTGTGTCACTTTCAACATGCTTTTGACAAAAGTGGGGGGGTTAGTTTTACCCACAGTTAAAAAAATCAGTACGTATATTGGTTTCATTGAGTCGGACAACTTTCTAATTTACAGTCATTAGCTCCGACCAACAGGAAGTCAGATATTTTGGTATATATATATATATATATATATATATATATATAAATATAGCTGCGAGCAGCGATGGAGGGCCCAAGCCGGTGACACCGCCACCAGGTTGGCGGTGCCACCGGCTTGGGCCCGCAATCGCTGCTCGCAGCTATATTTTTATTTTATTATTATTATTATTTTATTATTATGTGATGTAATATTTATCATAAATAATATTAATAAAAATAAAAATAAAAATAATAATAATCCAATCCTGATTGGTGCTGCGTCATTACGTAACATGTGACGGCATACACGGAAGCTAAAGGGACGCCGGCACACAACAGAGTTAGCTTTTTGCTCTTCAGCAAGCGCTCTGTGTTAAAATGTCTGTCCTATTTGGTGTTGTTTGTCCCATAAGAATTGTCCCAAATAAAGGTCTGCATTGCAATATAGAATCTAGTGGCTCAGATCTCGCGTTTGCAGAGGCAGCGCGTAGATTACGAGTCTACTCTGCAATAAAGATTCTGTGTGGGTGCGAGGCATGATGCGCTGTCGGCTGTTTCAGCCTCGCACCTGTTGACTTTCTTCTAGAGGGATGAAAGACAAATATATTGTAACGGCTCGAATCTCGCGTTTGCGTAACGCGTAACATTCTCTCTAACATCTTAATTTTGTTTAAGAAAAAAAAAAAAAACATGCTTAAGACACTAAGAAAAATAGACCTTTAAGTTGATTAAAAAAATTTTTTATGATTATTTTAATGATAAATATTTATTTTTAAAGCTACACTAGGATTTTCTCCCATCTAGTGGTGAAATTGTTTATGACTACCAACTGAATATTACTTTCTAGCCCCTCCCATTCCGAGGGCGTTTTAACTCCTACGGTGGCCATATTATTTCAAATCTGCCGGCAGTCGCGAGTATTCTCCCCCTCGCATTCGTCACGGTGCCACTGAGTGTAAAAACGCGAAAGGCGAAGCTTGAATTTCCAGGTATGTCCCTCTTTGGCTAATGTATTTTCAAGATGGAGGCGCAACATGGCTGCCGCCATTCGAGCGACTCGCTCGTATGTATTCTAAATGGCAGATTCTACGCTTACGAGAACACTTGATTAGTTGGTAGAAGTAATTACACATTAATGAGCACATATCATTTTTCAAGAACAAAGTGTTTTTTGCTAAGAATCAACTTAAAAAATTACACAGTGTAGCTTTAAAGGGAAATATGTAATGATAATTTAGGGTGTTTTCACATCTGTGGTCTGGACCAAGGGCAAAAAAGTATACGAGTCATTCTACGAAACGGGTGCCATTTCCACTTTGCAATTTTCCAAATTTTCATTAAGAACAAACTTATTTTTGAAAAACTTACACCTTTAAAGATATGTTAATCTTCCAAAAAAAATTATTTTTCCACCTCAGGCACAAAATCCTTAATAATATTATCCTTTTTATTCAGGCATGGGAGTCTTTCTTGTACCACCCCGTCACGGACAATATGTATGCCATTAGAGTAGTAAAACAAGAAATATATTTTTAAAATCTAATGTTTTCCTAATAGTAAATTGTCCCTTTTTTGTAAACCATCAACCGAAAGTCTGTAATTTAATCCATTATTTTTTTTCTTAGTTTTTTAATCTTGAAATATGAATTCGACATTTCAATGGCCTCATTGTTTGTACTGAAAAAACTAATTCACTTAAAAAATACAAATAAAGTTACATTTATTTGATTAGTCCACACAACAAGAACATCATTCAACATTCATTTATGCAAAATTGTATTTCCTTTCCCTAAAATTTTTACAAAAATGACCCCGTGACGGGGTGGTAACTGATGTCACGGAGTGGTTCACTGTGACAGGGTGGTATGGACAAAGTGTTTCACTATATATGATCTGTTGGTTTTAAACTTTATAAAACTGAGGGAGGGGAAACATTATAATTATATAACATAATAATTAGAGATTTAATGGAAAACTTTGGTCATGCTCTGAAAAACTGAAAAGAGCATCATATTAGTATTAGTAGACTGTCTGCTTAATAACTGCTAACAATTTATTGGTCTTTTACTTTTACAACTACTTTTTTTAGTAGTTTTACTAACTTTTACTAACCCGTACCCTGATCTAACAGTCTACTAACACTGTACTACAGTCTACTAATACTCAACTGTGAGTTAGTTGACATGTAGTTGAAAAATTACTTTTTACTTTGTAAAGTAAAGTGTACAGGTGTACAGTAGTGAAGTATTTTTACTTTATCAGAGTGTTTTTCTTTGGAAAACTTTTACTTCACTACATTCCAAAGCATAATGTCGTACTTTTTACTGCACTACATTTCATAAATAAAAGTCTATGGTCCAATTTTTTTTAACCTTTGATACTAAGTACATTTAGAAATTTAGTATTATCTTGTACTTGAGTAAAACTTTGAATTACTATTACTTAGGGCTGGGCGATATATCGCATGACATTGTTATGCGCATCTCGTCAGTAAGGCCGGTTCCTTGATTAGTAGTAAATCGCCATCACCTGCTTTCAGATGGAGCAGCATTTACTACACAGAGTTCACTGACAAGCTGAGCCATATCACATTAATTATCGCAGGCGATACGTCCGTGATAATTAATGCGATAACTTAACAGGATTAAGTTAACAGTAAAACAAAATTTTGATTAGCCTATCTTAGAATCCTTGATTTCACACATCCTCACATTCAAATGGGAAGCAGAACCACCCCATCACATCCCTTACCACCGTCACAATAAAACATGTTACGGGGTGGTATGTGACGGGGTGGTAAATTTCATCCCAAAATGGCCACAGATCTTCCATGTGGTCAAGTTCCTCACCTAGCATACATGCATTCAATCTGAAATACAATTTTCTTTGCATTAATACAATTTTTTTTTTTTTTTTATAAAAATCAGTTTTCCCTCTTTATTTTGCGTGACGGGGTGGTTGATTTGAACTTGACGGAACCTGCCTAATATGAAAAAGGAACAAATAACAACTGTAAAAGAATGTCAGTACTTGCCTGCTTTTGTTCTTGGTGGCTACAAGGCTCAAATGATAGCACTTCCGCTTTGTGATGTCATTTAAATCAACAGTCCATGATTTATAGCTAAAACAAGTTAGTGTGACGGGGTGGTAAGTCAAACTGAGGGACGCACACAAATCATAAAATATTTACAAAAAAAATAAGGTTTATTTTGAATAAATATATCTTATGTAAAAAGGGACACACATA
The DNA here is from genome assembly GCF_963993115.1 of Abramis brama. Taxonomy (NCBI): domain Eukaryota; kingdom Metazoa; phylum Chordata; class Actinopteri; order Cypriniformes; family Leuciscidae; genus Abramis; species Abramis brama. The sequence goes on along the minus strand of NC_139965.1, from coordinate 59,508,908 downwards.
TAATCCTGAAAATAATAAATGTTTTATAAAAAACAACTTATTTGGTGATATTTTAGATGCAAATGTCATGTTGGTCAACACGGACATGTGAAATTTCAAATACTAATGAAAAATTATTAAAAATATTCATCTTTAAGAATAGTATTTTATCATATATCATGTTAACAATAACACTTGAATTAATAACTTTAAATATATTAAAAATAAATAAAAATAAACTGTAATACTGGGTCTGCAGATTTCAACCAGGACTTGACCTTTGTGTACATGCAGTGTGTCAAAAAGCTAATACAATTATGGCCAGATGGTCCTTTTTGTGTATATCAACAAAGCAAAGTATAGTAGTTTGTAATTATTTTAAATATTTTTATGTATTTTAAAATATGAAAACCGATAATTTCCACAGTTTAGTCCACAAAGACTGCTGTTAATTGGAACAGTTTTTTTTTTTTTTTTTATCAGTCTAAATTAAAATGACACTTAAACTCCTAAATAGTTTAATTACTGATATGTTGTAGTTTATTCATTTAAGATCCAAACACTAAAGGTAACAGTAAGCCAGCTACAAATGACAAAGTAACTACGTACCCAGTTATTGAGAGGCCAGCCAACACGAGAAGAAATGTATTAACATTTTGAAGGAGTTTCATTATTCCTGTAGGCTATTAGGTGTTGTGTCCTTATTAATTCGAAGAACTGAGTGTTCCACAGATAAAGCAAGCAAGAGAATGACAATTAAAGAGGCTTGGTGCTGGGTTACAAGGTTATAACAGGTTTTTTTGTTTGTTTGGTTGTTTTGCATATGTAAAGGAGTGGTACAGGTTTAAAACACAAGCCCAAGTTTTGCATTGACGTAAAAAGAGTGACGTGATAAATCTTTAATCTTTTAACTATCAAATGAAAACCATAAAAAACTATCAAAAATTATCAAAAAAAAAACACCCTGTATGTTTTTAAATGTTTGATTATCTTTTTATTAGTGTTGTCAATCGATTAAAATAATTAACTAATTAATTCCACATTATTTCTGTGATTAATCTGTGATTAATGTAACACTGTCCATCAATAAAAGGGTGAAAAAAATACTTTGTCACACAAACAGCCCCTTCAACAGCCCTTTCTAAGGGCTCAAAACAGGGCGATTGTCACAAGGACCATTCACTGTTCTTCAGAATAACACATGGAGGTCGTTAAATGCCATTAAAGTATTTATTTTAGGTTCTCCCAAGCCAGCAAAGTGCAGGGTGCTCACAGGTGCCAAGGCATGAAAAATTCAAAAAGGGAAAAAAAACTTCAATATAAAAACACAAGAACCTTGTATCAGGTCTGTTCCTTCAATCAGAGTACTCAGCAGATACTGCATTCACTACCAACAGTCTTAGCCCTCCTGATCACTCAATTCTGTGAGAATTTATACACCTGGGTACAACCATTTCTCAGCAATAATCACATGGGAAAGTAATTAAGACCATAAACATGTAATACATTCCAAGTAACAATAGTATGTGATCAAGTAACCAGTTCCTTCACCACACAAATTTAAATAACAGTACAAGCTTCAATAAATAAGCTTCAATAGTAGTTAGAGGAAATAAACATCAATAACATCAAACCAATTCCCCCTCTTTTCCCACCATACTTGGTATCTCCCACTCCCCATGATGCAACACAGTACAGGTATAAAAAGCATGAGAAAAGTCCATTCCAGTCTTTTACTCAAATCAAGATGGCCGCCACCATATATGCTGATCCATGCGATAATCAACAGTTTGTAGCAAACTTTAAATGTCCTCTGAGTTAGTGCTCAGGTGGCCAGTCTGAAACACAACAGTATAGTTGTAGGTATATATTTTTGTGGCTAATCCATCTCTCCTGTTGCTGGTACTTCAAGGTAAATAAAGAGTCTTTTACAAACCAAATGTGTGTACATGTGTTTGTTGGAAGGGCTAACAAGGGGTCACAAGAGCAGAGGGTAGCTCTGTGACACTTCTCCCTCCTTCTGCAGACGACTACTGTCGTCACAAGTGTCAAAGCTCCACCCCTCCATGAACCGGGGTCAAAGAACCCAGTTTAGTATGTACCTCCTCTGGAATCCGAGACAAAAAGTCAGCTACCTTGTTCCTAGCTCCCGGGCAGTATTTTACAGTGAACTGGTAGGGCTGTAGAGAAAGAGACCATCTCGTAATCCGGGCATTAGAGTCTTTCATGCGCTCCAGCCATTGCAGAGCTCGATGGTCAGTTTCTAACACAAAGGGTCTTCCCAGCAGATAGTACCGAAGTGAATCAGTGGCCCATTTAATGGCCAAGCACTCCTGCTCCACTGTCGAATAGCGCGTTTCTCGAGGGAAGAGTTTTCGACTCAAGAATGCCACTGGCCTGCGATCTCCATCCACTTCCTGCAGTAACACCGCCCCCAGTCCGACACCAGAGGCATCCGTCTGCAGGATGAAAGGTTTCTGGAAATCCGGGCTAAGCAGAACAGAGTCTCCACATACTGCCTCTCTTAAGTCCTGGAAAGCTCGCTCACCCTGCTCCGTCCAGACAACCTTGTTGGGCGCTGTGGCTCTAGTGAGATCTGTAAGCACAGAGGCCCTGGCAGAAAAGTTAGGTATAAACCTGCGATACCATCCCAACAAGCCCAGAAACGATCTCACCTGTTTCTTAGTTGTGGGGGGTTGGTAACTTCGAATGGCCTCTATCTTCTCCTGCTGTGGCCGAATGACTCCTCCTCCAATGACAAATCCCAAGTAGCTGATCTCTCTCTTGGCTATCGTACACTTCTTTGGGTTAATGGTAAGACCGGCCGCCTTAATCCTCCCCAGGACTTGCCGCAGATGTTGACAGTGTTCTTCCCAGGTTTCACTGAAGATGACCACGTCATCTAGATATGCTGCAGCAAACTCTCTGGTACCTTGCAGGATCTGGTCCATTAAACGTTGGAAAGTCGCTGGCGCCCCCTGCAGGCCAAAGGGCATAACCCTGAAAAGAAATAGGCCAAATGGGGTTTTAAAAGCTGTCAGTTCCTTGGCCCTGGTAGTTAAAGGGACCTGCCAGTACCCCTTACATAAGTCCACAGTGGATAGGTATTTGGCTCTGCCCAGTCTTTCCACCAATTCATCGATTCTTGGCATTGGATAAGGGTCTACCTTAGACAGGCTGTTCAATTGTCTGAAGTCAATGCAAAATCTAAGGGTTCCATCTTTCTTGGGGACTAGAACAATGGGGCTACACCACTCACTAAGGGATGGTTCAATCACACCCATGGAGAGCATAATATCTAGTTCATCCTTAAGCACTGTCACCAGGCGTTCAGGAATTCGATAACTCTTCTGGCGGGCGGGAGTTGTCTCCTTAAGGATGACATCATGTAGTACCAGATTGGTACACCCAGGCTTCTCCTGGAACAGACTGGGATCCAACAGCTGCTTTACCTGGTCTCTTTGGGGTTGCTCTAGATGGGATATATCCACAGTTTGTTGGGTGGAGCTGGTTGGAAAGTACTGCTCTGTTGGTTCCTCTTCCTCCCCGACCACCCGAACGAAAAGTTGCACAGCCCCAGTCTCTTTCCTGTGGTGGAATTCTTTCAACAAATTAACATGGAAGTTTTGCTTTTTCTTACCCCGTTCTGGCATTGAGATCTCGTAGGTAACTCTACCAGTTTTCCGCAAAACCTCGTAGGGTCCATGCCACTTAGCTAGCAACTTGTTCTCATTGGTGGGTAGCAGCAGCAGCACTTTTTGGCCAGGCTCAAATGATCTCTCCCTTTCCCTCTTATCATACCAGACTTTCTGAGTTTGCTGGGATCTTTTTATGTTCTCCTGGGCTAATGAGGTCATCTCTTCCAGACGCTCCCTCATTTGGACCACGTACTGGACCACACTGCACATACCATCTTTGGGTCCCTCCCACTGCTCTTTCAGCAGATCCAACGGTCCTCTCACCTGCCGGCCATATAAAAGTTCAAATGGGGAGAAACCTGTGGATGCTTGCGGCACCTCTCTGTAAGCAAACAACAGATAAGGTAACCATTGGTCCCAGTCAGACCCTGACTTGGAAACAAACTTGCGCAGCATGCTTTTGAGGGTTTGGTTGAAGCGTTCAACCAAGCCGTCAGTCTGGGGATGGTACGGTGTGGTCTTAATGGCCCTGATTCCCAACAGTTGGTACACCCGTTTTAACAGCACAGACATAAAATTTGTACCCTGATCTGTTAAGATTTCGCCAGGAATCCCTACTCTGGAAAACAGCTGTACAAGACAGTTAGCTACTTGTCTAGCTTTGATGTTTCTAAGGGGAAAAGCTTCCGGGTATTTGGTGGAATAATCACAGATTACTAAAATATACCGATTTCCATTCTTACTTCTTTCCAGGGGCCCCACTATATCCATTCCCAGGCGACTAAAGGGTGTGTCAATGACCGGCAATGGTAACAAATGTGCCGGTGCAACTCTCCTTCCAGATGTCATCTGACACTCTGTACAACTACGAATAAACTCGGTGATATCCGTATACATCTTAGGCCAACTGAACCGACTTGACAACCTGGCTAACGTCTTATGCTTGCCTAAGTGTCCTGACCACGGAACAGAGTGCGCTAAAGTCATAACGGTATGGCGCATTGATTCCGGAACTACCAATGCTTCAACCTCCCCTTTCACCTGATAGAGGATACCTTTTTCCACAATGTACTTTTCGTCCATCAAACACGATCCAACCTCCTTTCTAACACCATCTACTACAGATACCTTCTGGAACCAGTCCTGCAAAGTAGGATCATTTTTCTGCATTTCCGCTATGTCTTCAGGGATTTTTATACTAAGAGGGCATTCCGGCAAAGGCAGCTCCTCAACCTGCTCTTTCACACTACCCTCAAACTTACGTTTACGCCTTTCCTTTTTAGATTTGCGTCTTTTCTCAACGGCTACCTCAAAGTCAACACCAGCAAAAGGCATCTCATTGAAATTGGCTATAGCACTCTGGGCTCGAGTTACTGCATAACAAGGCTGAACTTTGGGTACCAAATCACAAAGAATGGGAAGATCTCTCCCTAATACTACTGCATGAGGCAACTGAGACGCTACGGCCACCTGCAAGAAAAAAGTCTGCCCCTGTACTGTTAGGTAAATCTCTGCGATCGGATACTCCTTAACTTCTCCATGTACACAGCAAACTTTAATGGCATTCTGGGTAATATATTCATCTTCAGGAACCAAGCTGTCATGTACTAAAGTCTGAGTACTACCTGTATCCACTAAGGCCTTAGCCGACTGACCATTCACAAGTACTGGCGTCAATATGTCTGTGGGGCATGTCTGTCCTGACTCATGGGCCAAAGTATGTGGTAGGTAGGGGCAAGGAACATCACAGAAAGCAGAATGTTTAACTTTCCTGGATGGACAACTGGGCTTTGTATGTCCTATCTCCCCACAATAGTAACATCTAACTTCTTGCTTATTAGTTCTATCCCCTTGCTTTCCCACAAAACTCACTTTACCTTGGCCATGACCACCCTCACCCCCAGACTTACTTGGCCATCTTTGACTTCGACCTCCAAAGCTGTGGTGGGCCTCCCGGCGTGCGGCCATGTACGTCTCTGCAAGCTTGGCTGCTTCTTCTGCTGTAGCTGGATCATGTTCCTTAATCCACACTGCCATGTCAGGGCTTATCATTCGCATAAATTGCTCCAAGATAATAAGTTCGGACAATTGCTGAATAGTACACTTTTCTGGCTTCACCCATTTTGAGAAGAGATCCTTCAATCGCACATAAAGCTCACGGGGGTTCTCGTCTGGCAGAATCTCTGATGAGCGAAACCTTTGTCGGTAGATCTCTGCATTTATCTGATACTTTTTAAGTATCGCCTCCTTAACTTTATCATAGTCCTCCGCATCATTACCATCCATGGCGACATAGGCACCACGTGCCTTACCCGTTAACAGGGGAACAAGTCTGATTGCCCAATTGGCTTGAGGCCATCTGCACGCAGTGGCCATCCTTTCAAATGTTGTCAAGAACTGCTCGATGTCATCATCTCTTGTCAAGGGATGTAATCTTGGCTCGATGCTTCCTGATGACATACCTTCTCCGGTTGGCACTGGGCTTGCAGCTGTAGACGCGGCCTGACCTTCCCTTTGGTCCCCTTCAGCCTGGATCTGGATCACCTGATGTTGTATTTGCTGAAATTGGTGCTGCATATTTCGCCAACGCTGGTCCTGCTTCACCATTACTTGCTCCATTCGATCATCACGGGCGGCTTGGGACTGCAGGAGAACTTTAACCAGGCCGGCCAGCTCTGAGACAATTCCCTCTGCCGGACCCGCTGCAAGAGTAGTTACTGCGTCACTCCTACTGGCAGCCACTGTTTCTTGTACCTCCGTAGAACTGGGCGGCTCCTGATCCATTCCCAACTGCGCCTCTGTGACCGCCACCCGGTCTTGTCTGGTCTTGGGTGGCATAACGATCCCACTTCTGACACCACTTGTCACAAGGACCATTCACTGTTCTTCAGAATAACACATGGAGGTCGTTAAATGCCATTAAAGTATTTATTTTAGGTTCTCCCAAGCCAGCAAAGTGCAGGGTGTGTGTACATGTGTTTGTTGGAAGGGCTAACAAGGGGTCACAAGAGCAGAGGGTAGCTCTGTGACAGCGATACAAAATAAAATTACAAAGTGCACATGTAAGGTAAACTAGGACTTAGCCTATAGTGCAGTTAAACAATGGCTTAATACTTTCTTTTTCTCAAGTTTGTTTTGAACTTAGCAGTCAGGCTACTGCTCTTTATTCACCAGAGTCTCATCAACCCATCCTCTTATTTCAGAAAGAATGAACTGTAATGGTTAACAATAAAAGGTAAGCCTACTACTACTTCTTTGCTTTGAGACAATTAATCAAACAGACAAACTGACATTTTCAGACAACAGGGAAGCTCTTTGTTGTGTGTTGTACTCTTTTGTACAACACACCCAGACAGTGAAAACAACCTTTCAGAAGGTACTGATTGCGTGCAAGGCGGGCCATTTCACTGTGTGCCTCTTCATGTGTGGAATGAACTGGGGACAGTCATCCATGCCAGTAAGAGGCTCTGCCTTGTAGCGCTCCAGACATTGCTCAATACTGTCCTCCTCTTCATCAGACGAAGACTCGTGTGCAAGCATGAGAGTTGGTTTCTTCGTAGGAGGCTCAGGCGTGACTTGGTTATCCGGCTGTGCAGATCTCTCCCTCTCCATCTCCTGGAGCAAGGTGCGGATCGTACCCCACACCTCAGCCCTGTCAGGTTTGCTCAGACACTTGAGGTCCTTATTTAATCCCAAATTTTTCCCAGACACAAAAATATCCAAATCATGTGTCTTTAGTATCCCTTTGAAACAATCAATCATAATTTTTAGAAATTTTCATGGAAAAGTGTGTGAAAAAGTGTTTTATGATCGGTCACAATTGTGACTGGTGGGATACTGTGTTGTATCAACCATTGTACAGATTGAATATAGGTCTATTTGACCTGCAGTGTGTTTGTGTGTGTGTGTGTGTGTGTGTTTTGTGTTTTTGTGTGTCTGTGGAGATCAGACATCAAAGGAGACGTGACCATGTGTGAGTGTGTGTGTGTGTTTGTGTGTGTGTGTGTGTGTGTGGAGATCAGACATCAGAGAAGACGTGACCGTGTGTGTGTGTGTGTGTGTGGAGAACAGACATCAAAGGAGACGTGACCGTGTGTGTGTGTGTGTGTGTGTGTGTGTGTGTGAGTTTCTGTGTGTGTGTCTGTGTGTGTGTGTGTGTGTGGAGATCAGACATCAGAAGAGACGTGATCGTGTGTGTGTGTGTGTGTGTGTGTGTGTGTGTGTCTGTGTGTAAAATTAGGTAGAAAGTAAGGTAGAACAGTTAGCCTATGTGTATTAGTAGATACAATGGGTTATCCCACCGGTCACTATTGTTGCCGTTGACATGTTTGTGAGTTCTATGACCACATTAAACAAAGTTGAGTAATTGCAAATGCATATATCAATACTAGACACCTTAAACATGATGTGTACCAAAAATCTATGTCCTATCTTTATGTTAACATACTTTACCACCCTTTTCTTTGGGAGCTTTCTTGCTGCCATCCTCTTCTCTTGGCGCAAACAGGAAGTAAACAGCTCTGGTCATGTGACAATTTACAGTAAACATGCGACACTGCACATATTTCATTGAGACCCTTTATTATTTCAATATCTGCTGGAAATGCATTGATAGATCATTCAGTAACATTTTTATAGCCTTAGAAATGAAACATTTTTTTACGGTCACTATTGTTACCGGTGGGATTAACCTTGAAATGAAATTAAATGAAATGCAACTTAATACAAGTACAGGTGCAGGTATAACAAAATTGCAACAATACCCCTATATCTACAGTGCTAAATTAAAAAATACAAAGTAAAGAAGCAAGAAACCTAACAAAACAAACACACTAAGAGAAACACAATGCTGAGGATGAATAAGAATGAAGCATGGCAATCTGAACTTGGGTCAAGTGCTGTCGCAACTCTCAGCCATGTGATGTTGGTCTTCTCCTTGCGACCCTCCATGTCTGCTGCGAAGGTTCCCTTGAACTTGATCATGTAAGCTGTGTCATCCTCAGTGACCTCCATCACTCGCGACAGATGACACAACGCTGGCAGCACCGCTGAGCAAGACACAAACTTCTTTCCTCCCAGAAGTTCAGACACATACCTGCAATAATATAGAGAAGCACTTTAGTGGGGAACTAGTTAGGCCTATTGTAATTCACACAGAGTTCTCTCACTCACTCAGTTACCACACTCACCACACTCACACATTCCATAGCCTGCACACACATAAACACACACCCAATCATTAACGTTATTGTTCTGACACAGACTTACTTTGATTATTAAACAAACAGATATACACCCGACATGGATTGACAATAAATGACCTGCAGTGCTCCAGCACAGCCTCCAGCTTCTTCAGTTTCTCCAGCTCAGTATCTGTTGGCATGGCGACGTTGGTTGTGTGCAGGACCAGTGCATCTCTCAGAGGTTCAGCATTCCGCTGAACACATTTGATCATTTCCAGGGTAATATTCTATCTAGTTGATACTTCCTGTGCGAGTGACTCTTTCCTCTGATGATGATGTGATGCTTAAAATGTCCCACAACTTTTCAGCATTTTGCCAATGCACCGTCAAACGGGCTGTTGGTTAGAGAAACCGTGACGGCTCGGTGCACACTGTGTGCGATGCACGGCATGTGCTCAAAGGGGAGCTGCCTGGCCGCTGCAATCATGTTGCGTGCACTATCCGTGGTCAGTGAGACAACTTTGTGTTCGATGTCCCACTCTCTAGCTACTTGCATAAAGTGCTCTGCAACAGCGTCAGCGAAGTGCCTCTCTTCTGTCTTTGTAACAGTCAAAGCATGCGACTGAAGTTTCCACTGTGGATCAGAGTAATGGGCTGTGACCCATTACTGTGATATATATATATATATATATATATATATATATATATATATATATATACACTGCTCAAAAAAATAAAGGGAACACTTTTTAATCAGAGAATAGCATCAAGTCAGTTAAACTCCTGGGATATTGATCTGGTCAGTTAAGTAACAGAGGGGGTTGGTAATCAGTTTCAGCTGCTTTAGTGTTAATGAAATTAACAGCAGGTGCACTAGATGGGCAACAGTGAGACAACCCCCAAAACAGGAATGGTTTTACAGGTGGAGGCCAATGACATTTTTTCCCTACTCATCTTTTCGGACTGTTTTTCACCAGTTTTGCATTTGGCTAGGGTCAGTGTCACTACTGGTAGCATGAGGCGATACCTGGACCCTACAGAGGTTGCACAGGCAGTCCAGCTCCTTCAGGATGGCTCATCAGTACGTGCCATTGCCAGAAGGTTTGCTGTGTCTCCCAGCATAGTCTCAAGAGCATGGAGGAGATTCCAGGAAGACAGACAGCTACTCTAGGAGAGCTGGACAGGGCCGTAGAAGGTCCTTAACCCATCAGCAGGACCGGTATCTGCTCCTTTGTGCGAGGAGAAACATGATGAGCACTGCCAGAGCCCTACAAAATGACCTCCAGCAGGCCACTGGTGTGAATGTCTCTGACCAAACAATCAGAAACAGACTTCATGAGGGTGGCCTGAGGGCCCGACGTCCTCTGGTGGGCCCTGTGCTCACTGCCCAGCACCAGGGAGCTCGATTGGCATTTCCCATTCAACACCAGAATTGGCAGGTCCGCCACTGGTGCCCTGTGGTTTTCACAAATGAGAGCAGGTTCACCCTGAGCACGTGACAGACAGGAAAGGGTCTGGAGAAGCCGTGGAGAATGTTATGCTGCCTGTAACATCGTTCAGCATGACCGGTTTGGTGGTGGGTCAGTGAGGGTCTGGGGAGGCATATCCATGGAGGGACGCACAGACCTCTGCAGGCTAGACAATGGCACCCTGACTGCCATTAGGTATTGGGATGAAATCCTTGGATCCATTGTCAGACCCTATGCTGGTGCAGTGGGTCCTGGGTTCCTCCTGGTGCACAACAATGCCCGGCCTCATGTGGCGAGAGCATGCAGGCAGTTCCTGGAGGATGAAGGAATGATACCATTGAAGGGCCACCACGCTCACCTGACCTACATCCAATAGAACACCTCTGGGACATTGTGTTTCGGTCCATCTGACATCACCTGGTTGCACCTCAGACTGTCCAGGAGCTCAGTGATGCGCTGGTCCAGATCTGAGAGGAAATACCCCAGGACACCATCCGTCGTCTCAGTAGGAGCATGTCCCGACGTTGTCAGGCATGCATACAAGCACGTGGGGGCCATACAAACTACTGAGAACCATTTTGAGTTGCTGCAATAAAATTTCAGCAAAATTGACAAGCCTGCTGCATCATTTTTTCACTTAGATTTCCGGGGTGTCTTTGAATTCAATCCTCTGTAGGTTGATTATTTTCATTTCCATCAAACGATGTGGCATCCTTTTGTTCATAACACATTATATATATACACACATTATATATATACACACACACACATATATACATACACATATATATACATACATACATATATATATATATATATATATATATATATATATATATATATATATATATATATGTATGTATGTATATATATATATATATATGTGTATGTATATATATGTTTGTGTGTGTGTGTGTGTGTGTGTATATATATATACACACACATATATACACATATATACACATATACACAGACATATATATATATACACACACACACATATACATATATATATACATATATATATATACATATACATGGGGACTTTTGTTCGGCTCTAAGGATTCTTATTAGGATGAGCCGAGGGATAAAGGAAAAAGGGGGCGGCCATTTTGAAAGGTGTTTGTTGAGGTGACATGGTTTTTTGGCTAACCTAGCTCAGAGTAAATTGTCCAAAATGATCTCTGAGAAGAGAGACATGGTGTATTAGATGTTGGAGCCATTTCATATGTGCACGCTCTGGTCTGGGATATATGTGGTGGACTATACTCTGGGGACTTTTTTCCAGCTGGAGGATAACCTGTTTTTGTGGGGCCTTGAACCAGTGGATTTATACTTTTTTCTCTTTTTGGGGACATTGTTTTTTCATCTGGACTTTAAATTGCCTACATACCTCAAAGCAGAAAAGGACTGAGACGGGACTGTTGAGTGTTATTTTTGTTATTTATAATTTGCTTGCATGGACTCTGCGGGTAAAACTGTTGTGATGAAACTGCGCATGCGCGAGGTAAAACTGCTGGGGTGAAACTGCTGGGGTGAAACTGCTGGGGTAAAACTGTGGCTCTGCGGCTCTGCAGTCAGACCCTTCTCACACTGCCCAGCGGACCTGCAACCGCCTCGCAAGTGTTGATAGGCTATTACTCGTGAGGTGTAACCAATCAGATAGCGCTGTGGGCGGGACATTGAGCAAGTCTGCAGAGTGGTGATTACAGAGCCATATAGAGAGAAATTTAGCAGAGGCAGGGATACAGACCATAAAGGGGGAAATCCCACAACCACAGCCACACACCACCACCCCCCCCCCCCCCCCCCGCACCCTGAATATAGTCATAGAGGTGCAGTTTTTAAATTAGCCATATTTTCAATATTTGCTCTTATCAACAGTTTATGATTTTTTTCTTATCTAGGCTATAAATTACAGGAATGGCTGTCATTTTGATCTATTAAAAAAAAACAATTCTGCTCACTGCACATTTACTATAATGTAATATAATATTGAGTATTCATTATCGAATGCTTCCTTATCTTTTAAATCTGGCCTATGGATTTTCTACAGGAATAGCATGTTTGAACGGACATTGCACTTTGCTAATAAACTTTGGACAGTAACCTCCATCATTATAGGAGCATTAGGTTGAATGAGTTGGAATTAATTAATTAACCAAGAGTATATCGTTACTTTTTATTTTCAGAGAAAGCATGAACATCACCTCAACCGATACCTTCAACTGACAGCACCCACAGTTAGGAGGAAGGGAAGCTGGCCTGCTGGTGAGAGTGCGTCAAACAGTAAGCAGCAGAAACTAGAGGACACCAAAGCCTCACAAAAGAGCATGGACCAGGCAGTCATCAAATTTGTTGTTCAGGGTTTGCATCCCTTCGGAGTTGTGGAGCAACCAGGATTTATAAATTTAATACAGCATACTATGCCAAACTACACAGTGATGTCCAGAACAACGGTCAGAGTTAAAATAAAAAAAACAGCAGAGGAAATGAAAGCCAGAGTAAGGAAAGTGATGCAGAACATTGAATTCATCGCAACTACCACAGACTGCTGGACAGCTTTTCGTCAAAGTTTTATTGGCGTGACCGCCCACTGGATCGAGCCAGACAGCCTAGAGAGATGTTCAGTTGCTCTTGCGTGCAAAAGGCTTAAAGGATCCCATACATTTGATGTATTAGCTGGAGCCCTTAATGAAATCCATACTGAATACAACATTTGCAAAAAGATTGTCAGGACCACTACTGACAATGCTTCAAATTTCATCAAGGCCTTCAAGGTTTATGGTTGTGACGAAGAAAGTTTGGTTGGGGGGGGAGAGGAAGATGTGAGTGACAGTGAGAATGCTGAAGATCTGGAAGAGGAGATAGAGGGTGTTGAGATACAAGGTGTCATGGATGAAGAGGATGGTGATTCCGAAGATCAGCTTCCAAAGCATCACCGTTGTGCATGTCATCTTTTGAACTTGATCTCAACAGTAGATGCTGCAAAAGCCAACTCAGATCAGGTCTACAAAAAAATGTCACGTGCAGCATTTGCAAAGTGCACAGCTCTGTGGAACAAGAGTGCTCGCTCCACCACAGCTGCAGAGGTGATTGAAAGGGAATGCAAGCTCCAACTTATTCGCCCAAATGACACTAGGTGGAACTCCCTCTTTCTTTCAGTGGAACGATTGCTAAGAATCATTCAAGACAGTGGAGAAGGAGCCATCAGAGCAGTTTGCATTGCACTTAAAGTCCCCATGTAAGTGTTATGCTGCCAAACACATTGTCTTGCATAAACGTATACAAATAGCATTTATCTTCCAATATTTGCTTATGCAATATTAACTAATGTGATGTTTTGTAACATTAGTCATCTTTGTATGTTACATATGTTATCGCCATATGATATTTTGTATGATTTTTCTATTGCTGTGTGACAGGTTCAGCCCTGCAGAGCTTGCCTTCTTGACTGAATATGCTGCTACCATGAGCCCAATCGCCAAGGCACTGAACATAATGCAGACAGAGGTGAATGTCCATATGGGATGGCTGGTGCCCACTATTACCCTCCTAACTGTGAAGCTTGATCGCCTCCTAACCTCATCCAAGTTCTGCGAGCCACTGATCTTTGCCCTTCAAGAAGGAATACAGCAACGGTTTGGATCCATGCTTTCCGACCCAGAACTCATCGCTGCTGCAATTTTACTTCCGAAGTTTCGGACATCCTGGACAAGCAATGAGGACTTGCTGAAACTGGGTAAGTCATTGGCTCTTTAAATTGCAAGATGGAAAGCCTGGCAAAGAGCAGGACCTAACAGTAGAATCAAAAATGTGTTGTTACAGTTTTATGCAGAGGATTGGGCGCCTCTGATAATATTTAGGATTTCAGTTTATCATCTGCTGGGCTTTCGAAGCTGCAGCTTGACATATTTTGCACATTTCATTTCAGTTCCAAAATAAAATTTATAGAATAAACATTAACAATGTAATGTGCATCACAACAAGTTACAACGACAGACAGGTGAAAAAGCTTAGGCGTCCCAGTGGAGTAAACTCATCATCAGTATTGATTGGAGCCCCCTTTTCCTGAAATTACAGCCTGTAGATTTTTCCACTAACCACAGCTACATCCCTGATGTCTGACTTCAAGTATTTAAACCATTTCTCCTTACAAAATATCTCCAGGTCAATCAGGTTTGATGGCTGACAAATGTGGATTATCAGGGGTGCCCAAATGCATAAAACTGTATAGTTACTGAGGAGCAAAATGACCATAACTCACCCTAATGATCATATCTGGTTAAGGAGATGCATACAGTAGTCTTTTCTTTCTTTCCTTTATTTGGTCCAATGGACAGGCATGAACTACATCAAGACTCAGTTGGAGCAGGAGCCTGTGCAGTCTAACCAGTCAGAGCAGCAGGAGGAGGAGGAGGACTACTTTGACATCATGAAAGACAACATCCAAGAGACCTCTAAGCAGCTGGATGTATACCTGGCCAGCACAGCTGTCACCATGGCCGTTCTCAAATCAGTGCCTGCCGTGTACAGATTGTCGCTTAAGGTAAATACGCCGTTGCCTGCCTCTGCAGCCTGTGAGAGACTCTTCAGCTCAGCAGGGCAGATTTTTACCCCCAAAAGAGGCAGGCTTGGTTCAGAGAACTTTGAAAACCAACTCCTTTTGAAGCTCAACAAAAAATACTGGTGATGTGAAGTTTTTAAAAAGTGCTCCAAATGTTCACAGGTGGTTTTGTTTTGTTTTTTGAGACTTGGAGAATAGAAACGGAGTTGAAATTCTGATGATGTTAAGTTTAACATTAAGTTTAAGGAAAGTTTTATAGTTAATGGAGACATGAAATGGAGTTGATGTGACATGAAATGAAATAGATGTACTATAAGCAGAGCAGAGAATACATGAATACTTATGCACTGAATCAAAAATGTTTACTGCCTTAAAAATATGGTAATTAACAATTGTATTGTTAGAATGTTAAACTCGTTAATGTACTGCAGTTAACATTAAATATCTGTGTTGCGGTTAAATAAATCTTTTAAAGATGTATAACCAGTCTTCTTTGTTGGTTTTGCTAATGATGTTTTAACTCAGCAGATCACCCTGAAAGATAACCAGAATACATGAACCCAAAACTAACTTAATTAAAATGCCACAACCTGTACTGTTTTTTTGTTTGTTTTGTTTTGATTATTAAAATATAGACATTAAGAGAATAAATTATGCAAGTACTTTTACTTTTAATACTTAAAGTACATTTAAAATCAGGTACTTTTTACTTTTTACTTAAGTAGGGTTTTCATTGTGGTACTTTTACTTTTACTAAAGTAAATATGTCTCTGGTTATTTGTACTTTTACTTAAGTACTGAGATTCAGTACTTCCTCCACCACTGATTTCTGGGTACTGTTGGACAACACCATGTATCTTTCCAGTTAAGAGAACTTGTTCCAGGTGCCTTAACATTTGCATTCCCTCCTGCTCAAATCTTTCTCTAAACTGCATGTCAGCAACATCCAGAACTTTGTAGAATTCAGTCCTGTAGTAGTCAGAAGGGGACACATGTACATGTGCAGGAGCACTACCTGTGAAGCGCTGAGGTGGGATACGGACACGAGGAGAGGCAATAGGAGGGAGATGGAGATGATCCTCACCCTTCTCAGACCTTGCAATTCCCTTAAATATGCCCTTCAGTTTCCCTGACTGCCCAAACAACACTCCCAACTCATTGACCCAATCCAGAGAATTCCGGATAAATATTGAGGCAGTACAGGACCTCTGTGTAATTAGGTTAACACAGCGGGCAGCACAATGAACATAGGGAGCCAGAGGTTGTATTTGTTCTTACAATGGCCTGTGCTCCATTGTATTTGCAAGCCATATTTGCGGCCCCATCGTATGCTTGGCCACGCAACACAGTGATAGGCAAGTTTAGGTGCTGCAAAACATCCATGACTACTTTTGCTAGATTTTCTCCTGTTGTCAAAGAAACCTCATAAAGACCAATAAATTCTTCACGAGGGACTAAATTCTTGTCAACATATCTCAAACACACTGCCTCTTGCTCTTTTCCAGACACGTCTCATGTCCCATCCATCATTTTGAGTACTGCAGGTGTGGAAGTGATCTGATATTTTCAACTACTTCGCGTATGATCACGCTGCTGAACAAAGTCAGGATTTCATTTTGAACCATAGCTGAAGTATATACATCCTTTCTACCACCTGTCAACCACTTGGTTAGAGAAGGGTCATCCTCTGATTTGTACTTCAGAACCTGTTCAAAATTTCCCTCACCACATTCATGGCCCCTAAAAAGTAAGCCCTGCCTAGCCAACATCTGCACAGCACCAATGATTTTGAGAAGACATCCCCTTGCTTCCTCTTGCTGTTTCACACTCACACTAGATAGCTGAACCTGTACTGATCGATCTTCATAGATGAGATCAGATCTCTCATGCACAGTAAATCGCTCAAGGGCTTTTTTCCTATTTTTAAACCCAGATGAAATTAATGCTGAATCAGCATTCTTGGCAAGAGGTGATGTCTCAGAGTTAAAGGCTTTGGAGCAGTAAAAGCACAATACACCCTCAACACCAGGACTCACATGGAGCCATGGAAATTTCTGGTACCATTGAGTTTGAAAACTATATTTGGTATAGTGTTACAAACTCTTATGATTTGCAAGGTCAAAAGAGGAAACATTGAAGTCGTGACACTATTTGGTGTGGTTAAAGTGGCAAAAGACAACATGGCAACAAAATAAAGCGGAAAAAGATAATTTATTATACATAATAAGTGAAATAACTATACAAAAGTAAAAGATAATAATAATAGTAATAATATTGAACTAATATAAACAATAAAACAAACAACAAGCGGCTTATAAATCAAAAAGATACTAGAAAGATAAATAAACCAAGAGTAATGAGAGGACGCTAGTAGTGAAGCCAAAGAAATGAAAGTAACAAAACAAAACTCATTCTAACTCGTAGTTAAACCTCTTACCTAACTAATAAACAAAAGAAAAGAAAAGACAACAACTCTTCGGCGTCACACGCCCTAACTTCCTTACTCTGTCTCACAAACAAAACATACAGAGGTCGGCGTTCACTTCCTTACCTGATGTTCTATACAGATCGAGTTACCTATGTATTTGTAATGTAGGTCACGTGACGTATAAACTGTCCTCTTAACTCTATACTCTTTCCGTAACACGCCAAACAAAAATCAAACCTGAACGAAAAAGGAAAATACAAGGCAACAACAAAACCAAACGGCAGAAAACAAGTTGCGTCCATGCTCTCTCTCAGCGTCCTTTTAACTGCTGCCGAGGAACTCGATTGGCTGCGGTGGAGGTGACGTCACGCCACTGATAGCAAACGATAGCCCTCCAGCAAACAGGAGGTGGAGCAAACCTAAGAGCGCGACAGAGAGAGAGAAAGAAAGAGACACACACACAGGCACGCACAACCACTCAGGGACGTAACACTCCCACCCTTGAGAACAAACCTGTTTGTAAAAAATAAATAAAATAAAAATGAAGTAATTAAACAAAGAACATTTTACACTCTCGAAAGAGCATCCGCCAAAACATTTTCAACACCCTTTTTATGTTTTATCTCTAAATTATAATTTTGGAGCACTAGCGCCCAGCGCATTAAACGCTGATTTTGATTGTACATTCGAGATAAAAACACAAGAGGATTGTGGTCTGTGAACACTATGACGGGAAGATTGCTAGAACCTAGATAAACTTCAAAGTGCTGTAGCGCAAGCAAGAGAGCTAGTGCTTCTTTCTCAATCGTAGAATAATTAAGCTGATGCTTATTAAACTTACGAGAATAATAACTAACAGGATGATCTATACCATTTCTATCTTCTTGAAGAAGAACAGCTCCAGCACCAACGGCACTTGCATCGACTTCAAGCTTAAACGTGTGTGTACAGTCAGGGGCAACAAGAACAGGTGCATTACATAAAAGAGTCTTCACACAGTCAAAAGCATACTGACACTCCACAGACCACTCAAAAGGTTTAGACGGGCTGAGCAACGCAGTGAGAGGATTAACAACTGTTGAGAAATTTTTGCAGAAACTGCGATAATAGCCAGCCATACCCAAGAACCTTCGTAACTCTCGTCGAGTGGTAGGAGCTGGAAATTCCGCAATAGCCATGACTTTAGCCTCCACTGGTCGCACTTGGCCCTGTCCAACCTCTTTACCGAGATAAGTGACCGTCCCCCGACCAAACTCACATTTTGCTAAGTTGAGGGTTAAATTAGCTTTACGAAGCCGTTCAAAAACTGTTCTCAACACACACACATGTTCCTCCCAATCCACTGAATAAATAACCAGATCATCAAGATATGCACTGCAATTCGGTACATCAGCCAGAACAATATTTACAAGACGTTGAAAAGTGGCTGGAGCGTTTCTGAGACCGAAGGCCATCGATGTGTACTGAAGGAAAGTATCTGGAGTTACAAATGCTGAAATTTCTGATGCTTGTGGAGTCAGTGGTACTTGCCAGTACCCTTTAAGCATATCCAGCTTACTAACAAAACGTGCCGAGCCAACATTATCGACACAGTCCTCCATTCGCGGCAAAGGATAACTGTCTGGGACTGTTACGGCATTCACCTTACGAAAATCGGTGCAAAATCTAAACGTGCCATCAGGTTTAGGAACGAGAAGACACGGAGAGCTCCAGGGACTACAACTAGGCTTGGCCAGATCATTCTCCAGTAAATAACTTACTTCCTGACGCATAATATCTCTTTTAACTGCATTTACACGGTAAGCATGCTGCTTAATAGGACGAGCACCATTTATAGCAATATCATGCTGCAAAACATTTGTTTGTTTAGGAACATCACTAAACAGCAGGGCCGTTTGAAGGAATTTGGGGGCCCCAAGCAAAATGGACATGGAGGCCCCCCCAATACCCCCCCCCCCCCCCCCCCCCACCGCAGCATAGCCATAGTTCACCCACACTTTATATAAATAAAAAATGTTTACAGTGCAAATACTGCAGTTGCATATACTGTGCATAAAATTTTGAACATTTTCAACAATTGAACATTTGCAGTAACCTTGAAGTAACTGTTGATATTATAATGTCATATTTGCATAAACTGTCACTACAGAAGCCTATATCCCGACACTAGCACATTAAGATAAGCTATGAAAAAATCATGTTCCTCTGCCACTTTCTGGTTAAATAATGTTTATAGATGGATTAACTTACAAAGTATTTATTAAGTAAAAAGACTTGTTTGCTAACAGTTAAATGACAATTAACTAAAGATTAAATTAAAGACTAACAATTTACCATCTATTAATGATGGTTATTACCCCCGACTGAGCCTGGGTTCTCCCAAGGTTTTTTTTTTCTCCATTAGGTCACCTGATGGAGTTTTAGGACACCATTAGGTCACTTGATGGAGTTTTTTTCGGTTCCTTGCCACTGTTGCCTTTGGCTTGCTCAGTTGGGGATATTTTGGGGATATTTAATTTTATTCTATCAATCAATAAATTCCACTAGAAACAAACCTTGTTGTATTATTTTATTTTAATTTAATACTGTGAAGCTGCTTTGATACAATCTGTATTGTGAAAAGCGCTATACAAATATACTTGATTTGATTATAATAAAGTGTTACCGAAAAGATATGTTAGCAATTCCATGTTTTGATATTAGAAGGGAAGGGATGCAGCTGCTTTCACAACTACCAATGCTTAAAAACATCCCGAGCTAATGTTTGATGCACGGAATTTATTGTGTGGTTTTCCTAACCCCCATTTGGGAAATAGATTATAACGGTGGAATAGTTAGTATAGCATGCTATGCCACTTTCATGAAAACCTATTACAAAGCTATAGCAATGTCATGTCATTAAATAAGATAAACAGTGATTCTGGAACAGATCTGCGTCTTCCTTATCCCGTTAAAAAAACATATTACAGTATGTAACCATATTCCGTCCTTTCGAAAAAAAAGTTGCACTAACTGTTCGTTACAAGCAGCATTTGCCGTCAGGCAGATAGCTAACATAAACATATTTTTGCTAGCCTACCTGCTGCAAAAGTACACCATTTGTACAAGACAAGTAGAGCTATTTTATCCAGTGTAATTTATCACTTATCACTATCTTTTTTTACCTTATCTTCTTTCTTTTCTGGCTTCCTGAAGCATAATTCGCTTCATGATAACTGCCGAGGAGGTTTTGTATTTTGCCGGCAGCAGAGACGCGTGGTTGGCTGGCTGCTGTCAGCGACTACTGAGGGGGGCCCCCTTGAGGGGGATCCCGATAACAGTGTCATTGCACTTTACTGCATTGACTATCAAAGGGGCGCTCACACAGTTTGTCGTTGCATTTTATTCTTAACCAGTCGTTGTCTTGGGGCCCCAGGCCAGCTCGGGGCCCCAAGCAATTGCTTGGTTTGCCTGCCTTGTCGCGACGGGCCTGCTAAACAGACAGTGAAAATCAGATATTACATTAACAATGTCAGTTTCCTGGTCCATAGTTAAATGATTAAGATAAGAGTGCAGATCATTTAAAATCTCTGAGTTGGGTAACCTTGCGCTCTGCTGAGGAGGATTGCGAAGCACGACACCATCTTCGTCAGCCCCCGAAGTACCAGAAGGTGGTAACAGTTCCACAGCGACTGCGACAGAAGAGACAGCGGGCCCTGCAGTCTTCTCTGAAGCTTTGACCGCAGAACTCTCCCTGGCATGATAAGCTTTCAACATGTTTATGTGACAAACACGGGTTTGACGTTTCCTATCAGGTGTGTAAAGCATGTAATCAGTTTCACTCATTTTCTGTTTCACCACATAAGGACCAAAGAAACGAGCCGACAAAGATGATCCAGGAACAGGCAAAAGCACCATCACTTCATCACCAGACATAAAAGAACGCGCAACTGCTTTCTGATCATACTTACGTTTCATACCTTTCTGAGCATTTGCTAGAGAATCTTTAGCTAGCGACCAAGCAGTATGCAAACGATCTCGAAATGTACTTACGTAATCCAGTACATTAGTGTTCGGAGTTGATTCAGTGTTCAAAATGTGTTCTTTAAGAACTTTCAAGGGTCCTCTCATTTGATGTCCGAATACGAGTTCGGCTGGGCTGAAACTAAGAGATTCTTGTACAGTCTCTCTTACTGCAAATAAAACCAAGGGAACTCCCTCATCCCAGTCTCTAGCAGTGTCCATACAATACTTCTTAAGCATTGACTTAAGTGTCTGGTGAAAACGTTCAAGTGCGCCCTGGGTCTGCGGATGGTACGCACTTGAAACTCTGTGAGAAATTGCCAAAGACTCCAGTACTTGCTTAAAAAGTCTTGACAAAAAATTCGTGCCTTGATCACTTTGTATGATTTTAGGGAGTCCGAAAGTGGAAAAGAATTTTATCAATGCTTTGATAATCACAGGTGCAGTGATTTTTCTTAATGGAACTGCTTCCGGAAATCTAGTAGCCGCACACATTATGGTTAACAAGAACTGGTTACCAGATTTAGTTTTAGGCAACGGTCCAACGCAGTCTATAATCACATGTTCAAACGGCTCAGCAATCACGGGTATGGGAACGAGTGGAGCAGGACGAATCACCTGATTCGGCTTCCCAACAGTTTGACAAGTATGACAAGTACGACAGTACTGAACAATGTCTTTTTTTAATCCTGGCCAAAAGAAATGTTGCAATATCCTATTATATGTCTTAGTAATTCCTAGATGACCAGCAAGCTGGTGATCATGCGCTAGACATAACACATGTTGACGATAAGGAGAAGGAACAACCACTTGATATACAACATTCCACTCCAAATCGTTAGTGTTCGCGCACCACTTTCTCATCAACAAATCATTTTCCACAAAATAAGCAACTTTCTCATCCTTAGCCACATCAAGAGAGATAACAGAATTAAAAGAAGTGATGAGAGACTTGTCGTTTTTCTGTGCAGCACTAATTTCCTCTCGTGACACAGATAATGTTAAGGTATCCGCGTCAGACACATTTACACCGTTGTTCTCTGACTGTGATTTCTTTTTCTTTGAAGTAGCACCAGTACACAGTGGTTCGTCACCAACAAAGAGAGGAAGAAACAGAGTGTCAGACAAATCCACCATATTACCCACTTTGCGCGACTGAGCACGAGTGACCGCACATGCGGGAAAAACGTCAGGGTAATTGTCAGACAAATCTTCAGAGTGGCTAAACGTGTCTGGTTTATCCACAACCTCTAACACAGGCAATATTTTCCCTCCAGCCAGGTCATTTCCAAGAATAAAATCAACGCCCTGAACAGGCAGAGAAGGACGTACCGCCACTCTCACGAATCCCGTACATAACTCACTCTGCAAATGTAAACGATGTAATGGTACATTTATGCAACTCATTTCAATGCCTTGTATGATTACACTCGAACCACAAAAGGTATCGTCAGACAACGGTAACCTATCTGCCACAATAAACGACTGCATTGCACCTGTGTCTCGGAGCATCCTTATCTCTTTCTGATCCTGATGATTACCAGTTAAAGAAACTAACCCTTTCAAAATAAAAGGTCGGTAACTGTCATCAATTTTCTCCTCACTAGGTACAACATCAGATGGCTTAACAGCTTTCAAAAATCCTACAGTTTTAGTTTGTGACTGTTGTTTGCGTTTTAACGTCAAACAGTCCGCTATCACATGGCCCTGTTTACGACAATAAAAACATTCACGGTCCTCTCTAGTACGAGGTGGGCTGTGTCTGGAACGTGACATTTGGTTTTGCAAAGGAACAGGCTGTGACTTTTCTGGGCGTACGAATGCAAAGACATTTTTGTGAGTTAAAACAAACTCATCCGCTAACACGGCTGCATGGGACAATGAAGTTACTTTCTGTTCATTAAGGTAAACCACAACACGATCAGGCAAGCATCCCTTAAACTCTTCAAGAAGTACAAGCTCTCGCAACTCGTTAAAGTCACTCACTTTACTGGCTGTGCACCATTTATCAAATAAAATCCCCTTGTCCCTTGCAAACTCCACGAAAGTCTGGGTAGCATTTTTTTTATGTCCTCTAAATTTCTGCCTATATGCTTCTGGGACTAGTTCATAAGCGCGAAGAATAGCAGACTTCATAGTCTCATATTTTAAACCTTCCTCTAACGATAAAGTAGAGCAAACCTCCTGAGCTTTACCAATCAATTTACACTGTAACAATAAAGACCAGATTTCCTTAGGCCAGCGAAGCGAAGTAGCGATGCGTTCAAACGCATTGAAATACGAATCTACTTCTGATTCTCTAAATTGAGGTACTAACACAATGTGCTTACTTATGTCAAACGTTACCTGGGATGAATCAGAGCGTGGAGGAACTTGAGAGGGCTGCCCTGGACTCGACTGCGCAGCTGAACCGTCAGCAACCCTCCTTGCTTCCAAATCAAGCTGTCGCAGCTTCACCTGAGTCTCAGCCTCAATTTCGAGCCTGCGTACCTCCAGCCGCAGATTCTGCTCAGCCTGACGTGCTTGGGCTTTCTCCTGTGCCTCATATTGCAAACGGGCTAGACGGACTCTCAGCCGCGCGCCGTCTCTGGAATCAACAGAACTTGGAGAGAATGGATCAAACGGGGACAAGCCGGCCTTAGCATCGGCGCTCACCTCCGCCCCAGCACTAGCTCTACCACTCCGCTTATCCTCATCATCCATAAAGTTGAGATTTGCCACTGCAACGTCACCAATAACGACATTTCCTCCCGCCTCATCATCACCCACAACATTTGCCATAGGAAGAACACTGAGCTCTCTTAAACGCTGTATCAGCTTACTCTTGATGTCACTCTTACGAGCCTGTCTACTCACAACAAACTGATAGTGGTCAGCTATCAGCAATAAATCTTGTTTCCTGCATAAACTAATCTGTTCCAAAGACGGACTGGCAATAAACTTTTGCAAGTTAAACATCCCCATAATGCACAACCAGCAAACGGACGCAACAATACCAGTCCGCATAAGTACGCCGCAAAAAATAACATAACATCAGTTGCCACCAACACACACACAAACCATCACTACTATAATTTTATTTGGGATTTAACGATCCCGGACGAGCCCCCATTAAATGTTACAAACTCTTATGATTTGCAAGGTCAAAAGAGGAAACATTGAAGTCGTGACACTATTTGGTGTGGTTAAAGTGGCAAAAGACAACATGGCAACAAAATAAAGCGGAAAAAGATAATTTATTATACATAATAAGTGAAATAACTATACAAAAGTAAAAGATAATAATAATAGTAATAATATTGAACTAATATAAACAATAAAACAAACAACAAGCGGCTTATAAATCAAAAAGATACTAGAAAGATAAATAAACCAAGAGTAATGAGAGGACGCTAGTAGTGAAGCCAAAGAAATGAAAGTAACAAAACAAAACTCATTCTAACTCGTAGTTAAACCTCTTACCTAACTAATAAACAAAAGAAAAGAAAAGACAACAACTCTTCGGCGTCACACGCCCTAACTTCCTTACTCTGTCTCACAAACAAAACATACAGAGGTCGGCGTTCACTTCCTTACCTGATGTTCTATACAGATCGAGTTACCTATGTGTTTGTAATGTAGGTCACGTGACGTATAAACTGTCCTCTTAACTCTATACTCTTTCCGTAACACGCCAAACAAAAATCAAACCTGAACGAAAAAGGAAAATACAAGGCAACAACAAAACCAAACGGCAGAAAACAAGTTGCGTCCATGCTCTCTCTCAGCGTCCTTTTAACTGCTGCCGAGGAACTCGATTGGCTGCGGTGGAGGTGACGTCACGCCACTGATAGCAAACGATAGCCCTCCAGCAAACAGGAGGTGGAGCAAACCTAAGAGCGCGACAGAGAGAGAGAAAGAAAGAGACACACACACAGGCACGCACAACCACTCAGGGACGTAACAATAGTTATAGTAGTATATTTGGGCAAGGACTGTTTAGCAATTAATTTTGGATCTGGTTGATTGGGCTTACTAAACTGATGGCGAGTAACAGCCACGTCTGAGTTCTCTGCTCCTCTCTCTACCATTTCATCTTCATCCTTATCCTCTCTGACCTCTCCCTCACTCTGTTCTTCTGGTCTGCCTGCTTCTGGTCTGCCTGCTTCTGGTCTCAGG
The DNA here is from genome assembly GCF_963993115.1 of Abramis brama. NCBI lineage: Eukaryota > Metazoa > Chordata > Actinopteri > Cypriniformes > Leuciscidae > Abramis > Abramis brama. The sequence goes on along the minus strand of NC_139965.1, from coordinate 59,483,484 downwards.
CCCGTCGCGACAAGGCAGGCAAACCAAGCAATTGCTTGGGGCCCCGAGCTGGCCTGGGGCCCCAAGACAACGACTGGTTAAGAATAAAATGCAACGACAAACTGTGTGAGCGCCCCTTTGATAGTCAATGCAGTAAAGTGCAATGACACTGTTATCGGGATCCCCCTCAAGGGGGCCCCCCTCAGTAGTCGCTGACAGCAGCCAGCCAACCACGCGTCTCTGCTGCCGGCAAAATACAAAACCTCCTCGGCAGTTATCATGAAGCGAATTATGCTTCAGGAAGCCAGAAAAGAAAGAAGATAAGGTAAAAAAAGATAGTGATAAGTGATAAATTACACTGGATAAAATAGCTCTACTTGTCTTGTACAAATGGTGTACTTTTGCAGCAGGTAGGCTAGCAAAAATATGTTTATGTTAGCTATCTGCCTGACGGCAAATGCTGCTTGTAACGAACAGTTAGTGCAACTTTTTTTTCGAAAGGACGGAATATGGTTACATACTGTAATATGTTTTTTTAACGGGATAAGGAAGACGCAGATCTGTTCCAGAATCACTGTTTATCTTATTTAATGACATGACATTGCTATAGCTTTGTAATAGGTTTTCATGAAAGTGGCATAGCATGCTATACTAACTATTCCACCGTTATAATCTATTTCCCAAATGGGGGTTAGGAAAACCACACAATAAATTCCGTGCATCAAACATTAGCTCGGGATGTTTTTAAGCATTGGTAGTTGTGAAAGCAGCTGCATCCCTTCCCTTCTAATATCAAAACATGGAATTGCTAACATATCTTTTCGGTAACACTTTATTATAATCAAATCAAGTATATTTGTATAGCGCTTTTCACAATACAGATTGTATCAAAGCAGCTTCACAGTATTAAATTAAAATAAAATAATACAACAAGGTTTGTTTCTAGTGGAATTTATTGATTGATAGAATAAAATTAAATATCCCCAAAATATCCCCAACTGAGCAAGCCAAAGGCAACAGTGGCAAGGAACCGAAAAAAACTCCATCAAGTGACCTAATGGTGTCCTAAAACTCCATCAGGTGACCTAATGGAGAAAAAAAAAACCTTGGGAGAACCCAGGCTCAGTCGGGGGTAATAACCATCATTAATAGATGGTAAATTGTTAGTCTTTAATTTAATCTTTAGTTAATTGTCATTTAACTGTTAGCAAACAAGTCTTTTTACTTAATAAATACTTTGTAAGTTAATCCATCTATAAACATTATTTAACCAGAAAGTGGCAGAGGAACATGATTTTTTCATAGCTTATCTTAATGTGCTAGTGTCGGGATATAGGCTTCTGTAGTGACAGTTTATGCAAATATGACATTATAATATCAACAGTTACTTCAAGGTTACTGCAAATGTTCAATTGTTGAAAATGTTCAAAATTTTATGCACAGTATATGCAACTGCAGTATTTGCACTGTAAACATTTTTTATTTATATAAAGTGTGGGTGAACTATGGCTATGCTGCGGTGGGGGGGGGGGGGGGGGGGGGGGGGGGGGGGGGGTATTGGGGGGGCCTCCATGTCCATTTTGCTTGGGGCCCCCAAAGTCCTTCAAACGGCCCTGGTTCAGGTACTACTGATCCTACTGAGATGCTCACACACACACACACACACACACACACACACACACACACACAGTTGTTCTTAAAACATCTCCAGACATATTATTTTAATGAATATAGCCAGTGTTTTGTAGATGTACCGTAAAACTTCAAATAATAGCCCGGGCTTCTATTTACCCAAATCGCCGAACTGCACCGGCTTGTATTTGAGACAGGCGTCTATAAGAAACAGGCCTTTAATTTAGTGTTGAGATGATCAAGCATGACAGTAGGAGGTTACCACATTATATTATGTTTTATTTATAATTAATTCGAATGTGTTTAACAAATCATTTAATGTAAGAAATGTCTTTGGCTATTGTCAGCATAAAAAAGAAAACATAAAAAACGAAACGAAGTGACAGCAATGGGCAGAACACAAGTTACCGCTAAAATCCATCGAGCATATGAACTTTTTGCTCGAAACACATCAACAAGAGAGAATGAAGGCTACCCTGTAAAACAACTGCAATCATGTAATAGAAAATTACTCTATTCATCACTATCATCATCCCCGCGATCCTCAATTACAAGTTCATTGGCGAATTCCTCCTCCACGTCGCTCTCCTCCACTTCTCCCTCTCCAGCCTCCGCTAACTTTTGCCTGCCTTGCTTGCACTAACAGCTCCCGCCCAGATGCGCAGGGCTCTCCCTCTTTGAAACAATGGATAAGGTGATCCTCGCTTCCATCAGAAGCTACTCAGGCCACATACCGAAGGATAACATCCCGAAGTTAATGAAATATATTATCTCCTCTTTCTCCCTCACACACACACACACACACACGCGTCATGAACGGTTGCGTCTGTCACGTGAAATCTAATCAGAACAGACGATCTGACGGGTTTTAGAAGATCAAATACAACCCGATACTAAAAAAACAGACCAGGCCTCTATTTGAGACCGGCCTTTATTTACCCAAACCTGTCGTCACACCAGGCGTTTAAAAGAGACAGGCGTCTATTTGGGACTCGGCTATTATTTGAAGTTTTACGGTAATGGTATTCCTGAATGTCTTGACTCAAATATTTTGACTCAATTAACATATAGGCTACCCTATTGATCAACCAACAAAGATTTTGACACTCAGGGTGTCAACATTGCGTAATACTTGCTTGGGTGAATTTCACCCCCAACAATCAAAGGAAAATACAACTAGTTTACCCCCAACAGACTGGAAGGAGCCAGTTACCCAGGATTCAACAAATGACCAGTCAGTTTGGCACTGTAAATCAGAAACACTGTTTTCTTGACACATGGATTACCTGTCAATCATGAGTGACAAGGGGGTCATAAATCAACCCAAAAGTGACACATTGTATATGTTAACACTACTGCTGTAATAGCTCTGTTTGAAATTACAATAATTAAAATAAACTACAACTTAAGATTTAAATAGTTGTTATTCATTTCTGTAGTATACTCACTCAAAGCCTTCATGAGCCACTCTCCACCAGATAAACACACATCTGTTCATCTGACCCTGTAACATCCAGACAAGATCCACATTACCTCTGTGATTTATGAACTCAACACTACATTTACATGTTGAGGTTGTTTTAACTTTTTATCCAACATAAATGTTCCTCAATTTATCAACTGCTACTAATGGACAAATAAAATAGATAACTTATGTTTAACGTTAGTTACTTTATAGATTTGTTCTACATAATAGCACACATTCATCACTCAGATGTCTATTTCATGTTGTGATATTTCAAGATTTTCCTGTCAGATGTAAATAGACATTTAAAGCTTCAGTTGGTAACTTTTGTAAAAATTTATTTTTTACATATTTGTTAAAACTGTCATTATTTCCTGACAGTAGAATATGAGACAGATAATCTGTGAAAAAATTAAGCTCCCCAGGCTCCTCCCAGTGGTCCTATTGCCATTTGCAGAAATACACCGCTCCCGGTAAGAAACAACCAATCAGAGCCAGGAGGAGTGTCTTAGCAGTGTCAATCAAGCTCGTGTACGCGCTGATCACCCCCCTCTCTCGCACAGCGCGCACCGTCGTTCAAAATCAAGATAGCCGGTGTGCCGCGCAGCTGTGCTAATGGCGGACAACTAAACAACTAAAACTGCCAATTTCTCGAGTGGCACCAGCTCATACAACAAAGACAGGTAAACATAAAAAGACCGATGACGATAAACAAGCGCGTCGGAGCCCATTGACTCAGTGTCAAAACTCTAGCCGCATAGCATACAGATAAAATGTCACGCACTGTGCAAAGCAACAATTGAAACCTGGTTATTCACTGGCTTGTCATGTTGCTGAAATAATGTACTAGCAAACCTTATTTAGCATTACACATCGCTAGAATAATTACTTACATACTGTAATGTTACCATTATACCCAGCCGGCATTTCAACGTTGATTCACCGTTGAAACAACGTCAGGTACCATGGTTGAATCAACGGTGAATTACCTTTCGATTTTGCAAAACGGATCAACGTTGATATTGTGACGTCGTTTCACCGCGGAAAAACAACGTTGATTCACTGTTGAAATCGCGATGTCGTTTCACTCTTACCTTTCGGGTTATGGTCTTCTGTCGACGTTGAATCAACGTTGAATTACCTTTCGATTTTGCAAATTGAATCAACGTTGATATTGTGACGTTGTTTCACCGTCTTACCGTTCATCATGGGATAATACAACTGTACATTCAATTACAAACTAGTTTGCAGTTGGAACATGAGTCATGACAATGCTTACTGAATGTGTGATTAACTGTCCATACTGTACAATAAAAAGTGTTAACTGTCAAATGACTGGCGGCAATGGCTTAATTAAACACATTAAATAATGAGTTAACACATGCTCAAGATTGTAAAAAGTTTTATTCTGAAAAAACAAGTCTAAAAATACAAAAAAGAAAAACATCTCAAACTTTAAATTGCAGCATTTTCAAAGTAATGTTAAAAACCTGTATAAGTAAACATCTAAATGGAATATTTAAAGACAGTTTTTGTTCAATTACAGTAACCCTTAAATTAAACATTTAATATTTAAAGTGTACAGTAAAAAAAAAAGTTTTTAAATTCTCAATAAAATGTGACAGCCTTGTGCAGTGCTCCGACAGGGTCCCAGCTCGAGGTCCATTCCCATGCCATCACTTCCTCTTCACTTCGTGCCCGCTGTCTGCTACTATCCTATAAATAAAAGCAAAAACACTGAATACAAAATAAATCATGTACAAGATTTTCACTTTACAGTTCAATTTGTCGGGTAGAAAACAAAGTACTATCCATTCTAAAACACATATTTTATGTATTCAGATGTACATTTACACAAGAAATTCTTCAGAGCCCCAAGGTGGAATTGTAAAAAAATTACTATTACTCCATGTGTCAGTTACGGTTACTATAATCATAAGGTCATGATTTCATCCTTAAACCAGATGAAGAAATCAACAAATTGTGGTGTTGAGCTGAGAGGGTTGAGGTCTGTTGTTCTTTATATCTTTCAATGCATGTTTATATTGTTTCAACAATTATATATTTCTGATAATATTTGTGGAGAAACATTACACTGTTTTAATTCAGAATCCTAACTAGGGATGTCCCGATCCGATCACGTGATCGGAAATCGGCCCCGATCACGTGTTTTCAGACTCGATCGGAATCGGACGTTACCTCCCGATCAGGACTCGGATATATATGTATATATATTCTCATTATTTTTTAACACATCTATAGTTATGCGGTGGCACAGAGTTACGCCGGTTTCACACTGCACGCGTTAGCAGAGCGTAAGCAGCGCAGGAGCAGTGCGTATGGTGAGCAGGAGCAGGACACGCGCGTTTTGCTTTCACACTGGCAGCGTTTGTCACGCGCGGCTGAACCGTGGGTTGTGTACAGACAGAGTCTTGGATAAGTTGGCATTGCTTTTTTTCGTTTTCAAATACATTTAAGAGAAAAGACTTGTCAAGAAGCTTATTTTATTAATAATTTCATCTATATAACTTTTGGTTCATCTTTGTTTTTATTGTTATGGCAACAAGTTTGTTTTTGGACATTTGTTTTCTTTTTAAATTGCTGTTGGTCATTTGATTGACTGTTTAAAACACAATAGATATCATCAATGCACTTTTTGGATAAAACTGCTGTGTATTTTGGCCATGATTAATGTATTGTCACTTTAATTCAGCAAAAGCGGCGCAGCAAAAATAGACTCGGCGCCGAAACGATCGCGGCACTGCTCTGGGGTGCGTTTCCCGAAAGCATCGTTGGCCAACTATGGTGGCAAGTTCATCGCAATGTCCATTGAACTCTATTAGTAACGAGGGAACTTGCGACCATAGTTGGCTAACGATGCTTTCGGGAAACGCACCCCTGCTCTGCTACGCACTGCCGCGCCACCTCTGCGTGCGGTGTGAATGCTCTAATCTGCTAACATGGTCAGCGAAAAAAATACACGCTGCACGCTCTGCTAACAGTGCAGTGTGAAACCGGCGTAAGAGTTAGGAGTGCAGTTCCTAAAAGCACATTACTGTCTTTGCAAACACTGTGGCACTTTTATTTTTTATTTGTTTACATGCCTGCCGGGTATTTTAAGTTGAGGTGCTATTTGTTTATATAGGCTATTAGACTTTTTTTATATTTACTGTTGCACTAAAGTCCAAAAGTGAAGAATTTATTTATTACTTGATTGTTCAAGCTATCACAGAAGTGCTCTGTTTGTTAACAGAGTTGTTGAATGTTAAAATAAGGTGAATTAAATAAAAAATAAGGAACATCCTGGATCTGTTTTTTCGCTCTTCTTTATTCTTTTTTTATGTATTATAGAAGTATCGGATCGGGACTCGGTATCGGCAGATACTCAAAATCAAATGACTCGGACTCGGACTCGAGGGCAAAAAAACCTGATCGGGACATCCCTAATCCTAACCATACATTGTACTAATTAAAAATAATTTATTAAATCAAGTAAAATAAAAAAATAACACAAAAGGCCAATGAATCTGTACCAGAAGTGATAGTGCAATGTAGCAGCTAAAGAATAATCCTCCACCAAATTGCCAGTAATCATCTGGATCCTTTGCGAATCTGAAGGGGGGAAAGAAGAAATTATTCAATGAAAAGTCCATAAAAAGCAGGTTTTTTTTGTTTATGTTTTTTACCATTCTTTTAAACAATCTTAAAAATTGATTTAAATTGTAAAAACGTTTGCCATTATAACATTCACACAACATGAACTGAGTTGTCATCTTTGAGACTGTTAGTATTAGCCTACATAATTAAAAATGTAAACATACACTTAAAGCATGGCAATCCCATCAGAAGTGTGTATCATAGCAAGGGAAGCACACACAAAAAAGCCAAATGGTTCCAAAATCAAACCATCAAATAATTTTACCTGCAGCCGCATTTATCCTATTTTTGAGGGTCTTTCCCTTGATGGTTTCCAGTGATTAAAGAAAGGACTGATGAAGGTGACATGAATCCACTTTCAGTAAGCCACTTCAGCAGAAGACAAAAGGACAAAAAGTTACTCAGACTTTCTATCAGTAACGTTAAATGTCTTACTTTAAAGATGAAAATCATACTTAATACTATTAATCCCAGTGTAGGTTTTCGAACAGTGGGTAAAATTGACTTACTGTAGTTGGTGAATGGGTCTTTCTGTTGGGTGTTCTCCCCTGGTAAATAATTTTATTCCAATGCTGCTTGATCTAAAAAAAAAATGTAAACAAATATATTTTCAATATCGTTATCAGTGTTTGAAGAGGTTATGTAAACTGAATAAATGACGGTTTTACCACTTTACTCATTCCCACACTTTTTTTTTTACCTCTCATGCGTTTTTAAACTAATGTTAGCTGACAACATTAAACACATAAGTTAACGTTACCAACAGCAAAACACAGCAATGTCAGATGGTACTAAGTTAACTTACATTGAAATACATGCTAATATCGCTACGCTAATGGTGAAGCAGTACAAACACACACACACACACACAGATAACTTATTTATTTTATGAGGTTGCAGTAAACCTATGACCGTTAACTTAACCGTGTCCCTAAACGTTAGACTGTTAAGGACTGAAAAATGTTTTCTTACCTGATATCGTCAGTATTTTTACAGACCACGTACGACCCCTTCCTCCGTTCACATTCCAGCTTTTGTTCTTCATTGACATATCAACTCAAATTCGCTCAAAATTTAAGAATTCAACAGGCAGAAAAATAAAATAAAATAATCCAGTTCTGACCGAGTAATCAACGCAAGCAGCAGCAGAGCCATAGAGAGAAAGAGTTGCGACACTCTTTGATGTCGCCGCTATGGCTGTCACGTGGTTCATGTAAGCCCCAATAGTTCCAAAACATACGCTGGCTGTCATGTTCTTCTATGGGACAGACAGCAGCGATTGCATTATTGAACGGTAAATATAAAATAAAACACACACCCAAGTAATTTTTCAGCTGTTATTGCATTATTGCATTTTGTTAATGTCAGTTTTGCATTTGGAGATAAGTTTTAGGCTATATTTTTGGAGGGAAAAGCTTAGTGTTCATGTTCGCATGGGTAGTAGCACTGGCTTTAGCGGCTCTAACTTAACTTTTCCACATCATTCATCTGATGATAGACGTCTCATGATATTTATTTTAGCACAACTGGGCTGTATTAGGCTATTGATTCCCGTGATTTTGTTTATAAATTTTGATTCAGCCATTAGCCTACCTTCGTGATCACGCAAAGAGGTCTGCCGTGGCGGTCCGTTCAGAAATCGCTTAGAAGCTAGCTCACTTCTTCTGATGAAAGTGGCCACCCCCAGGACCACAACGTGAAACATTATCATGTTAAGGGAATATTATTTTAAGATTAAGCCATACACATTATCAAAACTATAACAGATTAAAAACGAATGTAAGCATGGCTGATACAAATGAAGGTTTTCAAATAAAATATTTTTTATTAAACAATGACAGACAACAAAAATGTGTGCTTGTGTGAGTGTGTGTGAACAAGAAAAACAAAAACCAGGGGCAGGTGATCCATGAAACAGACAGGACTGGTGATGGCCATAACAATCCTAGAGGTCCAGCATTGTTCTCACAAGCCGCTTCACGCAAGACAATAAAACATAATGAAAAGTTAGTATATCCCAAAAAAATTTTATTAAATAAAAGTTGCTATAAAGGTGGCAGCGATTCATTACCGAACTCTTAGCTGACGAAGTCGCGCTAGCTAACTAGCTAGCAGGCGGTGCTTGAAAATTGGTTGAAACAACCGACATAAAATATAAATAATTACGCTGTGCATGTACAAATGAAGACCAGTATAAGCATCGCAAAGGGCCTCTGAAACAATATAGACAGTTGACAATTCAAAAGAGGTCGATATTTCAGCAACTTAACTCTGGAACAACTCGACCCGCAGCAATGTAAGTGAATGGTGTCCAACGCCCAAATGACAGTGTGGAACTATTCCGATCTTCAAATCCCGGAAGTAGGCGGTTAAAAGCGCCGCCATTTTTTACAACGGAGGTCTATGGGAGTGTCGCAACTCTTTCTCTCTATGGCTCTGAGCAGCAGCAGCTCACCGTCACCGACCGAGAGTAATAATAACGGACGTATTTTCAAACTTAAAATAGGCGGGCAGAGCCGCACACATTCTCATTGGACAGTTTCCTGGAAGACAGACAGATTAACCAATCATGCTCAAAGTAAAACGGCGAAACAACCAATAACAATAGTTTGCGCGAGTTAACATAGTGTTGTAGGCTATTGAGTGCAGTCTGTATTAATATTTAATTAATTGGTCAAATGACATGACAGTGTGAATACAAATGTAATAATTCAATGTAAACTGTTAGGCAAGCAGACAAAATGGTAAATTCACACAAAATCACATAAGGCAAAAGGTTTCTGCTGCACTGCTCTCTTGAGGGTGAAACTATTGTTAATAATGATAATAATTGTATTTTAACATATACATTGAAGAGCTGTTATGATAAAAAGTCATTAAATGCTAATTAATTATCATAATAATATGTTAAAAGGCAGATATTTTTGTAGTATGTTGTCGAAAACATTACGTTGTTTCAACATACAGATCTTGTAAAAATTTCAACGTTGATTTAGAAGTGTTTTTGTTAACCTTTTTCAACCATTTAGCATTAAACGTTGTTTCAACGTTGAAATAACAACTGACATTATTCAACCATATTTCAACGTTGATTTAGAAGTGTTTTTGTTAACCTTTTTCAACCATTTAGCATTAAACGTTATTTCAACGTTAAAACAACAACTGACATTATTTCAACCATTTTTCAACGTTGAAGGTCGGTCATGTGCCGGCTGGGAAGCCTTCATGAGCCACTCTCCACCAGATAAACACACATCTGTTCATCTGACCCTGTAACATCCAGACAAGATCCACGTTACCTCTGTGATTTATGAACTCAACACTACATTTACATGTTGAGGTTGTTTTAACTTTTTATCCAACATAAATGTTCCTCAATTTATCAACTAGGCTACTAATGGACAAATAAAATAGATAACTTATGTTTAACGTTAGTTACTTTATAGATTTGTTCTACATAATAGCACACATTCATCACTCAGATGTCTATTTCATGTTGTGATATTTCAAGATTTTCCTGTCAGATGTAAATAGACATTTAAAGCTTCAGTTGGTAACTTTTGTAAAAATTTATTTTTTACATATTTGTTAAAACTGTCATTATTTCCTGACAGTAGAATATGAGACAGATAATCTGTGAAAAAATTAAGCTCCCCAGGCTCCTCCCAGTGGTCCTATTGCCATTTGCAGAAATACACCGCTCCCGGTAAGAAACAACCAATCAGAGCCAGGAGGAGTGTCTTAGCAGTGTCAATCAAGCTCGTGTACGCGCTGATCACCCCCCTCTCTCGCACAGCGCGCACCGTCGTTCAAAATCAAGATAGCCGGTGTGCCGCGCAGCTGTGCTAATGGCGGACAACTAAACAACTAAAACTGCCAATTTCTCGAGTGGCACCAGCTCATACAACAAAGACAGGTAAACATAAAAAGACCGATGACGATAAACAAGCGCGTCGGAGCCCATTGACTCAGTGTCAAAACTCTAGCCGCATAGCATACAGATAAAATGTCACGCACTGTGCAAAGCAACAATTGAAACCTGGTTATTCACTGGCTTGTCATGTTGCTGAAATAATGTACTAGCAAACCTTATTTAGCATTACACATCGCTAGAATAATTACTTACATACTGTAACGTTACCATTATCTTGCTAGCTATTTATAACTTATAGAAAGAGTGCAACATTATGAAGTTACATTACATGTATTGCAAAATACGTAATGATTTGAGGACCAAGTTTGTAGTCAAAGTATGGGCAGGCCATAGTCAATGTAAAGCATATTGTTGATGTTTCGTCCCTACCAGTGAATGTGCGATAACTGTTTATCCGCCGTCATCAGTGGCCCTGCATTGTTTACTAGCCTGCGCGTTCACGGCAGGCTCCGTTGTGGGGGAGGAGCTGTGGAGGGAGGGCTGTAGCGCAGCAGAGAGCGAGGGGGAGTGAGTGACCTGTAAGCTGTGGTTGTTCAAATTTTCAGGCTAAGTCAACGTTTTCTAAAAGTTCCCTACTGTAGCTTTAAAATAAGCGTCTTTAAGATGTATATGGTTTATGTAAATCCACTTTAGAGACGTAACTTACGTGTCTTTACTGGAGCTCCCCTGTTAGCTAACGTTATACATAATAAAACGTGTTTTTACAGCAAAATCACAACTATACTATACTGTGTAACGTCTTTACACCTTCAACAATTCAACAATTTACTCTACAGTAGTTCAACACATGCAATTTTAACACAAGGAACCGTGTTTACTCACATTTGAAAGCACCCGCGTCGCTGATATCTGCGATGTTTGATAATGACGTATCCTCTCGCGTGGCCTCCTGGGATAGAAGAGTATCCATCGGTTGAGCACTCGAAAATCTGGCCGGAAGCAGTAAGCCATCCGGGAACTTCTCGCCTACTCTTTTATGAATACTGATGTTTCGAACGTACTGCTTCCTTCACGTACTGTTTTCGCCTACTATATAGTAGGAAAGTAGGCATATTCGAACGCACTTAAGTCCGAATCTCGCGATAATTACCAGGTAATTCTCGCCTACTCTTTTGGATTCGTACATACTTTTTCGCTCGCCTACTCTTTTTCCCATACTAAATAGTAGGGAAGTATGCGGTTTGGAACGCAGCACATGTCACCTCAACAAACACCTTTCAAAATGGCCGCCCCCCTTTTCCTTTCTTCTTATTCTTCTTTTGGTTTTATGGCGGGTTGCGAACAAACTTTAAAGGTGCATACCACCACCTACTGTGATGGAGTGTGAAAAGAATGAGCTAAATACTCCTATATCCTATTATATAACCCACTATTCTTTATAAATCTCATGATTGCATTTATTTGTTGTCCTGAATTTGGACCATCATTTAATAAGTTGGTTATAGTGAATTCCTGGCACTCTACTGCTTGTAATTCTTCCTTATGAATCCTCCTTTCTTAATTATAAGCCTTACATTTCTTCAATACATGTTCTACTGTCTCCTCTATTAAACAGACATCACATAAACCTGTGTTATGCTTCCCTATAATGTCTAAAGTATGATTTAGATTTGAATGTCCTGTTCTTAAATGTGAGAAAATAACTTGCTCTCTTCTACTTAAGCTGTGAATTATATTGCCTCTCTTTATGGTTTTTTGGACCTTGTAATAGTGCCGACCTGTATGACACGAGTCCCAAACTGTCTGCCATTTCTTACTGCATGCTTCTAAAATAAAATGTTTTCCTTCTGATCTACTGAGTGAAATGGTTATATTTGGTTCTTTCATTTTTAATGATTCTTTGGCTATTTTGTCTGCTTCCTCATTACCTTGAATTCCCACGTGTGCTGGAACCCACATAAATCGAATTATTATTCCCACCTGTCGTAAACTGTATAACCTGATCATGATTTCTGTTAAAATGTTAGTTATATTTGTTTCCAATGATTGTAAACTCCCAAGAACTACCATTGAATCAGAGCATATTATTACTTTATCAGGTCTAACTTCATAAACCCACTCTAGTGCCATTAGAATAGCTGTCATCTCAGCTGTATTGATGTGCCATCTGTTATCCTTCCAGCCTTCCTCACCTTAAACTCTGGAACATAGAATGCAGTCCCTGTCCTTCCAGTCTCTATACTCTTCGAACCATCTGTATATATTTGAAGAAATGAGTAGTGTGAGTTTTTTATATACTCATTAACATATTTGTTTATATTAACAACTTCATCCATTTCCCTTCTGTTCTCGTGTAATTTTATGTCAATTTCAGGTTGAGCTAGAATCCAAGGTGGAATTGTGGATATTACTACTATTGGTGCAAATGATTTTGAGTCTAGACCATCTTCATTAACCCACCCCTTTATTTTCCATGCAAAGCCTTTACCTGTTGCATTTAAAATTTCCCAGCAATCATTCAGGACTTCCCTTACTCTTTGTCCATGTAAATTTATCCAGTATGCCATAGCCAATTTTTGTTGTCTTATAAATAATGGCATTTCTGATGTTTCTACTTGCAATGCTGCAATGGGTGTGCTTTTAACTGCTCCTGAAATGATTCTTAATCCCTTAGCTTGCATGACATCTAGTTTCTTTAACAACGTTGACGATGCTGACTCAAACAATGCATCCATAATCTAATGTTGATCGCATAAAACCAATATAAATGCCCTTTAATGACTGTTTGTCAGCACCCCAATCTTGTCCTGCTACTGCTCTCATTAAATTTAAAACTTTACCACATTTCTATAATATATAATCTATATGGTCCTTCAAGATTAATTTGTCCCCCTTTTCATTTATATATATAGTATACAATATGTTTTGTTTTGTTTTTTTACTTAAGTGAGCATCGTGCAGGGCTTACTGTGGCAGTGTCACAGAGTAACTCGTCCCAGATATGCCACCAGTGGATTATTGTGAGAAACTGAATAAAAATTTATATTGTACCTTTTATATTTGCAAAACTGTATGTCTGTAAATCATGGATAACCCATCAGATAATGTTTGTGAGCAAGCTGTGGCTGGTGAGGGGGAAGAGTGTCCAGAGGCCCATCCTATCAACCTAGAATTTCCTACCTTCGGTCAAAACCGTGAAACCTGTGATGTTTTGGACTGAAAAGTGTGAAAACTTCCTGTCACTCAGGCCACTCACAGATTTGGAATTGCTAGCCACAATCAATGCAGTGCTAACTGGTCCTGCGAGGAGTTGGTGGGCAGCTGAAAAGTTAAAGATATGCAATTGGGATGAGTTCAAACACTCCTTGATGTCTGCCTTCCTTTCTACAGATTACCTGACTGAGTTAGAAGACCAGCTCAAGGCTATGATTCAAGGCTCTAACCAGAGTATCCGGGATTTTGCCTACGATTATAGAGCTCTGTGCCTGAGATGGAGGGACGACTTGCCAGAAGAGGAGGTGGTAAGACGAATTCTAAATAGTTGTAATCCTTCCCTGGCGAGCAGTCTCAGAGGTGCAGTGCATACTGTGGAGCAGCTTGTTAACCCCCTGGGGTCGACTATCGCGCCGGCGATAGTCTCGCTTTTTTTCATACTCTGTTGACTTTGATCTCGCATACAAGTTTCATACATCAATCGATCCTGTTAAGTGTGTATTTTTTGTGTATACACACAATAAAAACAAAGTGTTGTGCTTTTTGACAAATAAAGAAAAATAAACATGATGCGAGTTCTGCCTTCTCTCTGTCAGTCAAGTCCATTCTGAAACGCATCCGAAAATGAACTGTAACTCAGCGAATACTCAAACAGGCATACAGTCACACAGGCATGAAGCTTGAATTCTCTTCTTTTAAATGAAGTTTTTTTTATAAAAAAACAAATATTTTCAGTTTATGTAATATGTATGAAAAGAGAGAGATGTCAGTCGTTCTCATCTCAGCTCATTATGTTTTAATGTGACCCCGTCCACGGAGAGCGCACGCTGTTCAAATGCAAATAATCTGAGGCATCCATGCAAACCTGTGAACGCCCACACTAGCTGGATAAAACACACCGCGAGTAATCAGAGTCATGTAAGCTGGTGTGTGGTGGGCGTTCTGGCGCAATATGGCTGCCGTCGCATCATCCAGGTGGATGCTGCACATTGGTGGTGGTTGAGGAGATTCCCCCTTTCTATGTAAAGCGCTTTGAGGTCTCAGAAAAAGCGCTATATAAATGTAACAAATTATAATTAATTATTATTATGTACTTTACAACGCTGTGAGGAATAATACTATCTTAATAATAATCCTAGAAAATTTTCCTCAGAAGTGCTGGAAGTTTCATTTCGAGGAGCAACGGATCCAGCTGAGGAATAGGTCAGTTCTATATTTGCTTTGTTCTAATCGCAATAGTGTCTGTACGCAAATAGACTGTTTAAATATTAATCACGCGATTGTCTTCTGTGTGTGAATGAATGAACAGCTTTTACCAAACTCTATTGCTATACTGAGATGAGTAAAAATCGACTACAAAAATCGGATAGATTATAAAGTTTTTACCGTAAAATACTGCCACATCAAATAAGCTTATAATGTTGCCAATTTCTGCTCATATGTTAAATATATATATACTATGTTTTGTCAAAAATAAAGTCATCAACTAAGATGTTATTATAGTGTTTGTTCCAATGTAGGCTATATTCAAACTAATGAATCCTTAACTTTGAAATACGTATGATAAAATGTATACTTTAGTTTTTACAAAGAAAGATTACACTGGAAATATTGTTACAATTTTAATTGTTGTTGTAATTGTATAACATTTTTAATAAAATAGCATATATATATATATATATATATATATATATATATATATATATATATATATATATATATATATATATATATATACAAGGATAGATGTAAACAAAATCTTAAAAGGTCAATATAAGCCTTCTCTTTAAATAATTTTTATTGTGTTTTATTAGTGACACATTGGGATAGAGAATATATTCCAAATCTGAAAATACAGTAAGAACAATTAACTGCACAATTACTAGAAATGTTTACCTTGGATATTATACAATTTGCAAGCACAATTTGTGAAAAAACAACAACAACTGTGTTTCCAACTGTGAACCAATTATATATTTATATATACCAATATATATATTTGTCCTTGCATTCTTTCTTGTGGCTCAGTGACACATCTGAATGAAAGGCTCATTATGCAGCCCCATTATGCGGGCCATTGTCTTCTCAGGTGTGAACTACTCATTATTCATGATGGTGTAGGATCATTCACTCCCATACGTATATTGCCTTTCCAAACAAAAAGTGTCTTACACAATTTAAATCAATGTATTGTTTTATGCGAATGATTAGGCAGGATGATTTTCAGATAATTTTGAAGAAAAAACTCTAGGCGACAAAATGCATTATTCAGAAGTCTTGTGGACACATATTTACAGTAGTATGTGTTTTGTGGCCTTATTTCAGAAACTTTCATTTTTAGTTTTTTCAATAACCATGCATAAACATTATTCTCTCAAAAATACAACATGTACATACATGTTGCTCACATATTATGGTAGCCCTGTTTGTGCTAAATAGAGTGTAATTATACCTTTGCCATTAATATGTTTATAAGCAACTGAAAAAAGCACAAATGTCAGGGCACGTCAAAACATCTCAAGGACCCCAAAAACACCTTAGGCCTCAGAAGGTTAAAGTGGGATCATTGGTGGATAGAGACTTGAATTCAAAGAAGGACTACTAGGCTTGAGTCAAGGTAAATAATGAATGAAAAAAGGGTGCCTCATTCCGACGTGACCAACAATCGAAACCACAGAGTACACCAGTCTAACATGTCTCACTGATTCAAACAACCACGCCTTCTCTGCTGAAAGTGGCCATAGATGTGAGGAGTTACCACGTCAAAGCCATTGTCAACACTGGTTCGACCTATTCCTTAATGCAGAAACAGTTATGGGAGGCTATAAAAAACCCAGAAGAACGACTGCAGCAGAGTTTGAGCAGGACGTTCATGGTGGCAGATGGAAAGGCTCACATATCAGAGGGTAGAACTCCTGTGGTTTATGAGTGGAATGGAATGGCCTGGACCATTGACACCTATATAATGTCAAATGAACACCTAGCATTTCCTCTTGTCCTCGGACTGGACTTCCTGAGACAAACGGGGGTACAGCTGTATGTTGCTGCGATGAGCTATGAGTTCAAGATCAAAGGGCAAGTTAGAGTCTATCCTTTTCTCCAGCAATCACAGTGGGAGCAGCAATGCATTCTGAAGAGGGAACCGGTTATCTCCTTGTTCATGGCTGTGCCCATGGAGAAGGGTGGAGAGCTGGAGACATCCACTGTGATAGCCACTATCAGAAAAGATATTATAGCAAGACAACCGCCAGATGTCCAGCCCTTCCTAAATAAATGGGCGACGGTCTGTGCTGGAACTCTAGGGAGAACTAATCAAGCCATTCATCGGATCGTAACAACGGATGAAATACCAGTCTGGTCGAAAGCCTATAGAGTGTCTCCCTTGAAGAAAGAGGTGATGGAAAGGGAGATCAATAAAATGATGCAAGAAGGTATCATTGAGCTGTCTCAATCCTCTTGGGTATCTCCGGTAGTACTGGTTCTAAAGACAGACGGCAGTCTAAGGTTCTGTGTGGATTATCGCCGGCTTAATTCCAAAACTCCCCAAGATGCCTACCCGATGCCTCTCACTCACGAAATACTGGAGTCATTGCAAGGTGCTCATTATTTCAGTACCCTCGACTTAAAATCTGGATACTGGCAGGTCGAAATGGAAGAAAGCAGCAGGAAAAAGACAACCTTTATAACCCCCTTTGGATTATTTCATTTCTTGACCATGACGTTCCAGAGGTTGATGGAGAGAGTGTTGGGTAAGCTAAGAGGAAAGGTGTGCTTCGTCTACATAGATGACAATTGTCTACTCCCCAAGCCAACAACAACACTTAAAAGATCTCAAAGCTGTCTTTCAGAAACTGAAGGAGGCTAATCTTACCCTAAACCTAAAGAAATGCCACTTCATGAAAGCATAGATCAAGTTTTTGGGACATGTTGTGTCCAAGGAAGGAGTAAAAGTCGACTCGGGCAAGATCACCGCCATCAGTGGTTACTCAACTCCACAAAACTTGTTGGAACTCCAGAGATTCCTGGGGTTGGTTGAATGGTACCATAAGTTTATCCCACACTTTGCTGAACTGGCTGCCCCCTTGAACCACCTTAAAAGGAAAGGCATGAAATGGACATGGACCAATGAAACCCAGTTCAGCTTTGAGAGTCTCAAACATGCTCTGCAACATGCCCCTGTACTACCTCAACCTGATATGTCGCAACCCTTCCAGGTTCAGACGGATGCTAGCTCAATTGGCCTGGGAGCGGTTCTAACACAGAACATCAGTGGAGAAGAGAAGGTGATTGCGTATGCCTCGAGAGGATTGAGGGGAGCAGAGGTGAATTATTCAACCTCAGAAAAAGAGTGCCTTGCAGTGGTTTGGGCCGTCGAAAAGTGGCACCACTACCTGGAAGGAGTGCCATTTGTGGTGTATACCAGGGGTGTCGCACCCATGGGGGATGTGGGTATTTTAACACCCACACTTTTCCCGGTGAGAGGGTTCAACACCTGCACTTTTTCTGCAGTTTTGCACAAACACCTTACTATAGTCGCTCCTCCGTTTCTCTGGCCGCTCTGTGTCAGCGCTCGCTGCAGCTGCCTCCTCTCCCCCTCCCTCTCAAACATGACACCGGCTTTGAGAGTGACCGGCTGATGATTGGCTGTTCTGCCTTAAGTCCCGCCTCTCTTGGTGTGTTAGATTTATCGGTCAGCTCGTGCTGAGGAGGCAGGAACTTATGGTTATGATTATTTACATCTCCCTTTTCCAGGTACTTTGAATGAGTGTTTATGCTTTCAAGGTTTTTAAATAAGCTTGATATGTGTTTGGGAAGATGTTCTGTTTATGTTTTGTTGACATGTCGAGTGTTTTCGGTATTATATTTTGTTTTTTAGACTAATGCTAATTGCTAATTGGGATATTGTTCAGCAGCTATAGCTAAATTCGGTTATGTATGTGGCATGCAATGTATAAAGTAACTGTGATGAAGAAGGCAGGGAATTGACGAGGAGGAGGGACAAATTGCCATTGTTAAGCAGTGTATTTATGGGTTTATTGCCAGTGCAATTGATTTTGATATTTTGAGCATTGTTTGTTGATTAGCTGAATACTTTTGTGGATACTTACCTGTTGTGTTTGATTGTACCTGTTGAGGAAAAAAAAGTGAGAAATGATGACATTGTTTGCATACCTTTTGAAGAACTATGAAAGAAAAGTGTATATTATTTTATTTTTAAAAACAGTAAATTGTTACATTATTTATACCACCAGAAAAAAAGCTTTGTGTGGGCGTTTAAAAAAAATAATATATATATCCCCTTTTCAGGGCGCAAGTAAGCAAAATTTAGCAGTCTCAGTCACAGTCCTGTCGGACCCATGTCACTATCAAGCTTACCACTGTCTTTTTGTCCTGCAGTATCATTAAGATGCAGAAAGGAAAGAGGCAGGAGAAGATTGACACCTTTTTCAAGAGAAATCCTGTAAGTGAAGTTGAAAGCTGAAAGTTGAAAAATGTTGACATTAAACAACAGTAGCCTATTACCATTAATTATTGTTTGCATTTATTTCATGATATTACTTTTCAATATTCACTGACGTTTGCTAATGCCACAGCTGTAACTGTTTGACCCTATTCCTTTACCACTGCACCCTTGTTTAGGAGAGGAAGTTGCTGGAGGCATCAGTTTCAGAGAGAGCACAGGAAGGTTCACAGGTGAGCAATGAAATTAATGTTACAGTTTGTGAAAGAGGTCTATGAAGGAAGAGAGGCCATGTGTGTGTGTTTGTGTCATGGGTGGTGCTTATTTCCATCCCAGGTGCACGCGTCTGTCTGGTGTGTTTATATCAAATTCACAATTTCATTTCAAATGTTTTGATTAGGGTGTATGTGAGGATGTGGCCAGGAGTGAGGAAGACAGAGATGAAGAGGGAGGAAAAGGCAGACATGAAGCGGGCAGACAAGAAGCAGACAGACAAGAAGAAGGCAGACCAGAAGCAGGCAGACCAGAAGCAGGCAGACCAGACAGGGCCGTTTGAAGGAATTTGGGGGCCCCAAGCAAAATGGACATGGAGGCCCCCCCAATACCCCCCCCCCCCCCCCCCCCCCGCAGCATAGCCATAGTTCACCCACACTTTATATAAATAAAAAATGTTTACAGTGCAAATACTGCAGTTGCATATACTGTGCATAAAATTTTGAACATTTTCAACAATTGAACATTTGCAGTAACCTTGAAGTAACTGTTGATATTATAATGTCATATTTGCATAAACTGTCACTACAGAAGCCTATATCCCGACACTAGCACATTAAGATAAGCTATGAAAAAATCATGTTCCTCTGCCACTTTCTGGTTAAATAATGTTTATAGATGGATTAACTTACAAAGTATTTATTAAGTAAAAAGACTTGTTTGCTAACAGTTAAATGACAATTAACTAAAGATTAAATTAAAGACTAACAATTTACCATCTATTAATGATGGTTATTACCCCCGACTGAGCCTGGGTTCTCCCAAGGTTTTTTTTTTCTCCATTAGGTCACCTGATGGAGTTTTAGGACACCATTAGGTCACTTGATGGAGTTTTTTTCGGTTCCTTGCCACTGTTGCCTTTGGCTTGCTCAGTTGGGGATATTTTGGGGATATTTAATTTTATTCTATCAATCAATAAATTCCACTAGAAACAAACCTTGTTGTATTATTTTATTTTAATTTAATACTGTGAAGCTGCTTTGATACAATCTGTATTGTGAAAAGCGCTATACAAATATACTTGATTTGATTATAATAAAGTGTTACCGAAAAGATATGTTAGCAATTCCATGTTTTGATATTAGAAGGGAAGGGATGCAGCTGCTTTCACAACTACCAATGCTTAAAAACATCCCGAGCTAATCAGGCCCGTCGCGACAAGGCAGGCAAACCAAGCAATTGCTTGGGGCCCCGAGCTGGCCTGGGGCCCCAAGACAACGACTGGTTAAGAATAAAATGCAACGACAAACTGTGTGAGCGCCCCTTTGATAGTCAATGCAGTAAAGTGCAATGACACTGTTATCGGGATCCCCCTCAAGGGGGCCCCCCTCAGTAGTCGCTGACAGCAGCCAGCCAACCACGCGTCTCTGCTGCCGGCAAAATACAAAACCTCCTCGGCAGTTATCATGAAGCGAATTATGCTTCAGGAAGCCAGAAAAGAAAGAAGATAAGGTAAAAAAAGATAGTGATAAGTGATAAATTACACTGGATAAAATAGCTCTACTTGTCTTGTACAAATGGTGTACTTTTGCAGCAGGTAGGCTAGCAAAAATATGTTTATGTTAGCTATCTGCCTGACGGCAAATGCTGCTTGTAACGAACAGTTAGTGCAACTTTTTTTTCGAAAGGACGGAATATGGTTACATACTGTAATATGTTTTTTTAACGGGATAAGGAAGACGCAGATCTGTTCCAGAATCACTGTTTATCTTATTTAATGACATGACATTGCTATAGCTTTGTAATAGGTTTTCATGAAAGTGGCATAGCATGCTATACTAACTATTCCACCGTTATAATCTATTTCCCAAATGGGGGTTAGGAAAACCACACAATAAATTCCGTGCATCAAACATTAGCTCGGGATGTTTTTAAGCATTGGTAGTTGTGAAAGCAGCTGCATCCCTTCCCTTCTAATATCAAAACATGGAATTGCTAACATATCTTTTCGGTAACACTTTATTATAATCAAAGCAAGTATATTTGTATAGCGCTTTTCACAATACAGATTGTATCAAAGCAGCTTCACAGTATTAAATTAAAATAAAATAATACAACAAGGTTTGTTTCTAGTGGAATTTATTGATTGATAGAATAAAATTAAATATCCCCAAAATATCCCCAACTGAGCAAGCCAAAGGCAACAGTGGCAAGGAACCGAAAAAAACTCCATCAAGTGACCTAATGGTGTCCTAAAACTCCATCAGGTGACCTAATGGAGAAAAAAAAAACCTTGGGAGAACCCAGGCTCAGTCGGGGGTAATAACCATCATTAATAGATGGTAAATTGTTAGTCTTTAATTTAATCTTTAGTTAATTGTCATTTAACTGTTAGCAAACAAGTCTTTTTACTTAATAAATACTTTGTAAGTTAATCCATCTATAAACATTATTTAACCAGAAAGTGGCAGAGGAACATGATTTTTTCATAGCTTATCTTAATGTGCTAGTGTCGGGATATAGGCTTCTGTAGTGACAGTTTATGCAAATATGACATTATAATATCAACAGTTACTTCAAGGTTACTGCAAATGTTCAATTGTTGAAAATGTTCAAAATTTTATGCACAGTATATGCAACTGCAGTATTTGCACTGTAAACATTTTTTATTTATATAAAGTGTGGGTGAACTATGGCTATGCTGCGGGGGGGGGGGGGGGGGGGGGGGGTATTGGGGGGGCCTCCATGTCCATTTTGCTTGGGGCCCCCAAATTCCTTCAAACGGCCCTGTCTGGTCTGCCTGCTTCTGGTCTGCCTGCTTCTGGTCTGCCTTCTTCTTGTCTGTCTGCTTCTTGTCTGCCCGCTTCATGTCTGCCTTTTCCTCCCTCTTCATCTCTGTCTTCCTCACTCCTGGCCACATCCTCACATACACCCTAATCAAAACATTTGAAATGAAATTGTGAATTTGATATAAACACACCAGACAGACGCGTGCACCTGGGATGGAAATAAGCACCACCCATGACACAAACACACACACATGGCCTCTCTTCCTTCATAGACCTCTTTCACAAACTGTAACATTAATTTCATTGCTCACCTGTGAACCTTCCTGTGCTCTCTCTGAAACTGATGCCTCCAGCAACTTCCTCTCCTAAACAAGGGTGCAGTGGTAAAGGAATAGGGTCAAACAGTTACAGCTGTGGCATTAGCAAACGTCAGTGAATATTGAAAAGTAATATCATGAAATAAATGCAAACAATAATTAATGGTAATAGGCTACTGTTGTTTAATGTCAACATTTTTCAACTTTCAGCTTTCAACTTCACTTACAGGATTTCTCTTGAAAAAGGTGTCAATCTTCTCCTGCCTCTTTCCTTTCTGCATCTTAATGATACTGCAGGACAAAAAGACAGTGGTAAGCTTGATAGTGACATGGGTCCGACAGGACTGTGACTGAGACTGCTAAATTTTGCTTACTTGCGCCCTGAAAAGGGGATATATATTTTTTTTTTTTTTAAACGCCCACACAAAGCTTTTTTTCTGGTGGTATAAATAATGTAACAATTTACTGTTTTTAAAAATAAAATAATATACACTTTTCTTTCATAGTTCTTCAAAAGGTATGCAAACAATGTCATCATTTCTCACTTTTTTTTCCTCAACAGGTACAATCAAACACAACAGGTAAGTATCCACAAAAGTATTCAGCTAATCAACAAACAATGCTCAAAATATCAAAATCAATTGCACTGGCAATAAACCCATAAATACACTGCTTAACAATGGCAATTTGTCCCTCCTCCTCGTCAATTCCCTGCCTTCTTCATCACAGTTACTTTATACATTGCATGCCACATACATAACCGAATTTAGCTATAGCTAGCTGCTGAACAATATCCCAATTAGCAATTAGCATTAGTCTAAAAAACAAAATATAATACCGAAAACACTCGACATGTCAACAAAACATAAACAGAACATCTTCCCAAACACATATCAAGCTTATTTAAAAACCTTGAAAGCATAAACACTCATTCAAAGTACCTGGAAAAGGGAGATGTAAATAATCATAACCATAAGTTCCTGCCTCCTCAGCACGAGCTGACCGATAAATCTAACACACCAAGAGAGGCGGGACTTAAGGCAGAACAGCCAATCATCAGCCGGTCACTCTCAAAGCCGGTGTCATGTTTGAGAGGGAGGGGGAGAGGAGGCAGCTGCAGCGAGCGCTGACACAGAGCGGCCAGAGAAACGGAGGAGCGACTATAGTAAGGTGTTTGTGCAAAACTGCAGAAAAAGTGCAGGTGTTGAACCCTCTCACCGGGAAAAGTGTGGGTGTTAAAATACCCACATCCCCCATGGGTGCGACACCCCTGGTATACACCACAAATGGCACTCCTTCCAGGTAGTGGTGCCACTTTTCGACGGCCCAAACCACTGCAAGGCACTCTTTTTCTGAGGTTGAATAATTCACCTCTGCTCCCCTCAATCCTCTCGAGGCATACGCAATCACCTTCTCTTCTCCACTGATGTTCTGTGTTAGAACCGCTCCCAGGCCAATTGAGCTAGCATCCGTCTGAACCTGGAAGGGTTGCAACATATCAGGTTGAGGTAGTACAGGGGCATGTTGCAGAGCATGTTTGAGACTCTCAAAGCTGAACTGGGTTTCATTGGTCCATGTCCATTTCATGCCTTTCCTTTTAAGGTGGTTCAAGGGGGCAGCCAGTTCAGCAAAGTGTGGGATAAACTTATGGTACCATTCAACCAACCCCAGGAATCTCTGGAGTTCCAACAAGTTTTGTGGAGTTGAGTAACCACTGATGGCGGTGATCTTGCCCGAGTCGACTTTTACTCCTTCCTTGGACACAACATGTCCCAAAAACTTGATCTATGCTTTCATGAAGTGGCATTTCTTTAGGTTTAGGGTAAGATTAGCCTCCTTCAGTTTCTGAAAGACAGCTTTGAGATCTTTTAAGTGTTGTTGTTGGCTTGGGGAGTAGACAATTGTCATCTATGTAGACGAAGCACACCTTTCCTCTTAGCTTACCCAACACTCTCTCCATCAACCTCTGGAACGTCATGGTCAAGAAATGAAATAATCCAAAGGGGGTTATAAAGGTTGTCTTTTTCCTGCTGCTTTCTTCCATTTCGACCTGCCAGTATCCAGATTTTAAGTCGAGGGTACTGAAATAATGAGCACCTTGCAATGACTCCAGTATTTCGTGAGTGAGAGGCATCGGGTAGGCATCTTGGGGAGTTTTGGAATTAAGCCGGCGATAATCCACACAGAACCTTAGACTGCCGTCTGTCTTTAGAACCAGTACTACCGGAGATACCCAAGAGGATTGAGACAGCTCAATGATACCTTCTTGCATCATTTTATTGATCTCCCTTTCCATCACCTCTTTCTTCAAGGGAGACACTCTATAGGCTTTCGACCAGACTGGTATTTCATCCGTTGTTACGATCCGATGAATGGCTTGATTAGTTCTCCCTAGAGTTCCAGCACAGACCGTCGCCCATTTATTTAGGAAGGGCTGGACATCTGGCGGTTGTCTTGCTATAATATCTTTTCTGATAGTGGCTATCACAGTGGATGTCTCCAGCTCTCCACCCTTCTCCATGGGCACAGCCATGAACAAGGAGATAACCGGTTCCCTCTTCAGAATGCATTGCTGCTCCCACTGTGGTTGCTGGAGAAAAGGATAGACTCTAACTTGCCCTTTGATCTTGAACTCATAGCTCATCGCAGCAACATACAGCTGTACCCCCGTTTGTCTCAGGAAGTCCAGTCCGAGGACAAGAGGAAATGCTAGGTGTTCATTTGACATTATATAGGTGTCAATGGTCCAGGCCATTCCATTCCACTCATAAACCACAGGAGTTCTACCCTCTGATATGTGAGCCTTTCCATCTGCCACCATGAACGTCCTGCTCAAACTCTGCTGCAGTCGTTCTTCTGGGTTTTTTATAGCCTCCCATAACTGTTTCTGCATTAAGGAATAGGTCGAACCAGTGTTGACAATGGCTTTGACGTGGTAACTCCTCACATCTATGGCCACTTTCAGCAGAGAAGGCGTGGTTGTTTGAATCAGTGAGACATGTTAGACTGGTGTACTCTGTGGTTTCGATTGTTGGTCACGTCGGAATGAGGCACCCTTTTTTCATTCATTATTTACCTTGACTCAAGCCTAGTAGTCCTTCTTTGAATTCAAGTCTCTATCCACCAATGATCCCACTTTAACCTTCTGAGGCCTAAGGTGTTTTTGGGGTCCTTGAGATGTTTTGACGTGCCCTGACATTTGTGCTTTTTTCAGTTGCTTATAAACATATTAATGGCAAAGGTATAATTACACTCTATTTAGCACAAACAGGGCTGCCATAATATGTGAGCAACATGTATGTACATGTTGTATTTTTGAGAGAATAATGTTTATGCATGGTTATTGAAAAAACTAAAAATGAAAGTTTCTGAAATAAGGCCACAAAACACATACTACTGTAAATATGTGTCCACAAGACTTCTGAATAATGCATTTTGTCGCCTAGAGTTTTTTCTTCAAAATTATCTGAAAATCATCCTGCCTAATCATTCGCATAAAACAATACATTGATTTAAATTGTGTAAGACACTTTTTGTTTGGAAAGGCAATATACGTATGGGAGTGAATGATCCTACACCATCATGAATAATGAGTAGTTCACACCTGAGAAGACAATGGCCCGCATAATGGTGCTGCATAATGAGCCTTTCATTCAGATGTGTCACTGAGCCACAAGAAAGAATGCAAGGACAAATATATATATTGGTATATATAAATATATAATTGGTTCACAGTTGGAAACACAGTTGTTGTTGTTTTTTCACAAATTGTGCTTGCAAATTGTATAATATCCAAGGTAAACATTTCTAGTAATTGTGCAGTTAATTGTTCTTACTGTATTTTCAGATTTGGAATATATTCTCTATCCCAATGTGTCACTAATAAAACACAATAAAAATTATTTAAAGAGAAGGCTTATATTGACCTTTTAAGATTTTGTTTACATCTATCCTTGTATATATATATATATATATATATATATATATATATATATATATATTTGCTATTTTATTAAAAATGTTATACAATTACAACAACAATTAAAATTGTAACAATATTTCCAGTGTAATCTTTCTTTGTAAAAACTAAAGTATACATTTTATCATACGTATTTCAAAGTTAAGGATTCATTAGTTTGAATATAGCCTACATTGGAACAAACACTATAATAACATCTTAGTTGATGACTTTATTTTTGACAAAACATAGTATATATATATTTAACATATGAGCAGAAATTGGCAACATTATAAGCTTATTTGATGTGGCAGTATTTTACGGTAAAAACTTTATAATCTATCCGATTTTTCTAGTCGATTTTTACTCATCTCAGTATAGCAATAGAGTTTGGTAAAAGCTGTTCATTCATTCACACACAGAAGACAATCGCGTGATTAATATTTAAACAGTCTTTTTGCGTACAGACACTATTGCGATTAGAACAAAGCAAATATAGAACTGACCTATTCCTCAGCTGGATCCGTTGCTCCTCGAAATGAAACTTCCAGCACTTCTGAGGAAAATTTTCTAGGATTATTATTAAGATAGTATTATTCCTCACAGCGTTGTAAAGTACATAATAATAATTAATTATAATTTGTTACATTTATATAGCGCTTTTTCTGAGACCTCAAAGCGCTTTACATAGAAAGGGGGAATCTCCTCAACCACCACCAATGTGCAGCATCCACCTGGATGATGCGACGGCAGCCATATTGCGCCAGAACGCCCACCACACACCAGCTTACATGACTCTGATTACTCGCGGTGTGTTTTATCCAGCTAGTGTGGGCGTTCACAGGTTTGCATGGATGCCTCAGATTATTTGCATTTGAACAGCGTGCGCTCTCCGTGGACGGGGTCACATTAAAACATAATGAGCTGAGATGAGAACGACTGACATCTCTCTCTTTTCATACATATTACATAAACTGAAAATATTTGTTTTTTTATAAAAAAAACTTCATTTAAAAGAAGAGAATTCAAGCTTCATGCCTGTGTGACTGTATGCCTGTTTGAGTATTCGCTGAGTTACAGTTCATTTTCGGATGCGTTTCAGAATGGACTTGACTGACAGAGAGAAGGCAGAACTCGCATCATGTTTATTTTTCTTTATTTGTCAAAAAGCACAACACTTTGTTTTTATTGTGTGTATACACAAAAAATACACACTTAACAGGATCGATTGATGTATGAAACTTGTATGCGAGATCAAAGTCAACAGAGTATGAAAAAAAGCGAGACTATCGCCGGCGCGATAGTCGACCCCAGGGGGTTAACAAGCTGCTCCACAGTATGCACTGCACCTCTGAGACTGCTCGCCAGGGAAGGATTACAACTATTTAGAATTCGTCTTACCACCTCCTCTTCTGGCAAGTCGTCCCTCCATCTCAGGCACAGAGCTCTATAATCGTAGGCAAAATCCCGGATACTCTGGTTAGAGCCTTGAATCATAGCCTTGAGCTGGTCTTCTAACTCAGTCAGGTAATCTGTAGAAAGGAAGGCAGACATCAAGGAGTGTTTGAACTCATCCCAATTGCATATCTTTAACTTTTCAGCTGCCCACCAACTCCTCGCAGGACCAGTTAGCACTGCATTGATTGTGGCTAGCAATTCCAAATCTGTGAGTGGCCTGAGTGACAGGAAGTTTTCACACTTTTCAGTCCAAAACATCACAGGTTTCACGGTTTTGACCGAAGGTAGGAAATTCTAGGTTGATAGGATGGGCCTCTGGACACTCTTCCCCCTCACCAGCCACAGCTTGCTCACAAACATTATCTGATGGGTTATCCATGATTTACAGACATACAGTTTTGCAAATATAAAAGGTACAATATAAATTTTTATTCAGTTTCTCACAATAATCCACTGGTGGCATATCTGGGACGAGTTACTCTGTGACACTGCCACAGTAAGCCCTGCACGATGCTCACTTAAGTAAAAAAACAAAACAAAACATATTGTATACTATATATATAAATGAAAAGGGGGACAAATTAATCTTGAAGGACCATATAGATTATATATTATAGAAATGTGGTAAAGTTTTAAATTTAATGAGAGCAGTAGCAGGACAAGATTGGGGTGCTGACAAACAGTCATTAAAGGGCATTTATATTGGTTTTATGCGATCAACATTAGATTATGGATGCATTGTTTGAGTCAGCATCGTCAACGTTGTTAAAGAAACTAGATGTCATGCAAGCTAAGGGATTAAGAATCATTTCAGGAGCAGTTAAAAGCACACCCATTGCAGCATTGCAAGTAGAAACATCAGAAATGCCATTATTTATAAGACAACAAAAATTGGCTATGGCATACTGGATAAATTTACATGGACAAAGAGTAAGGGAAGTCCTGAATGATTGCTGGGAAATTTTAAATGCAACAGGTAAAGGCTTTGCATGGAAAATAAAGGGGTGGGTTAATGAAGATGGTCTAGACTCAAAATCATTTGCACCAATAGTAGTAATATCCACAATTCCACCTTGGATACTAGCTCAACCTGAAATTGACATAAAATTACACGAGAACAGAAGGGAAATGGATGAAGTTGTTAATATAAACAAATATGTTAATGAGTATATAAAAAACTCACACTACTCATTTCTTCAAATATATACAGATGGTTCGAAGAGTATAGAGACTGGAAGGACAGGGACTGCATTCTATGTTCCAGAGTTTAAGGTGAGGAAGGCTGGAAGGATAACAGATGGCACATCAATACAGCTGAGATGACAGCTATTCTAATGGCACTAGAGTGGGTTTATGAAGTTAGACCTGATAAAGTAATAATATGCTCTGATTCAATGGTAGTTCTTGGGAGTTTACAATCATTGGAAACAAATATAACTAACATTTTAACAGAAATCATGATCAGGTTATACAGTTTACGACAGGTGGGAATAATAATTCGATTTATGTGGGTTCCAGCACACGTGGGAATTCAAGGTAATGAGGAAGCAGACAAAATAGCCAAAGAATCATTAAAAATGAAAGAACCAAATATAACCATTTCACTCAGTAGATCAGAAGGAAAACATTTTATTTTAGAAGCATGCAGTAAGAAATGGCAGACAGTTTGGGACTCGTGTCATACAGGTCGGCACTATTACAAGGTCCAAAAAACCATAAAGAGAGGCAATATAATTCACAGCTTAAGTAGAAGAGAGCAAGTTATTTTCTCACATTTAAGAACAGGACATTCAAATCTAAATCATACTTTAGACATTATAGGGAAGCATAACACAGGTTTATGTGATGTCTGTTTAATAGAGGAGACAGTAGAACATGTATTGAAGAAATGTAAGGCTTATAATTAAGAAAGGAGGATTCATAAGGAAGAATTACAAGCAGTAGGGTGCCAGGAATTCACTATAACCAACTTATTAAATGATGGTCCAAATTCAGGACAACAAATAAATGCAATCATGAGATTTATAAAGAATAGTGGGTTATATAATAGGATATAGGAGTATTTAGCTCATTCTTTTCACACTCCATCACAGTAGGTGGTATGCACCTTTAAAGTTTGTTCGCAACCCGCCATAAAACCAAAAGAAGAATAAGAAGAAAGGAAAAGGGGGGCGGCCATTTTGAAAGGTGTTTGTTGAGGTGACATGTGCTGCGTTCCAAACCGCATACTTCCCTACTATTTAGTATGGGAAAAAGAGTAGGCGAGCGAAAAAGTATGTACGAATCCAAAAGAGTAGGCGAGAATTACCTGGTAATTATCGCGAGATTCGGACTTAAGTGCGTTCGAATATGCCTACTTTCCTACTATATAGTAGGCGAAAACAGTACGTGAAGGAAGCAGTACGTTCGAAACATCAGTATTCATAAAAGAGTAGGCGAGAAGTTCCCGGATGGCTTACTGCTTCCGGCCAGATTTTCGAGTGCTCATCCGATGGATACTCTTCTATCCCAGGAGGCCACGCGAGAGGATACGTCATTATCAAACATCGCAGATATCAGCGACGCAGGTGCTTTCAAATGTGAGTAAACACGGTTCCTTGTGTTAAAATTGCATGTGTTGAACTACTGTAGAGTAAATTGTTGAATTGTTGAAGGTGTAAAGACGTTACACAGTATAGTATAGTTGTGATTTTGCTGTAAAAACACGTTTTATTATGTATAACGTTAGCTAACAGGGGAGCTCCAGTAAAGACACGTAAGTTACGTCTCTAAAGTGGATTTACATAAACCATATACATCTTAAAGACGCTTATTTTAAAGCTACAGTAGGGAACTTTTAGAAAACGTTGACTTAGCCTGAAAATTTGAACAACCACAGCTTACAGGTCACTCACTCCCCCTCGCTCTCTGATGCGCTACAGCCCTCCCTCCACAGCTCCTCCCCCACAACGGAGCCTGCCGTGAACGCGCAGGCTAGTAAACAATGCAGGGCCACTGATGACGGCGGATAAACAGTTATCACACATTCACTGGTAGGGACGAAACATCAACAATATGCTTTACATTGACTATGGCCTGCCCATACTTTGACTACAAACTTGGTCCTCAAATCATTACGTATTTTGCAATACATGTAATGTAACTTCATAATGTTGCACTCTTTCTATAAGTTATAAATAGCTAGCAAGATAATGGTAACGTTACAGTATGTAAGTAATTATTCTAGCGATGTGTAATGCTAAATAAGGTTTGCTAGTACATTATTTCAGCAACATGACAAGCCAGTGAATAACCAGGTTTCAATTGTTGCTTTGCACAGTGCGTGACATTTTATCTGTATGCTATGCGGCTAGAGTTTTGACACTGAGTCAATGGGCTCCGACGCGCTTGTTTATCGTCATCGGTCTTTTTATGTTTACCTGTCTTTGTTGTATGAGCTGGTGCCACTCGAGAAATTGGCAGTTTTAGTTGTTTAGTTGTCCGCCATTAGCACAGCTGCGCGGCACACCGGCTATCTTGATTTTGAACGACGGTGCGCGCTGTGCGAGAGAGGGGGGTGATCAGCGCGTACACGAGCTTGATTGACACTGCTAAGACACTCCTCCTGGCTCTGATTGGTTGTTTCTTACCGGGAGCGGTGTATTTCTGCAAATGGCAATAGGACCACTGGGAGGAGCCTGGGGAGCTTAATTTTTTCACAGATTATCTGTCTCATATTCTACTGTCAGGAAATAATGACAGTTTTAACAAATATGTAAAAAATAAATTTTTACAAAAGTTACCAACTGAAGCTTTAAATGTCTATTTACATCTGACAGGAAAATCTTGAAATATCACAACATGAAATAGACATCTGAGTGATGAATGTGTGCTATTATGTAGAACAAATCTATAAAGTAACTAACGTTAAACATAAGTTATCTATTTTATTTGTCCATTAGTAGCCTAGTTGATAAATTGAGGAACATTTATGTTGGATAAAAAGTTAAAACAACCTCAACATGTAAATGTAGTGTTGAGTTCATAAATCACAGAGGTAACGTGGATCTTGTCTGGATGTTACAGGGTCAGATGAACAGATGTGTGTTTATCTGGTGGAGAGTGGCTCATGAAGGCTTGAGTGAGTATACTACAGAAATGAATAACAACTATTTAAATCTTAAGTTGTAGTTTATTTTAATTATTGTAATTTCAAACAGAGCTATTACAGCAGTAGTGTTAACATATACAATGTGTCACTTTTGGGTTGATTTATGACCCCCTTGTCACTCATGATTGACAGGTAATCCATGTGTCAAGAAAACAGTGTTTCTGATTTACAGTGCCAAACTGACTGGTCATTTGTTGAATCCTGGGTAACTGGCTCCTTCCAGTCTGTTGGGGGTAAACTAGTTGTATTTTCCTTTGATTGTTGGGGGTGAAATTCACCCAAGCAAGTATTACGCAATGTTGACACCCTGAGTGTCAAAATCTTTGTTGGTTGATCAATAGGGTAGCCTATATGTTAATTGAGTCAAAATATTTGAGTCAAGACATTCAGGAATACCATTACCGTAAAACTTCAAATAATAGCCGAGTCCCAAATAGACGCCTGTCTCTTTTAAACGCCTGGTGTGACGATAGGTTTGGGTAAATAAAGGCCGGTCTCAAATAGAGGCCTGGTCTGTTTTTTTAGTATCGGGTTGTATTTGATCTTCTAAAACCCGTCAGATCGTCTGTTCTGATTAGATTTCACGTGACAGACGCAACCGTTCATGACGCGTGTGTGTGTGTGTGTGTGTGTGTGTGAGGGAGAAAGAGGAGATAATATATTTCATTAACTTCGGGATGTTATCCTTCGGTATGTGGCTAGTAGCTTCTGATTGGAAGCGAGGATCACCTTATCCATTGTTTCAAAGAGGGAGAGCCCTGCGCATCTGGGCGGGAGCTGTTAGTGCAAGCAAGGCAGGCAAAAGTTAGCGGAGGCTGGAGAGGGAGAAGTGGAGGAGAGCGACGTGGAGGAGGAATTCGCCAATGAACTTGTAATTGAGGATCGCGGGGATGATGATAGTGATGAATAGAGTAATTTTCTATTACATGATTGCAGTTGTTTTACAGGGTAGCCTTCATTCTCTCTTGTTGATGTGTTTCGAGCAAAAAGTTCATATGCTCGATGGATTTTAGCGGTAACTTGTGTTCTGCCCATTGCTGTCACTTCGTTTCGTTTTTTATGTTTTCTTTTTTATGCTGACAATAGCCAAAGACATTTCTTACATTAAATGATTTGTTAAACACATTCGAATTAATTATAAATAAAACATAATATAATGTGGTAACCTCCTACTGTCATGCTTGATCATCTCAACACTAAATTAAAGGCCTGTCTCTTATAGACGCCTGTCTCAAATACAAGCCGGTGCAGTTCGGCGATTTGGGTAAATAGAAGCCCGGGCTATTATTTGAAGTTTTACGGTACATCTACAAAACACTGGCTATATTCATTAAAATAATATGTCTGGAGATGTTTTAAGAACAACTGTGTGTGTGTGTGTGTGTGTGTGTGTGTGTGTGTGTGTGTGTGTGTGTGTGTGTGTGTGTGTGTGTGTGTGTGTGTGTGTGTGAGCATCTCAGTAGGATCAGTAGTACCTGAACTATAGGTTTATGTTAATGCCTATAAGACGACACGTTCATCAAGCCAAAGAGTCCTATACCCACACACCCCATACTATATTCTTCTCAATAAGAAAAGGTGTTTTTTTTTTTTCTTTCTAGAACATCTGTATCTGTTTCCTGACGCCAACAGGATCAGTGTTAAAAAATACAAAAAATCTAAACATTTATCTAACACACAGTGAAGGTGTTTACGAGTGGAACTGGCGGGGGAAGAGTGCATCCTAAATGGGTTTGTTAATGGTTTTACGACAGTTGCTTAGGCTAGATGTTTAAAGAATGACACTTCATCAAAAGCTTTCTGATGATTCTCTGGGCTCGCACACAAAAACATCTTTTAGTGTATATAAATTTGTTTGTTACTTTTGTTATTTTAGTATTTTTTACAGAAAAAGTTTTAGTTTTTAACCCAGCCCATAGTGTGTGTGTGTGTGTGTGTGTGTGTGTGTGTTGCAAAACAACAAATTACATATTCTGAGTAAAATAAAACGCATAGGGATTTGAAACATTCAAACATTTATATATAAAAAAAAAAATTGCCACAAAAAGCAATGAAAGTTGTCTCTTTTCTTTAAATAAAACTTTTACTTTATTTTATTTTTTAAAACAGACCGATGACCAGCATCTTTTATTAGAACTGTAGCCGAACAGTTTCCTCACATGAGTAAAACACAATTTTCACTTAGAAAACTTTTTAAATGTATACCTTTTTTCTTTTGACAAACCTGCATTTCAAATTATACCTGAGGTGTGAAACAACCACAAGGGATACATGTTGATTCCATGTTTCAGTGTACAGTGCAAACATGCAATATTCAAGAAATCTAATCTTACGGTAAATCTTTGTGAGGTCAGAATACAAAACTTTGTGTTGAGTGATCCAGACAAAGCTTCATGCTAGAAAATATCATTGAAGTCACTAGCCCTTCAACATCCAGCACAAAATTAAAGAGATGAGCTTAAAAAGAATATTGGGTAATATCAAGGTTCTATGGTTCTATTAAAGCGACACAATATATAGTTAGATATTTGTGTGTGTGTGTGTGTGTGTGTGTGTGTGTGTGTGTGTGTGTGTGTGTGTGCGTGTGTGTGTGTGTGTGTGTGTAAATAGTTGTGCTAAACTCTTTGTGTGTATTTTTACACGCCAACATATTTTGTCAGGGGTATGTCACACCGCTGTGATGCAAAGTTTCACACTCGTGAATAACATACAAACATAATCTTTATACAGGAGTTACTATATGTGTGTCCGAAATACCTGTAAAATTCAAAATAAGTAAGAAAAGAGGGCTCAGCATACATTGAAAAGTAACATTTATAATAAATACACAAAATCCATTCGTGAGCAATTGTGAAAGTTTGTACATTTTGTTTTGTAAGTGATGTTTTTATCACTCCACTAGTGTTAGTCACTTTATTCAGATAGCACTATTTTGTTTGTTGGACTCTTCTTTGAGAACTGTCAACATTCAGTGTTTATAGGAATAAATGCAAATTAAGAATTTAAGTGAAAGTCTTTCTGCTTGAGAGTGTTTGACTAAATTGATATTTCTTTTAGTGCAACTTTACAGCTATCTATGATTTCGGATTACACAAAGCATCAACACGAAAAGTAAGTTATGCTGTTTTACACTTAATCTGTTACAACTGAATCACATCTGACTATTGCACTGAGAGCTGCACATTCATTTAAGATTGAGGCTGGCAAACCCCGCAGATAAAATAAAAAAAAATGACCATGTAAATTCAAGACCCCAAATCACTAAGAAAATAAGTTACGCCATACAAACATCATTTATGATGCATACAGAATGTAGAAAACTCAAATGATGAACAATTTGTTAGTTTGTTAAACGTTTGTAAATATGGTTTCGCAAATGACTTTTTATTACTCCACTAGATTTAGTCATCTTATTGAGATGACACTGTTCACATTTCTTTGTTTGTTGGTCTGTGTTTAGTTTTAGGTGAAGAGAAACCGATGTTAGTTCATGCTATTCCACACATGGGAAAATGTGTGTGATGAACGCAGGCCTTTCATTTAAGAGGCTTTTTAAATATATGACTGAACTTTCTCTTTTTGACAAACCAGTATTTCATATTATATTATATTATACTTAATATTATATTAAGTTGTTTAACGTCCGCAGAATAGTTTATTTCAACAACCCGCTTAACATTAAAGATTATAGTTTTTCAACTGTTATCACCATCTTCTTTGACTCAAATAAAGTTACTATATGTGCTAAAAATCTTTGTATTTTTTTTTTTTTTTTTTTTGCTCTTCTGTCAGATTTGTTAGAGGAACTATGCCACACTGTTGTAATGCAAACACATTAAGAACTATAAAGTTGCACGTCCTTGTAAAGACTATTGATAACATTCAAACATAATCGTCATACAGGAATTATGTTTGCACAAAAGTAAATTCAAGGTCAATTTGTGTAAGGCATATAGGAAAAGAGACAATTAGCCATAAAGAATACAGAATTCCTCGTTTATGTTGATACAGTATGTAAAATGATATTTTTCCACTAAACTATGTCACGCTTTACAATTAGTTTCTCTGTTTTTGTACAGTCTTTTCAACGCATTCTCATACCCAAATCGTCACTTTCTCGTCACTTTCTGACATTCGTCAATATCCGACGCACAAAGCACCCTTTAGCATCCATATGAGACGCATAACCCTACCACAGACCTAAACCTACCCATAACCGAAGCGTCTCATATTGACACCAAGGGTGCTTTGTGCGTCGGATATTGACGAACTTTTGAAAGCGTCAGTTACATGACGCCTAAACCTACCCATAACCGAAGCGTCTCATATGGACGCTAAAGGGTGCTTTGTGCGTCGGATATTGACGAACTTTCGAAAGCGTCAGTTACATGACGCCTAAACCTACCCATAACCGAAGCGTCTCATATGGACGCTAAAGGGTGCTTTGCGCGTCAGATATTGACGAATGTCAGAAAGTGACGAGAAAGTGACGATTTGGGTATGAGAATGTGTTGGTCTTTTGTACTACTCTCTGAGCGTGGTCAAATATGTTCATAGGAAGAATGAAAACATGAACAAATGCAGCATTTTGAGAATTAAATGTCAGTCCTTCTACATGACACTGGTTGAGATTAAACAAATGACATTTCTTTTAGGACATCTTTCTGGTCTATCTACGCTGTGGGATCGCAAGACACACCGACCCAACATGAAAAGTGAGTTATGTCCTTTTTCTGTTATTCAACCATTACACTTCAAACTTTTAGAACTATTACACTTAAAACTCTGCATTTCACCGCACAGTCATAGATACAGTTCTTTTGTCTATGTCTCTAAACAACTGTTAAGTAAATGAATTACAGTTGATAAGTAGTAATTTTAAGTGAAAGGTGAGATGATTCATGCCTTTTTTTTTATTATTCTGTCCACACCAATACTATGACACCAGTGTTTTAGGCGTCTGTCTTTTAGGTTTGGTCCAGAAAACAGAACTTGTGTTTTATGGCTCAACATTTTGTTCTCCTTTTTAATGAAAACATGCAGTTGTAGTTCTCAACAGCAGAATACCAAAATGTTTTAGCATATTGTAAATTTCAATAGTTAGCTAGCAAATGCATGTGAACTGTTTATTACTGTGATAATTTTATATGTGAAACAAGCTCAGTCACATCAGAGTTGAATTGGAACAGTTATTGTCCTGCATGTTTAACAGTGTTAGTGTTCTCACAAGTCACAACGTTTTCATTGTAGTGTGTTTCATTGTTCCAAAGTTCCATTGTTTCAAAGTTTCATTGTAGCATGTAACAGTTTGGAGACATTGGGGGTTAGTTTGGGGGGGGGGGTTATTTTATTGTATTTTCATGCTACTTTGATTTTGTTTGTACTTTTACTGAAACAAACTGTTTTAGAAACGGTTGACCGTGTGATTGCACAGTTTTGTGTGTGCGTGTGTGTGTCTGTTTTCCTTACACTTTGCAAAGCAACTTTGAAAAACAAATGTTTCCTCTAATCTTCTGTAATTTTAGTGAGCTCTAGGTGTTCTCGGCTTCTCCTTGTTCAAATAAGACAATGCTCCCATGAATTTTGGGGTGGTATGTGGATATAGAATGCAGCACAAGGAACTCTTATATATTTAATGTAATAAAAAAACATCTATGTAATGTTTTTAAAAACACAGTAAAACAGAGACCTTCACAAACTATGGTGTAAAACAAAATTCAGTGCATCAGTGTACACCGATTTGCCAGCATATTACTTTTATCACTATTGTTTGAAGAAAAAAAACAAAACAGGTTAATCTCCCTAAGTGTGGTGTTTTATGACTACTGAAGGTGTCACATCCTTAGAGCATTACATCCTTGGACGTTTGACACCTACAGCCCAGCCTCCTGAATTTGGTATTTAAATAAGATTTAGGATAGTAATTAAATAAATAAAACAGACATTCTACAACTCTAGTGTTACAATGGCTACTCCAAAAACTCCTGAAACATCTAGAGAGATGTGTGTAACACCGACAAGAACAGCAACAGCTGAACAGGACTGACCAGTTAACAAGCTTAAACAGATGAAGACCTTCACTATCTACGCCAGAAAATTAGTTTGACAGAGTTTCTCCATGAAGATGAAGATTTTGTGAAACAGGACTTTCTGATGTCTGATGATCGTGTAGAAAGATTTGTGTTTGAAAAGGGGTCACACACACACAGTCAAACTCTGCGCTATGGAACCTTACGAAGATTATACATCGAATGTGCTTATCTGCTTTCGACGGCCATAGACTTGCCATTTTTCTAAACCCAAAAAATGGAGATTTTATTGGTATTGGTGGGGGAAAAAAATTGGTACTTTTTCAACTGGGATGGCACAACACCTGATGTGTGGTACGTGTCAAAGCAGCGATGAGTCTCACTCTGGAATAGGCCATATCAGTTCATGCTCACCAGAATGCTGCAAAACAAGTCTATATTTTCAGTGGAGCGACATACACACCATTTTCACAACAATAGACAAAGCTGTTAAAGTTGAGTTGAATTTATTTTGAGCATTGCTAAAAGATCAAACAAAACAGGTTAATCTCCCTAAGTGTGGTGTTTTATGACTACTGAAGGTGTCACATCCTTAGAGCATTACATCCTTGGACGTTTGACACCTACAGCCCAGCCTCCTGAATTTGGTATTTAAATAAGATTTAGGATAGTAATTAAATAAATAAAACAGACATTATACAACTCTAGTGTTACAATGGCTACTCCAAAAACTCCTGAAACATCTAGAGAGATGTGTGTAACACCGACAAGAACAGCAACAGCTGAACAGGACTGACCAGTTAAGTCAGTTATTGACCACGCATAGACTGTATGTTTAAAGATTATTTTAGAGACAAGATGATTGGCTTGATGCACAAGATTATCGATGGTGCATGTGATTCGAATAACGATTGTGCGGGGGGGTACCAAACGTATAACAAATCTCGAAAATGAAATGGATGCGGTCAGAAGCCTGACAAATTCATGGCCTGATGTGACAAGCATGTGTTTTTACAGCAAACAATCTGTGTAATCCTCAGAAATGTTCTGGATGTGATGCGTGGATGTAGTGACGAGTTAGAAGTTGTTTATGTGTACGTTTGTAACAGATCTATGCGTGGCACTAGTATTATTATTTTATTGTTTGTATTATTGTCTTTACTACTTCAATGTATGAATATATATTCAATATTGTATGCGCATGAAATAAAAGGTTGAGTCACTTGTTATTCTTATTCTTTTGTGACCATGTCTGAGCTCATATATAAAAGGTAACTATTACACACAACTTGCGACCCTGATTCTTTAGGAGGTGAAAAAACAAAAACAAAAAAACATATGCTCTGATGAATTGTTCACAAAAAGATCCATAACATGCATTTAGATAGTAGGGTGGAATTTCATTCTGTGCAGACTTTGTTAACTTCTATGATAATGTTAAGATGAAGTTATGTTATGATGGTTCAGTTAAAGACTTTTAGGTGACATTGTCATATTAAATTGCCTTGAGTAAAAATAAAACTCAATGTTGTATATAAAAGCACAGATCGATAATAATTTAAATGTTTTTCAGAAATATACAAACACTTTTAAACAGTATTCCACAATCTGAATAAAACATTATCATGTCTGTATCATAGAGATGCTTAGAAGCAAGGGAAATTGGATCCAATCACAGTTTTATTAAACAAAAACACTTAAACATATAGCAAGGAACACAGAGATGGGGCCAAGTAACAGAAACAGATGCAACTCAATACAATACAAAATCACTGTACAAATAGAGTACAGTGAACAAATCTTCAGGTTTGCTGTAACATGGCCCTATTCAATACATATTCACACCCATCACCATGATTAAATACTAATTGATCTTTTAGCAATGCTCAAAATAAATTCAACTCAACTTTAACAGCTTTGTCTATTGTTGAGAAAATGGTGTGTATGTCGCTCCACTGAAAATATAGACTTGTTTTGCAGCATTCTGGTGAGCATGAACGTGACTGGCCTATTCCAGAGTGAGACTCATCGCTGCTTTGACACGTACCACACATCGGGTGTTGTGCCATCCCAGTTGAAAAAGTACCAATTTTTTTCCCCCACCAATACCAATAAAATCTCCATTTTTTGGGTTTAGAAAAATGGCAAGTCTATGGCCGTCGAAAGCAGATAAGCACATTCGATGTATAATCTTTGTAAGGTTCCATAGTGCAGAGTTTGACTGTGTGTGTGTGACCCCTTTTCAAACACAAATCTTTCTACACGATCAGCAGACATCAGAAAGTCCTGTTTCACAAAATCTTCATCTTCATGGAGAAACTCTGTCAAACTAATTTTCTGGCGTAGATAGTGAAGGTCTTCATCTGTTTAAGCTTGTTAACTGGTCAGTCCTGTTCAGCTGTTGCTGTTCTTGTCGGTGTTACACACATCTCTCTAGATGTTTCAGGAGTTTTTGGAGTAGCCATTGTAACACTAGAGTTGTAGAATGTCTGTTTTATTTATTTAATTACTATCCTAAATCTTATTTAAATACCAAATTCAGGAGGCTGGGCTGTAGGTGTCAAACGTCCAAGGATGTAATGCTCTAAGGATGTGACACCTTCAGTAGTCATAAAACACCACACTTAGGGAGATTAACCTGTTTTGTTTGATCTTTTAGCAATGCTCAAAATAAATTCAACTCAACTTTAACAGCTTTGTCTATTGTTGTGAAAATGGTGTGTATGTCGCTCCACTGAAAATATAGACTCGTTTTGCAGCATTCTGGTGAGCATGAACGTGACTGGCCTATTCCAGAGTGAGACTCATCGTTGCTTTGACACGTACCACACATCGGGTGTTGTGCCATCCCAGTTGAAAAAGTACCAATTTTTTTGGGTTTGACCTCCAATTTGCAGCTGTATCATACAAATAAATAGTTAAAAAATCATACATTGTGATTTCTGGATTTTTTTTTTAGATTATGTCTCTCACAGTGGACATGCACCTACGATGACAATTTCAGACCCCTCCATGATTTCTAAGTGGGAGAACTTGCAAAATAGCAGGGTGTTCAAATACTTATTTTCCTCACTGTATCCCTTGTGGTTGTTACACACCTCAGGTATAATTTGAAATGTAGGTTTGTCAATAGAAAAAAGGTTCAGTCATACATTTAAAAAGTTTTCTAAGTGAAAATTGTGTTTTACTCATGTGAGGAAACTGTTCGGCTACAGTTCTAATAAAAGATGCTGGTCATCGGTCTGTTTTAAAAAATAAAATAAAGTAAAAGTTTTATTTAAAGAAAAGAGACAACTTTCATTGCTTTTTGTGGCGAATTTTTTTTTATATATAAATGTTTGAATGTTTCAAATCCCTATGCGTTTTATTTTACTCAGAATATGTCATTTGTTGTTTTGCAACACACACACACACACACACACTATGGGCTGGGTTAAAAACTAAAACATTTTCTGTAAAAAATACTAAAATAACAAAAGTAACAAACAAATTTATATACACTAAAAGATGTTTTTGTGTGCGAGCCCAGAGAATCATCAGAAAGCTTTTGATGAAGTGTCATTCTTTAAACATCTAGCCTAAGCAACTGTCGTAAAACCATTAACAAACCCATTTAGGATGCACTCTTCCCCCGCCAGTTCCACTCGTAAACACCTTCACTGTGTGTTAGATAAATGTTTAGATTTTTTGTATTTTTTAACACTGATCCTATTGGCGTCAGGAAACAGATACAGATGTTCTAGAAAGAAAAAAAAACAACACCTTTTCTTATTGAGAAGAATATAGTATGGGGTGTGTGGGTATAGGACTCTTTGGCTTGATGAACGTGTCGTCTTAGGCATTAACATAAACCTATAGTTCAGGTACTACTGATCCTACTGAGATGCTCACACACACACACACACACACACACACACACACACACACACACACACACACACACACACACACAGTTGTTCTTAAAACATCTCCAGACATATTATTTTAATGAATATAGCCAGTGTTTTGTAGATGTAATGGTATTCCTGAATGTCTTGACTCAAATATTTTGACTCAGTTAACATATAGGCTACCCTATTGATCAACCAACAAAGATTTTGACACTCAGGGTGTCAACATTGCGTAATACTTGCTTGGGTGAATTTCACCCCCAACAATCAAAGGAAAATACAATCAGCAACAGTTTACCCCCGACAGACTGGAAGGAGCCAGTTACCCAGGATTCAACAAATGACCAGTCAGTTTGGCACTGTAAATCAGAGACACTGTTTTCTTGACACATGGATTACCTGTCAATCTTGAGTGACAAGGGGGTCATAGATCAACCCAAAAGTGACACATGATATATGTTAACACTACTTACAGCACCTTTCTGATTCTTGATTTCTGTGCATTTGCTGCAGATCTTTTGTGGTGGAGCAGGACCTGCAAGGAAAGATGATGGCGGCATTTGTGGGAAAAAAAAACGTTTTTGTCTTCTAAATAATACTGAAATCAAATGACAGTGTGCGGTTAAAATTACTGCTTTTGTGTTATGTTTGTGCATTTTGTAGGATCTGAAATGTCAGCAGGCTGGTGTGAGCACTGAGGATGAGGAGCCCAGAGCTGAATCCTGGAAACGGTGCCATGGATGAGTCCCTCAATCACTCCACTTGCCCTTACGAGACCCTCAATCACTCCACTTGCCCTTACGAGACCCTCCATCACTCCACCTGCCCTTATGAGACCCTCCATCACTCCACCTGCCCTTATGAGACCCTCCATCACTCCACCTGCTCTTATTGCCTCAGATTGTGAAGCACAACACATCACGCAACAACCTCCGGCACGAGGGAACGGCTCACCTCTGGCGGTCAGCTGATTCATCAGAATAAAGCCGCAGAATGGGAACCGCTGTGTTGAGATGGCAGAAGGATGTGGGGTTCAGCGCCTGTAGCCTACATACATGATTGTAGTTTGAATAAAGCTTTGTTTCATGTGTTGACTTATGCATTTGTTTATTGTGTGATGGTGACTTTCATTCATTCTTTTACTAATTTATTAATATTTCTCATTGTTGTCAGTAAATAAAATATAATTATTTAATTAATGTTTTATTTAATTGTTTGAAAGAAAATGTAGATATGTTCATTATATACACATCTAGAGTGTATTCAATCATGCATAGCTATGTCATATGACATACATTACAATTTGTTTGTTTTATTGAATTATATCATTTTCAGTAAAAAGTAATATAATTAAGTATTGGTCAGCATTTATCGTTGTTATTATTGTATGTTTTGGGGTGGGATAGCAATGCAATTCATTCTGAGGTAATATTAATTTTTAATATTAATGATACTTACATTTTTCGAGTATAAAATCAACAGTTTTCCTCCAAAGGCGAATCTTCGCACAGCTGCCCTTTGTGCAGACATTACAAATGAGGAAACCCATTATAGGTAGGGCTGTCCAGTTACTGATGTTATGAGATCTGTAAAAAAATCTTATTATGTATGCAAACCCATAATATATATATATATATATATATATATATATATATATTATGGGTTTGCATACATAATATGAGATTTTTTACACAGGAAAAAAGAACCTACAAGGTTGAATATCTTAATATATATTTTCTTAAATAATTCATTATAATACATTTTAAAAAAAGCATTTTTTGTTATTTATAGGCCTGAGGGATGAAATGACAGTTAAATTCAACAAGAAAAAGAGGAAAAAATAAAGCAGTTAGCCACTTTTGCTTGTGGATGAAAATGTCTGGATATAAAAAAAAAAGAATTAACAACATGTTCAAGAGATGACAATTTTGGGATTTCGTAATAAAAATAAATAACATCGTTAAGGATAAAACGTTGGGTCACATTAGTAGGGTTAAATATAAGAACTTAAATCAACCCTAAATGTATTCACAAAATAAATGGGCAGCAGTTTCTTCAAAA
The DNA here is from genome assembly GCF_963993115.1 of Abramis brama. Lineage (NCBI taxonomy): Eukaryota > Metazoa > Chordata > Actinopteri > Cypriniformes > Leuciscidae > Abramis > Abramis brama. Next base: position 59,439,338 of record NC_139965.1, on the reverse strand, counting down.
AGACCACAAAATGAGCAAGTTTAATCAATATCAAGATATTTACAGATAGATGAATTAAACGTGTCCGTTCGAATCTTTTAAGTTGTTGCGCGTGTGATAACGCGTCGTAGGTCACATGATAACGTCAACATGGCAGATGTCCGGTTCGCATTCATACTCAACGAGATCTGGCTATAAAGTACCTACTCTTTTAGCGCTCGTTAAGTAAGTACTTATTGAAATTAAGTACCTGCTCATTGAGTATGCGGTTTGGAACGCAGCCCCGGTTTTTTAGCTAACCTAGCTCAGAGTAAATTGTCCAAAATGATCTCTGGGAAGAGAGACATGGTGTATTAGATGTTGGAGCCATTTCATATGTGCACGCTCTGGTCTGGGATATATGTGGTGGACTATACTCTGGGGACTTTTTTCCAGCTGGAGGATAACCTGTTTTTGTGGGGCCTTGAACCAGTGGATTTATACTTTTTTCTCTTTTTGGGGACATTGTTTTTTCATCAGGACTTTAAATTGCCTACATACTTCAAAGCAGAAAAGGACTGAGACGGGACTGTTGAGTGTTATTTTTGTTATTTATATTTTGCTTGCATGGACTTACTACTCTTGAACTTTCTCTATTTGGACTATTTTGTTTGAGTTTTATACAAAGAGTCAACAGATTTACATTATGTTTGCGTGTGCTTTACAATGGTCTGAGTTGCCTTTATATTTTCAAAACAATGTTGTTTGGGGTCTTTGATGTCTTTGCAATCATGCTGTTTTTGTGTAGTACGTTTGGCAAAGAGTAAAAGGAAACAATAGTCAACTCCCCTTGTGATAATGATTCAACCTTTTATGAAGAGTTGAAGTTGTTATACCACCTCAGAAAATACTTGGTTCACCAAGTACCACCATAATGACCAACATTAAAATAGAGTAGTAGGCCTAACTATTCAGCTACGCACAGCTCAAAACTAGGCTTCTAATCACAGGTTGAGAGCTATCATTCCAACCACACAAATTTGCGATGCTTTTTGCGAATGTTCATTGTGCCTTTCCCAAAAGCATAGTAGCCAACTATGGTCACAAGTTCCGTCGTTATCAGCATAGTTCAATGAGTCTGTGTTTACCTAATCTATAGTCCTTCTAACGAACATATGCAAACAGCATCGCAAAGTTGTGTGGTTGGAATGACTGCCTTCGACCTGTGGTTTCTTGTTTGCATGTATGGCATGACATGTGGACTCATGTCATGAATAAATCCTTATCTTGAGACTAGCTGACATTCAGCACAATCTATAGCTTTTATTTCAAATACATAAACATTTCATTTACGTCTTGTGATGGATTTTTTAATAAATAAAATAGTAAACTGTATTTTAAACTAATCATAATTCTAACATCTAACCTTACTTCTCCTTTAGGCCTAACATTCTAACATTTGAACAAAATGTATTCTGTGTCGAAACCAGTGGAAAATTCTGAGATGCTGGCTAGACAATATCAAAAATATAACAGTCTAGAATAGTCTCATGACATATTAACCCTCTAGGGTCTAAGGTGTTTTTGAGGTCCTTGAGATGTTTTGACATGCCCTGACATTTGTGCTTTTTTCAGTTGCTTATAAAAATGTTAATGGAAAAGGTGTAATTACACTCTGTTTAGCACAAACAGGGCTACCATAATATGTGAACAACATGTATGTGTACATGTTTTGTATTTTTGAGAGAATAATGTTTATGCATGGTTATTGAAAAAAAAACTGAAATAAGGCCACAAAACACATACTAAATATGTGTCCACAAGACTTTTGACTAATGGATGTTGTCGCCTAGAGTTTTTGCTTTAAAATGATCTGAAAATCATCCTGTCTAATCATTCACATAAAACAATACATTCACAGTCTAAACATTCATATTTTGTCTGTAACATATCATTTTTTATGATATATTAGCATATAAATGTTAATTTGCAGTTTCTTATACAAAGACATTTTATTTCAACGTATTTCAGTCGCTTTTTACTCATCTGAGTAGCCTATAGCAATATAGTTTGGTAAAAGCTAAACAGCACAGATGCAAGCTGTCCGGTAGTAAACAACAGCTTGCATCTGTGCAGTTCATTCATTCACACACACAGACAAGCGATTCATATTTAAACAGTCTTTTTGCGGTTTACAGACACTATTGCATATCGCGATAAGTACAAAGCAGGTAAGAATAAAGAACTTACTATTCACAATCCTCAGCTGGATCCGTTGCTCCTCGAAACGAAACTAAACCAGCACTTCTGAGGTAAATTTCCAGGATTATTATTACGATAGTATTATTCCTCACAGCGTCGCAAGACGACCTAAAGTACATGAGTCTGATTAAACTTGATGTGTTTTATCGAGCTGATGTGGGCCTTGACACGTTGCATGGATTGCCTCAGACATTTGTGTTTGAATAGCGCGCGCTCTCCGTGGGCGTGTTCACATTAGCAGTTAATGAGCTTTCTGTGCAAGGTCATCACATAGATGCGTGCGCATCTAAGGGGCAGAAAGCTGCTCTTTACTGCTATATGTAGCAGAAGCAGAGATGACACGGAGCTGTTGTGCTGTAAACTGCACTAACCGCCAAAAAGATGGACTTAAAATGTTCAATATTCAGAAGGGATCACATGTCTTTGCTAAAAACAGAAGGAGATTATGGATCCAGGCCATTAATAGGGCGGATTAGGGTCCCGGTGGTCCTAAAGGCAGCAAGAGTCTGTGTAGTGCCCACTTCGTGTCTGGTAGGTTTGGTAACATTATGTTTCTGTTTGTTTACATTAACTACAGGGTTTGTACAGAGTTTTGAAAGTTTGGAAAACGTTGAGAGAACTTTGATTTGAAAAGTTTGGAAAACGCTACACGTGCTTGCTTGTTTGATGTTAGGTAAGGTTTCTTGGTTTGGGCTGAAAATCATATGTAAAAGCAAATAGATAATGTTAACTTACATGTATTGTACAAATTTCTTCAACTCTGATTTAAAGGTCCCGTATTATGCCCATTTTCACAAGATGTAAAATAAGTCTCTGATGTCCCCAGAGTGTGTATGTGAAGTTTTAGCTCAAAATACCCAACAGATAATTTTTTACAGCATGTTTAAATTGTCATTTTTTGGGGCTCAGAAAAACGCGCTGTTTTAGTGTGTCCCCTTTAAATGCAAATAAGCTGCTGCTGGACGACCCAGGGGGCGGAGCTTCATGAGCTCGTGCTCAGTCTCTCAGGACAATTTCATCTCACGAAATGATGATAATATATGGAGCTTAAAATATGACAATATGATTTGAATTTGAATTGTGTAAATTTGAATTATTTACAAGTGAAATTTAACAAAATTGAATTTTCGGTGGTAATTTAAATAGTTCTGAACTTGATTTTTTTTAAACGAATATTGAACATTTGAAATTTAACAAATTGAAATGTTTTTATGGCTGAATATTATAGACATGTATTTTCAAACAGCTAGTTTTTTTTTGTTCTGAATTCGTATACTGCAAAAAAATACAGATTCAAGTTTTCAAGATGAAGAAATTCGGAACTTTAAATTCAGTTTTCTAAAATTCAATCTCAAAAATTCAAGTTAAAAAATTCAGATCTTACAGAAAGTAGGTCACAGGTCATCCACAGGGAAGAGTAAAGGATCTCAGATAAGTCGAACAGAGCATTTTGGCTGCACTGCAGTAGTTTTCTGCCGCAAACGCGGTGGTGGTTCAAGAGAATCCGTGTATCTTTCGTTCAGTAGTTTTTTTTATTTAATATTAAGAGTAGAAAAATGAGAAACCTGTGACCTACTTTCTGTAAGATCTGAATTTTTGAACTTGAATTTTTGAGATTGAATTTTAGAAAACTGAATTTGAAGTTCCGAATTTCTTCATCTTGAAAACTTGAATCTGTATTTTTTTAAACTGAATATTTGCAGTATACGAATTCAGAACAAAAAAAAAAACTAGCTGTTTGAAAATACATGTCTTTAAAATTCAGCCATAAAAACATTTCAATTTGTTAACTTTCAAATGTTCAATATTCGTTTAAAAAAAATCAAATTCAGAACTATTTAAACTACCACCTAAAATTCAATTTTGTTAGATTTCACTTGTAAATAATTCAAATTCAAATCATATTGTCATATTTTAAGCTCCATAATATGATCAGAAACTCTCAGTAACGGTGTTCATTTCGAGTCAGACAATAATGCCTACAGAGTCAGAGTGCTTTATGGAGATGAAACAGGTATAGTTTAGTAGTTTAATTACGGTTATAACGTATTTGTCATCTGCTTGTATGTAGGCTATCCATTATTAATAGCCTACAAGTCTGCTGTTTCAGACCAGGTCCTAATGATGATCAAACATATACTGATGAGTTTAATAAAGTTTATTGTACATCACACAAAAGACTAAGCGTCAGTTTTACTTCAGAAAATCACCTTAAGAGCTGAGTAAACACAGTAAGTTATAAGAAGTGCGTAAGTACATAAACGAATTTCGGTAGAGTTGAGGGAGCATTTTCTTTAAAAACAAAATAATTCCACCTCGTCTTGGCTGCCTCAGATTTCGGGAGTAAATAGAGAGAGCTATGTGGATTAATACATCCAGCCACACAACACCTACAACGAGGAGACATTCTCATCTATGGCTGTGTACTCGATCAGGGCGGGTCAAAACAAAGGTGATTTGACTCGGGATGAAAATAACAGCGTCTCGACGACATGGCGATAAACACACTTTACAAACGCAACTCGTGGGAGCGCAACAAGACCACGCCCCCTTTTTTGTGTATTCCTGTGGGCGGAGGTTAGTCAAAAAACTGTTCTAGTGACGTCATTAAAGAAGGAAGTAGAGGGATGTAGTCCAAATCGGCCGTTCGCTGTAGGCGTCTTCTGTTAAATAAAATATCTCGCTTAGCATTGAACTTTGAGCTTTATAATTTTACAGATATTATTTATACTCTAACAACAACATTACACACTAACTAAAGTTTGAAACATGGGATCACGAAGAACGGGACCTTTAACGTTGTTTTTGTGATGTTGGTGCTAGAGTTCTCAACGGGCCTGAAAATTACAACCCGACCCGACCCGGCCCGTGGCTTTTAAAGCCCGGACCCGATCTAACCCGACACATCAACATAATTATCTGCCCGAACCCGGCCCGCGGCCCGACGTGCGTCGGATTTTTTTTTTTTTCTCATACAAGTATTATCATGACCAGCAGACCGGAATTCAAACCAACCTTTAATGTTCACGCCTCTTAATAATACAAACAATACAAACAACTGAAACAATAAACTTTAAAATATCTAAATAGGCTGTAGTAGCGACGGTGAATTCACCTGCGGCAAGTTTACTTTTCACCAACTCCATCTTCTTCTCTCCAGGCTAAAGGCGTGCACGCAGCGGCGTCAGGTCTGCCCCCGCCCCTCTCCATAATGCACGTTGCACGCACCAGCCAGACTTTCTTTACGGTGAACAGCAGCGATGATTAAAAAATGTTGTTTTTTTTTTCACTGAGCGGAAAAGATTAAGCCCGAGGTCCGACTCGACCAGAGTCATTTGATTATATTTTCGACCCGAACCCGCGGGTCCCGTCGGGTTTGTCGGGCCGACCCGACCCGTTGAGAACTCTAGTTGGTGCTCATTATGGATAGGCACTTGGTTTGAAAAATAGCAAACTGATGTTGTTAACAATCTGCAGAGCAAACATTAATCTCTTTTCTCTTTCGCTTATCAGGAGAACCGCACGTGGATTGTGATAGTCCAGATTTTGTTACATCTATTTTTTCTCATAGCACCCAAGACACCACAGGAAAGGTGGCAAGGTCTGTGTCATGTCATATATGTGTGTGTGTATATGTATGTATGTGTGTATATATGTATGTATGTGTGTGTGTGTGTGTGTGTATATGTATGTGTGTGTGTGTGTGTATATGTGTATATATATATATATATATATGTATATATATATATATATATATATATATATATATATATATATATGTATATATATATATATATATATATATATGTATATATATATATATATATGTATATATATATATATATATATACACACACACATACATACATACACACACACACACACATATGACATTATATATATAGATGTGTATGACGTCATTGACACTTTAAAAGACTTTTTAAAGCAAATAAGTGACTCTAAAAAATCTAACACCCAGCAATGTGTAATTTCTTTGCATCTCCTTTCGAATACAACATTCAAATTACTGGACAAAAAATTATATCCTGAGAAAAGTGGATTTTGATGTGTATAGCGCCATAGACCTCCATTCATTCTGCACTCGTCCTGTGAGCGCCCTCATATGGAATCAGAGTGGAACTGCAACCAGTTCAGAAGCCGGAAGTGTACTGAGAGTGAAACTTCTCGCCTTATTAGACATTCTCTGTTACAGCTGAAAAGTCTACTTTATTTTATTTTATTTTATTTTATTTTATTTCTTTTAACTTTTTTTTGTTGTTGTTGTCGCAAAACATACAGAGATTACATTTTTATGACATACAACTTGTATACAATATACAAAATGTATTAATATGTTCAATGTCATCAGAATACAAATGAGAAAAGAACAATGAGCTTAAAACTTAAATAAATAAAAAAGATAGAGAAAAAGAACATGAGGGAAAGATATTAATCTATACATCAGTTACACTGTACACATTTTTTCATGTTATGTTTAAATTTTCATAAAGAAAAGTTTCATAAGAAATGTTAGGTAATGAAGGGTCCAAAGTTTTAAAGTTGAGACTCACACACAGATATATAACGCATATAACGCATAAGCTTTTTTGTAAAAATAATATATTTATTTGCAACCTTTATGTTAACAGCATTATATTTCTGTCGTAAGAACAGCTATTCAGCTGATGGACACCGTGCTTCGTTGTCATGGGAACATCCCAGGTGAAAATAATGAGGAAATTACATTGTCTTTCGTTGCTCCCTTCATTAAGTACGTTCCAAACGGCACACTAGTGCCCTGCTCACTCCAAAGTCCCACTTCAAGAGCTCTACCGTCATGCCCTTCGAAGGGAGCAGGACATAGGGATGCTCACCGGGTTCGTCACTTATTTGGTTCCCCTGGAAACATTTCCGTTGTGGTCTATGATATTTGCTGCACGTTTCTGTATTTGGATGTGTTGTGAGTATTTGGAGCACACGTGTGTTGTGAAACTGATGAAGATGTTTTCTTAATTTGTGGGTGTTTTTTTTCTATTTGCATGGGGGTTTTTTTTCTATTTGCATGTGCTTTCTTCAGTTGCAGCGCGTTGAGCTCTCTCAGCCACCGTAATATATATATATATACATATATATATGGACTTTTGTAATATTGTAACCTGTCTGTGTAGCTTATTTAGTGTCTGAACAAATAAGCTCACTTCGTTTGGCCTTCTTTGTTATTGCATTGCTATCTTTAGCTCGTTAACTTACTGTTAACTTAAACTGAGGCAGATCCTCCTGAATTCTCTGAAGCTATGTGCAAGCCGTACTATTTAGCGTCTGTGTTGGTGGGTGGGTGAGTGGTGTGATAGAGAAACAGACAGATATTATGTGTGTGTTACGTGTGTGTCTGTTTGGAGCTGGCTGGTTCATGTGATGTATTGCATGTGAAGAGTTAAGTCATTCTTCTCCCTTTTTGTGTTGTAGAGGAAGGTGAGTTTGTGACTAAAAAGGGATGGACCAACTCAACTTGCAGTACAACTAGCTCAGTGATGACTATGAAGCTGTGAAAAGAGAACTGGAGGCCACACAGGAAGAGAATAAAAAACTGAAGGAGCAGCTTAAACAGTCCAATTTTGGGTTTGAATCTATAAAGGACAAGATTTTTTTTTGGTAATTGCAGGTTTTCATGTGGCTGTCGAGTATTGTAAAAAGAAGCACACTTGTGCTTAAAGGTGGGTTAAGCTGGGAGAACCACCTTCTTTTTGGTCCTTTTGGTTCTGATGAAAGTCAGACTTGGACTCACCAACAGAGATCTTGATCATGGTGATGAGATACTTGCAGATAGAGGATTCCTTGTTAGAGAGGAATTAGCTGGTGTTGGAGCAGCATTTAAGAATACCAAGTTTCACTAAGGGAAAGTCTCAGGTTCCTGATGTTGACACTTCACGCCAGTTGTCAAGAGTCTGCATACATGTGTAATGAGTTATAGGTCAGCTTAAATACTTTCAGATACTGAACACTGTGATACCCATCAGCCAGTCAATATGCTAGATGACATTGTAACCATATGTGCTGGTCTCACCAACCTCAGGAGGACTGTAGTGGCCCGCCAATAACTTTTTAGAGACAATAGACACGAGACACATTGCAGAGATATGATTGCAGCACTTCCTAAGGACAAATGACTATTGTATGACAGAAATTCAGAGTACTCATCGTATAACGTGATTGGATACTTTATTTACTCATCGGTTGTTGTTTTGTTTTGAGTTTTAAATGCAATCTAATGATGGCAACAGAATGTAATCAAAATGAAATGTACACTTGTAAAAAGCGTTTTCAACAATGGCAAATGTGAATAATTGATACCAAGACTTATAATGTACTATACTTAATACAAACACTTATCTAACATTTCTGTCTGAATGTGAATTATTTACACTATTCTTGCTTGTGAATTTTGAGTATTATCTCCAGTGTCTGCACATCTTCAAGTGCACCACTTACATTTATTATTTGGGTCTATTTGCATCCTTATTTCCATTTCCTGGAGTATCTGGTAATGTTAAAATGTAAAACTCTGATCTCGTGTCTTAAAACTCGTGTCGTACATCTTGAACATGACCACAAAGCACATAATTATATGCATCTAAGGATTTATATGCCCGCTGTTGTTCCTTTGTATACACTAGGCTTTCTCTAAAAGATAAGTGTATATCGGGCCATATGATTGCTGGCCATTTAGACATATCTGTGATCCATTCATGGTCTGAAATAGCGTAGGGATCTGGTAATGTCTCACTGTTACTGAGAGTTCATTTCTTAATATAATCGGTGGAGTCCGCACTACCTAGGCTTCCAAAGTAATTCATGCTAGCCATTTCCTCACTGTCACACACCTAGCTGTCACGCGTCTCATGTCTTGTACAGTATGTTTTAAATCAAATTCAAATTTCTTTTAAATGTGGCGGTTCGTGACGTAGCCTTGTCGTAAACATTTAGGACAGAAAGGCTCAACAACCTACAAAAGCATGTAAGTTCATAAATTCATAGCGTATGTCAGGTTTTTATGATTCGCAAACTTAGTTGGACAATTTCATTCAGAGACCTGATGACTATAACATTCTAACCTACTCAACCAACGTTTTACATAATGTTATATTAATATAGCCTAGAAAGCTAGACGCACCCTAGCGGCAGCAAAATTTATTTTGCAGCCAGTGTAGTCTAGCAACTCTCCGTTGACTTTCAAACTGGAAAAAACAAACTCTAGTCAGGCCAATCAAATCGTGTATAGAGTCGGTGGGCGGGCTTAACATAATGACGACAGAGTTGTGACGGTTCTGTGTGAATTCCCTGCTACTTGAAAACAAAGAATGGCGGCTGCTGCTGGCGAACAGCGGTCTTTCGAATCGGCTTTGGCCGCGACTCTGGAGGACTTGGAGTTAAGCTTTTCTTTGAGAAAAGAACAAAGAACGGCACTTAAGTCATTCTTAAAAAAGATGTGTTCATAGTTTTGGCGACCATATACAGCAAAAGTTTAATCTACTAGCTCCGCTGGTGGGAAAACACTCTCTGGTTGGTTGTAGCACTATCCTATTGCGTGCAGAGGGAATTTGAAAGACAACCGTTTATCCCGGCCCTCGGATTGAGCCATGCCAATGGTGAGTTGCCAGACCTAACATCTTGATGTAGGTCTGGCTTGCCAGGCTAATATTAATATGCAAATGAAACAACAAACAGATCCAACTCTGAAATTTCAGTTTATTATTGAGTCAATAAGAATTTACAAACAATGCGAAATTACAACGTTACAAAAATTGCAGAAATTACAACAAATTACAACATTACTACGTTAATTACAATGTTCTTTTACAGAACTCGGCATAACAGATAGTGGTTTTGCCCCTTGGATGCACGCGCATCCGGTATTGTTTGTATAAAAGAAACCCATGTATAATGAGCTGAAATGAGAACGACTGACATCTCTCTCTTTTCATACAGATTACATAAACTGAGAATATTTGTTTTTTTATATAAATTACTTCATTTAAAAGAAGAGAATTCAAGCTTTATGCCTGTGTGCCTGTATGCCTGTACTTCACTGACAGAGAGAAGGCAGAACTTGCATCATGTTTATTTTTCTTTATTTGGCAAAAAGCACAGCACTTTGTTTTTATTGTGAGTATACACAAAAAATAGACACTTAATTTTGTATTTTGAGTCTCTTTTGCACTGATAAGAAAAAAAGCGAGCTCGTCGCGCCGGCGCAACAGCCGACACCAGCGGGTTAAGTAATCAACTGAACTTCTAACTTTTTCCATTTTTTTTTTATTTATGATTTGAGATCTAAGTTTGCTTCTACCTAGTAACAGAAGGGTTTGCATATGACAAACCAATCAAATTGTAGGGAAATTATGTGGTGTGTGCGGGACATTATTTTGGACATGTATTTTATTTATTCCACAAGTTTTGATGCATATCTTCTTGTCTTGTATTCACAACTTGAAGTCCATAGTTCCTTTATCCCTGTTTATTCTTCCAAGTAGGGATGCAACGATACCATTTTTTCAGAACCGATCCGATCCGATACCAAAAATTCTGAGTATCGGCCGATACCGATCCGTGCCGATACCAGCGCAGTTTTTTTTTAATCAAGTAGAATTTCTATAACTCTGTGTTGAACTGATAATAAGAACTGAAAAAAAGAAAAACAACAACAAAAAATATATGATCATAATCTGACATAAATGCTATTATAAACTAGATTAGTGGATAATTCAGCAGTAATATTTAGTCTAGAAAAATCACACGAGTGCACAATAATTGTATAAAATGTGAACATTTTGTGGAAAAAAATGTTTAGTGGGGAACAAATTAGAGACAATAAGTGTAACACTAAATCTGGTAAAACTTTACACATTGCTCTTTGTATTGTTGTAAAATACATTCATGAAAAACAACAACAAAAATATAAATTATTTTATAGCCTACAATAAAATTGAGACATTTTTTAAATGTATAGCACAGCTGTTTAATGAGGTACCAACATAATAGATAGGACAGAACAAGAACGGCTATTGATAATGTTTCATTGCGTCACTTATGATATGAAAGGCTCCAATATAGTGCGGCACAAGGCGCTTATGCGCATCCCGAGCGCAGAATGATGCGCTTGAAGCAACACGAGTCACAGCGCGCAGCGCGTCAAGTCGAGTCCGCATTGAAAAGTTTAAAGCACAAAGAAAATACATATTGATGCGTAGTGTATTATACAGTATCTATCTGTGCAATAGTCTATTCAGCATTTTCTTTTAACAGTTTTAAATTTCACTTACTGTGCGCGTGAAGAACAAATAGTAGGGCTACCTGACTTTACTCCAGTGTTGTGATCTAACACCTTAGAAAGTAACATGATTAAGGTACAGCAATAAAGTCCAGCAAGATAAAGTTGTTTTATGCGAAACCATAGACCTTTATCTACAGATCAAGTATAATAATAGTAACACTGAATCATCTTGGAGAGAGTTTCATCGTGTTAACTGTCGTAACCGAACGCGACGCGCTGTTTGACTGCTGAATGGAGAATGACTGACAGCGCAGCTGAGGGAAACGTTTACGTGATCTTGAATTTAACGACTTAAATATTAATTTATATCTCACATTATGATATAATGGCTTCAGAACACTTATAATATTGTGCACGAAAACTTATGGTGCTTTATAATGTTTGTGTGTCTTTTGTGGGGCTTAACAATAACACTGAATAGTATACGCACAATATCGGATTTGGATCGGCCTCGTCTGACCGATACCCGATCCGCCAAAAATGGCAGTATCGGAGCCGATACCGATACTGAGTATCGGATCGGTGCATCCCTACTTCCAAGTCAATAAAGAATCACATTTCTTACATACAGCCATGGGCGACGGAACCATTGTATATTTGGGACAAGACCCACCCACTTTTTAAGATCAATGATATTGGACCCACTTACTTTTACCGTCTCTGATTCAGCGCATTTGTCTGTTCGCTTTTCAGAGCGCCGTCAGTCAAATCCAATTATTAGGGAATTCCCTAATAAATTAAACTCCATTTCTGCTGAATCGCTACATTTTATTTCTAAACGAGCCGCAAATGACGAAAGTAACCGCCCGTTGTAAACTTCCAGTCAAATATTGCGTTGCAAACACCAATAACAGCTTTAAATTGTCATTGCTGGCAAATTACCATGGTATTAGTGGGATAATCCACGGATAGATTAATGCAGGACGTGGAGGCAAACCGCCCAACGTTAAGTGGAGTTTAGTTTACTTGTTTTAATTAAAAGGCACCAGAATACATGAAATGGTATTTACTCCAGTAACATTTTTCTAGGGGAGGACCCACCCACTTTTTTTTTTCTTCCGACGCCCATGCATACAGCATATTCCTCTTGTGCAGCAATGTCTTCTCAACAACTTATTTGTAGAGATACTATACTTGAGCCAATTTATGCTATATTATATATTATATTATAGACAGTCAAAAAGCATTATGTTCTCCCACTGTGCGTCTGCACTTATTGCATGTGTGTCAACTTTTTTACATGTGGTACAAAATAGACGTCACTGAACAAATATAAACCAAATAAACATATTCAACAGTAATATTCAATACTAATTAACAAAAATAATTATTATATAAAATTTACGTGATAAAAATATGAAAATATAAATGTTGAAATATGATATATGTCTCTTACATGATGTATCATGTCATTTTTGCCATGCTCCTATTCTATAAAAAACGTTTCAGGTTACGTATGTAACCCTGGTTCCCTGAGAGGGAACGAGACACTGCGTCGAGACGCGCCCCTGCGTGATTGTGTTGTGAAGCACGTGTATAATCAGTCCAATGGAAAGACAAGAAGTCATAGGCGGGTGACGTCACTGACCAGGAAACCTGAAAACAGACCGCGCTAGCTTCTGATAGGCCGAAGCAAGTCGATCACAGGCATGCAGGGAGTATGGCAGGGCGACGCAGCATCTCGTTCCTTCTCAGGGATCCAGGGTTACATATGCAGGGGTGCACATAACTTTTTTAGTGAGTTACTCAGGTGAGTACCAGGAGATGGAGTTTGGTACTCACCCCATATGTAGCGTGGTCTTAATAAGTGCAGTCTTCCTCACTGTTCTCTTCAGAGTCACCCCCACTGTCCTCTGCTTCAGCTTCCTGCATGGTAGATGAAGATGCTGCAGATGCACCTCCCTGTCCTTGGTTGAGCCTCCGATTAGCTGTCTCCATCCACAGGTCAACAGCATGCTTTGGGTCAAATGTCTCTGTGTTCTGCTTTGACAGGTGTATCTGGGCTGAGAGACGAGCATGTGACAGACGAGATCTGTACTTGGTGTTTATTATGTTGAGATGTGAGAATCCCCTCTCACAAGCTGCACTGCTTAAAGGCAGTGTAAGAGACAGCTTAACCACCTTGTTGATGTTGGAGTAAGCATCTGGGTTACTTGTATTTACTATTTGGACCAAGTCATACACAGAAGAGGCTCCCAGGCGTTTTCCTGCCTGCTTTAAGCGCATCCATTCTGTCACAGTGGTGTCTTTGTCAAGTTGCAATGTGGCCTCATATTTCTTGAGAATGCTGCAAACTGTTGCATTTCCAAAACTGTGGAGGTCTTGCATTTCCTGAGGCCATGTTGAAGGATCAAATACTAAGAAGTGATCACATGATTTGAGAGTCATATCTGATTTCAAACTCTTCAATTAACCCCCTGAGTAAGTTTGTCTTGTCTCTGTCAGCATCAGCATTAGAAACAGTGTGTGCCCTGTGGCCTTCACCATCAAGCAGAAGTGTGAATTGTCCAATGGCCAACATGAGTTCATCCTTACATTCTCCAATGGTCAGCTTTTCCTTCTGAAACCTAATGGATGTGGTCTTCAAAATGTTGCCAATGTCAAGCATATTTGACAGAAAGCACTGAAAACGTTCTGTGCAGATATGCTGGAAGTCACTGTTATCACTCGTAGCCAGTTGAATTTTAATGGCTGGCAATAGTCTTGATATTTTTAAGTGTTTCATGCCTCCATGCAGACCATCTGATATTATGAAACTTACCCAGTTTCACAAAGGAGATCCCATTTTCTTCACACAGCTTCTTCAGTTCAGCAGTTTTTTTTGCTCCACCTTTTTGTAAATAAAACTGCAGCAGCTTGACCACAGAGCGATTAAATGTCTCACAGTAAGTAACGTTGCGATCAGCTGATTTTGCGCAATTCTCCAGTGTGTGTGCGGTGCACAGAATGTGCACAAGGGAGTCTCCAACCACAGCAAGTCGCCGGAGTTTTGGCACAACGCCGTTGTACATACCAACGTTTACAGCAGCCCTGTCTGTGCACACAGCGACCAACTTTGTTGTCCAGTCATCCAAGCCTGTGTCCTGGAAAAGTCTAACAAGTCCGTCTGTTATGGCCTGCGCAGTTCGGTCAGCACCCAGTTCAATCAGTCCAATAAAGTCTGAGGTAAACTCCCCGTTGCTGGACACAGAAACAATGTAAACGATTTCCTGCTCAGTTTTTGTGATGTCCTCAGATCCATCAAAAAGCAACCCCCAAAATTCAGCAGACTGCAACTTGGCTCGTAACTCCCCGCTGATGGCGCGGGCGATGCTTTGCATGATCCGTGTGCCCCCTTCACGTGAATGATATGCACCTCCGACATTTACTCCTAGCCGCTTCAGTAAAGGAATATCCTCAGAATAGGAAGACATGGGACGTGCGTGTTTAGCTTTATGGAAGGCGAGTAGAAAAATATTAAACAGAGCTTGCCGCTGTTCTTCATTCAGCTTGTCTCGCCATCTGGCAAGTGGGCGACTGGACATTTCTTCTTGGCTAGCTTGTTTATTAGCAATAGCTTGCGCCACATTCGTGTGCTCCTTGCTCTTTTCATGTTTGTCAAATAAAGGACGGTTGAAATTCTTTGAGCCTTTATAAAACGCACCTGTTTTGTCTGCTAGTTGTGGATTTGAGCGGCAAATCTTGCACCACATTTCCGTTCGCTCATCGTTAGCTTCAAGCCACTGCACATCTTTGAGCCACTTTTCCGAAAAAAGTATTTTTTTCGGCTCTGACTCCAGTTGACGTTTCTTTGTAGGTGGCGAAACGCCAAAGAAGCTGCTTAATGTCTGTTGCTTTTTGGACATCTCTGACAGTATAACTTAGTTGACAAGCAACATGTCATGTGTAAGGTTAGATGAAAAGATCGGTTAAGTACGCAAAGGCGCGGAGTAACACAAGTCGCATTACGCATTCCTGATTTTTGTCGCGCATGCGTACCTGCGTACCAGTTATGTGCACCCGTGTACATATGTAACCTGAGACGTTCCCTTTCAAGGGAACTCGAGCTGCGTCGAGATGCGGTGGGAACACCATACCCACGATGCCATAATAGCAAATGCCTGTTCTGTGTGAAGTCATTGCGCACACTAAGCAAGCACCCCAGACCCCGGAGTGGAGCCAAGATCTAAGTCATAAAATCTAACATGTATGCGGTGAGGACCAGCCTGCCGCATCACAGATGTCATGGAGGGAAACCCCTGATAATAAAGCCTTAGAGGCAGCCATACTACTGGTAGAATGGGCCCAGACAGCCAAAGGTGAAGGCTGACCAGCCGCTTCAAGCAAGTGAGATAGCCTCGACTACCCACTCATTATCTGCTTGGAAGCAGGGTAACCTTTTCTTGGTGACCCAAAACAGACAAATAGTTGATCCGATTTACACCACAGGGCAGCTCTGTGTACGTAAGCATCCAAAGCCCGAACAGGGCACAGCAGATTAAAGGATTAGTTCACCTCAAAATGAAAATTTCCTGATAATTTACTCACCCCAATGCCATCCAAGATGTCCATGTCTTTCTTTCTACAGTGGAAAAGAAATTAAGTTTTTTGAGGAAAACATTTCAGGATTTTTCTACACACAATGGACTTCAATGGCAACCAGAATGTTGAAGTTCAAATCAATGCAGTTTCAAAGGGCTTTGAAGTGCTTCAAAGGGCTCTGCACGATCCCAGCTGAGGAATGGGGTCTTATCTAGAGAAACGATCGGTCATTTTCTAAAAAAAACTACAAATGTATATACTTTTTAACCACAACTGTTCGTCTTGTGCTGGTCTGCGATGCACCACGTATTGCGTCATCACTTTGATGATGCGAAAATGTCGACTTGAGCTTGACTGAAATTCTCCCAAAGGAGCTTCATCACCTCGGGGTGAAGTCTCCATTCCCCGGGCCTCAGCCCCTGCCTCGACAGGATATCCGCTCTCTAAATTTAGATGCCCCAGAATATATACTGCTCTGAGAGACAGTAATTTCCCATGGGCCCATAGGAGGATCTGATGAGCCAGTTTGCATAGGTGACGTGACCTCAGACCCCCCTGATGGTTGATATGAGAGACCACCGATGTGTTGTCCGTGCGAACAAGCACGTGGTGACCTCTCAGGTCTGGCAGGAAGTGCTTGAGAGCTCTAAACACCGCCATCATTTCTAGCCGATTTATGTGCCAAGAAAGTAAATGGTCCTGCCAAAGACCTTTTGCAGAGCGTCCACTCATGATCGCCCCCCAACCTGTGAGGGAAGCATCCGTCGATAGCGTTACGCATCGGCAAGAAGCCCCCAGCACTGTGCCTTGGGCGAGGAACCAAGGTTTGTTTCACATGACTAAGGTTTGTTCCACATGACGCCACGTGACCTTGATCATGCGAGACGGATTTCCCATCGGAGAAAACCCCTTGGTCCTGAGCCACCACTGTAGGGGTCTCATGTACAGGAGGCCAAAAGTTATTACGTAGGATGTAGCTGCCATGAGACCCAACAGTCTCTGAGTGACTGGCCTAGTTTTACACCATTTACGGCTGAGAGAATCGAAGTCATACGTGTTGGTGACAATTATGCCCGCATCGTTGTCAAATCCCATACCACACTTAGAAAAGTGGTCCTCTGAGACGGGAGGAGCACACTCTTCTTGGGGTTGAGCCTCAACCCCAGCATCTTCATGTGAGACAGAACGACATCTCGATGCTGAACTCCCATCTGCTCGGACTGAGCTAAAATCAACAAATCGTTGATATAATTCAACATGCGGATGCCCTGGAGTCTCAGGGGAGTCAGAGCTGTATCCACGCATTTCGTAAAAGTGCGGGGTGATTAAACCTAGGCCGAATGGAAGAAACCGACATTGGTATGCTTCGCCCCCGAAAGCGAACCTCAGGAACTTCCTGTGATGAGGATGGATGGATACATGGAAGTAAGCATCCTTCAAGTCTATCGTGACAAACCAGTCATCGGACTGAATCTGTGACACAATCTGTTTGAGTGTAAGCATCTTGAACTTGAGTTTCTGAATCCTGCGGTTTAGTTGGCGCAGATCTAGAATAGGACGAAACCCCCCATCCTTTTTTGGAACAATGAAGTAACAGCTGTAAAACCCTGACTCCCTGCTGGGAGGAGGAACCCTTTCTATAGCCCCCTTTCGTAGAAGAGTCAGTACTAACTGCTCCATAACCAGAGCCTGCTCGGGGTCCACCACCGTAGGGAGGACCCCTAGAAATCTGGGCAGACGAGAACCGAACTGAATTCTGTAACCCTTTTCTATTATATGCAGGACCCAATGAGATATATTTGGCAGTAGTTTCCACGCTGGCAAATTACCAAAATTAACAAACCACACTGGTTCCCTTCTACTAAGGGAACCATTCTCTTGAGACTGGCCTCTGGATTTGGTCGAACAGTCACTTCGGTGCCCTGAAGCAGCGAACCGGCAGGGAATAACCCAACTGACGGTTCTACGACCCTCCTCAGAGGATCGTTTGGGGACGCTGACACCTCGGTGCCCTGAAACGGCGAACCGGCACGGAACAACCCAACTGGCAGCGCTGTGACCCTCCTCAGAGAGTCGCCCCCCAGAGGGCGCCGAGGAGAAACGGTTTCTCGAAACCATCTCTCCCCGGAGGGGACCACCCTCAGAAACCTGATAGCCTTGGCATCAGGACTTCTTCTTTGTCTAAGCTTTTTTAGAGATGATGACAGTCCTCAGATCTTGCCTACCTCTAACAGTCTTTGACTGCGACCGCCGCGCCACCTAGGCCCCCCTGATTGTGGAGGAGCCCGAGTGGCGACGCTTTGTTTTTGCTGCACTCTGTGCTGCGAGGAGCTTGTAGTCGGCCGAGATTGCTCCCACCCAGCAGTCTCAGGGACATTAGATCGGCGAGCAAGAAACCTCTGGAACGCCGCTGATTGCTTCTTCGTCTCCTGGAATCTATCGACGACAGAGTTTATATGGAAAGGAGTTAGATTTCTCATGTGAAATCGTACAGGGGAGAAGCCAGACGGTAGAGTTTATAGCAAAACATTTTGCAGTGTTTGCATGTCCTTTACTGCATAGAATTCATTAAAATAGAAGTAAAATAACATTCATTACAAGTTGATTTCAAAATGTAAATCATGTCTCGTCTCGTCTCGTGGAGTAAGCGTCTCGTCACACCCCTAGTAAAAACCTGTTCTCTCTCTTCTGTGTGTGTTTGTACTGTTCTCGCTGAGGTGTAACAACTCCAACTAAACAGTCAGCTAAACTCTCTCTATTCATGAACATGAAGAAATCCTGAGTTCTTTGTATGCAGATTTATTTCTTCACATTGTACTGAATCCATATGAGACGAGTGATGAGAGAGTGAAACTAGGAAACAAACTGCAAAATACTGAAATTAGCTAAGCCACCTAGCTTTCATGATCATTACTTTTACAGCACAAAATCAATATGCTTAAAAGTTAACTTAGTCAGAACAAAGATTATATATATGCATACATACAAGCGATGCTTCTGCTGGGGAGTCTTTTTTTTTCATGTTGCATCATACTTTTTATTTTATTTATTTTTATTTAGAAATCAATTTACAAACATTCATTCATCACAGTCCATAAACAAAGATTATACATCAAATAATTACAAGTAGCAAACAATAAATAACATGAATAAAAAAAAAAAAAAAAAAAAAAACAGACTTAAAAACTTCAATAATTATAAGGATAAAAGGATTTTATTCCTTTTTTAATTGAAAAGTTTTGAGTATTTATCAGTTATTAACATAGCTTTCTTCTTTTTTACCAATTTAAGACACTCAAAATATATATCAGTTTCAATTTGGAATAATTTAAAACATGGACTTGATTTGGAAAGTTTTGCTTTATGAATATGGAACTTACCTTGTAAAATAAAGAGATTTACAATATTACATAAATTTCTATCTTTACAATCAAAATAGGTAATAATCTGTTTCCCTTCAATTGTTACTGTATGTTTTGTTTTGGATGCCACTTAATTTTCAACACTTTTCCAGAATGTAATACAAAATGAATAACCATAAAAGAGATGAGTTAATGATTCTCGTTCTGTCTTACAAAAACTACAAAAATTACAGGCGTGAACTTTGAGATAAACAAGTTTGTGGGATATATATTATGCAATATTTTCAAATGTAATTCCCTAACTTTGTTTGTGATACAAAATCTAAAAGGAACAAGCCACGCCCCATGCCAATTAATCTCAGTAAAATGAGAATTCCTGAAAAATTTCCCACGAGGTGTTATTTTCTTTCAATTTATAAAGCATTTTCTGATATGCTTATTACAATTGCTGCTCATAATATCCATACCGTTTATATAAAGAGTACAATTAAAACCAGGAACTTTATTTTGTCTTTTATAACTTTTCATTAGTTCTATGCCATTAGGTATAGATTTGAAAACTGAGTTATATTCTTTGAACGTTATTGGGAATACCTTCTCTCTAAGAAAGGATTCATAGTTAAGTAATTGGTTATTACAATCAAAAAGGTATTTTAAAAATCTCTATCGATCCATTTCTGCAAATAGAGTGACTTGTTCCCCTTAGTGATGCATTCATTATTCCATAAGATGGACTTGTGTAGAGAAAAGTTGTGAGAGTGACATAGCTTCCAGGCCAAAAGAGCTTGTTGATAAAATTGGGATAGTTTTAGCGGCAATCTTGTAATATTGTAGTTACATTTCAATAAAAATTTTAGGCCTCCTACACTTAAAAATGTTGGGGATAAAGTACCATAAGGACTCTGGACTCTGAAACATTCCTTCAACTATTTCACCTTAAAAGTATAATTCAAGTCCCAAAAGTTCAAATCCACATTCATCCTTAGAGCCAGAGAGCACTGCTTTTTTTACATGATGGTGTCTGGTCCCTTTGAGAGGTCTCGTATTGCGTAAGGCTAGCTTACGCTATGGGAAAACTCCTTTTCTCGAGAATATTGAAGCAAAATCTTTAAAACGCAGTGCAGCTGCACAGCAGACACAGATGAGCGTCTTGGCGAGGCGGCTCAGACTCGTGAACCAATCAGGGTACTTCCCGCCCTGACACGTCAGAGCCCGCCAAATGGGTGCAACTTTTGCCAATAACCCATTTCTAGCCTAGGAAACCCAGATTTTTATCTCCTTCAGCGAACTCACCTTCGCTGATCTCCGGAATAGAAGTCTTCGCCACCGTCGAAAAGCCTTCAGTGGAACAAGCAGCTACATCGCAGTACTGAGGACGCCGGCTTTCTGTCGCCGCCTTCAGCCTGCTGTTCTGCTGTGCCATCCGGAGCGCCATATCCTTTTATACGCAAGTGTGTTTCCATCGCTACATCTGACTGTGACGAGTGGGCGGGTTCCGCTTCCGGCCCCGCACCGTCAACACAAGTCGGCTTGAGGACGAGCATTGATGCTGAACTTCTCCGCGTGCTGACCAAGGCCGTCGAAGACCTCGGGCTCGAGTGGTCTTCGCCCGAGGAGCCCACGTGCAGCAGGCTGGATAAGTGGTTTCTGCAGGGGCGCTGACAGGCCCCTCAGCAGAGACCCGCCCCCTTCTTCCCAGAAATTCACGACGAGCTGACTAAGTCGTGGAAAGCTCCTCACTCAGCTCGTTTGAAGCCTACCTTTTCCTCAGCACTCTCCACTGTCGACACATCCACTGAAGCCTTGCCGCGCTACTTCAGCTCTCGCTGGCCGCGAATACGGCGCCGCTGGCCAAGCTGTGTCATTGCTTCACACAATGGCTGTCCTCCAGGTGTTTCAGGCCAAACTTCTCCGTTCAATGGACGAGTCTGGACCTGAACCGGAAGCTTTCAGGGATCTTGTAGATTTAAAAAATCTTGCTTTCCCCTGTTGTTTGATTTCATGGAAACAGACACCAGTGATTTTGCCAAGAGATCTCTTATTTATTTATTTTATATAAGACATAGGAGGAAGAGACAATGGACCAAACAGATATCTTCATTCAGCAGCCTTTCCATCTCTTCCTGATTTTCGGACAAAAGGCCTTGGTTTTTATACTACTGAAAAAACTATATATCACCATAGCAACACATACATTAAGCAGAGGAACATATGGTTTCCATTAACGCTGGAATGTATATCCTTATGCTATGCTTGTATAAACACTGAATATACATTTCAGTCTCTAACTCAGCACACAAAGTCTCCCAAAGTCTCTCTCTCCCACATCTTCACAAAATACAATGATTACAAATGATTATGAATGTATATAAAAAGTATAAAACAGATACATAATACTACTGATTATGAATATTAATAAAAAGTAATAATAATACTAAAAACAACATTAAATGATGATATTTGAGTCTTCAGATCTGCACAGCGCCACAGATCTGGCCCTGTGAGCCACAAAAGCGACAGCCCAGTCGATCGGACGCAGCATGGCGAACTTGACGGTGCTCAAGCGGCACCTTTGGCTGAATTTGCCACCCACGGGTCCCGCCACTATCACCCTCCTCTGTCACAGAGTTCTCGGATGACAGTGCGCGCCGCCCCCAGGCCTCGCCACTCTCATCCCCCTCTGTCGCCAGACCCCTGGCAGAGCAGACCCCGCGGAACGCTGGTCCTTCCCTGGTCTCCTCTGTCAGGACGCGGCCAATGACCGTGCCCCCACACCGGGCCGCTATGCCACCCACGTCTGTGCCGGTCATTCCGCTTCACTGCACCACCGAGGGGACATCTGTGGTTCGCATGACCCCGCTGGTACAGTTCTTGGGAGCCTGGCTAGAGCTTCCCAACCTGTCCCGCTGGGTCGCCCGAACTATCTATGATGTGTTGCAGCCGGTTACAGCTCGTGGCTCTAAATTTTGCGGGTAGATTGCGTCATCAACATGCATTATCGCGATAGAATTAAAATCTTTATCGTAGGCCAATTTTGTATCGTTTATATTGCATATCGTTTCTATCGCCCATTACTATGGCTATGGAGTGAAGAGCAGATGCTGCTTTGCCCATGGATGCGTAGGCCTTGTCAGCCTGGTGGGCTGTGAATCTGCATGGCTTGGACGGCAGGCTGAGGTCCGTGCTCAAAGGCGAAAGCTTGCGTCCGCGAAGAGGACAAGTGAGCGCGATGACGATGGATGACGGCGGCTCCAGGCCCCGTCGTCATTTTCGCCTCCAGGCGGGGGAGGGCCTACCAGCGGTTCGCCGTTATAGCGCAAACCATATCCCTCCTGGGTCTTAGGGCGCGCACTGGCAGCTCGGCGCAGTTGCTAGTCCTCCTGGTGCAGCTTCTACCATGGCAGCGTGAAGAAAGAGATTCTGACGCAATTGTCGCGCCCATGCATTTTATACTGCCCGCGAGCCTGTCAGTATTTGCATACTTAGCAACACTTGGCCAGCTGTTCCAAGCTGGCGTTAGCCCATAAGATTTCCTCTTGGAGCAGAAGGGTGTTAAGTTCACCTTATCTTGCCAGATCATGAGTCCCTCCTTCTATGGAGTAAACCTGCAAGGTTTGTGTTACCATCCCTGAGCTACAGTGCAATTTGCTGCGTTATATCTGTTATTGATTGTGTACTGAACTATTTCAGTCGCTGAAATGCTCGTAAACTCCTTTAAAGGTTAGGTTAGATAAAGGGGAGATAATTGGCTAGACACACCTGAACTGAAACTCAAATTAATCTGTAACCAAGGAAACAAACAGGCGGGAACGGAGGAGAACAGAACCAATTAACAAACCAACACTGATTAAAACACATGCATACTTTCATATGCAAATAACCCCCCATCACAGACCATTTTTGAGATTTGCATTCAAAGTGGTGGCCTACCAGTACATGGTCCAACCATTCGGACTGTCTCTGGCACCACGCACTTTTAAGAAGTTTTTATCCTTTTACTGCCTGTAAATGATGGCAGTATTTCTGTCCCTCAAACCCTTCCTACTTGACCTAACAGGGCACCACATCTTAGTCCGGTCAGACAATATGGTGGTGGTGTCCTACATGAGGACATATGTATTTCATACATATATTATACACAAACATTCAAATAAGCAAAGTGATTATTCACAAAGTTACCATATAACAGGTTTTAAAGGCCTAAAGTATCACAGTAAAGGTGATGATACACAGGGCTAGCCTGGTCCTACCAGCGTACATTTCATTTGCACAGAGAGTCTGGCCACTCCCCATTGACAAGCGTTAACTTCCTTGAAGGTGGGTACTCTGTTGAAGTTTAAAACTATTGGATCTGCCCAGAGCCACTCTGGATCTGCCATAACCAATTGCTAATGTTTGGTCGTGACGTAAACCTACAACTCAAACAAGCACACAACCTCAACGTCATCATTCTCAGCCACTCCCTCTGTTCGCTGATTTGACAGTAAAAATTTGGTCGGAGAAAACCTGCGAATATACCGCAAACCCAGACAGAGCACTGAAAAAAAATGAAAATTGAGCGGAAGTACGTCGGAGGGCTCCGAGCCAGGCTAACACAGGGCAACTTTTTGATCAATGTTGCTGGGCAATGTTGCCGTCAACGGCCAACCAGATGAGATATATATATATTAGTCACTGGTAAAATATAATATATTGAAATATTTGCCATATGTTACTTACAAAATGTAACTTTATCTAGACTACACGTTTACGTTTGAATGGCCATCAAAGAAGGAAGATGCCTTGTGTTCTTAGATACGTGTAGTTACAACATCTACCAGCAGGGTCGAACAGGCCGTTCAGTACTAACCAGAAGAGAAAACAATACACACCATGAGGCATAAATAACAGTCTATGTTAAAAACTAAGCTCAGAATCGATTCGAGAGAGAATGGCGATGCATTCGGAAAATATTGGAATCTATCCAGGAATCGTGATGAATCGATTTATTGTCCCAGCCCTATTATTTTGGAATGATATTCTGCAGTATAATTTTGTAATCGTGACGATTTTCATTATTATCAGACGCATGTTGACAGGAAACCTCAGATCACTTTATGATTTGCTGTCTAATCTTCAACGCATTTACCATTAAACATTCATCTTGGATTGATCTATATTTGAAGTTTACAAAGGTCAGGGTGGGTCGAGAAAGATAAAAGTAGTGATGGGCTCTTTTGTAATCGTAGCTTTGTAATCTTACGAATCCTTTGCTTCGAACCAGTGATTCAGAGCGCGTATCAAACTGTATCAAGTTGAGTAAACAAGGCTTTGTTACAATGGTCAATGATTGGCCTCTAGTGGGCGATTATCTCTGTGAATCCACAACAAAAAAAGTGTTTTATAAATGTGTAGACATGTTTGATGACATGTATAATGAAAGGAAGAGTTAATGGTATCTTATTGGCCTGATTAACCAAGTTCTCCACAAAACAAGCTCTAGAATTTAATAAAAATGAGACACACATTTTGTTAATTGCATTTAATAGATTACACTTTCAATAAAACATTTGCAATTGGTTTGTAAAAGGTATTATTATGCATGTTTTCTCTGAGTTTTCAATGGATTTACACCATTTCGACCACCACCGTGTTGGCATGTTGAGCGCTTTGAAACAACAAATCATTTTGCGAATCAACTGGTTCAATTGATTCAAAGTTTTGAAAAGCTTTGTTTCTCCCTTCACTAGATGAAGGAATGATGAGGAGATACGGATCTGGATGAAGCTCTTAATACATTATTAACAGAACAAAACAAAGAAGGATAATCCACAGAAGAATAACCCCAACAGCTTTACATATGCAGTTTAAATACTGAAATGAAAGCTTTAGCTTAAGTTCTGCCAGGAAGACTTAATTACTACGTCACTTATTACCTTCATCTCTATCCAATCACGTCTTTATACTTTCTGTATAAAAGATCGGTACTTACACATGTTTGAGTTCGCAGATGCCGACGCGACAACAACATCCACCCTCCCCACCACCACCAGGATGGTCCTGTCCATACCTTCCAGAGGGGTCGGCTGCGCCCCTGCCTTCGTCTTCAGGCAGGAGATGCAGATCCGCTACCCTCGGATTACGAACTATGGACGGGGCCTACACCAAAGAACTTTACAATGCTTGCTGGGCTGTCAATAAATGTATGCTTCGTTACATCATTTTATCTCCCGAGTCTTACTGGTAGAACCAAACTGAGGGCTTAAATACACAGGGAAATGAACAACTCAAGAAAAAGGTGCACAACATAATTAGTCTCCATGACAACAAACTAGTGATACGACGAACACAAAAAATAGAAAGGAATACACACCAATAGTCCAGACTGAAACTGAAACAGATTATGACAACAACAAAATAAATGCTGTTCCATAAGAGAATACAGATTTTTGCGACAGGATTGTTTTGTATATTTGTAGTATCCACAAACAATGACTGACTGTCATAAAACTCAAGAAACTGAATGATTCAGAATCAGAATTTCAAATAAAAATATTTAAATCTAAGCTTTGAATTTGATAATATGTTTTATATCTTTTTAAGATATTTGGATAAAATTTAAGGTGCATTACCACCACTAACTGATATGGAGTGTGGATCAGAATTGATACATTTATTACTATGTTGAATATGAATATGTGAATTATGAACTAAACCAGGCCATGAATTTCTTATCTAACTCTGTCGTTTTCAACTATTGTCATAAAAACAAACATACACTTTTTGAAATTCCTTTTCAAAATGTTTGTTAACTCTTCTTAATTTCATAAATCATTTATATTCCTTCACTATAAGATTTGGGACATATCTTCATCATGTTCTACTGTTTCTTTCTACTCGACTCGTGTCGTGTTCCCATCTTATTAAAAGCTGTATGTCTGAAGGTTATGGATTCTTCTTTTTATCTCATTTCCTTTTACTCCCACATGAGCTGATACTCATAAAAACACTAAATCCCTTAATCTGAAACCTATATAACATTTGTAATATTTTAATCAAGATGTCTGCTCTACTTTCAGTATGTTTCTATGTTAACCTAACCCAAACTCTGGGAACCCTTTGTGATGTGTTTATAATTGCCATATAAACATGGGGAACATTGAAATGAGCTCTTTTAGAATGTCATGTGGCCCCTTGAGCAAAGATAGCAGACTTCAAATGCGTTCTTCCATGATCAAAGTCCTGTTTTAACAGAGTCCTCTGCCATGAGATGAAGAGGAATGCTAAGGCTTTCTCCAGGTATTATAGACCTTCTTGAGCCAACTCACTTATTAGTTTAAAACTGCACAACACTGGGCTCTGCTGGTGAAAGAAAACCTTGCAGTTAAAAAGATCATCAGTCAGGGCCTTGCACAGACACATCAATGAACATCAGTTACTTACACTAATTACACTAATTCACACTGTAGGACTGTTACCAATCAAATGAAATCAAAATGCATCTTACCGTTTATCAAAAACCATTTAAACTGCAATTACAATTGCATAAATAAATGTTATTAGAGTAATGTTTTAAATATATACATTTCGAATATAGAAATATGAAATGTTAGGTACTAGATGTGCAGTGAGTATTACCAGGCCTAAGTGAATCATAGAATCAGTCTTTATGAATGAATCACTGAATCAATGACTCTCCTGATTCGTTCAAAAATGCTATGGCTGAACCCTAAACTTAAAGGGGTCATATAATGTCATTTTTGTACATGATTCTTTAGGGTCTAAATTAAAAGTTTGTAATATACTTTAATTAAAAATTCTCATTAGTATTGTAAGAAAACACTCATTTTTACCTGGTCAAAAACAGCTCTGTTTTCAGCACCCCGTTTCAGTGCATGTGTCTTTAAATGATAATGAGCTTTGCTCACCCCGCCCCTCTGTTCTGTGTACACCGTTTAAAATAATAATACAAAAACCATAACGCGTTGTTCATTATAAACGTGGGATTATGAAATATATTGAGAACATAGAAAACATGCCATAATGTACCCTGAGTGTAAAAATATCCGCATTCATCCTGAAGCGTGCAAGCTATTTGCAAAGATTAATATAAAGATTAATATAAAGGTCAATAAAACGTTACACTCACTTGTTCTTCTGGAGGTTCAGCAGGAACACGAATAGTTGGTACTGATCCTTTTTTCAAGAGCAGCTTCTTAGCAAATCCAGCTTTATACTGACCCTCGTTTGTAAAGAAGTCTGGTGAAATGATTCGCGCAAACATGAAAGCATTGACGTTGATCGTGGGGAATATTCCCTTCGAAAACAAACTCAGCCACTGCGTCTTCAGCTGTACGGATTTAGAAACATCATCAATATGACTGCTGTGTTCGTTATTACACCCAAGAACAGAACACCACAATCGTTAGACGCCATTCTACTCAGCACTCCAGCTATCAACAATGAACGCGCGTCGGCGCGTGCTATGATTGACAGCTCGCTCACGAGGGCGCGAGGGCGGGTCTGTGTTTGAAACGCTGCTGTCAATCAGACATCGTGGGAGGGGCGTCGATATTGTGACGTCACAATATCGAACAGCTTGATTTGAGACAGGAGGAAACATATAAGAAGATAAAAAAAAAACACTGGATGGATTTTTATCATTTTATGATGGTTGTGTACAGGCACTGCCAACACACATTTCAGTACAATCAACTTGTAAAAGTGCATGTAGCCTACCATTATATGACCCCTTTAATAAACCTGCAAATCTTCTATAAACTTTATTAAAATAAAAAGTTTTATTTTCATTCTTTTCAGTTATTCTAGAACTTTGAGTTAATAAAATTAGGGGTCGTTCACACAGAACACGTTTTTTGCGGTTAAAAACTCGAGACGCAGGCCACTGGAATGAGAAAAATAGTACAAGGTCTAGAGAAGTTTTTTTTTAACCCTCTATGGTATGGTGTTGCCATATGGCAACAATTAATTTCTACTTATTTCCTTTTTATTCAGAAAAAAAATACAATATATTGCACTATGGGAATTAAAAGGGAACGCCGTAAGGTAGCCAATGATGTGCTGTTTTTAAGTCACATGACATTTGTCACATGACATTTTAAGTCACATGACATTTTAAGTCACATGACATCCCACCATCACCCAGTGCTCCAGAAAATGCTCAATTAACCTCATTTCTAAACATCTCTTCTCAAGGGGGATTTTTTTTGCAGCATCTTTGAGAAGTAAATTAGATATTTTTATTCACAAATCAACTTTGTCTAACATAGTTTTTCTGTAATTTGAAAAAATATCAATGTACTTCTGTAGATGTAGATGTACAATCTACTTATTTTTGGTTTGCATGAGTTTCAAGTATATAAATCTATCAATTTCTAAAAGAAATGAGCAATTAAATAGAACATTTATAGAATATCATTTTACTGAATACAAAAACTACTTTTTTGACCATTTTCCATTGTGGTACAGCGTTGCCATATGGCAATGTTTCCCCAAGTACCCCAGCCTAAAAAAAATATTTTTTGATTTGTATGATTGAAGCTATTTCGTGTAATAAAAACTTATTTGAAAAAAATATTTCATGGTTAGAAAATAATGAGGGTTAAAAGTTGAACTTATTTTAACTTGAGTGCCACGTTTTTTAGAATGGCGTGTTATGCACAAGATCCTGCAAATTATGGAGCTTAAAATATGACAATATGATTTGAATTTGAATTGTGTAAATTTGAATTATTTACAAGTGAAATCTAACAAAATTGAATTTTAGGTGGTAGTTTAAATAGTTCTGAATTTGATTTTTTTTTAAACGAATATTGAACATTTGAAATTTAACAAATTGAAATGTTTTTATGGCTGAATTTTATAGACATGTATTTTCAAACAGCTAGTTTTTTTGTTCTGAATTCGTATACTGCAAATATTCAGTTTAAAAAAATACAGATTCAAGTTTTCAAGATGAAGAAATTCGGAACTTCAAATTCAGTTTTCTAAAATTCAAGTTCAAAAATACAAGTTCAAAAATTCAGATCTTACAGAAAGTAGGTCACAGGTCATCCACAGGGAAGAGTAAAGGATCTCAGATAAGTCAAACTTATTTGACTTATCTGAGACTTAAACTAGGCTACATTTAATTTTCTCATCAAACAATAGACTAACGAATGGCTCGGTACAACAGAAGAGCTTAGAAAGGGCTTTTTCTCTGTGTAGACCAGCAGTTGGTCTGAATTTGCTATAACCTATAGCCTATTTTCCGGACTGTATAGGCTAAGTCACGTTTTATCATGAAACACGTTAAATAATCTAAATGTTGACTTTCAAAAGTAGGCGCGCCAAGAAGGCTATTCTCTGTATTTTGGTTCATTTTTGGTGAGCGCCAGAAAGATCTAAAGGGACCGAGACGCGCTAAAGCAGCTCATCATGTTGTTTTATTTATTTTTCAATGACATGATATTTTGTAGTCATTTTGAATGTACACAAATAAAAATATACATTTTACTGTTTCGAATGATGTCATATTATCTGTATGACTATAAATAACAGAAGTGGAACAAATCCAAGAGATGGCGCTCGCGCATCGCGCTCTCACACAACATAGTATCAGTTCTGGCGTTGCTTCATATCGCAGACTGTTCATTATCAAAATGAAACACAATCAACCAAACATATAAAAAGTTATTCTGCCTAATTTAATTGGTCTGTTGTACAATATAAAGGGCAAGCTGTGCCACCACACAGTCCTACTTGTTATTCCAAACATTTACCTTGCTGTGAAGACGCTGATTTAGCCTGGACTCGACTGAAGTATGAAGCCTTCTTTATATTAATAGTTAGCATCCACATGTTACTTTGCAAATATGAAAACTTTTGACTGAATGAGAGATGCGCAACCGTTTCGATTTAAATAAATTTGTTTAGGCTTGGCGTTTAAAATAGGCTAAATGTTGTTTGTAATAAAGGGCACAGTATAGGCTATTTTTATAGTCTATGTAGCCTATATTATTTTATTATACATGGCTACTTATTTTTCATTCTTGTTGTTTTCTGCATTCATTTGTCATACAGTAAGGGAAAGTAAAATAGGCAACACATAGCCTACATGTTAATAGTGTTTATCATGTAAATGTTGTATTTTATTTACAGGTCTTTTACACTATTGCTGAATAGGCTAATATTAAAATGTTTTTTTTATTTTTTATGACGCGTTTCTCTCTCAACATGATCTGGTGTGACTTGCACTCATGTGCATGCGACTTATTTTCTAGCAAATACGGTCAGTTAAAAAATGTTGCTGTAGCCTATTATTACAAAATGCATAGAGTGGAGACCATTTGGGCAAAAAAAAAAAAATTTTTTTTTGGAAGTTTAGTTGCCAGAGAAAATAACACACCGTTTTGTTTAACATCAATTGATACTCAATATTAATTAAATAAATAAATATAATGTCAGAGAATTCACAAAGCATCCTTTTGAGATGTAAATTATAATACATTTTAACACACAAGGCCTACATCATAAAACTCAGAAGATTTTGTATTTTAATATATTATATTATAATACAAATAAAAAGGCGTCATACTTCAGTCGAGTCCCAAAATACACGTAGGCCTATAGGCTAAATCAGCGTCTTCACAGCAAGGTAAATGTTTGGAATAACAAGTAGGACTGTGTGTGGCACAGCTTGCCCTTTATATTGTACAGCAGACCAGCTGAAATCAAATGAAATGTTCTCATTCATTTATGGAGAACGAAAGAAATAGATTTGTTCAAGTGTAGACATAATCACTAATTTAGTAATTTCGCATGAGTCCGATGCAGAAAAAAATGACAAAAAGCAACAAGATGGCAGAGCTTTCAGCTTAGATTCCCCGATCCTAGAGAGAATGAAGTGCTACTAAGTGCTAATGTGGATTTCTGTCTAGATAGGCAATAAACATTTTGCAAGAGAAAACCTCATAAAGGTTAATTATAGATCAAATAAGACAGAAACACACCCGTTCACCGGTCATTTTCCTCAGCTGTAGGCAAAGGCAAGTTTCAAATCAGTGCTTCTCCTGGGAGACTAGCGCTAAATTAGCCTCTAGTTTAGCGCCATCTACTGTTTTAGAAGAGGAAGTTGCTCAACTGCATTTGTGAGAAAATCTGCCTGGACGCATTTGTGAGAAAATCTGCCTGGATACATTTGTGAGAAAATCGAGCCGAGAGATCTCATAAAAAGCGAAGTGTCACACAATCATAACAGACAGATATGCATTTGTATGCACTAGATTTGGTATTTGTTCAAAGGTTACATGCAATTTGAAGGATGGTTTGTATATATTTGTGAAATATTATCTTGGCTCATTTATTTATATTTGTAAAACACAATACATATTTGTAACTCCACTGCATTTTCACTCAAACTGACCTTTGTGCTTGCACATTGCTTTCTGTTTGTTTGCGAGTCGAGTTTTCCTTTGCAAAGTAGATTGAGTTTGTTTGCAAAATGCTGGATTTGTTTGTTAAATTATGGCACATAATTCGCTCCATAAAAATGCTCTGTTCCACTTATCTGAGATCCTTTACTCTTCCCTGTGGATGACCTGTGACCTACTTTCTGTAAGATCTGAATTTTTGAACTTGAATTTTTGAACTTGAATTTTAGAAAACTGAATTTGAAGTTCCGAATTTCTTCATCTTGAAAACTTGAATCTGTATTTTTTTTTAACTGAATATTTGCAGTATACGAATTCAGAACAAAAAACTAGCTGTTTGAAAATACATGTCTATAAAATTCAGCCATAAAAACATTTCAATTTGTTAAATTTCAAATGTTCAGTATTCGTTTAAAAAAAAATCAAATTCAGAACTATTTAAACTACCACCTAAAATTCAGTTTTGTTAGATTACACTTGCAAATAATTCAAATTTACACAATTCAAATTCAAATCGTTTTGTCATATTATGAGCTCCATACAACTATAGGCTACATTTAATTTTCTCATCAAACAACTAGACTAACGAATGGCTCGGTACAACAGAAGAGCCTAGAAATGGCTTTTTCTCTGTGTAGACCAGCAGTTGGTCTGAATTTGCTATAACCTATAGCCTATTTTCTGGACTGTATAGGCTAAGTCACGTTTTATCATGAAACACGCTGTGATTTATTCCAAAGTGACTCAGTCATTTAACGTTAAATAATCTAAATGTCGACTTTTAAAAGTAGGCGCGCCAAGAAGGCTATTCTCTGTATTTTGGTTCATTTTTGGTGAGCGCCAGAAAGATCTAAAGAGACCGAGACGCGCTAAAGCAGCGCATCATGTTGTTTTATTTATTTTTCAATGGCATGATATTTTGTAGTCATTTTGAATGTACACAAATAAAAATATACATTTTACTGTTTCGAATGATGTCATATTATCTGTATGACTATAAATAACAGAGTATTAAGTTATTTCCCAGTAGTGGAACAAATCCAAGAGATGGCGCTCGCGCATCGCGCTCTCACACAACATAGGTTATCAGTTCTGGCGTTACTTCATATCGCAGACTGTTCACTTCATTATCAAAATGAAACAACCAAACATATAAAAAGTTATTCTGCCTAATTTAATTGGTCTGCTGTACAATATAAAGGGCAAGCTGTGCCGCACAGTCCTAGCCTACTTGTTATTCCAAACATTTCCCTTGCTGTAAATATGCTGATTTAGCCTATACGTGTATTTTGGGACTCGACTGAAGTATGACGCCTTTTTATTTGTATTATAATATAATATATTAAAATACATAATCTTCTGAGTTTTATGATGTAGGCCTTGTGTGTTTTATTAAAATGTATTATAATTTACATCTGAAAAGGATGCGCTTTGTGCATTCTCTGACATTATATTTAGGCTATTTATTTAATTAATATTGAGTATCAATTGATGTTAAACAAAACGTGTGTTATTTTCTCTGGCAACTAAACTTCCAAAAAAAAAAAAAAACTTCCAAAGCAATGCCATTGTGCGTTCTCTCCGCGCTCCACAGCTTTTCCACACAGATTTTGAGAACTGGCAGCTAAAAAAAATAGGCCAAAGAAGTAGACTAACGGCTAGTGAGGGTGGGGACGCTCTCCCCACCCTCATCCGGAATACAGAATCCCTGACAACCTTCAAAAGACAGCTGAAAACCCATCTCTTCCGTGAGCACTTAACCTCATAAAAAAAAAAAAAAAAACACCTTTCCCTCTAAAACCTCACTTATCGGGCTAATGCGACTCCGAATAATGCCTGAACTTCGTATCTTGAGCACTTCTTGCGTTGTTTTTGTTTTTGCCTCTTCATGATGACTCGCTTAATCTAGTCCTAACTTGTAAGTCGCTTTGGATAAAAGCGTCTGCTAAATGACTAAATGTAAATGTAAATGTAAATGTAAATGTAGTGTCCGGGAGATGCAAGGTAGCCTACGTTCATATTTATAAATAAACATAACTGATTTTGTCTACACCTAAATACATTTCCTAATAACAACAGTGATTAAGCCCAAATATGTGTGGGGGTAATGAACACAATATGGTTTTTTTTTTTTTGTTTTTTTTTTGCCCAAATGGTCTCCACTCTATGCATTTTGTAATAATACAGCAACATTTTTTAACTGACCGTATTTGCCAGAAAATAAGTCGCATGCACATGAGTGCAAGTCACACCGGATCATGTTGAGAGAGAAACGCGTCATAAAAAATAAAAAAAAACATTTTAATATTAGCCTATTCAGCAATAGTGTAAAAGACCTGTAAATAAAATACAACATTTACATGATAAACACTATTAACATGTAGGCTATGTGTTGCCTATTTTACTTTCCCTTACTGTATGACAAATGAATGCAGAAAACAACACGAATGAAAAATAAGTAGCCATGTATAATAAAATAATATAGGCTACATAGACTATAAAAATAGCCTATACTGTGCCCTTTATTACAAACAACATTTAGCCTATTTTAAACGCCAAGCCTAAACAAATGTATTTAAATCGAAACGGTTGCGCATCTCTCATTCAGTCAAAAGTTTTCATATTTGCAATGTAACATGTGGATGCTAACTATTAATATAAAGAAGGCTTCATACTTCAGTCGAGTCCCAAAATACATGTATATGCTAAATCAGCGTATTCACAGCAAGGGAAATGTTTGGAATAACAAGTAGGACTGTGCGGCACAGCTTGCCCTTTATATTGTACAGCAGACCAATTAAATTAGGCAGAATAACTTTTTATATGTTTGGTTGTTTCATTTTGATAATGAGCAGTCTGCGATATGAAGCAAAGCCAGAACTGATAGCCTACTATGTTGTGTGAGAGCGCGATGCGCGAGCGCCATCTCTTGGATTTGTTCCACTACTGGGAAATAACTTAATACTCTGTTATTTATAGTCATACAGATAATATGACATCATTCGAAACAGTAAAATGTATATTTTTATTTGTGTATTCAAAATGACTACAAAATATCATGTCATTGAAAAATAAATAAAACAACATGATGCGCTGCTTTAGCGCGTCTCGGTCTCTTTAGATATTTCTGGCGCTCACCAAAAATGAACCAAAATACAGAGAATAGCCTTCTTGGCACGCCTACTTTTGAAAGTCAGCATTTAGATTATTTAATGTTAAATGCCTGAGTCTCTTTGGAATAAATCACAGCGTGTTTCATGATAAAACGTGACTTAGCCTATACAGTCAGGAAAATAGGCTATAGGTTATAGCAAATTCAGACCAAGTGCTGGTCTACACAGAGAAAAAGCCCTTTCTAGGCTCTTCTGTTGTACCGAGCCATTCGTTAGTCTAGTTGTTTGATGAGAAAATTAAATGTAGCCTATAGTTGCAATACCCGCGTTTTGTAAGCTCCATGCAACTGCTGCAGCGGACTATTATTATATTAGAAATCTAATACTCAAGCTGTTTTCTCATTTTTCTACTCTTAATATTAAATAAAAAAAACAACTGAACGAAAGATACACGGATTCTCTTGAACCACCACCGCGTTTGCGGCAGAAAACTACTGCAGTGCAGCCAAAATGCTCTGTTCGACTTATCTGAGATCCTTTACTCTTCCCTGTGGATGACCTGTGACCTACTTTCTGTAAGATCTGAATTTTTGAACTTGAATTTTTGAACTTGAATTTTAGAAAACTGAATTTGAAGTTCCGAATTTCTTCATCTTGAAAACTTGAATCTGTATTTTTTTAAACTGAATATTTGCAGTATACGAATTCAGAACAAAAAAACTAGCTGTTTGAAAATACATGTCTATAAAATTCAGCCATAAAAACATTTCAATTTGTTAAATTTCAAATGTTCAATATTCGTTTAAAAAAAATCAAATTCAGAACTATTTAAACTACCACCTAAAATTCAATTTTGTTAGATTTCACTTGTAAATAATTCAAATTTACACAATTCAAATTCAAATCATATTGTCATATTTTAAGCTCCATAGTAAATAGGGTGACCAGACATGCCGAAAAATTCGGGACAGTCCCGAAATCTAAGCTGTTGTCCCGAATCCCGAATCCGGCCCTAATTGTCCCGAAAATTATACTAAAGCAAAATAGTATAATACCTTGAGTAGGTAGGCTATTGTCTGATAAAACATTAAAAACTGTCCGTGGATGAGTTTTTTCATGATTTTAATGTTGTTTTTTTGTGGCTGACTAAAGACAGGCTGTTGATCTTTGAATAAAAATCAAGCGTAGCCTTAGTTCTGGCAGGTCACGTTAGTCAAGCTCGCATCAGCTGACCCTCAGCTGATCCACATCTATAGATGTGGATCAGCTGAGCATTTTAGTTGTTTCAATGTAATTTTGTAAGTTGATACAACTTGTGGTTTCTGAATTTGTTAATTCAACTTAACATGTTAAGTTTTCACTGTCTCAACTAGTCTGCAAGTTGACATAACTAGAGTATTTGCCGCCTCAACTTAAAAACATATGCTGAACCAGTAAGGTTAGTTCTCATTTTTTATCGCGAGATGAGATCACGTGAAGCGCGAAACAAACAGGTCTCTCGCCTTGACTCCTTCATCGGCCATTGCTGGAGAGTTTATCGGCAGATGATTTAATTCTTCCACTATCATCAAATATGGTAAGTAAATATTCGTTAATATGATGTAATAACTTGTAAAATGACATATGAAGTAATCATCCATTTATTGTTCAATATCAACGTTTCTAGATCACATTGGACCGTTGCTAATCCAGTTTTGCCAGTTTAACGTTACGTAGGCGAATATATATATATATATATATATATATATATATATATATATATATATATATATATATATAATATTATGTGAGAGAGACTGATATATGGATGAATGCTAAAATAGCCCAGAGAGCGGGAAATGCATGTCGTGAAAAATAACGCATTTCTACCATGTTTGTTCACTCTCATGTTCAAGTTATTTGCGCCAAAATCAGCAAGTCTAATCACCATTCAGGCAAAGCAGCGTCGACGCGTGAGTAAGTTACGACAACAACGAGCTGACAAATAATGTAACGTTAATTTAATGTAAAACTGTGTGAGTGGTGCGGCAGGATTATCAGAATCCTCCGGTGTTCGAGATGGACGCTCCATAACTGAAAAGTTGTTGTACAGCTGTCTAGTTTTACTTATTAAATGTCGAACTTAAAAGACTGTGGTCAGTTATGTTTAGTTTATTGTGGGAGATTATGTAACTATAGCAACCGCTTAACCATCGCAGTGTTTTCCCCAGAACTAGTGAAATGCTTAGCAGCTAATACTGTCCTAATAAGGTCTTAATAGTAATGTCAATAAATATATGTCCACAAATTTGGTGATAAACTATTATTGATCTAGTCTTGATCTTGATTGTGTATGTGTACTCGGTTTATTAAATGTTAGTTGACTTAATTGTTCTTTTCTTTTGCCCTTGACCAATAAAGTGGAGCAGCAAGTTCTGTTTTTTCAAGACAACCAATGAACGCATTGTCAGAAGGCACTACAAGCTGAAGCACTGCCATCATGTAAGTAACTGTCTGCTTCCCTGCATCTATAAAGACTGTGTGTGTTCATTTAGAACTGAGTTTGCTCTAAAAAAAAACATTTGTCCAGGGACCATACACATCTCTCCGGCTCTGTGCTGCAGCTTTTACGTTGAACTGTGATCTTTATGCTTTCTCAGAGACCTGTGGCATTACAGGCAGACAGGAGAGTTAAAAAAGGATCCTCCAGTATCTGATATGGAAAAAGAGGTGGCCGGTTCTTTTTTTGTGAGAGACAGGTAAAGTCCTACACTGCTGAAAATGGTGTTTAGATGAATATGTAGATATATTATTTTGCAGTGTTGTTTAACATGCTGCTGTTATGTTTGTGTCATTTAATATTAGTTTAGATCAGTGCAGAATTCAACATGCTAATTTCACTGGACCTGAGCAAGTCCTTTTATGAGGGTCTTGACTGGCATCTACCAAAACTGTTGTGTCTACCGTTCAAGCGCTTTGCTGACATTGCTGAAATGAGGACCATAATGGACAGCCTAGATAAAAATGTAAGTACATATATTTCTACTGTACTTTTTTCATAAACATTATGGGCACTTCCTTTCTTGCCATTTCTGTTGTCGTGCATATTTTTTATTAGTGCTGCAAAATATTGAAGAAAAAAGTAATATGTCATTTGTTAATGCGTATTTAAAATAAATTAAAATTAGTCACCTTCTAGTCAATCATTTTATAATGACATATTAAGTATTATGTTTGATAATCAAAATTACATTTTGGAAGAAAAAAGTCCCCTGTGAAATCAATTTCTTCAGGCCTTAAAATATTGTAGCTTGATTGTAACATTTTATAATGCTTCATTTAGTGTACAGATGCAAAATGCCTCCGTTTATTCACAGTGTATAGTATTTGACCTAAGTCTCTCAGTTTAAAGGTTTTTTACAGGATAGTTCATTCAAAAATGAAAGTTCTCTCATCAATTACTCGCCCTCATATTGTTCCAAGCCTGTAAGACCTTTAATCTTCTTCGGAACAC
This sequence comes from Abramis brama, assembly GCF_963993115.1. Lineage (NCBI taxonomy): Eukaryota > Metazoa > Chordata > Actinopteri > Cypriniformes > Leuciscidae > Abramis > Abramis brama. Next base: position 59,400,888 of record NC_139965.1, on the reverse strand, counting down.
TAAATAAGACTTGGTGTACTCATGTTGTGTTTAAGTGGTTGAGCTTCAGTGTTGTATGTGTGAAAGCACATTTTGAAGTTTGTCATTTTTTAATACAGCACACAGATTCCGAAGAAGATATGATCGGGGCATGACTCTAGGAATCATCGCAGTGGTGGAAGATGTGATAGACCCAATTCCATGCAACTCTAGTGATGTGGCCCTTGTAATCGAGGAAGCAGTTGTTCTGCGAGGATTTGGTGACATACAAATGACATTGCTTTATGCTCTCAACATAAACTACCCCAGAAAACACCTCAGATACACTTTCGAGGTGATTCATGAACATTGGAGCTGATACCTGCAGTGCAAGAGTGCACTCTCTTAAAAATACATTGTTGAATTAAAGATGTTGTTGAGGTAAGGTATGTATTTCTATAAAGAGCCTGTGTTTTCATCTGTATTTTTTTGTTTACCCATGTTTTTACAAGTTCTCTGCATCAAGGGCCTGACATCATTTTCATTGTTTAACTTTGTTTAATTTTACTTGGCTAAAACATATATTAAGATTTCATGTGGTTTAAAGTTATTTCACAGTTAAAGAGGTATTATTAATGTGAAAAATCTTAAAGTGTTAGTTTAACCTAAATTAAAATTATTTTGTTAGATGTTAGATCTCATGTTGCTCCAAACCTAAAAGACCTTTGTTTATCTTTGAAACATAAATTAAGATATTTTTTTAAATGAAATCTTTGATCTTTCTGTCCCTCCTTTGACATCCTATTCAACTAGCACTTTCAAGGTCCAGAAAAGACATCCTTAAAGTAATCCAAGTGACGTCAGTGGTTTATATATTTGTTTACATGCAGCAGTGTCAGCTTTTGCGTCGACACAAGAATCATGTGCTGCTATGTTCTTGTTAACATTTGATGGAGAAAACTATTTAATAAATAAAATGGAATGAAACACTGACAATGCTTCATAAAACTTAGGTTAAACCACTGGAGTCACTTGGATTACTTTAAGGATGTCTTTTCTGGACCTTGAAAGTGCTAGTTGCTTAGGCTGTCAAAGGAGGGACAGAAAGCTCACCGATTTTATTAAAAAGATCTTCATTTGTCTACCAACAATGGAAAGTATTAACAGGTATTAACAGGTGAGCAACTTTTTTTGTGTGAACTGAGACATTAAGATTTTTCACATAAATATACCCCCTTGTGAAATAACTTTAAAACACATGAAATCTTAATATATGTTTTAGCCAAGTAAAATTTAAAAAAATTAAGCAATGAGAATGCATGTCAGGCCATCAATGCTGAAAACTTGTACAAACATGAAAAAAATCCCACATGAATACACTTTCTATGCATTTTTCAAATACATTTTTATCTTTAAACTTCATGCAGTTGTGAGATAATTGTATTCCTTTGAATATGTTAACAGTTTGTTCTTAACATTTATTGATTTGTAAGGAACAATAAAACCATTTGTATGGAAAAATCTGTTATTTATTTGGTTGAGATTGGTTGAGATCTATTTATTGCAAGTTGAGAAAATATGCTAAATTAAGTTCAATGAACATACACTTTAGTACAGATAACTTGAAAATGTAAGTTATCGTATTTCAACTAATATTTAGAAGTCCAGGTAACTTGAACATGTAAGTTATTGTATTTCAACTAATCTTTACAAGTCCAGGTAACTTGAAAATGTAAGTTATCGTATTTCAACTAATCTTTACAAGTCCAGGTAACTTGAAAATGTAAGTTATTGTATTTCAACTAATCTTTACAAGTCCAGGTAACTTGAACATGTAAGTTATCGTATTTCAACTAATCTTTACAAATCCAGGTAACTTGAAAATGTAAGTTATTGTATTTCAACTAATCTTTACAAGTCCAGGTAACTTGAAATTAGTTTTTGGCTCAACTATTTTAACTATGTCAACTAAACTTTTTAAGTTGAACATACTTAGTAGATTAAGTCAATAAAACTTAACTGAGTCAAAGCAAAAAAATAACTAAAAAATGTAAGTTGAGTGAACAAATTTTTTTTTACAGTGTACCTATAGGAATACGACACCTATCACCATATACATATATAAGCTCCTTCAGTATTATCAGCAGCGATCACGTTTCTCAGGAGCTAATTACCCTCCTCCATCCCCAGCTCCTCATCTCGCCCAGTCAGGATTTGACATTCTGATTCCCCTTGAATCAAAATAATTATCGAATAATGTTGTACTTTAAAATCTTGAATTAAATATATTTGCAAATTTTCATGTTGGTTCTGTTCTGTTTACCCCTAGGGGGGTTATTGCTGCTCTCCTGCTCTTATCCATGCTAGGCTGCATGGATGCACAGGGAGTTCTCGCCCAGAACAGAACCATACCGCCAATCCAAACTCTATGCTAATTGTCAATCATATTTGACGGTAGTGGTCCTGACTGAAATATGTTTGGTTCAGGTTTGAAATTCATTATCTTTTATTATAGGCTATGTAGTCTAATATCATAGTAGGTCTAGTGAGAGATGTCATGTAGCTTTTAAGTTGTTCAACTATTTTACTGATAAAAAAATAATTGTGTTCTGTGTCCAACTGATGTGTTTGCGGAGAGAGAGTGGGAGAGAGAGTAGATAACAAAAACGTAATTTTGTGACAAAAAACATGGAAATTATTCATCGTTTTTATCCTATTGTTTACTATATTTATTTGCTTGGTCATTGTCGTTGTGGGTTTTGGTTCTTTTGTTGTTGTCGGCTGTAAGGACCTTTGAAATAACTGAAATCATTTGGCGAGGTGATATGGAGCTATAATGCGGTCAAAACCTGCCTGGAACTACTTTAGCTATGTGTTTCCCTGAATATACTTGCACACCCTATAAAGCTCGTCATCTAATCAGATTCAAGCATTCAGCAGCCCTGTAGTATCATTTTGTTTTAATACATTTTTTCATTCTGATAAAATTTTATGAATTTAACAGCTCGTAAAAATACTTTATCACTAGACAAAATTGAAATAACCCATTAAACATGAAAGTATTATGCAATAATTTAAATTCCCCTGTAGTCAATAATTTTATCTCTTAAAACTAATCTTTGATCACCAAAATTTTATATTTAAACATTTTTTTCACTGAAAAAAAAAAACTTGCCTTAAATAGCTTGATTATAACTCAACATACACCCTTGCCTTATTTAGTATATGCGGTTCTATGAATATGCAAATGAGCCCCGCCTCCACTCACTCACTCACTCAGCTCAGAGATCCACTCGTTGACGATCACACGTTGATCTGATTGGTTACAAGGAAGTTTGTGACGTCAGAAACACCAGCGATTTCAATCTGTGTTTTTGAGACTGTCTTTGGTTCACTGCAGTTTTAAGGAGAAAATACTCAGCAATGGTGTCGACTTATGAATTGCCTTAAAGGGTTATTAAAAACACCTCGTAGACATACATAACATTAACAGCTTGATTTTCACCACAGGGGGACTTTTCAGAAAGACATTTTGGTAACACTTTAGAATACTGTTTCTTACTTACTGCATAAATAAGGAATTATTGAAGAACTAATAGGTAATTACTAATAGGTAATCAACTACTTCATTACTGTTAACTACTAAGGAAGATGTGTTAACTAATCATTATGTAATATAATTTTATGATTGTGTTAAGTAACAGTTAGTTAATCAATAACTAATTAATTCTGTCAAACCTCCTGAAGAACACCTATTAATTATCTACTAATTAAGATTCAAGAAAATTAAAGTTACTAATGAACAGTCATTCAAAAATACACTGAGTTGTGACCTTCCTTATTTACTAATGCTATTAATAGAAGTAGTATTATGAAAATACAATTTTAACAAATAAATATAAATGTTAAAGAGGTTTTTGCCTGTGTGGTTTTGTGAGTATGTTCTGTAAGAAAAAGGAACCCCACTCAAGTGCCTTGCCATAACTAACCTCAGATTAGTTTTTATATTTTATATACAGTACTGTGTATGTGTTTTCCTCAGCACAGAATGACATTGAGTAAATTCATGTATTTGAGTCAACGACTGAGGGAAACTGAAAATATAAGGAACTTATTAGTAATTAATAAATACTTATCAAATAATTCTGCAGGAATTACTTATAGAACCTGAAACAGTATTCTAAAGTGAAAATATAGGGAACCCATTAGTAATTATTAAAGAATTATCAAAGAATTATCCAGGAATTAGGCTACTTATAAACTGAAACAGTATTCTAGAGTGGAATTATAGGGAACTTATTAGTAATTAATAAATAATTATTAGATAATTCTTCAAGAATTACGTAGAACCTGAAACAGAATTCTAAAGTGAAAATATAGGGAACTTATTAGTAATTATTATTACATGGCTTGGTTGAATTCTAATGTAGAATGTGGTCTGTTATTTTTTGATAACAGACCACTGCTAAGTATAACAGACCGTTGCCATGAAAAACAGAGCGTTGCTATGGACGCAGGATTCTAACAATAGAGACGGAACGGACTATTTTCTTTAGCGGAAGCAATACAATCGTTTTTAAATCAATAAATTCCTTTTTAAATCAATATTTTGTGTCAAATTATTGATTTATTTGGTAGGTAGCCATGTAATAAGCGGGATAATGTAGAGCGAGGCGGTTGTTATAGCGAATACAACCCCTTCAGGCTGATCAGCCTGTCAGGGTTGTATTCGCTATAACAACCGCCTTCTCTACATTATCCCTTACATAAACAATTACCACATAACTCTGACTCAAATCAAACTTACTGTAAAAAACACAACAACAAAAAAACACTATTAACGTAATCATCTAAACCTTTGTAAAATACACGACAATGACTCGTTTAGGCTACATGATTATCTTCCTTTATTTCAGATGAGAACATTTCAGCATATATTTTATTTCGTTTTAACATGTACAATACTGCCTACATTTAAACTCGTTTAACAAACATTTTAAAATCAAAAGTTAAACCTTTAAAAGCAATTCCAAGACTCCATAACCTGCCCATAAACAGTGCACAGTTCTAAGAACATATTTTAATATCTGATGTAAATAGATTCAGTATATCTTTAGAAATAAAATAATTTGTTTTTATGCAAGGGATCAGTCGTTTCCATCACACAAAAAAAGACCGACTCGTTAGCTAGGTAGGCTAACTGACATCGTGTCCTTGTATGTTACCTTGCATAAAATAAAATGATTTACAGCACAGTAATGATTTTATAGATTAAATGAAACGTACACAAACCTGTATTAAGCTGAAGAAATGCACCAGATCTGAGAATTGCTGAAAAATGCTGAGAACTCTCCAAAAGAGGATGCAAATGCCCGCGGTCTTGCATCACCAAATCACTGTAAAATGTAGACTACCGCGATATTGCCGGAACTTGAATGGTGTAAAAGAAGTTTAAAATGTATAATGTGTATAAGGTGTAATGTACATTATGATAAGTTTTGCTAATGAAATAAAAAGTTTGCTCATTTGCATATCAATATATAGCCTATAGGTAGGCTAAATGTCTGCACTTATCTTTCTTATTAGTGCTGAAGAATGACTAAAACTGTCTAGAAAAAAAGAAGAAAAAAACATTGATCAGTGCTTTTTACTTTTTAAGTAATTTAAAAATTAATTACCTTTGTACTTTTACTAAGGTAATTTTGAAAAAATGAATAGGCCTAATTATAATTTTACTGGAGTAATATTTTATTGGGGTATCTGTACTTTTACTCAAGTACTTGATTTGTGTCCTTCATCCACCAAAAAAAAAAAAAAAAAAACCCGGATTATTGTAGTGACTACTGTTTAGACTGTTCATTAGTAGTTACTTTATAGTTATTTTTCTTGAACCTTACTTAGTAGATCATTAATAGTAGTTCAGGACATATGACAGAATTCATTAGTTATTGATTAACTAATGGATACTTAACACAATCATAAAATTCTATTACACACTGATTAGTTAACACATCTTCCTTAGTAGTTATAACAGTATAGTGACTTAAAGGTAGGGTAGGTATGATTTTTCTAAAAAAAAAAGCATTCCAAATTTGTTTAAACTGTCTTTATATACCAATACATAATTAAAATATAAGTACTCTGAAAAAGAGAGTATAAAAATCGAGTGTCTGTAGACCTCTCACGACTGTTGTAAACACAGCTAATTATTTCCATTCACTCCACCCCCTCCCTTCTGGGCTCCTTCCAAAGCCACGCCCCCAAAACACATGAACGCGCGAGACGAGTGCAGAGGAAGGAGCGCAGTGCATGCAGTGACATCATGTCAGAATCACATGTAATAAAATACCTAACTTTAGTACTCACTATCAAGCTAGCATATCAATACTGGTAAAGTTTAAAATATATTTTGTTTGATTCGGTAACGAGCTATATTTAGGCTATAGGTAACGAGCTATATTTATAAGGCAAAGCTAAAAACAGGTTGCATTGATACACATTTTTCCATTACCATCAGTTAAACTGTGATGAAGGTGAATTTCGTGTAAGAGTCATAACATATACAGTGTTTTGCATGTAAGAGTTTACATGACGAAAGCATTGTTGACTCTGATGAGGACTAACGTTACACTCCGGTGACAAGTACCGCATCGTCAGTTCGAGGACAGGTCCGGGGTCGAGGGCGAAGCAGAGGAGGTTCAAGAGTGCGGGCAACCAGGGTCCGAGGAAGTAGTTTTTGCCTTGTTTGCCTTCGCTGACTGCATATGCAGGTGCTTTGAATTTTGAATGCTCTTTCTCTGCCATAATTTTACTCTTCGTAGGTTCCGCGCCTCTCTTGCACTCCCTCTTGCGCATATGGGCAGATCTAGCAACAGTGGTGGTAGCCTTGGTTGCGAGAGTGAGTGACAGTCGCCCAAACTAATCAATTGTTTCGTCCCGGATGGAAATAATGAGCTGTGTTTATTGCAGATTAAAAGGTCTACAGTCACTCGATTTTTAAACTCTCTTTTTCAGAGCACTTACATTTTAATTATGTATTGGTATATAAAGACAGTTTAAACAAATTTGAAAAAAAGTTTTTTATAAAAATCCTACCTACCCTACCTTTAAGTGTTAATAAAGAATTACCTATTAGTTCTTCAGTAATTCCTTATTAATTATGCATTAAGAAACAGTATTCTAAAGTGTTACAGACATTTCTCCTTATAGAACCTTTTTTGGCATAAATGGAGTCAAGAACCCTAGAGTTCTAAATAGAACTTTTCTAAGAGTGTAGAGAAATGCTGAGATTGTTTTGCTGAACAATGCATCCTACGGCTCAGCTGTTCGAGGCCTGCTTAAGCGAGTCCATGACAGGAACACACATCTACATGTGTGTGTGTACATCTGTGTACATCTACATCTGGCTGCACAATGTGTCTGCTTCATGTGACTGTGTTGCTGTTGTTCCCACACAAAGAAGCAGTTGGGTGGTGGAGGGGGGGCTCTACAAACATGTATTATACCAGTGGATGTCACGGTCGCATGTGGCAGAGAAGAGCTCTGATTGGCTGGGAGGGAGGGAAAATATTTTCAAGGAAATTAATTAAATACTACAAACAAATAGGCTAAAATAAACAGCGCACTGCATAAAGAGAGTGTGTACTCTCGCTCTCAGACTTGGTCAGTGATCAGTAGCACACATTATGACACACAAGTCTGGCCAGAACTTTCACACATCATATAATCTGAAATCAAAACCACTACACTTAAAGCTGCAGTCCGTAACTTTCGGTGCTCTGGCGGTTAATAAACAGAACTGCATTCAGAAAATGGATTCATGATGTAGGCTACTCGCTTATTATATAAATTTAGTACATTTTGAACACAAAAAAAGTTACAGACTGCAGCTTTAAAGATGTAATGCAGCAATGATCGATGATAGTTGTTGGGGTTTAAAAACTGTAGCTCATCGATTTAACTCTTCTGACACTATTTAATGAGAACAAAATCTGAACTGAATTGAGCTGGATAATGTTACTAGCTTTGCCACATTACATGGACACTTATACATGAACACTAAATAAAGTAATGTGTGTGTTTATATATCACAAGCTTCAAATCGGATTTAATCTTTTGACATGCACACACTGCAGTCACAGAGCCCTCTGTTGTTGCATACTATAACCATCCTCATTTTCTTTGTTTTAAAGAGCAGACTTAATATTTATCTAATATGGAAAATAACTGCAATATAGAATTAGTAGCAACAAACTAACAATGTGCTAAATCATGCTAGCACGGTGTTAAGTCTTGTTAGCACCTTGTTAAATCATTTTAGCAACATGTTAAATCATGCAAACATGCTAAATCATGCTACCAACTTGCTAGCAATGTGTTAAATCTCACTAACAACATGTTAAATCATGTTAGCAACATGCTATCTATCTATCTATCTATCTATCTATCTATCTATCTATCTATCTATCTATCTATCTATCTATCTATCTATCTATCTATCTATCTATCTATCTATCTACCTACCTACCTACCTACCTACCTACCTACCTGTCTGTCTGTCTGTCTGTCTGTCTGAAAACCTTTAAACTACAAGCTTTTAAAAAATTCTGGTTAGGCTTTCTCAAGCCAACTTCAAAATTTGTCTTGAAAAACCTTTTTTTTTATCTAGTTATTATTTAGATTTTAGAGTACACTTTATTTCAATGGTTCACTTTAGAGAGCCTATTAACTATAAGTAACTTTAACTACATGTCAACTAACTTAGTATTAGCAGACAATTAGTTTCAGGTTCGGATTCAAAGTTACTTATAGTCAGTATAATGTCTGTTGAGAAGCATCAAAATAAAATGTTAGCAGAAATTAAGCAGACAGTCTACTGATAATGACTGCTAGTTGACATGTAGTTGCAAAGTTACTTATAGTTAGTACTAGAATGTCTAAAGTGTTACCAAATGTTATTATATTTGTCACCATATTTATTCTGTAATTTATTTAACAGATAGCATTCATTTTTATGCATCCAGTCCTGGTCATCAGGCTAGACTCACAAAGTAATTTTAGCATGTTTCACATTATCAGATTTCACACAGCAGTGGAATACTTGGACAAATACAAAATGACCCCTGAAAAACAGATGCAAGTATTTGGGTGGGAGGGAGCAGTCGACTGCTGGCAAGCTCTTTAGGCAATATATGACCGTAAGATGAAGTCACAAACATTGCGACTGGAGTCGACTCCCACTCATCGAGAAACACAGTCAATGCTTTATGTGGAGAAGTACCAGCTGGTGCCACGGTCTCATAGTCCTCCATACTTATTTGTGTGCATCAGAAACTAGGAAATGAACATGCAATTTAAGCGTAAATCCACATCGACCATCTTCGGCTGTGTATTTGCATTACTCCTTCCCATAATCTGCTTGGCTGAGAAAAGTAAGTAACTCTTGTTTCAGATATTAGATTGAAATAGGCTATTTGGTGAACTGTCATCAGCAACACTATTGTGTCGGTGTAACATGTATCAGTCTCTCTCTGTGGGTATTTCGTATGATGTAGGGGTGAATTTGGGGTGATTGGGACACTTCTTGCCATTGAGTGTCCCGATCAACCTGAATTCAAGTGATTTAAGCTCAGGCAGTGGCAATAAAAAGACGCCATGTCTGTTCATTGTCAGTGGATGTAGAGAATGTAGAGGTTGGAAATATGTCTAATGTTCAAAATACTTTCTTACACTCATTGTGTCATCAAACAAACTGCCCCTTAAAATGGGTCACACTTTATATTTGGTGTCTTTACCTATGTGCATACATCAAAATTAATAATAATAATTGTAACGCATTGTGTTGATGTCGTATTGCTATTGAGGTGGATAAGGTTAGGACAGGTTTGGTGGAATGTAATTACAATGTACTGTACTTTTATGTATATATAATTGCACTGTATCAAATGAATAATTTAAATGTTAGTGTGTTTTCAACACAGTTTCTATTGTCAGTATGTAAATGAAGAATGTTTACTTGTTCTCTGTGTTACCCAATTCACATTTACTTTTGACAGCTCCATGTCTTTCAGTTCTTCCCCTCCGTTTGGCCTAAAACACTTATGTTCGCTGATATCCAGTTTGTCTGAAATGCTGACTACAAACATGGAGGTTTTTCAGATTTCCCGTCGCGTAATTCTCTCAGTATTTATGATTCTTTGCATCCTTTAGCCAATGCCTTCAACGCGCCAGATCCGTCACTGGAAACCGAAAGTTACCCACTTCCGCTAAACGTTCATTCTTTGAATTCTTGCACCCGGGAACAAGTCGATACCATTGTGACTAAAAGTTTGCTAAGAAGTATTTCCTCCTAAAGAAAAGGCGTTATTTGAGTCCGTGAGCGTATTATAGCGTGCTGGTGGGAGTGGCCTTGGATGGCAACATGCCCAGTGCATTATGGGTGTTGAAGTGTTCATACCAATTTGGAAAAAGGGAAGAAACAGCCTTCTTCAGCACCAATTAAAAATAAATAAATAAATATATTCACCTTTCTACTGTATAGGCCCATTTTGCCAGAGGTGAAGCACCACTTAATATAAAGTTGGGCCAAATGGTAATATTTGTTTTCTCTCTGCAGTTTGTACAGTCCCTTCAGGGCCTGTGACGATTAAAGAGAACAACACAGATGACACAGTTGTTGTCCATATTAACACAACAACAAAGGATGTAACGCTGAATCTCACAGAGAATCCTGGAAACGCATTCTATCTGAGAGGTTCAGAACTGATAGCAAAGAAAGGCCTGGACTTTGAAGTATGTTTATTTCATGACTTTCCATTATCTTGTGCGCAATTTGAGTAACAAGACTATGATGATCCTGCTGGAAAAGCCAGTTAAAACCTACTTCACTGCAAACAATTATTTGTTTCCTCAGTATTTTTTGTCTTTTTTTCCCCAGTACAAATATCTAAACATTCATAAATCAAGATACATTTACTTGCGATGCAAAATAACTTAAATAACTTAACTTAATAAAGATATTAAGTCTTGTTTTCTGGAGAAAAAAATAATAATCCAAATTAAGTTTGTGCTTGAAACAAGAAAATAATATCTGGCAGTGGGGTCAAAAAAATATTTTATTATTTTTCTGACCCCACTGTCAGATTTTGTTTTTCTTGTTTTAAGCACAAATTATTTAATATCTTAATATTTTAATATAAAAATAATTTTGCTTCTCAAGTAAATGTATCTTGAAATAAGAATTTTTAGATCTTTTTTTTTTAATGAAAAGCAAGACAAAAATACTAAGCAAGAAAAACTTTTTTTGCAGTGTTAAAGGGATGGTTCAGAGTAAAATCAACCTAGGGTCCTTTGCACCATGACCTCGAGCCAAACACCCCCCAGAAGCCTTTTTTCCCCTTGGTTGAACATTATTAAAGTTAGAGCTCATTTAAAGATATCAGCCGTATGGCTTAGTGCAGGCGCTAATGGATCCTATGATGTATCTCGTAAATTACCCCTCTAATAATGCCCAGAATGGCACCAAACTTCTACAGTAGTACATCAGGAGTTTATTTAAATAACACTTGCCTGATGGCTAATGCTACCGCTAACCCTTACGTCGAGGTCACTTCAGTATTTAGGGAAAAGCCCGGAAAAGCCCGTAAAAGTCCTGGGGGGGGTGTTTGGCTCGAGGTCATGGTGCAAAGGACCCTAGGTTGATTTTACTCCAAACCATCCCTTTATGATGGCAGCATGGTTTCTAGCTTTCATTCGTGGTCACTATCTGATCCAAGCTGGTTTAGATGATGGTTAATCAGACAAATTACCAGCCAGTGGACTTGGTTTAAACCTGGTGGTGGACCAAACTGGGCCGACAACAAACCAGCTGCCATCCTCCACATACCAGTTTGACTGATCTTAAGTTAATATGACTTTGGTTAAACACGATGAAAATGCACAATGAACGATCACAGCAGTCTGATCCTAACTTCAGTTGATATTAACCTGTTTTCCAGACACTTTCAAGTCCTGAGGAGCTAACTGTCCAGGTCCGGTGTAATAAAACTGGCTACAGAAGTGTAAGTTACTCACAAGTACAATTACAAGTAAATTAATTCTATGCAGATGAATGTAAAAAAAAAAAAGGCAGAGACTATTTGCTCTGTGCAAACAAGTGAAAAGAGCAGTGTTAAAAGTGTTAAAAGTATTTAGATGTCATTTATACTTGGCTGGCAGATACTAGTCAACATTTGAAGTGGATCAAAACCTTTCATCAAAGTTATACATGAATTTTGAACAATACACGTTCTTGTCTTAGGACAACTTTGATGAACTTTTTTGATCCACTTCAAATGTTGACTACTGTATTTACCCTCAGTGTATTGTAGTATAAAACAGTATGCAATAATAACAACATATTGAGTGTAAATTATTATATTTATTTAAATCATTAAATGGATGCTGCCTTATTGGGACAAATCTCTCCCGACACCTTCCCCTACCCCTACCCCTACCCGATTAACACTTTATTCCTACCATTAAATACCCGTTAGTCACTTTAGTTCCATTTTTTTAAAATATTTTTAATGCGAAGACATCTATGCATTTTTAGTGTCCCAATTATTTTGGGGGTCACTGTTATCGTATATTGCAGATTGTTATAATAGTTTTTCTCTGTTATTTTTATTTAAAGATGAAGTCAGCTGTTACATCTGTAGTTTTGACCTTTTTATATTAATTTGTACATTTTATCTACAGATCACTCTGATTGTGATTGTTCGTGTTGAGAATATCAATGACAACACTCCATCATTTGGCCAGAGCGAGTATACACTTAACGTAAATGAGGTGAGAGCATGCTGTTCAACATTTGTCCTAGTAAGTTGGTCCTGGAACAACATTTGTACTGTCTGAATTTTAGAGCAAGTGTTCAACTTTGTGGCTTAATCGACATTCTGATCTAGCAAAAATTTCAAATATTCAGGGTTGAGTTTAAAAATCACAGTTAACGCACATTATAAGTTAAGTCAGACAGCAAACAGTTTCTAGACCAACTTTCAATGTAAGGATGTTGTCATTCTAGTCCATAAATGTTACATTGTGTGTGTATTGCACAGCTCACACCAGTTAATACCAGCATTGGCCTGATTGAAGCAATCGATGATGATTCTGAGGTTCTGTATTATTCTATAGAACCAACTTTGGTAAGTAACCAATTGCTTTCATCTAGATTTTTAAAAATTCACGAATAGTAGCCTACACCTAAAAATAAGTCAGACATTCACTTATACTCATGTTGTTTCAAACCCACATGAGTTTCTTTCTTCTGTAGACCACAACAGGAGAAGTTTAGCAGAATGTCCAAGCTGCTCTTTTTCATATAGCAAAAGAACCAAGGGCTGTTAAGCTCAAAAAAGACAAAACAGAACCGCAAATGCATTATAAATGTGACTAGTGTGATATTACAAGTCTTCCGAAGTCATATGATCTCTATGAAAACACAGCTTTCCTGTAGCTCAAACAGTAGAGCGTTGGTGCTTGCAACGTCAAGGTCATGGGTTTGATTCCCAGGGAAAGCAAGAACTGCTAAGAATGTAAATGTGTACCTTGAAATGCAATGTAAGTCGCTTTGGATAAAAGTGTCTGCAAAAAATGTAAATGTTGTTAGTTACTCACCCTCATGTCGTTCCAAACTCGTAAGACTTTCATTTATCTTCAAAACACAAATGAAGATATTTTTAAAGACATCTGAGAGATTTCTGTCCCTCCATTGAAAGTCTATTTCACCCAAAAGTTCAGCTTCTGATCACCCAGCTTCAGTGATCAGCTTTAAAATGTTTATAATGATATAATAGGTTCATAATGAGCAAACAGAGCAGTTTAATGCAAGTCTTCTCAAGAGACACAATCACCTATTATGAATGAGGAGCCAGAACCAATTAGTTTCGGTAGAGTGACCTGTAGCAAAGTTACTTGTTATGGGAAGAAGGAGGCAGGAACCGGCGAACGTTCACAGACTTTAATAATAAAATAAGCAAATACAAAATGAAAGTAAAGGCAGCAGTCCCTCACGGACGACTGCTGCCACATATAATAAAACAGAAAAAAAAAAAAAACACAACATAAATCCAGGCCTGTCCTCTCTCGTCCTTCACTGTCGTCGCTCCTCCTTTTATGCTTCCGTTCCTCTGTGAGAGATATGAGACCGGTGTGTCACACAGGTGACGCTCATCAGTAATCAGTAACCACTTGTCCTACTCGCCACATGACCATTTACCATGTGCTCTATGTACAATATGTGCGTTGATCAATGTTTATATGTGAATAAAAGTCTAACTCTGTTCATCATATAAAGTGATTGTGTCACTTCAGAAGACTTGGATTAAACTGCTCGCTTCATATAAATTATGAACTTTTTGAAGCGTCAAGGTTTGGGGTGAATGGATCTTTAATGGAGGTACAGAAGGTTTCAAAGATGAATGAAAGTCTTGTGGATTTGGATGGCATGAGAGTGAGTGATTGATGGCTGAATTTTCATTTTTGGTTAAACCATCCCATTAAGTAATTAATAGCTGAAAATCAAACATCGTCCTTCAAGATGCTTAATGTCAGGTCTGATTCCAATGATGGAAAATCCCATTGGCTCTTATATGGCTTGTGACCAATTCCAACATTTATGTTTAAAAATGTGCAAGCTTGAATGAGAATTTAGAGCTATTGGTTTGGCACAATATCAGTATGAGTAAAGCTGGGTTTACACTGTATGATTTTGGCCATGATTTACCTGTCTGAGACATCCATGCCAGTGGGAATATTTGTGGCTGATATACTGGGAGACAGAGGTAGCGCTTCTCACCCTGATACCCACCCATGAACCTCTTCTGCCTCTAGAGGTCCCATCCATCACAGAGTGTTCTTCATCGCCGTTGGTCCCGTCCAGCACAGAGTTGTCTTTGTCGCCACTAGTCCTGTCCAACACCAAGCCTGTTTCCTCACCCAGCACCTGTTCTATGCCACTGATGTTTACACCCAGCATTCCTCTCCTGCCTGCTCCACTGAAGCCAGCCATTCCTTCAGCCCTTCGGCTCCCCTGTTGGCTCCGCCATCTATCCCAGATCCATATTGGGGTTTTCTCAGCTCCACCTCGACTCCACCTGGGATCATCATCCTTCCGGCTTCACCTTGGCTCCGCCCTCCATCAGCTCCACCTCGGCTACGCCCTGACTCCACCCCCCCTCGGCTGCACCTGGGACCACTGTTCTTCCGGCTCCACCTTGGCTCCTCCCTCCATCAGCTCCACCTCGGCTACGCCCTGGCTCCACGCCCCCCCGGCTCCACCTGGGACCATCGTCCTTCCGGCTCTACCTTGGCTCCTCCCTCCATCAGCTCCACCTTGGCTACGCCCTGGCTCCTCACCCCCTCGGCTCCACCTGGGACCATTGTCCTTCCGGCTCCACCTTGGCTCCTCCCTCTATCAGCTCCACCTCGGCTACGCCCTGGCTCCACGCCCCCTCGGCTGCACCTGGAACCATTGTCCTTCTGGCTCCACCTTGGCTCCTCCCTCCATCAGCTCCACCTCGGCTACGCCCTGGTTCCACGCCCCCTCGGCTCCACCTGGGACCATCGTCCTTCCGGCTCCACCTTGGCTCCTCCCTCCATCAGCTCCACCTCGGCTACGCCCTGGCTCCTCGCCCCCTAGGCTCCACCTGGGACCATCGTCCCTCTGGCTCTACCTTGGCTCCTCCGTCCATCAGCTCCACCTCGGCTACACCCAGGCTCCACGCCCCCTCGGCTCCATCTGGGACCATCGTCCTTCTGGCTCTACCTTGGTTCCTCCCTCCATCAGCTCCACCTCGGCTACGCCCAGGCTCCACGCCCCCTCGGCTCCACCTGGGACCATCATCCTTCCAGCTACACCTTGCCTCCTCCCTCCATCAGCTCCACCTCGGCTACGCTCTGGCTCCAACTGGGACCATTGTCCTTCCGGCTCCACCTTGGACTGTTGTCACTCTACCTTCCGGACCTTCGGCTGCGCCTCATTCCTCCACCGCTACGGCTCCGTCAGGCTCCTCCTTCCCTCCGGCTCCGCCTCTGTCACTCACACCATTGTCGCCTCAGTCCTCAGGCACCCAGGCTCCACCTCGGCCACTCATCACCACGTCTCCGCCTTGGTCTCCTGGTCCAACAATGTCGCCTGGTCTCTCGGTCCATCAGGCTCCTCCTGGGCCTCCACATCTCCCAGCATCACTGCTGTTGTTTAAGCTCAAGTTTCCACCTTGGCTCCTCCCTCCATCAGGTCTGCAGTGGGTCATCTTCCTCCTGGCTGTCTCCTGGGTCACTCTGAGCTCTTATCAGCTGTCCGCTCCTCCATGGGACCTTCCACCGTCAACTCCATCCTGTTTTTTTCTGCCAGCATCCCTCCCTGCCTCCTGATCTGCGACGGCACCTCGTCCACCTCCAGAGCCTCCACCTTCCCTCCCTCATATCATCAGTTACGGCGCGAGGAGGCGTCTTTTGGGGGAGGGGGGTTCTAAAATCCAGGTTAAAAAATAATGGTGACCGAGCCTTCTCAGTGGCTGCTCCTAAACTCTGGAACAGTCTACCTGTTCATAAAAGAACAGCTCGGACTGCTGATTTTTTAAAGTTGTTGCTTAAGACCCCTTAGATTCCTTAGCTTTCGTTTCAAGATGAGACATTTTCTATTGTGTTTGTTGTTTATTTGTTTGTGTACCCTGATATTGTCAAGCACTTTAGTCAGCTATGGTTGTTTTAAATGTGCATTCTGTCTGTCTTTACTTTCGTTTACATGGACTTTTTAAGTTTGTTTTCCTTAGTTACCTATTTCTTTTGTTCCTCTGTTCCCACCAGCCCTTAGTTGCCATACTCATTTATTTGATCATCACACCTGTTCTTATTTGTGTTCATTATCATTTTGTATTTAAGTTCCTCACTGCCTTCAGTGTCCGGTATTGTTTGTGCAGCGTTGTGCTTGATCCCTTTGGATGATCTGTGTTGCTTTATTTATTAAACTACTCTGTTATTTTAAACTACTTTACCTATGTTCATCATCTTTGGACTTTAAATGTTACACTGACAACAAGCAACAATCGTAAAGGACTATTGTAAATTGTACACTGTGCACCTGGCTTTAATGACATTTTTGCTTGAACCATTACTTTAATTTGGCCGTTTCTTTACAGAACAGATACTTCAGACTTGAGACCATGTATACACCAAACATCCTTGTGAACAAAGTTTTAGATTACGATGTCATCCAACAGGTGAAAATGATCTTGTATGCACAGGTATGTGAAATTAATTTGAATTTGAATGCGTTAAAAGTTCTCTCCTGATCTCACGTTTAACACGAACAAGTCTTGACTCTATCAGGATACTCCACTGCCATCGCAACATACTCCAATGCCATCACAACCGAGTGAACGCTCCTTCACAGCTACAGCAACCATCACCGTCAATATTATAGACATTGATAACCGTCCTCCGTGGTTTCAACCATGTACAAGAGTAACCATTGGTAATGCCAAAATCTGCCTGAGCCTCGGCTACAGGGGCAGGGTGAACTTAACAGAGAAGCAGGTACATTTTCATTTATATTATGACCATGGTTAATAAATGTAATGCTGTATTTCAGAATTATCCATACAACATGTATATTTCCAGGAGGGAGCCTTGCAATTGCAGCCAGGTCCAGTGTATGCCAGAGATGGAGATAAAAGCAGAAATGAAGAGATAAGCTATAAAATTGTTCGAGGTAGTAAACCATTTTTCCTAAAATAACTGTTGCCCCTCAATTTTCAACATGAACTGCACAAGCTATCATTTCTGTAACTGCCTAGGAAATGAAGACAACATATTTCAGATTGATGAGAACTCCGGCAACATATCCATGCTGAAACCAGCAGATATAGCAGGCCCAATCTCCCTCTTAGTTTTGGTGAGTTTCTTGTACATATTATAAAAACTTTGAGAAGTCTAGTCTACATATGCATCCTCACAATATCTGCTCGAGCCTGAGAGCAGATACAGCTGAATCACTGTGTAATTTTGATAACAGCAGCCTTCCTTTATTTGTCCTTCCTAGGCTTCCCAGGTATTAAACCGAGATCAGTTTGCCACCACTTCAGTCACCATTGATGTAATGAAAAAGAGCAGAAATCCTCCGAGGTTTGAGAAAGAACGATATGAAGGGTATGTTTACATTACTTCAGGGCCTGAAAACATGGTGCTAAGAGACAGGACGACCAACAGACCCTTCAGAGTCAGAGCAAGGGATGAAGACTTCGCAAGTGTAAGTTTTAAGTTTTAAGTTTAAAATGATGGTCACTGTTACGAACCCCTGTTGTTAAAATGCTCGTTTCGAAAGGGTTCAGCAACATAAAAGGAGATGCAAGGCAAAGAGCAGTTTAAAACATTTAAGACTAATAAATGACTGCACAAACTCACGTCTCTCGATTTTTTTCTCTCTCCACATGTAAACACACATTTACTCTACACGAAAGTCAACACAGACATAACAAACACTAACAAAATGAAACAAAATAGTAGCACAAAATACAAAGAACACAGCTTGAGTTAACCAGCGGCTAGGCATCATGATGCCCACGGAGTTCACCGTCGCGTGCCTCACCCTCCTTCACACTCTACTTATATGCTCAGCACGAGCCATCAGAGCAACGGGCCACAGGTGCGCAAGGGCGGAGCCTACACTCAGAAAGAAACCCCAAATAGAAGATGAAATAAACACACAAAAATACACACAGGCAACACCCATAAGGCTGAGGCCGTAACAGTCACCCATAAACATGAAACCCATTTAATAAGAGATTGGCAGTTTCTCCCTTTGTTTTTCAGGGAATCAATCCTGACATAAGATATGAAGTGCAATACAGCAGCTATGTCAATATCACAACAGATGGGTTTATACTTTTGAAGAAAGCAGTTCGGACCGATTCCTTCGCTTTGCAGGCAAGTAAATATGTTTAGTTATTTTGCTTAATGTTTTGCAATATTTTGAGATAGATGCTTTCTACTTTCACAGTTAAATGGTCCTCCTTTGTCAACCCTCACTGAATGCACAGCATTTACCAAAGCTTTTACCACTTATGATTTTGTCATGTCTGGCTATTGAAAGACTGGCCCTTTTATCTAGGCATCTTTAACAAACTACTATAGTGAAAAATGTGTGGTGAAAGATTGACTTTGAAGCAAGTTTCACTCAGAAATTGCTGGTAAAAACAACAACAACAAAGAAAAGTGGACAGAATAAAATGGTGTTTTCTTGTAAAACAAACTTCAATAATGTTTTTCAAAAACTTGCACTTAAATGTACTTACATGAAAATAAAATAAATAAATAAATAAAATAAAATAATAAAATGTAGGCTATATGTTATATTGCAAAACAATCTTTTTTTACAGTGTACTTGCATCGAAATTAATAAATAATATAAAATAAAATAATCAGGTAAGGCTTTATATCATGGTGACATACTTACATACTTACTCAAATAAGTACTGAGTAATATTAATTAACTACATGTACTTACTATAAAGTTACGGTTACGGTTTGATTTGGGTTAGTTACTTGTAATTATGCATAACTTACAGTTATTACCATAGTAGGTACACATAGTAGTGTGTAACTACGTCACCTTAAAATAAAGTGTTAGCTAAAATATAAAATATATATAAAATAAAATAAAATAATGTCTATGTTGTATTGCAAAGCATAATCTTTTTACAGTGCACAGTATGTACTCACGTAAAAATAAAATAAAATGTCTTTGTTGTATTGGAAAACACTTGCTGCTATTGAGGTCATAATCTTTTTTTACAGTGTATGTACTTACATTAAGTAAATAAATAAATAAATAAATTATATTTGTATTGCATGGGTATGTACATAGTTTGCACATTGTTGTTAAAGACACTTTATATAAAGTAGGTCCAAAAGACTTCCGGTCACTTTGCTGTTGCAAACTTCTGTCAATGTTAAGGCTAAAATCTTTCAAATAGAATCTGAATTTGAATTGTTTGTTTCATCGCCAGCTTCGGGCGGTGGACGTGTCCACTGGCGAGTCAGGGACAGCTGCTCTCTCTGTCCTTGTAATACCATGTAAGTTTGCATCTAAAATGTTAATTAACCCACTCAGTGTGAAATGTTTATCCAGCATGATGGCTGTCTAACGTTTCTCCACATCAGCCACGGGGGTCCAGTCGCCCGACGAGAGCTTCCGCGCAGGAGACATGGCTTTACTGGGCTTCGTAATGGCCGCTTTACTGGTGCTCTGCCTCATTGTGATCGGCTATCTGATATCCCGTGTCAAGAAGGGGAATCCTGACGCGTTCAAGTTGTCTGAGGTCAGCATCTTCTCATCAAAGCTCAGTGAGTCCAGCTCTGAGTGTCCACTTTGTAAAAGAACTGAGGCTTAAAGGGTGACATATTATGCCTCTCTTCACAAGAATGTGTCTGTGAAATTTCAGCCCCAGATCATTTATTACAGCTTGTCAAATTTGCCCCTTTTTGGGTGTGAGCCTTTAAATGCAAATGAGCTTCTGCTCCGCCCCCGTTCAGAAGAGGCCGATCCTTTACACTAGCTTCAGATACTCCGGCGATAACAAAACAGGCGAATCTCACTCATCCAAAATCTCAGAAATAACCAGTAGCGAGTGAAGCCTTACGGAGAGACTCAGGAAGAGTTTAACTTTTAGACGCACATGGACGTTTCTGAATGGTTAGTGGAGACATTTATGTAGTTGTTGTGGAGTTACACTGATTAATCTCATCGACTTGCATGAACTTGAACTTTTACACAAGTTAACAGTTCCCTGAGGACTTTATAAGACAGCTGTGACATGTTTTGGTCAAATAGTGTTCAGTGCTCATCTGTGCAGCAACGACAGAACAATCTGCATGTTTTGCTCTAACTTTTGCCATTACGTTAGAACTGGTCACTGTTGTTGCTTCTGAAAACCAAATGGCGTCGCCGTGGGTGTAAACGTGAAGATTAAGGGGCGGAAATATTATGATAAGATCCTCTTCCTACGTCAGAAGGAGAGCGAAATCTGATCGGCTTATCTTTTGACATGCTTGCAGAGAAAGGCTCACTAAAACAAAGTTAGGTTGTCACTTTTCATGTTTTCTGGGTTGGTAGATGCACCGGTTCCCGATCAGAGACCCGATTATAGCACTTGTCTTAAAGGATTAGTTCACTTTCAAAAAATTTGTTGCTGATAATTTACTCACGCCGATGTCATCCAAGATATCCATGTCTTTCTTTCTTCAGTCGAAAATAAATTAAGGTTTTTGAGGAAATAATTCCAGGATTTTTCTACACAGAATGGACTTCAATGGCAACCAACTATACCAATGTTCAAAGAAGGTCCAAATGTCCGTCTCAATGCAGCTTCAAAGTCTCGACACGACCCCAGTCGAGAAATAAGAGTCTTATCTAGAGAAACGATCGATCATTTTCTAAAAAAAAATATATATATACTTTTTAATCACAAATGCCCGTCTTGTACCATCTCTGAGATGCGCCACGTATTACGTCATCACGTTGGAAAGGTCACGAAAAAAATAAAAATAATAATAATAATAAATTAAAACAAAGATGTTGGATGATTTTGAAGTTGGAGGAGAAAATGAGATGACATTTTTCACCCTTCCCTACCTTTTTGAACCGGAGTACACAGACAAATAACTTAGACAGATGACGTGACGCGTGACCTTTCCAACGTGATGACGCAATGCGTGGCGCATCTCAGAGATGGTACACGACGAGCATTTGTGGTTAAAAAGTATATCATTTAAAAAAAATTTGGAAAATGACCGATCATTTCGCCAGATAAGACTCTTATTTCTCGACTGGGATCGTGTCGAGACTTTGAAGCTGCATTGAGACGGACATTTGAATATTCTTTGAACATTGGTATAGTTGGTTGCCACTGAAGTCCATTCTGTGTAGAAAAATCCTGGAGTGTTTTCCTCAAAAACCTTCATTTCTTTTCGACTGAAGAAAGAAAGACATGGATATCTTGGATGACATCGGGGTGAGTAAATTATCAGCAAAAAATGTTTTGAAAGTGAACTAATCCTTTAAACATGAGAAAAGTCAAATTTTCATGATATGTCCCCTTTAAGAGAAAGTTCCTTAAGAACGCCGTAATCATGTAGTACAGCAGGTAATATTCAGCTCATGAAATTGTGAGATTAACCCTCTGCCCTCATTCAGTGTTTAGGGTCATGCTTGAAGTTTACTCAGCCCCCTAACAGGCCAAGACCGAGAGATAGCATGCAGTTCAACAATGATGGTTTCTTAAATGAAGGAGACACAGGGAGATCCAGAGCCAGGCGAGCTGAACTGAGAGAAGGGAGACTGGATGCGGTTCAAGCAGCAAGAGTGCGAGTGATTCCTCGTGAAAGACTGAGGCAGTGCCGATCCTGTGGACTCCAGACGAGTTTCAACCATTCCCATCACAGTCCAGTTGTCCAAACCAAAGGGAAGGCCAATAAGCATAGAGTGAAGTCCATTCTGGCTAAAGAGAGGAGGAAGGATGACAGACACAAGAGCGTTTGGTTCAAGGAGAGCGAGGATTCTTCAGACATCGAGGTTGAGATCATCCCTGACACTATAGGGATTAAGCCTGAAGAGGAGGTGGAGAGAGTCGAAGGGGATTTCGCTTCCCATGCACCGGAAGACAGTCAAATGGAACTGGGGGATTTGATAATGTCGAATATACAGGACTTGAGTAGCAGGGAAATTTCTGACGGCAGAGACGGACTGAATACAGACAGAAAAGATCCGTGAGGAACCGGCTTGAGCTCTTTTGCTCGTCAGAGACTCTGGAGTTTTTCAGTTCGGCTGTAATAAGATGTCTTTGCAAAAATGAAACACGGTTGAGATGTGATTAATAGCAAAATACTGACACATTTAGTGACCAATATATGTGAATGATGATGCATTTTTTTTTCAATTGTGTGATAATGCGTGCTAAACTAAAATGTGTTAATGTAATGTGTCTATAATTTAAGAAAACAAACCTGAGAATTTAATGTTGGCTTGCTGCTTAATTTAACATCAGCTGTGTTTATGAATAATACATTGTGGAATACAGTGTTTTGTATTATTATGTAAATTATTATGTGGTGGTGGGGTGGGGTGGGTGCAAAATAAAGCAAATTTGAACCATTCGAGAAAGTATCCACACTTGATGTGATGCCTGACAAAAGAATATTATTAAAAACAAAAACGATGTTTAACAAAGCTATATTTACAGCGACTTGATTACTTGAATACAGCTACTAGTTTCTGAATTGTTACACAAAGGATTTGTTGATGTCTTTTTTTTTTAAAGGTTTTGTCTTTTTAAATGTGGTAAATACAAACATAAGGCTCTTCAGCAGTGTTGGGGAAAGTTACTTTTAAAAGTAATGCGTTACTCCCTAAAATTTACGTCTTTTTCACACCTTGGCTGGGCTTGCTCTTTTTTATTTTTTTATTTTTTATAAAAATACAAATGTTCTATTTTTGGCAAATGTAAAGACCCTTTCACACCAAAAGTGAAATGAAGAAGTCTCAGGCTGAAGGAAATACAAATTCAAGCAAATTCATTAGGTTATAAAAGTAATGTCTTTACTAGTTACTTGAAATAAAGTAATCTGAATACATAAGTCGCTCTAATTGTTATGCGTTCCCCCAACACTGCTCTTCACTGAGAGGTGAGAAAGAATTATGAGAAATGTCAGTCAGACAAAGATTCCAACCCTGACAAACCAAAACAACATGCATCTGCAGTTATGCACATACTAATAAGCTCCTAAAGGAACATGGTGAAGGAAAAAAATATAAGATGGTAAGAAAAAAATATTTGTCAATCCCCCAAGAAACTTTCCGTTCGCTCGACATCTATTGCAAATGCATTTCTTATATTTTTGGAACAACCTTCAATAAGCTTGTGAAAACACTGCAGGCTGGGCTTTTCTGGTGCGATGTGTGACGTCTTCTCCGTGTGCTCACTAGATATGTGATGTTGGTTGGCTTTTTAAAAGCTGTTAAAAACAGTAAGAGAAATCAAACCACTTGTGCCATTAGGCTCATTAAAAAAATATGCCTATATTTACCAAAGTGTTTGTTAAATGCTTAAATTCACATTTGCATTTATTCATTTAGCATATGCTTTTATCCAAAGCCACTTACAAATGAGGAATACAACAACTCACTTCATCCTATGGAGGCAATAACAAGTGAAATGCTGATTCGGACCATGTCAGTTTAATGTCTAGAAAATTCAATTAATGTGAAAATTCACATGCTCTTGCAAGTGATCAGTTGTCTGAGCTTATATGTTTTATATGTACGAGGATGTGTAAATGATGTGCATCTAATATATTTAGCACAAGAAGTGTAATAGTATCATGAAAGTTATGCTGGGCATCAACAAGGGCAGTCGAGACACTAATTGGGAAATCCAATCTGCATATCAGATCCTTTAACCTCAAAATCCTCTCTCTCAGAACAGATACAATGAAATATACAATAAAATATATGATAAACCACGTTTTAAGGAAGTTTGGTGAGTGAAGGAGGCTACTGTTTTCTGCATATTTTGTATAAAAAGAACGGACACTGTTCATCAATACTTGATATGTATTGTATGTAAGTATTCAGAAATTTGACATTGGTGGTATAACAGAAGGTCTTCAACAATTCATATTCAAAACAAATGCTTCTTTGCACTATTCAGTTTATAAAATAAAAATATTTTTGCTATTTCGCTCTGGTCCGGATAAAATTCATTTGGTGTCTCTTTAGCATTGACTTTTTTTTTCCTCTATGCACCTGATGCAAGATGATTTTTAACTAGTTGGACTGCAACTATTTCTTCTGCAGTAAAATCGTTTGAAATGATTTTTGTCTTTTCTTTGCCAGCGCTCACTCAGAATAGTCAGTATGGCTCCTGTTTCAGGTTTATCAATGAGACGTTAATGTAACATTATTCCTGCTCTCGGATGCAAAGTTTTCTGTTAGTTGAGCATCTCTTTATTTCTGTCATTTTATGAGAAAAGCTTAATTTAACCATTTATCTTTAGCCCGGAGATTTACATGGTTTTATACATTACATGCTATCTCTGACATGCACAAAACAGATTTTAGCATAAATAATGTGCACAGTTTGGTAGATCACATCTTACCCACTGGCACATCTTACCCCACCCTCCGTCTCCTGATGAAGACGGATGTTAAGTGACAAATATTGTGCAATATAATCTTTTGTGTTATACAGAAGAAAGAAAGTCATAGATGTTTGGAACTATGTAAATGATGACAGCATTTTCAGAATTATCTTGAAATAAATGTATTACAGTTCATATTAATGATTAAAACTCATACAGTACATGCAAGCACAGAATCAGACCTCAGAATACCTTTACATTCAAGTGTATTTTTTATTTCTCAAATTTACACATACTTCAAATCACAAGAAAAGATCAAAACATGAAAATAAATTAAATATGATAGCAGGAAAATAGTTTAGATGCAAGATAAAATTTACACTGAACACTAAAAAACACTAGGTTGTTTCAACCCATGTTTGGGTCAAATATGGGTCAAACAAATTGGGTTTACAAATTCCAAGTTAAAAGTTTAAACCAACAGTTAGGTTTGTCTATTTGACCCAAACATGGGTTGAAACCACCCAGTATTTTTTAGAGTGTATTTTAAGCCATTATAGGTTTAACATCCAGCATGTATGTGGGCAAACGAATAAAACACAATTAAAACTGTTCAAGTCACACTCAATCATTGTTCTTTAAGTCATAACCTTCTCATGAACAGCCTTTGGTTCATCAGAAACAGAGAGAAATCAGTCCATTGTTGCACCAGTTAACAGAACCTGTCCAACATGGAAAAATACTGTAGTAAATTTTTGGATTTACTATAGTAAACTGTAGTATATATTACACTTTTTTTAATGAATACTACAGCATACCATAGTATTAACTATAGTAAACTGATAAACTGTAGTAAATACTGCAGTATACTTTAGTTCTTACTACAGTAAACTGAATTGTATTGTAGTATACTATATGATAGTATAGTATTTACGATACTTTGTTAATTTATAATACAGGATACTGTAGTATTAACTATCGTCAATTGTTAAACTGAACACTGTAGTATATTTACTATAATATGGTTCAAAAACGTTATTGTATTTACTAGAGAAATATTACTTCATTCTAGCCTAGTTTTTTAATACAGTTTTTTAATACAGTTTACTGTAGTACCTTTACTATAGTATCGTTCAAAAACATTATAGTAGCCTATGTATTTACTATAATATAGAGTAATTTTACTATGACATACTATAATTGTCCTGTGAAAGCTGTCAGGATTTGGTCTATTGTCTGGATTGTTAGCAGACTTATGCGTCAATCACGTTTAAATGAATTCCAATATGTGCGTCATCGTGTGTTTGATTGCTTCCTCCACTGTATCCATGCAGTTTTCCAACGTTCGAAAGAACAGGTGACGAGACGCGCCAAAAGAAACTATGTAACATTTTCCTAAACTCCCGTCGCATTAAACAATACAAAACTGGGTTTAAGCAGCTGTTAGTATGGGCAAGACAAACAGTCACGGGGAAAACGTAAGTGTGCACCATGTAGTATGACTTGTCCCAGTGCACGGCGTTGAGTTTCACCAGAACTCCCCACAGAGTGATCGCGTGGTTCGGCATCCAGCAGATGAAGAACGAGAGCACCACCACCGTTACAGACTTTGCTACTTTAGATCGTCTTCTCTGAGGGTTGTTGGAACCCCTCTTTTGGATAAACCTCAGAAGTAAAAGATAACACACTGAGAGAATGAACATGGGCATGATAAACGCAACGACTATTTTCTGCAGGTGGTACAACGCGAGCCAGTCGTGTCCTTCTGGAAACTTGAGGAGACAGAGTTTTTCACCTGCCACAACTGTCACGGTGGAGAAAATAGATGTTGGAGCTGTTGCTACAGTCGCCAGGATCCACAACACAGCGCAGATCCACTTCACTGACACACACTTCGTTCGAGAAGGGACTTTTAAGGCGGACGCGACAGACCAGTAGCGCGTGATGCTCATCGCGGTGAGAAAGAACACGCTCGCGTACATGTTCATCACAGTGACTGATAAAATGATCTTGCACATCGCGTTACCAAACGGCCAGCTGAAATCCAACACCGTATCCACTGCCCAGAAGGGCAAGGTCAGAACGAACTGGAAGTCGGTGACAGCTAAATTGATGACAAAGAAATTAATGATGGATTTCTTTCGTCCTTGTCTGATCTTCATCAGGAAAAACACCAAAAGATTCCCGACCAAACCCACGGCGCACACTGCGGAGTAAACAGCCGAGATGATGATCCTCAGGACGAGGCTTCCGTCAGCACTCACATCGATGTCCTCCAGACTGCTGAACTTGTGGAGACCCGTGAAACTCCTGTTCAAACTTCCCCATCCGCTGTGGTTGAGATTGAGTATGTCACCCATTGTTTCTGAAAGAGCTCTCCAACAGGTGCCTGGTGGACAATCGCATATCACTCAGTCTGATATAGTATTGTGTCACACAAAATAGAAACAGCTATATCTGCAACAGATTCCCATGCGTGTAAGCGACGTGATAGTGTACCTGTCACCACGCGCTTTATGCTGAAGTGCGCGCCTGTGGAGCGCGCGCACTGGATACACCACTGACCGCACACTTGACGTCATGTCATGATAAAGCATCTGAAAAAATTGAGGGAGAGTGACTAAATAACACAAGATGGCACTGAAAAAAAAAAGAAAAAAAACCTGGTATGCATCATAGTGCAATGCCGAATGGTTTAACATTGAATTCTAATTCTCTATTCGCGTATTTTATTGGGTTATAAGGTTTGCTTTCCAGTTCCTGTTGAAATCTCATAGTACTCCTAGAGTCAATCAAGCCTTATCTTATCATATATCATCTTAACCCTTTTGCTATGCTAGATGGGAATGACTTGAAAATTGACATGAAATATGTTTGCTTGCTAGTGTCCACTAGAGGGGGCACTTGATGGACACTCAGATACATCTGCAGTTTGGTACTTTCTAAATCAGCTATAGCATGTTCGCTTTTCAGCCTTTCAATTCATGAGCTAGAATGTTAAATGGAATGGTAGATGACTTGCACAATACATAAATGCACGTTCAGCAGTGCAACACAACAATGGACAATAACTTAGTAGGTGTTAAAGGGATAATTCACCCAAAAATATAAATTCTGTCATTATAAATGTTGTTCCAAACATATAGACCTTATGTGCCAGAGAAACAAGCATGCAGCCATTTTGTCTTTGAACTTCCGTTTTTGTGGTAGCTCTGTATATTTCTATCGCTGTTGAAGAGTAAAGTTGATTTACTTATTGTAGCGTTAAGGAAAGTTGTCATGATATTGTAATGTTTGAAGTAGATGTCATGAATGTTAACTGGAAGATTTTAAAACGAGCGGTTCATTAATACATTTGTAAGATCTTACCTTCATGCTGTGGAATTACAAACGGAAAACAACACAACGAGCGCAGCGCTGAAGAGGGGCGTGGCTTCATATGGTCTATAAGACTTTATTTCTTCTGTGGAACATAAAAGAAGTTATTTATTTTCCCTGTCCAACTGGAGATAAACAAATAGGCTAATAACAATACTAAGATTATGATGCACCTTTAATTTCAAGGATAGGCCTTAATATCATTGATGGATTAATAGAGGGACATGAGCTGATGATTACTGGCATTATTATTAATGCTCTCAACAACAGGGACACATCAATGTAGATTCTAGCATTCAAAAACAGCAATCCGTAAGTAAAAGGAATTGAACAGAACGCAGGTCGAGTATTATAACTGCAACGGCCAAGACGTCCGACTGACGTGTTCATAACCAATAAATAAAACTGCACAGACGGAACGCTTCCGTTGTGAATGTTCCTCTACTACTGCTCTATGCAATGTCAAATGGTTAAGTAGTGTTTAAATGATGAGATGAGAGTCCCTGAACACGGAAAGCACCAAACAAAGACTAGAACGGGTTCAGTTCAGTCTGACACACTGAACACAAAGAAACCCTCCTCCTCCAACTAGAGGGCGGAACTTTGACAAAGTTTTACTGAGACACACACAGTTCTCTGCTCTTCTGTGTGCGGCATCAGTAACTCCAGTCGTCCCAGATGATTTAACGGAGTCCAGAATCGCCCCTGCACCGGATTCACAGACTTTATCATGCTGGGTTATTTGCTTCGGACTGATGATGATCATTGCAGATCTCTGGAGTAATAAATGCACCGTTCTTTTGTGTGATGGGTCCAAACCACCGATGCATTAGGCTGAGGCAAAAGTTCCTACTCAAACCATCTCCATTTAAATGGACTGTAGATGTACCAGGAGTGATCTGTCTTCCCCTCTGTGCAGTTTGACATGATGGTTCAGCTGGACTGCGGGAGGAAAGTTTTGGGACCAGCGAGTTTTTCTCTCTTGTTTGTGATAACAGCTGGGCTTCTGTCCATTCTCGAGAGCACAAACACGAGCGGAGATAATCAAGACACAGGTGAGTGGGTTGAGCTTGTGTCTCATTACAGTCCCACGCCGTGATTTGCAGCTTTGTTTTGTCTCATTGTCAGTTGATTGTCACAATGGAGCTTGAACAGGCTACAGTGCCCACAAGAGCCATTTATTTTAGCACATCAGACTTTGCAATTTGAAATATTTCATAAAAAGTTTGCTTTGTGTAACGTACAGGCCTATGCTGTTTATTAAAGATACGCTACAGTAGGCTACTAACTTTTTGTTCAAAATTAACAAAATTTAAAAGAATCAATTCATCATCAGTCCTGTCCAGTCCTCCACAATGGAGCTTGAACAGGCTGCAGTGCCCACAAAAAGTATTTTGGACACTTATTTATTTCTTTATTTATTTTAAAGTGGCATTTATTTTAGCACAATCACACTTTGCAATTTGAAATATTTCATAAAAAGTTTGTTTATTATTTTAAAACAACATATAGGCCTATGCTGTTTATTAAATATACACTATGTAACGTTTTGTTCAAAATGAACAACATTTAAAATAATCAATATATCAGCAGTCCTTCTTCTAAAACATGTTTTTGTCTTACCCTGGTTCACTATGGTAAGCCATGGTAAGATGTATAGGCTAATGATATCTGGACATATTAATTCTCTCCCCAAAATTTTGCTCAATATGGCCCCAATTTTGATGACAGATGCAAACTCCTCAAATGTTATATGATACTTAGATCCCTATTTGGATACTTTCCTCAAAACCACCACCTATAATTACCTCCATACAAACTTCAAATCTAGAAATTTGCTTTATACAGTATTTGGAGGCTTCAGCATCCGACTGATCATTCATTTTATTCTCATGTTCATAAATCATACACTAGAAATTATTACTTT
Source organism: Abramis brama (assembly GCF_963993115.1). NCBI lineage: Eukaryota > Metazoa > Chordata > Actinopteri > Cypriniformes > Leuciscidae > Abramis > Abramis brama. The sequence continues at coordinate 59,370,449 of NC_139965.1, read as the reverse complement.
TTGGTAACGTCTGAATTGGTTTCTAATATTAGTAATACTACTAAATATCATGGGACCCAGGAATAGACTTTTGTCCACTGTAGTGGACGTTATATTTTAGTGAATTTCTCTGACACCATAGATGTCACATGTCACGACCTAGGTGTCCTGTGAAGAGCACATTCAGGGCTTTTCAGAGAGACCAAATGTTTGGAGGTTTCACCATGAAAACAACTTCTCCTTGGTCTTTAAAAAATGTCTTGCATTAATTTAGTGATCAAATGTAGCACTCTTATGGAAATATGAAAATATATTGTAATTATAATTTAAATCGGCCTACTTTTCAAATTGTATTTCATAAACCAACATCTCAGGAAAATATTATGGGGTTTCAAATCAAAAAATTACTTTGTTACAGAACAGGGCATTGATTTCATACATGTCCACTGTAGAGGAGTGGGAGACACAACAAGTGAATATGGAAATAAATTATACCTCAATATTCCTATGAAATATTAGATATTATTATTAAAATGTTGCTAATTATTACTCCAATTATTACACTTCTTTTTTCATTAAATGTTGCTCCAAGGACACATTAATGTGCAAATTAGAAACAGTGTATAGATACATTGCATTGAATGGGAATGTTAAGATATGGCCATTTTACATAAAGTAAAATGGTGTATCAATTCATTCCGTTATATCTTTCATAACATAGTTGAGAATCAAATTTTGGTTAAAAAAAATCCTGAAACCCCAAAATTTATTGGTGATTAAAAAAAACTAAAAAACATTGTTTTTGCCTATACATATAATTTCATGTCATTTTTTTTTTTAAACAACTGAGTCCTGGTGTCCACTACAGAGGACATAGCATAACATGAATAAAATATCATTTTTCAAAAATATATATTTTTTCCATTTGTTTCTTATGCTCTAAAAAATGTGATGGCATGAAAAAAACAAAAACTAAATTCAAAAAACTAATTTTTTCTGGGTCTCAGGATCTGATCATAGCCCAGTAATGTTTCAACTTTAAAGTATTTTGCCAAACAAAACTACTGTTGGCGTTTTAACCCAATGTTAATCAAAGACAACTTTTATATCATAGAAAAACCTATTCATATTAGTTTTGACGCTCTCATGAGCACAATCACCGAATCTGTTTATGTTCATCAGTTTATTATGAGAGTATTCTTGAGAGTGCAGAATTCAGAGTTCAGCTCGTGCACTGAACAAAACTCCCGCGTTTCATTGATTACTAATCAGCGCCTCTGATTGGCCATTGCATTCGTAAGCTCAACAGAGTCGTGTGTGATTGGTTATAGTGCGCAACGTTTTAAAGGGTGTAAAAGTATGATGCAACATGAGCAGATTTAAATTGATTCAATTTCATTTCATTAATTATTAATTCACTTTATTACTAGATTTAGTTTAAATGTACAGGTGCATTATTTTTTTGCCAAAGCCACCATTCATTTTCCCCAGCCTTACACACATAGCCTCACAGCCTATGCTGAAAACCATTTAATTAATGCTATTTTATCTTCTAATTCTTGTTTTGTTTGTGCTTTTACAACATCTATATGCACCAACTACCTTAAAGTAGCCTGGTCTATTGAGCTGAACGATGAAGTGTCTGAGTGTCTATTGAGATCTGGGAAGAAGGCCTGTCGAGAATAAACAGCTGTTCTGTAAATTCGAGATATAAATTAATCCATTTCAAAGTTATACACCCAATTCGTTACTCCAAAACTAGATTAAACAAAATATTTCCTTCCAAATCTTCGATAGGTGCAAGATACCCCGGAGGGGACATTGGCACATTTATTTAGGTTTTGACCCATATTCTGTATGATTTCTGGTTTAAGATTTTTGTATTGTTTTCAAGTGCGTACAGTATTAACATTCAACCTGACCACAATCTGGCTATTTTTGGCTATTCTGATGTAATGGATACTATCCCTCATACTCATCAGCTCGCTCTGATGGTAGGTTTGATTGCAGCCAAAAAAGTAATACTCCTCAATTGGAAAACTTTTTGGAAAGAACCAGTACAGCTGTATATGTCTTTTATAAATCGGATAAAACTAAAGACTTCTGAGATATGAAGGATGCAACACTACTCTATAGGTACTCAAGATTAACAAGAGATTGGCAGAAACTGTGTGTGTGTGTTATGTACCCTTTAATAAGTATTTGGAACAACCTGTAATATATTTTTTGTGTGTGTGTGTGATTTAGTACTGGTGTGAATATACTATATTAAAGTGTAAGATAAAAAGGATACTGTAATGTGAATTGTTTCTAAATATCAATGTCAAATGCCACTGTTCTCTTGTTTGTGTGGTTTTGAGTTATTTTTTGCCCAGATGAAGCAACTCCATATCCCATTTCGTGGAGGACACTGAGGGGTAATGCTGTTTCCCTCTGCTTCCACAATCATGGAGGTCAAAACAACAGGGCTGCCAATGAACAGAGTCAAGCCATAAAACAAAGACTGTTTAAACTTCTTTACACACTCTCCAGAGAATTGTAGGAATATGGAGAATGCAGTCATGACTAGATATTTTAGTCTTTACTATGGCGCAGAATTGCTATAAATCCTTCTGTAAGAATTATTCTGGTCTATTGTTTGAATAGAATGACAGACATCTACTTACTGCTTTATGATAATTCATGGATTTGTTTCATGAATTATTCAATGTACAATTCAATTGCTTTGCAAGTCATAGGTCACACAATCCCCAAAAATCCTGCAATCAGTGCGTTTAGTAAAATCTTTGGGGAATTTGAAGACTTTTAAAGTTTGAACTCTGATAAAATATTATTCATTGGTACTTTAGTGCACCATAAGACAATAAGAAGTTGTGAACAACATAAAACATTACTATTTAGTTGTTTGTAAAATGCAGTCTCTATACATGACTTTTACATTTCCTGAAGAAAAAAGTTAGTGTTGCTTATCCATGCAAAACTGTGCAGTTCAACAGTGCAGTTCTAAGTGGTTTCCAGGACACTATACTAAACATTTGAGTTTTGTACCATTGAACTTAGTTGAAGCATATGTATAAACTAAATATTTACGGAAGCGTCCAAACAGCAGTAATGGCTGGAATAATGAGCTCATGTTTTGCATGTTATTTGCAGCTCTTCAACACAGTCAATTTAAATAGTGCATTTTCATTTGTGCATGCCAAATAAAAACAATTCCTAGGTTATTGTATTTGTATTAATTTACTGCCTATTATTATTTTTTATTCCTGAAGATTTATTATTTACTAATTATTTTGATTCATTATTATTTCGTTCCATTGACTACTTACAAAAAGCTTACTAACCTACTTGCAGTAACCAAATTGATAGTTAAAGAAACCCCATTATGCCCCCCATATTTCCAGGGCTGGGGGGCTTTTTGATGCTTCACACTCAAATTGATACGGTAACCAACGCCATCGTGACTGTTTGTATCACTGTGTATTCAAGTGTTGAGGAAGATCCGGGGCTGAAAATCAGATATGGTAATGGCCGCTTGGTTTCTGACGTGCTGTAAGAGGTCGACCAATTACAACAGACTGGGTCATTTGACCAATCAGAGCAGAGTAGATCAATCACCACAGATTGGGCCATCTGACCAATCAGAGCAAAGTAGATCAATCATAACAGACTGGACCATCTGACCAATCAGAGCAGAGTAGATCAATCACCACAGACTGGACCATCTGACCAATCAGAGCAGAGTAGATCAATCACCACAGACTGAGCCATCTGACCAATCAGAGCAAAGCAGGCTCTTGGAAAGGAGGGGTTTAGAGAGCCTTTATTGAACCGTTTCAGATGTGAGAATAGAGTTGATACTGCAATGCACAGTATATTATGAGAAAATGAAAGTCTTTTTTGACCTTGGATGCATATAACCTATTTACCCTATTGACCCTTTAAAGTAGCATAATAAGGGCACTTTAAAAACTAACTGATATTTACCAACTCCCTACTGTGAACTTTACATCCCAATTTAAGTAAAACCTCAACAACGGTAGACGCAACCCTACACAAATTGAAAGATGGGGCTCAGATCGCAAATATATGTTGTTGTTTTTTCATCCGATTTGTCTTTTGGCACAAATTATAACTATTTAACAATTCCACCTCTAGTATGTAACAGTTTTTATCTTAATAGTTACCCTGTTGTTTTTGTAGATAGTTCTCTTGATGGATTTCCAAACTATGAAGTTGTTCATCCTATCCGAGTGGATTCATCAGGACAGTTTTTGTCCAATCTTGTTTCCCACCGCGTGAGTCGAATTCAGAGGAGAGAAACGGCAAAAAACAAAGAGAGTCTGGCCCGGGTTTTCTTCCATCTGCAGTATGGTGGTCAGGACCTGCACTTTAACCTCACCCTAAACCCTCATCTACTAGCGCCTGGATTCCTCACAGAGCGGAGGTACGGTGGCCTGCAAGGGTCTACAGTACACGGCCATGGCCACTCTCTCTGCTTCTTCTTGGGAGATGTCTGGAGCAGTAAACTGACCTGGGGTCAAGCAGCTGTGAGCACCTGCAATGGCCTGGTGAGTCCATAAGCATACTTGTATTTGGATGTTTCACAATATGGTCCTATGTAGAATTGTAAAAATAGGGAATTATTTAATCAAACATTGTTGATGATATTTTTAGGGGTTTAACCCTATTGTAATTGTTAGAATTTCCAAGAATCAGCATTCTCCCCTAAAAGTAATCAGGCAGACCAAACCGTAAGTCGTAGAGAGTTGAATCTTTGAGGGATGGTAGTACCCACCCCATCTACAATGTCACCAAGGCTCGTCCCAATCGGCTCGATGGTGGCACTAAAATTATTATTTTGGAATCCTTGGAACCCAATTATTTAGCAATTACGTTGGTAGTGGTGGGAATCTTTTGGAATCCCAAGAAAAGCTTGATACGTGCTTGACTAACTAAACTAAACATTACTTAAGACAATTTTCTATTTGTTAAGATATTGATATGAACTGCTGTTGTCAAGCTCCATTCATAATGCTTCCTCTGTTGCAAGCCTGTGCTCTCTCTAAACTGTCTGGTGGGTTCTGCACTGTCGCCTTCTTTGAAATGACATCATCACATTATTATACATTTAGAATATAGATTTTTGAAATTTGTTAATTGATTTGAATCGGTGGAAGATAGAATCACGATTCATATGTGAATCGATTCCCCCCCCCCCTCCTCCCCCTATACGTTGGAATCCTTGGCTCAAGACGAGGATCGTCACTGTGGTGAAATTTTCGGGAATTTCGGATTTTTCGTAAAAAAACGAAAATGCAAACTAGTTCTAGGTTTTTCACCTGATCGGAACCAAACCAATGCAGAGAGATTCTCTGGAGTCTGATTGTCATTAATTATCAAAAATTAATTATACACATCCACAACAGGACGCCAAAACATACGAAGTGGGTATGGACAATTTCACTACATCCCTCTTGAATGGAATAAGATAATTTCACCAAAATTGGTGCACCTATGTATGGACTCAGTCTGTTGTCACATGAAAATGACGTGGCGACTGGCCACATGGTGATGCTATAAAATGGGGAAAAAAACAAAAACGACAATAGCTATGCAACAGTTAGTCCGATTGACTGAAAAACTGGCATGCAGTGTCTTTGTCCAACGTGCTGCGATTGTCTACGAGGACATTTGCTTATCTTGAAAAACATCGGCCAAAGAATTTCGAGCAGCTGTAAGACAAGGTTAACGGAGGCTGATCGAAACAAAACCTGAGAGGCCTGTGAGAAATTCGAAAGAAATCTGCTACCAGGGGTTGCCTTCACTTTTTCATATGCGTAAAGGATTGTAAATCATGCGTTTTTTCACACATACAATACAGTAGAACTCCTCATTCTGAGCAACTTGCCTCTAGGGGCACTCTTTTAATTGGCTGTGATTTTGAATCGATTTGGTTGCGAGTGCAGTACACTTGTCTCGTAGTCGTGCCTCATCTAGTGTGGATAGACAAATTGCTTGTTACTGGAATTTTATTGCGTCACGTCTGGTTCTGGTTCACAGTGAAACATTCCCGTAATTCTCCCTGTGAGTAGGAAAGGGTTAGAGCAGGGGTGTCCAATCCTGCTCCTGGAGGGCCATTGTCTTGCGAACTTTAGCTTTAACCCCAATTAAACACATCTGAACCTCAAGGTCTTACTAGGAATACTAGAAACATCCAGGCAGGTGTGTAGAGGCAAGTAGGAGCTAAACTCTGCAAGACCTCCTGGAGCAGGTTTGGACACCCCTGGGTCAGAGGTTAGAGTTAAGGTTAAAGCTGTGAATGTTTGGAAGGAATGTTGTTTCAGGCTGAACAAAGGATGTTGATACAGGTGATCTAGGTAATCCAGAAAAATTTCCTACTTGGGTAAATTGCATCATTCCACTCCAGTCTAGACAAAAAGCTTACCCTGTTTTTACATGTTCCTTGGTTTTGTGTTTCTTGTGTTTTGTGGGTTTTTGGACCTGACCTATCAAACCTGACCGTTCTATTATGCTGGAGTTAATGATGAGGATGTGAATGATTGGGACAGAAAATACACTTCAAAATAAAAGTCCAAATAGCAAAAACAAAAAACATAAAACCAGGGATCATGTAACATTTGTCTTTTTTCATATAAATATATAGCAAACTGATTTAAGGTTAGTGACTTGACACATGTGACTTGACTATTTCTTAGAATGTTTGTATTAGAAAATACATTTAAAAAAAATGCAATTTATACATACAATGTCTTGAATACACCTCTTCAATGATAAGCACACAATTTCTGGACTGAATTCTTAAATTATGGAAGAGGTAAAAAAAATATATATATATTAGAATTGTAATTCACAGCTTTTTACAACATTTTACAATATGAAATTAACCTTATCTTTGTAAAAAAAAAAATATATATATATATATATAAATTATTTTTTTGGACAAAGATATGGTTATTTCATATTATAAAATGTCATATAGTATGACCCCAAAAAGCAAAATTATATTATATTTATGAATTAATAGTACATTTTACCATGATAAATATATATTTAAAAAAAAACTTTTTTATAAATAATTGCATTGGCAAAAAGCTGAAATAAGATATTTTTTATATATACATATATATATGTTTTTATGATATTTCTGTAAATGCTTATTTTATTTTATTTAGTTTCAGTTGGAAGCTGAGTGGTAATAATTATGTAATAACAAGTGGGTGCATCTGCAGAACTGCAGTGAATTAGTGAGACAGTGAATGTGTACTTAAGCTGTTTAATTTTGTGTCCTGTTGCTTTGACCTTCTGTTCTCTCTAGACAGGGCTGTTCAAGCTCTCAGAAGAGGAATTTTTCATTAGTCCACTGGAGACGGCACAAGAAGAGTCGAACCCACAGGCTCACGCCATCTATAAGCGACATGCTGTCCAATCAGAACGCCAGCTGGTGCAGCCTCTGTTCGGGGAGCACACAGCCAACGCCACCTGTGGGGTCAGAGGTCAGACTTAGGGCCCTATTTTAAGGATCTAAGCGCATGGTCTAAAGCGCACGGCACACAAGTGAATCTACTTTTGCTAGTTTAACGACGGGAAAAATGGTCGGCGCTCCCGGCGCATGGTCTAAAAGGTTGTCTCTATACTCTTAATGAGTAATGGGTGTGTTTTGGGCGTAAACCAATTAGAGTCTCTTCTCACATTCCCTTTAAAAGCCAGTTGTGCTCGCGCCATGGCGGATTCGCTATTTACATGGAGGAATTTGCAAGTGGAAAGACTTTTCTCTAGCGAGCAAACGGATCTGCTTGTGCGCGAGGTTAAAGCTCGTAAGCAGACCATCATATCTTTATGTACACAATAATAATCTATTACATTGTAATCTTTTTATTTTTAATATTTGGCATGTTTGTGTGCTGCTGCGATTCCCTGTGTGTGTAATAAGCAGAGTGTATGTGCGTTGTGGACCCGCCTATAGTCTCATATTACTAATGTGCTCTTTAAATAACAAAAAAATAATGCACCATTGACTTCAGACCAGGTTTCAGTTGCTCAATGGCTCAGTCTATTTCAGTTGCCTCAAAATAGCAACGCGCCAACAATGCTCCTTAACACACCTCTTTTTCAGACCAGCAGCCCATGGGCGCAAATGCATTTGCTATTTAAACAATGTGGCGTAGGATTAAAAAAAATAATAACTGCGTCAGGCTGAAACTAGCAAAAAACACTTGTGTCGCGCCTGGCGCTGCATTGCATCGGATGTATGATAGGGCCCATAGGGATTCAATGAGGCTAAATAATTTTGCCCAGATGTCACATCATTCCCTTCATCCAGTGTGATTTCTCCCTCTCTGTAGGTCCTTTAGGAGAGGCAGAGCAGGTGGAGAGGCAACGAGAGCGCTGGGAGAGACGGCAGCGGCGCAGGCGCATTAGACAGAGATCCATCAGCTCTGAGAAGTGGGTCGAGACTCTGGTAGTGGCTGATCCTAAAATGGTGGAGTACCATGGAAGCAAAGGAGTTGTGAGCTATGTGCTCTCTGTCATGAATATTGTGAGTAACAGTCATATTTATGAATAAATGAATTAATGGCGAGAATCACTATTACTGGCCACGTTAACCCTTCAAATTGCGCAAATTGAAATTTCGAATTGAAAACACTCCCATTGGAAACACGTAAATTTTACAAAAATTCCCATATATTACGCAAAAAAGTTTTTATGGTCTCATGTGGTGGTTTTTCAGGCAATTCAAAAAAGTAATATTTCACAAAACTGCAATGGAAACAGTTTTTTTCCCATTTACAGGTTACCTGACGTACGTTCAAGTCGATTATTCTTTAAAGAAGATGCGGTGTTTTTGGACAGAAGACGAGACAGAGTTTTTCATTAAACTCATAAAAGACAAAAGTATTACAGGAATACTGGATTCTAAACAACAAAGAAATGCCACAATTTATCGAGAACCTTGAAGCAGATATGAGGGAGAAACACCTAGAAACTGACGTGAAATTGACGTGTTTCCATTGGGCGTATTTCTGATTCGCAATTAGAATTTGCGCAATTTGAAGGGTAATGGAACGCGGACGCGGCTAATAACTTTTATTTGTTTTGCACTTTGATGTTTAAAACTCTGCAGACATTTTACATTCTCAAACTGCTGTATTGCTGTATTATATATATACAGTGAGGAAAATAAGTATTTAAACACCCTGCTATTTTGCAAGTTCTCCCACTTAGAAATCATGGAGGGGTCTGAAATTGTCATCATAGGTGCATGTCCACTGTGAGAGACATAATCTAAAAAAAAAAAAATCCAGAAATCACTATGTATGATTTTTTAACTATTTATTTGTATGATACAGCTGCAAATAAGTATTTGAACACCTGAGAAAATCAATGTTAATATTTGGTACAGTAGCCTTTGTTTGCAATTACAGAGGTCAAACGTTTCCTGTAGTTTTTCACCAGGTTTGCACACACTGCAGGAGGGATTTTGGCCCACTCCTCCACACAGATCTTCTCTAGATCAGTCAGGTTTCTGGGCTGTCGCTGAGAAACACGGAGTTTGAGCTCCCTCCAAAGATTCTCTATTGGGTTTAGGTCTGGAGACTGGCTAGGCCACGCCAGAACCTTGATATGCTTCTTACAGAGCCACTCCTTGGTTATCCTGGCTGTGTGCTTCGGGTCATTGTCATGTTGGAAGACCCAGCCTCGACCCATCTTCAATGCTCTAACTGAGGGAAGGAGGTTGTTCCCCAAAATCTCGCAATACATGGCCCCGGTCATCCTCTCCTTAATACAGTGCAGTCGCCCTGTCCCATGTGCAGAAAAACACCCCCAAAGCATGATGCTACCACCCCCATGCTTCACAGTAGGGATGGTGTTCTTGGGATGGTACTCATCATTCTTCTTCCTCCAAACACGTTTAGTGGAATTATGACCAAAAAGTTCTGTTTTGGTCTCATCTGACCACATGACTTTCTCCCATGACTCCTCTGGATCATCCAAATGGTCATTGGCAAACTTAAGACGGGCCTTGACATGTGCTGGTTTAAGCAGGGGAACCTTCCGTGCCATGCATGATTTCAAACCATGACGTCTTAGTGTATTACCAACAGTAACCTTGGAAACGGTGGTCCCAGCTCTTTTCAGGTCATTGACCAGCTCCTCCCGTGTAGTTCTGGGCTGATTTCTCACCTTTCTTAGGATCATTGAGACCCCACGAGGTGAGATCTTGCATGGAGCCCCAGTCCGAGGGAGATTGACAGTCATGTTTAGCTTCTTCCATTTTCTAATGATTGCTCCAACAGTGGACCTTTTTTCACCAAGCTGCTTGGCAATTTCCCCGTAGCCCTTTCCAGCCTTGTGGAGGTGTACAATTTTGTCTCTAGTGTCTTTGGACAGCTCTTTGGTCTTGGCCATGTTAGTAGTTGGATTCTTACTGATTGTATGGGGTGGACAGGTGTCTTTATGCAGCTAACGACCTCAAACAGGTGCATCTAATTTAGGATAATAAATGGAGTGGAGGTGGACATTTTAAAGGCAGACTAACAGGTCTTTGAGGGTCAGAATTCTAGCTGATAGACAGGTGTTCAAATACTTATTTGCAGCTGTACCATACAAATAAATAGTTAAAAAATCATATATTGTGATTTCTGGTTTTTTTTTTTTTGATTATGTCTCTCACAGTGGACATGCACCTACGATGACAATTTCAGACCCCTCCATGATTTCCAAGTGGGAGAACTTGCAAAATAGCAGGGTGTTCAAATACTTATTTTCCTCACTGTATATATGTGTATATATACTATCTTTTCAAATACTGTTGTTTGTACTGTTCATCCAGCTTATGTTAATTGCAAAATAGTGCCAATTTATAATCATAAGATCCTAGATATGATTAGACTCGCCAGGAACACCCACAAAAAAATCTGAAAATTTTCCAAATCCACACTTTTCGGTTTTTCTTCTTAACTCTGATGTGCTGTTTTAAACTATCCTCATTTCCTCCCTTTAGCTTTCCGACTCTCTTCTCCTCAAATAGCAACAATGTCCTTTAGGCAGCAGCACTTTAGTTGCTCCTGAGCTGGATCCAAGTCAGCTGACCATGTTACAGATCCAGTCTGTTAGGTACATTTTCCAAAATATACTCTGTATGCTTCGTCTGGCTTCTGTTTTTGAGGAGGGAAAAGCCCCTCAGGGGAAAAAAAGTTTTCCATTCCAGACACTTGGTTGGTATTGAAGAACAAGAACCTTTAATAAAGGGGAAACATTCCATTATCCGAGTTGGCAGGGGTTTAGTTCTGGCATTATAAACTCATTGCTGCTGTATTTGAGTTGTTTTTATGTATTGTTGAAGCAGGTGAAGAAGGTAATGATCCAGAACCTAATTTTCAAAGTGAGGAATGCAAATAAAAGATGACTGTACCTTATGAAGTTTTGGTTACACTTTATTTTAAGGTGTTATTGTTACAGTGTAATTATATATTTAAGCACTTAGTATTAAGCAACTACATGTACTTACTATAGGGATAGGATTAGGATTTGGTTTAGGGTTAGTTGCATGTAATTCTGCATAATTTACTGTTATTACTTTGGTAAGTATATGTAACATATGTAACAAGGACACTGTAAAAAAAAAAAAGTGTTACCGAAGTTTCTTAGTGGATCCTCGTGAGTTACTGATTTTGAACACTTTACATAACCAGCACAGTTTGTGAGAGTTATTTTCAGTAGCATTTGATTTTAGCACGATCTAAGCTAAACATTTTATACAAAATATGCAGAAAACAGTAGCCTCCTTCATGCTAAGATCACTCACCAAACTTCTTTACAACGTGCTTTATCGTATATTTCATCGTATTCTGAGAAAGAGGATTTTGAGGTTAAAGGATCTGATATGCAGATTGGATTTCCCAATTAGTGTCTCGACTGCCCTTGTTGATGCCCAGCATAACTTTCATGATACTATTGCACTTCTTGTGCTAAATATATTAGATGCACATCATTTACACATCCTCGTACATATAAAACATATAAGCTCAGACAACTGATCACTTACAAGAGCATGTGAATTTTCACATTCATTGAATTTTCTATGCTTGCACTAGACATTAAACTGACATGGTCTGAATTGACATGATCTGAGTTGTTGTATTCCTCATTTGTAAGTGGCTTTGGATAAAAGAATCTGCTAAATGAATAAATGCAAATGTGAATTTAAGCATTTAACAAACACTTTGGTAAATAGGCTTTTTTTTTTTTTTTATGAGCCTAATGGCACAAGTGGTTTGATTTCTCTTACTGTTTTCCAGGGCTCAAGGACACTTTACAATGAACAAGCAACAATAATGGCAATGGACAATGATAACAAACAAAACAACAGTAGGTAGATGATAGTAAAAGTACAGTAAAGGAGAATTATGTAGATGGGGCAGCATACCGCAGAAAACAATCAGACACAACGAAATTAAACTACTTAAGAATGGTAACATTCAGAAAATAAGTGAGTTTTGAGCATAGTTTTAAATTCAGAAATAGTATTAACAGAACAGAGTGATCGGAGGAGAGAGTTCCATAGTTTAGGTGCAACAACACTGAATGATCTTCCCCCCATTGAAGCTAAGCTAGAGTCAGAGGATCGTAGAGAGCGAGTCGGGGTGTAGGATACTAACACTTACTATTCTATATCTATTTAAAGGGGTGGTAGCTCAAAATACCCCACAGATATTTTTATATAGCATGTTGTAGCATTGTCTTTTTGAGGGTGAGCAAAAACGCACCGTTTTTTTGTCTGTCCCTTTAAATGCAAATGAGCTGCTGCTCCCGGCACAGGGGGCGGAGCTACAACAGCTTGTGTCCTTTTACCTCACAGACATGCACTGAAAATTTCAAAAACCTTTAGCCTTTTATGTTCAAACTGAAGTCAGAAAGATGGAGAGACTCAAGAAGAAGTGACAACATGTTGAAGCAACAGGACGTTTCTGAATGGTTAGTTGGTGAATTTATGTTGCTAATGTGTAGTTATCTTCTAGTCATTGATTAGCATATTCTGTCTTGATAATCTATAAATCACGTTCCCGGGGGTGGGATTTATGTAAATTTTAGGGTTAGTGATGTCACTAACCCGGGAGGAATGTCGTGTAGTCCCGACCAGCCGTTTTTGTAGTCCTTAAAAAGCAATTTCTTTAAAAGCAAATATCTCCCTTTGCTATGAACTTTGAGCGTTGTAACTTTGCAGATGTTGTTTATGCACAAACAGCAACATTACACACTCACTAAAGTTAGAAAAGTAAAATCATATTCAACCACCCCTTTAAAAAAGGCTCCTTTATTTGTTTTAGATCTCTAACCTAAGTATATCTGCCAGTATATTCCATGCAAGCTTGATCGCTGTGACTGTAACATTTGCACCCGAAACTTGTAAAATCTGAAGTTAAGAAGCCTTTCAGGGTGTCGTTCACATGTTTGCAGATTTGCTTCACCTCAAAAGGACAGAACAGCATCAAAGGTGCGTCATTGATTCAATGGAACATTTTGTAATGAGCACCACCGAGGCATAGAAAACGCCTCTCACATTTCAGACTGCATTTACCTCAAGGAGAGCTTTGATGCGAGAGCAGAACTTCATCAAAAGAAGCTCTTTTTCTGCGAAACGCCTTCATTCAGTGTCATTCCTAGAACCTATTTAGGGGTCTTCAGCTCCCCGACTTTCATCTAAACACCTGTAAAGATATGTGATGACCTCTGTCAGCGCCCTTTAAATTCTGTGATTATGTGATTTCTCTTCACATTTTCTGAAAGCAGCGACTCTGGGATTTCACTCCTCTTGCCATTCATTAAAAACTGGGAATTATCATTCCCTGTAGTCAGTGGCCAGATCATAGGCACACGGCTGTCACATACTTTTCTCTAGCTTTTTTTAGCGCAATTTTCCCCCGGAAATTGCGCTGGTTAACTCATGATTTCTGTTCTGTGCGTCTGTGCGCACCAATCTTGCACTTCTATCTACTCCTCAACCAGACCACCTAGAGACTTCGGGTTTTCGGCATTATGTTAAGGAAGGTCTAATCTCGGGAACGCACAAAAAAAATCCAGGAAAAGATTTACTATCTCTTAGTGTTGTGATCCCATGAGGTGAGAAAATTGCGCTAAAACACTCACCGAGTTTTTATTACTTGTTTTTCCATTTCTCCATTTCTCTAGCTTTTCTCTAGAGTTTTTGAACCAGAATGGATACACTATAAAACAATTCCTTAAAATATACGGTAAAAAAACAACAGCTGTGGTTGCCAGAAATTTACCGTAAAAAATACGGTAGCAACATTTTAGGTTTTACAGAAAAAAAACATATTTCATTATCTGATATAATGGTAATTTACCGAACTATTGACATACTAATATATGTTTGGTACCTTTGTAATACACTGACAACCACCAATCACAGTGGTGATGAGAGTCACATGGTGCATCAAAGCTTCTCCACTAGAAAGTTAATACTATTATATAGAAGCTACACAGTGTCATTCACACAAACACTAAACATCATCATGGTAACACACATGACATTTTAAAAATGCATTAAACATTAATCTAACAAGATTAAATGTAACATGAAACCCTAATGTACATAACTGATTAGAAAAAAACTAAGAAAAACTATGAAGATTATTTAAACAAAAATGCATCAAATGTGAAGTGTTACGCAGGGAACTTGTGGGAATGTCAATTTAGTTTTTTTTACTGTAAATTATACAATGACTTGTTCTTTCTCACTTCCAAAAACGTTAAATTTTACTGTAAAATTACATTAATGGTTAGATATATCACAGTTATTCATCGTATATAGTACAGAAACTTTAACCAATTAACAGTTTATCACTGTAGCAGTTTTTACAGTCTTTTTACCGTTAAAATCACAATAATTTTTTACAATGCCGATCACTGTAGTAGAAGGGTTGCAATGTTGCTTTTCATAAGTGTGAATGCTGTGTTTTATAGGTGGCAGGGTTGTTTCGGGATGCCAGCATCGGAAATGCCATCAACATTGCTGTCGTGCGTCTCATTCTGCTGGAGAAAGACGAGGTAAGTGAGATGACACAGCAGACATGCAAACCCTTGCTCTATAAATACATGCAGTCGTTCTGAATCAACATCAATGCTGTAAAACAGAGCTGGTGCACTCTAATGTGTCATGTGTCACGCGCACACATGGTTTTAGGAGTGACGACTGTGTTTAAATGCAGGAGTGAATCCCCTATTCAGGGGTCGGCAACCATCTCTGATTTATGTCGGTTATCACAGTTCCTCACTTTTCCCATTTGTGTCGCCACATGGTGTTCTGAAGAGAGGAAAATGCCAAAAAGCATCAGTTAAACTTGGCGGTGGTGCATTTACCACTTAGTTGCAACTTCTAGAAAACGCATATCACACAAGATGCTGTATTGGGTTTGACACATACAAAAATAATTAGTTATTTGATTGCCAAAGCCTATATTTTTACTCGCATTTGCTGCCTGTTGAGTAAGAGCTTGGTGATAATAATAATAATGATATTTTAAACAATTATTTATTGTTTATGATAGTGACAGGACACAGGAGTCACTCCTGTAATGTGTTTATTGACATAGTGATAGCCATAGAAAGAGTTTGGATTCAAGGCTGCAAACAAGAAACATGAATAAATACTGTTTATTTGGTCATTTGGTTTTAGTTTCTTCTGCCCAACGTAATATTAATATTAATATTAATATTAACCCGTGGACCACAGGTCTAACTAAAGTGAAGAAAACAGATTTGCTTGTGAATTAGTTGCTCCACATCTGGAGAACAGAGACATATATGAACAATGAACAATGAGAACAATGCATCATCAACATCTACTTGTTCAGTTTGTTTCTGTACACACTACGTAGACTTTATGTAAATATGGTTGTCACTCCTGTAGCCTAAATATAGCTTTAGTGTCTCTTTAGGAGACGATGGTTTCGGGAAACACTGAATCTCTGATCCTTGTTGGTAATGACGAAATTGCAAAAAGTTGGCTAACGAAGTTGGCTAACTTAGGAAATGCGATCCAGATTGATTTTAAATTCCATGTGCTCAAATATGCTTTCTTCAAAGAAGCACACGAGAATCAATTTTTAAATTGCGTTAGGCTGTGAATGCCACAAACATAGAAAGCTTTTCCTTAAAATTAAGCTTTTTTTGCAGTAAGGTTTCCATTGAATTTTATTTATATGCATTGTATTTACTATGCAAACCCCCATTTTCACCTTATAAAGTAAGTAAATATTAGAGTTGTATTAAACTCTCATTCTACAACATGATATCTTTAATAAAAGCTGCAATAAAACGTATTTTCTAATTGCCTTTCACACAAATCCACGCAAGTTTAATAATTAAACTGTATTTCTTCTTTAAACTCAATCCTATTTCATACTCGCATACTGTACATAGATGTAAATACAAATTTTAATACTATCGTTCATTATCAGGAGGATTTGAAAATCACCCATCATGCAGACAACAGCCTGAACAGCTTCTGTAAGTGGCAGAAGGGCATTAACATGAAGGATGACGATCATCCAGTCCATCATGATGTGGCTGTCCTGATCACTAGGTACATCTGGCTGAACTCTAACCAGTTTTACATTGCTTTACACATACAGTATATAATGCATCTTTTCTGTGACGCAGGAAAGACATTTGTGCCGCCATCAATAAGCCGTGTGAGACACTGGGACTGTCTCATGTTGCTGGAATGTGTCAACCTCATCGCAGCTGCAGTATTAATGAAGACACAGGCCTTCCTCTGGCGTTCACAGTCGCACATGAGCTCGGACACAAGTAAGTGCTGGAACGCACATTATATGTGACCCTGGATCACAAATCCAGTCGCAAGTCGCACGGGTATATTTGTGGCTATAGCCAACAATACATTGTATGGGTCAAAATTATCGATTTTTCTTTTATGCCAATTAGGATATTAAGTAAAGATCATGTTCCATGAAGATATTTTGTAAATTTCCTACCGTAAATATATAAAACATAATTTTTTTTGAATGAATGCAGCACAATCGCCAACATAAATGGACTTTAAAGGAGATTTTCTCAATGTTTCGATTTATTTGCACCCTCAGATTCCAGATTTTGAAATAGTCATATCTCGGCCAAATATTGTCCTATCTTCTAAAATTGACCCATGTGACTGGTTTTGAGGTCCAGGGTCACATATATGCTGTAGAACTAGTGCTGTCAATCGGCAAAAAAAAAAAAAAAAGGAATTAATCGCACATTTTTCTGTGAGTAATCTTGATTAATTGCACCTAACATTAAAGGGGACATATCATGAAAATCTGACTTTTTCCGTGTTTAATTGCTATAATCGGGTCATCTACCAACCCTGAAAACATGAAAAGTGAAAACCCAGTAACTTTGTTTTGGTAAATCTTTCTCTGCAAGCATGTCAAGCAATAAGCCGATCAGACTTCTCTTCCCTTCTGACGTAGGAAGAGGATCTTATTATAATAATACCGGCCCTTAATCTGCATGTTTACACCCACAGTGCCACCATTTGGTTTTCACGAGCGACAACAGTGTAACCAGTTCTAACGCAACGGCAAAATTTCGAGCAAAGCCTGTAAACGGTTCTGTCGTCCAGACGAGCACTGAACACTGAGTTCCAGCCTCATATGAGACGAGAGCAGTGGATTCATATTATTATTTTTATATTGTAATAATTAATTCATGTAGAAACAACATAAAGACAGTAGCCTATATTTTAAATATTTGTTTAATGTTTTTTTTTTTTAATGAAAGAAGGCCAATACGATACTGATGTCTCTGTATATAATAGATTTTTCCCCCTCAATTTCAACCATTGATTATAGCCATTGAAAGCTATCAATTTTAACATTTATTAGGCTTTAAAAAATATAACAACTTTTAATTTAAGTGAACTTAAAACAATTTTTACATAAACCCATTATAATAAATGTCACATTTGCCTGACCTTCAATATATGAGGGCTCATTTTATTTCTATTGTCCCCGTCAGACCGGTTCAGATTTTTTTTCTGTCAAAATGCACAACAAGTTTTTTTGTTGTTGTTGTTGTTATTTTTGTTGCTATTTTTGACCCATGTAACCTTGTGAACAGTGCTTTTCAGGTAGGTCTAACAGGTATATATACAGAAATATGCAGAAATTGAATAAAGTTATCAAACACCTCACAGTCTTATAAATAAACTGTTTTGTATTTTAATATATGTTAAAATGGAATTTATTATTGTGAATTTTCAGCATCATTACTCCAGTCTTCAGTGTCACATAAACCTTCCGACATCATTCTTATATGATGATTTGCTTAATATCTGATTAATATCAATATTGAAAACTTGGTTAACATTTTGTGGAAACTCTTTGATGAATAGAGAGCTCAAAAGAACAGCATTTATTTGAAATTAAAAGTCTTTACTGTCACTTTTGATCAGTTTAATGCATCCTTTCTGAATAAAAGTATAAGTAAAAAACAGTAATGATGTAACAATCAAATCTCTTCTTATTGAGCCTGGTCAATGTATGGTCTATACTTCTTCATAATTACATGGTTTTACACAGAACTATCATATTTTCTGTAACTAATTCAAGTGTAACCATAACCAAATACTTTTCAGATTGTAAATTATGTGCTAACTAGTTTTGATTCGTATTAACATCGAATTGCATTTCAATATTGTCATACTTTAGCAATGCTCTCACAGATATTTTGCTATTGTACCTGCTTTGTTTCCGTCACTGGTAGAAGTTAGAGATGGTGGTAATAGGCAAGAAATGTATTTTGATGGTGTTTCTTTAGCCATTTAGAAATCCTGCAGCCTGAACTACTGTAGTGAATAACCAGTCAATACACACACACACAAGCAATACACAATCTGGCTGTATTTCTGTTTTGAAATCAACACAGAGTCCAGTCTCAGCTAAAACTAGACAGTGTTGCATATGTAAATTGCTCATTTTGTGTGTCTCCCAAAGCCAAGGTGTCCTTGATGAAACATGCATTAGGTCTGTGGCTTTAATAGTCCAGTAACACACACTTTACTGCAGGCAGTACAAGGCCATCACACACTGAATATTTAGACATGAGACTCTTTCTGGTACCAATTACAGTTGCTGGAATTAGAGCCAGCATCTCTCCAGCTATATTTCATTCAGATCTGTTTGATTCATTGTGTATAGGTCCCTTCAAGATAACATGAAATAGTTTTTAAGACGTCAGTATTTGTTCCAGACCATTATGCAAATGAAGGCGGCCTGAAAACGACTTCTGAAGCCTAATGGATGTAGGTGCAGAAACTGGGATTTTGATGTTGTTGTTGTTTTCTCTTAAGAACGCACTCTTAAATGGCAAATTAGAGACTTGTGCTCAGACTTAGAGTTTATTTGATCTCAGGCCATTTGTTCTGCGCACATGCCTTCTGAAAATGTTTGTGGTCACACCACATAGAAATATAAACAGTGATTTCATGATAAACAGTCAAGCACAGCGGGACTCAGTAAGGACTCTTACTGTGTTTCTAGACTGCTATTGCTGAGACAGCAGACTTTGTAATATACAGTATGTGACCCTGACCACAAAACCAGTCACATTTGAATTGATACATCATCTGAAAGCTGAATAAATAAGCTTTCCATTTGATGTATGGTTTGTTAAGATATGACAATATTTGGCCGAGATACAACTATTTGAAAATCGGGAATCTGAGGGTGCAAAAAAAGAAAAACATTGAGAAAATCTCCTTTAAAGTTGTCCATTTCTGTTGGCGATTGTGCTGCATTCACTCACAGAAATAAATGTTTGATATATGTACGGTAGGAAATTTACAAAATATCTTCATGGAACATGATCTTTACATAATATCTTAATGATTTTTGGCATAAAAGAAAAATCGATCATTTTGACCCATATAATGTATTGTTGGCTATTGCCACAAATATACCCGTGCGACGTGACTGGTTTTGTGGTCCAGGGTCACATATGGGCAAATGTGAATTTCCCCAATGTACAGTTTAAGAAATGCTCAAGACAAGCTTTACCAACAACATCTGTAACATGCTGTCGATTCTAACAGAAAATTATTTTGACTCGCCCTCCATATGTTGGAATAGGTGGATAGTAATGCACTTACAGTATAATGCAAGTCTGGGGAAAGTAGGTGTTTAAACCAGAGATGTGAGGCTCATGGTTTTATTTTGTTAAGCATTTGGCCAAAAGTGATGTCCGGAGGTTTTTTTTTTTTTTAAATGAACCTACAAGTTCGATTAAACCATCACAAAATCAAATGAAAAAAAAAAAAACCTTTAAATATGAGGGAAGAACAAAACTCTAAACTTGGCTTAAAGGGGTCATCGGATGCAAAATATAATATAAATGTGGTTTGCATATAATTGTGTCTTTGCAGTGTGTGGACACGACCACCATTTCACGAGTTCACACTTAGTAAAAGTTTAAAGAGTATTTGGCATGCTGTCTGAACGTGCTCCTCCTCCCGAACTTTGTTAATAAAACATCATAAAATGAAAAAAATTCATTCACTCCTTTTATTTTATCCTCAAAAAGCCTATACCCGTTTGGATTTTCTGAGCATTATGATGTCATATTGCTCATGCTCCGCCCACGACCACTGACAGACTGCCCCGTATTAGCATATTTCCCTTTACAAATGGCTTTTAAAAGACATTTTACGTCTATCTAGTTACTTTGTGCAAAGTTGTATCAACTTTCATATCAATGTAAAGCTGTGTAACATTCGCACAATATGCACAAGAATACATGGATTGGGACATGACTGTATAACTAAATTTGGTTTACTAACTTTACTTACACTTTATTTTAAGGTGTCTTTGTTACAGAGTAATTACCAAATAAATACAGAGTAATATTGTGGTTTACTTGGTTGTAATTGTGTAAAATTTACTGTTATTACTATAGTAAAATGTAAAACAGTGTACCGTTAACTTTACATGGAGCAAATTTCACCCACAGATATTATATTAAATAAACAGTTTATGTAAGGAATAATTGACGACAGGCCGTTGAATTATTAGAAAAATAATGCACACCCGAGGTGGTAATGCGGTCACGACGCGAAGCGGAGTGGCCGTTCACCTCGGGTGTGCATTATTTTTCTAATAATTCAACGGCCTGAAGTCAATTATTCCGCTTATACTACAGTTACCACACCTCGAAACATTGTTCAGATTATGTATTTCAAGACGTTTGTAAAGTTTTTGTCATTAAAACGCTCTTGTATGTAGGACTAATTTCTTACGCATCTAATCCCCTGCCTCCGTTGCTAATTCCAAAACGTCATTTTAGAGTTAGTAACGGAGGTTTGAGCCACTGATAGCAGACTAATGCTGGGACACACGACTAGCTGACACACTCTCTGACTGTTTTCATCGCAGCATATTTTAAAAACCGACTTTAAACACAGACTGAATGCGCTGAACACGCGTTTGGACATGATAAGTCATAAGAAACAAATAACATTCATAACCGGCCTTAAAGTGTGTCCCCGGCTTTATGCAGTTATTAATGCAGTTATTAGAGAGAGATGTTGCAATAATGAGACAGAAAAGGTAAAAGAAAAACCAATGTAAATGTAAAAAATAAATGTGCGTCAATATTATTATTTATTTATTAATTCAATTCGTTTTAATTAATTCGTTTATTTATTCTTTTGTTTCTATTATTGACAGATGACAGTAGCCTAGACTAGCCAAATAAATGAAACACAAAGCCCTTTTAACAAGTAGGCCAATCAATAATTATTTATTTGTTAAATTATCTGCAATAAAAATCCGTACTGCAGGACTATCCATTTATTTAGCCTATATTCAGTTTAATTTTCTATTGATTATATAGGACTATATACTTAATTTATTAAAATTAAACTGCATGTTTCCATTGATTGTGAAGCTAGACATTGAAAATTGCAGATCAAGCGCATGGGGCTAAATGTTTTTTCTTGTTATGAATTGTATCCTATCTTCCGTTATTACAGTTGACTACGCGAAGTGATATGGAACTGTAATGCGGTCAAGACCTGCCTGGAACTACTTTAGCTGTGCGTTTCCCTGAAAATAATGCACACCTTAGAACGTTCGTCAACCAATCAGATTCAAGCATTCAACGGCCCTGTAGTATAATCATACATAAAAGTGCACATTTCTGTTCAAAAGAATTAATGTACAGTAGTGTGTTTCTATGCTTTTTTTAAAGGGGTCATCGAATGCCCATTTTCTACAAGTTGGTATGATTCTTTAGGGTCTTCATGTAAAGTTTGTAGCATACTTTGGTTAAAATTCCTCAATGGTTGTGTAAAACAGCTCTGTTTCTCGACCCGTTTCGGTGCATGTCTCTTTAAGCTATTACAGTGAGGAAAATAAGTATTTGAACACCCTGCTATTTTGCAAGTTCTCCCACTTAGAAATCATGGAGGGGTCTGAAATTGTCATCGTAGGTGCATGTCCACTGTGAGAGACATAATCTAAAAAAAAAATCCAGAAATTACAATGTATGATTTTTTAACTATTTATTTGTATGATACAGCTGCAAATAAGTATTTGAACACCTGAGAAAATCAATGTTAATATTTGGTACAGTAGCCTTTGTTTGCAATTACAGAGGTCAAACGTTTCCTGTAGTTTTTCACCAGGTTTGCACACACTGCAGGAGGGATTTTGGCCCACTCCTCCACACAGATCTTCTCTAGATCAGTCACGTTTTCTGGGCTGTCGCTGAGAAACACGGAGTTTGAGCTCCCTCCAAAGATCCTCTATTGGGTTTAGGTCTGGAGACTGGCTAGGCCACGCCAGAACCTTGATATGCTTCTTACAGAGCCACTCCTTGGTTATCCTGGCTGTGTGCTTCGGGTCATTGTCATGTTGGAAGACCCAGCCTCGACCCATCTTCAATGCTCTAACTGAGGGAAGGAGGTTGTTCCCCAAAATCTCGCAATACATGGCCCCGGTCATCCTCTCCTTAATACAGTGCAGTCGCCCTGTCCCATGTGCAGAAAAACACCCCCAAAGCATGATGCTACCACCCCCATGCTTCACAGTAGGGATGGTGTTCTTGGGATGGAACTCATCATTCTTCTTCCTCCCAACACGTTTAGTGGAATTATGACCAAAAAGTTCTATTTTGGTCTCATCTGACCACATGACTTTCTCCCATGACTCCTCTGGATCATCCAAATGGTCATTGGCAAACTTAAGACGGGCCTTGACATGTGCTGGTTTAAGCAGGGGAACCTTCCGTGCCATGCATGATTTCAAACCATGACGTCTTAGTGTATTACCAACAGTAACCTTGGAAACGGTGGTCCCAGCTCTTTTCAGGTCATTGACCAGCTCCTCCCGTGTAGTTCTGGGCTGATTTCTCACCTTTCTTAGGATCATTGAGACCCCACGAGGTGAGATCTTGCATGGAGCCCCAGTCCGAGGGAGATTGACAGTCATGTTTAGCTTCTTCCATTTTCTAATGATTGCTCCAACAGTGGACCTTTTTTCACCAAGCTGCTTGGCAATTTCCCCGTAGCCCTTTCCAGCCTTGTGGAGGTGTACAATTTTGTCTCTAGTGTCTTTGGACAGCTCTTTGGTCTTGGCCATGTTAGTAGTTGGATTCTTACTGATTGTATGGGGTGGACAGGTGTCTTTATGCAGCTAACGACCTCAAACAGGTGCATCTAATTTAGGATAATAAATGGAGTGGAGGTGGACATTTTAAAGGCAGACTAACAGGTCTTTGAGGGTCAGAATTCTAGCTGATAGACAGGTGTTCAAATACGTATTTGCAGCTGTATCATACAAATAAATAGTAAAAAAATCATCTATTGTGATTTCTGGATTTTTTTTTTTTAGATTACCGGTATGTCTCTCACAGTGGACATGCACCTACGATGACAATTTCAGACCCCTCCATGATTTCCAAGTGGGAGAACTTGCAAAATAGCAGGGTGTTCAAATACTTATTTTCCTCACTGTATATGAAATAATAATATTAAGTTAAACATGAAGAAATTCCCTCTGTCCACCACTACCTCTGCACTCATTTGTTTGAGCCAATGTGAAATATGTCCGAAAGCCTTCTAGCTGTTCTCTCACCCTCTCACTGTCCGATTTGCTCTTACGCCACAGCTTTGGGATTCAGCATGATGGGAACGGCAATGACTGTGAGCCCATCGGGAAAAGGCCTTTCGTCATGTCTCCACAGCTCCTGTATGGCACCTCTCCACCAAACTGGTCTCGCTGCAGTCGGCAGTACATCACACGCTTCCTCGAGTAAGAACAATCACTTTCTCTCTCCTTTTTTTAATTGTCACTTTTTATTTGCTTTAAAAAAAAAAATTATTCATAGGCATAGTAGAGAGATGGTATGGTAACACTTTATTTTACAGTGTCCTTGTTACATAATGTTACATGTACTAACCATAGTAATAACAGTAAATTATGCATAATTACACCAACTAACCCTCAACCAAACCCTAATCCTACCATAATCCTAAATACATGTAGTTAATTAATATTATTCAGTACTTAAATATATAATTACACTGTAACAATGACACCTTCAAATAAAGTGTTACCGATGTTATTTATAGTAAATGGCGAGACAGTCATGGAAACTTGGAATTACAGGGAATTTTAAAATTGGGATTTCCAAACCTGAAAAAGTAATGGAAATTTTAAAAAAACTGCAAAGTTGTGGATTTATTTGGAAGTTCTACAGTCAATATGTATTTCTAGTTATGCTAGAGTATAGCTAGAAATTGGTCTTTGTGAGTGTTATCATTATAATGTTTTTAAAACTCTTATATACTGTTAAAAACAATTTTTACAGAACAATATTGTAAAAAGGTCATAGTAAAAACATGTTACCATATATGGTGAAAACCTGTAAATGGTTTAACATCACATTATATGTAATTTTACTGTAAAATTATGTCAAATTTATGGTATTTGAAAGTATAAACTATGAATTACCATTTAATTTACTGTAAAAACACAGTAAAATTCCCTGCATTACATATCACATATGATTGCATGTTTTATAAAAAATATCAGTAATGTACATTAGTGTGTTTTTTGTTACATTGTTATTTAGTTATCGTTTATTATATCGTTGGTGTTTTGTCTTTGTGCAACGTCTATTTATGAGTATTGACTGTGTTTTATGAACAGGACACATACGATGTATTATTGTGGTGGTTTTCGGTACATTTTAAAAATGGATTTGGTAGTTAAAGTAGGTATATCAACATTACATCACTTAATGAAATATATGGTTATAAGTTGCAAAATATACAGGCATCCTGTAAAAAATAGAAACATTGTCACAGTATTTATTTATCATGGAAAGTTGTAAAAACCCAGTAGAGACGAAGGGACATGAAAGCATTCCTCCAAGTTGTGGAATGAATAACTATTTCATAAAATGGACTGATGGCTAATTTTGTCTGATGGCACAAATTGGAGTAATCATTGCACCCTTTGATGATTTTTACGCTTAAGGAAAGTTCATTGGCACAGCTTTATCAGTCTTTTACCCTCTCAACAAGCTGGTTCTGTCCTTCTTAACCTTTGCATGTGTGTGTTGCCAAAGGCATTGTGAATGGCTGAGATTTCCCAAGAAGAAGGATTCTTCTGTCTTAGTTACACTAGTTTTGTTGCCTGTCATATGGAGCACATTAGACAAGGCTTGCCTGCTGCAACTTGGCCTGAAATTAGGGGAAATGTTTAACACAACTGCCAGTGCCCAAAGACAGGATATGTTACAAAATCTAGGCCAAGCGGATACATCAGGAAATGAGAAATTAGTTTATCTTAATGCCTTTACGTTTTGATTGCTCAGGCCTACCTCTGTACCATTAGTCTATCTGTGTTTTACACTCTTGTGCAGACGAGAGCCGTTAGATAAATGTTTGGAGTGGCACAAGATGTAAAAAGCCTGAATGCACATTAAAGAAGCTTTTATTTCATCTTACTTAGACATGTTATTGCCAGATATAGAATAACAACTGATGTTTACATGCATTTTATGTACCGCCTGCTATGCTCTTATAAAGATCTCATTGATTTACATTGCAAGCAATCACAACCATCATAATTTCTGGACATGTACTGTAAATGACAACAACTGTGCCAAATTGTGTTATTTTTCTCAGTTCGGGCCTCTGAGGTGTTTTTTCCTCCTCGAGTGTGAACTCCATATTCTCAATATTTCATATGCGACTGAAAAAAAGAGTTTATGAACACTTCATTTCCCATAATATCATGACCTGTGTGTTAGATTCAGTAAATTCATCCTCTTTTCATTCCAGTTCAAATTCTACTTCTGTTAGTCTCTGTTTTTTTTAAATATGGAATGTGTTACAGGGAATTTGAGGAAAGGACCATGTGGTTTGGGAGGCTTACAGACAGATGGCATGTGTCCCGAAGGAACCTCTCCTTGTTGTCTGAACAGTTCAGTCTTTACTCAATTATTGGCTTTTAAAAGTATATTGGCAGCACCATGTCTCCAATTACCCCATGTGTCAGTTTTAGCTGTTGTGTTTTTTTCTCCTGTATTATTTGAGTTTTAGTACAAAAACTGAATTAAAGGCTTACACGCTGTCCTCTTTGACTTGAAGAGTTTTTTTTAGAAACTAAATGTTGTACCAAAATAGATTTAGTTTTTTGGCTGGAGGGTTTTCTGTAGTTGAGCTGGTTTTTCTTGTACTTTGTAGAATAGCATCTGGCAAAAATTAAACTAAAGTGATATTTAGTATCACCGGTGGAAATATTTTTTTGGTGAGCATTTTCAGCAATCTGCACTGCAAGTTTTGAGGGCTTATGTAATATTTTCAGATTGCTCAAATGGCACTCAGTCTCGTTCACTGTGAGTGAATTTTCTGTCATCTTTGCTGGACTGTGAGATGAAGAGTGTGCAAAGAAACATATTTGATCAACTGTGTGAAATTGAATAGCACATAACAGGCACAATACCAGTATAAACATGAATATCTATGGGTTCAATATGCGTCACATGACTAAACTAACATTTACACAGAGTTTTCAAATGTTTTTGGAGAGCATTTTCAAAAAGCTTAATTTTCGTTGCTAAAAACACCAAGGTCAAAACAGAGAGAAAAAAAGATGTGTTTTCAAACAAAATTGTAATAGTGTGGACAAGTCAAGTCAAGTCACCTTTATTTATATAACGCTTTTTACAATACAGATTGTTTCAAAGCAGCTTTACAGTGATAACAGGAAAATAATGCAACAAAGTTTGTTTCCAGAAGAAAATAGTGTCATAGTCCAGCTTAAGTAAGTGATGGTTCATTTTTGTTGTAAAAAAGTTATTAATTTAGTTAATTTATATATATATATATATATATAGCCGCTCTGGAGAAAACAGTGATGTCATCGTCCAGCTCAGTTCAGTTCTCATATAATGGTGTCAATGCAGACAGATCAATAATATTGTTGAATATTAAATGTCCCCAACTAAGCAAGCCAAAAGCCAAAGGCGACAAGGCCTCAAAAAAGGCCTTATTTTTTTATTTTTTAGATCGAAGCGGCTGTTCAGTAAAGATAATGTAATATTTTGGAACCTATGAAAGTACTGAAGTGAGAATGAGTTTCCTGAGGTGTGTTTGTGTGTTGTTCTCCACAGTCGAGGCTGGGGCTGGTGTCTGGATGATCCTCCCGTCAGAAACGAGCTGTCGAAGCGTTCGTCTCCCGCTGGTGTCCTGTACAGCGCCGCTCACCAGTGCAAGCTCCAGTACGGGTCAAACTCACTGCTCTGTGACGACGTAGACGTAAGATTTTCCCCTTAAACCCTCAAATACCTCCCATTCCCCCTGCAGACACATGTATGATGCCAAACTACTGAGGAAAATGGGTCAGAGGTGTACACAAGTGCAAACAGCGTTCTTAAATTATCTGTTTTTGAAGTGCAGATGGAGCGAGACGTTTTCTGCTGGGAACTGTAAAAAAAAGTAGGCTATAATGTAACCTATTAAAAATATAGTAGCGCTTCTTCTTAAGGCCCTTTCGTTCTTCGCTTAGGGGTACCGACACTGATGAGAGTGAGGTTTAGATGAATATGTGCTAACAAAATAGACGCAACAAAAATGACAGCGGTGAGAAAACAGCAGTTAAGAAAGCATCGGATCATAGCGATATGAATGCAATTCAGCACTCCTGTAAAGTCACGTTTATTTATATAAAGCACTTTATATAATAGATTGTTTAAAAGCACGCAGCTTTACAGTAATTACACATGAAAAAACTCTCAGGGCCCTATCTTGCACCCAGCGCAATTGACTTTGTACACCGATGCATGTATCATTCCTATTTTGCACCCGACGCACAGCGGACTTTTCCCTCCACAGACGCACGTCGGTAAATTAGGGAATGAACTTGCGCTCCCAGGGGCGGTTCAAAGTAAAGAGGAGGCGTGTTCCGGCGCAAACGTTCCCTGGTGCTATTTTGCAGTTTCAGAAAACAATTCCGCCACAGACCAGGAAAAACCTTGTCTAAAGTCAGTGGCGCGTTTTCAGATGCTATTTTAAGGGCGCATGCTTGGCCATAATGTAGCGTGTGCACAACACACACACACTTTGCTTCTCTCATCAACACACAGACGCAGCAGTTGACATTTTTGCAAACCATACATAATTACAAGGAAAAATATTCCACATGAGTGAAATCATTGTGGTGTCCATGAAGATGTGAAAAAATAGGGATAAATCTAGCTTACACATTTACCTAGATTATTATACGCCTGTTTAACCGAAGCTAATTTGGGTGTGTTTCTCCATCCCCATACAATGTCACTTCTCTGTGTTTTACGGCCCTGACGAGAACGTCTGTCTCCTCAGCTGTGAACCGCTCCTGGCGTGCGCCTGGCAAATCCGCCGTTATAATAGCAATCCGCCATGGAACAAGCGTGCCTGCTCTTAAAGGGAATGTGAGATGTCGCTCTGATTGGTTTATTTCACGTTATGCCCAAACCACACCTATGAGTAATGAAGCTACTTCAGACCAACACATTTTAGATTTGCGAGAGCCGCCCACAAAGTTACTTGCGTTTCACATTTGATACTTGCGTTTCAGATCGTTAAAATAGGGCCCTCAGTGTCTCTTTCAATTAGAATTAAAACTTAGATTTCTACTATCAAGCGTCTGTCCAGTGTGTTCATGTTTTTACTCGAGTCTGACCTCGACGAACTGAACAGAAGAAATGAACCGGAGAAGAGTTACACGTAAAAGAAGGCGGAGCCTCAGAGACACACCCACCTATTACATCATCACCACGGACCAATGGGAGTTTGAAGGCGTTTACCAGCCGGTTTAGTTATAAATAACTTTTCTGGAAAATTCGCTTTGGCAAGCTGTTTCGAACTACTAAATGAACCGTATTTTGGCCTGATTTTGTTCGAAATGACATCACAGCAAATTCATTCTTCGATTTTGCTTGAAAGTATACTTTACTGTGAAGCCGGAGTTCAGGTCGCGTAATTCTTGTGCATGACTTTCTTTCATCCATGTAACAGAAAAGAAGAAAAATAGTCGCACAATATGGTGACCAGCCATGCTGGTCTTCTCAACAAAGACGTCTGTTGGGATGCTGTTCTGAATTTTATCTCATTAGGGAAACTTTCCCATTAAGCAACTCATGTACTTCCAGGCCCATGGGCTTCTTAAATGTTCTCACTGTTATATTGTGAAGGATTCAACAAAAACCTCTATTAGTTCAAGTGTCTGGTAAGGCATAGACCACACACACATTTTTCCATCACAGAGGAAGTCTCAGTTACTTACATCAGTACCATCTGATTCCCAGCTGTTTTATTGGGAAAACAAAAGCACATCATTATATAGCAGGGCTTATGTTACAGCTAGAAGAACTATACTTTGTAAACTGTTTAACATAAAGAGCTCTTTACCTTGGATATTGTTCACCTACAGTAAGCTAGCTAAACAAAGAGGGGAAAAACAGCATATCTTGTTTGAATGGCATCCTGCAGAATTAAAATAGGGAAAAGGGCATCAGATTGCAGGGTTGTATGTCGGTCATGTATGTCAAGTCGCATCAGTGATGTTTTCTGCTTTCTGCTGATAGATACTAGCCATCGTTCAATTACTGTCCAAATGTCACAGACACACCGGAAGAGTTGCCACTCGCTCCTTCGGACACAGATAAAGCCAGACTTCAGTTTCCTTATCAGGGCTGTTACAGTTCAAGAAATGAAACAGAGGAAATTGCAGAGGTTTAGAAATGCAATTAATGTTTGTGTTTGGTACACAAGATTTGCCATTTCGTAAAAGTTTTGAGAACATTAATGCTCTTATAGATATTTACAGCACCAAAAAAAAGAAAAAAAAGTATTGGATTTAAATAGGAAAATTCTTAAGGGTCTATGATTGGATCATTATTGCAGTGATTATTATGTTTCTATCATGTTATATGTTTGGCAACAGTTCTTCTAACCCTAATAGGTGGAGTGTGTTGCTTTAAAACTTGTGCGTCAATTAAAAAAATGTACACATAGTGGTCAAAAATGGCATTAAATGTGTCAAGAGTGTCATAAAAATGTTAAGCTTGGGAGCACAGACTTAAGTGTGATCTTATTATAAAGATGACCCTTGGCAGATTATTGTTGCTTAAAAAGTGAAACAAAAAAAGCTATAGAGGTTTAAGTTTATGAAAATGATTTATGAACAATATTTTATATAAAATATATATTTTATGAAACATGTTGAACTGCTAGAAAACTCCTAGAAAATCAAAGCCATACATTTAAACAAATTTGAGGTTGATATCTCAAAAAATTTGCTTTCAGTAAGATTTTGTTTGGGTGCAGTACCAAATTTTCCCGTTTAGATGCTATAAAATTATTATTTTTTTAAAAACTGAAAAAGACAAAAATGTCCATAAGGTTAATTTCTTAAACAACCATGTATGAAGACACATCATGGCCATATTCTAGGATGATAATGTCAAGATTCATCAGGCTCAAACTGTGAAAGAATGGTTGTGAGGAGCATGAAGAGTCATTTCCACACATGAATCGGCTCCTTAAATTCATTGAGAGTCTTTGGGATGTTCTGGAGGTGTCTTTACAGAGTGCTGGACTCTTGCATTGACAATACAAGATCTTGAACAAAAACTGATGCACCTCTTGATGGAGATTACATCACAACATTTATTTCCATCAAGAGGTGCATCCATTTTTGGTCAAGATCTTGTATTGTCAATGCAAGAGTCAAGCGCTCTGTAATTATACGGTTCCATAATATAACAGATATATTAAAAAGCACATTAAAAATGCAATCTACACAGCCAATGACATCTAAAGTATTTTAATATTTTGGACAGAATTTAAAATAAAAAAGCTATTTTTTTTTTTACATTTATAGTAAGTTTTTTTGTCTTTTAAATATTACTAATATTTGAAAAATAATTGTCTATCAAATACATTTCCTCAAACGTCAGTGTTTCTCATTCATACTTTTTTATTTTATTATAAATGTGTGAGTAAATTGAGTAATTTTAATGTAAAATTAACTTTCCCGAAAACTTTGACAAACACCCGATTTGATAGTTAACACTATTATATAATGACAGTTAAAAATATTGGATAATTTGCACTTTTAACGATCTCCGATATTTTGAATTTGGACTGCAGTACCTATTTCCAGATTCCAGAATAATTGTATCTCGGCCAAATATTGTCCTATCCTAACAAACCATACATCAGTGGAAAGCTTATTTATACAGCTTTCAGCTTTCAGAACCATGTGACTGGTTTTGTGGTCCAGGGTCACATATTGTAAATGATTGAAACCCTTGAAATGACTGCCCCCTTCAGAATATGTGCAGCACCCTGTGGTGTACCGTGGGCTCGACCTGCCACTCCAGGCTGGACGGTGCCGTGGATGGGACCAAGTGTGGAGAGGACAAGGCAAGCCGGGATTTCTGTGGGATTTTCATTTCCCTGCATGCAGTTCACCTGCTAGTTCTCATTCCCAGTTCCTTGTACTCTGACTAACTGAAGATCTTGGATGTTTGTTTTTGTCAGTGGTGTTTTGACGGGGAGTGTGTGGTGATGGGTTCCCAGCCTGAAAGCGTGAATGGAGGCTGGGATTCGTGGAGCAACTGGTCCGAGTGCACCAGGACCTGCGGCACGGGCGTTCAAAATGCCCAGAGGGACTGTGTCAACCCAGTGTGAGTTTCCTGGTTTCCTCTGTTTCCAGTTTCAGAAAGAAAAAAAGAAAAGAAAAAAAAAAACACATACACGTTTGTTTTGCTATACTTGTGAGGACATTCCATAGGCGTAATGGTCTTTATACTGTCCAAACTGTAATTCTCTCCTCTTACTAATCCTACCCCTAAACCTACCCATCACACACACACACACACACACACACTAACCCTACCCCTAAACCTACCCATCACACACACACACACACACACACACACACACACACACACACTAACCCTACCCCTAAACCTACCCATCACACACACACACACACACACACACACTAACCCTACCCCTACCCCTACCCCTAAACCTACCCATCACACACACCTAACCCTAACCTTAACCCACACACACACACACACTAACCCTACCCCTACCCCTAAACCTACCCATCACACTCACACACACACACACACACACACACTTACACACACACACACACACATACACATACACACACCACCCCGACCCCTAAACCTGCCCATCACACACACACACACACACACACACACACTAACCCTACCCCTAAATCTACCCATCACACACACACACACACACACACACAGCCATGTTTATGTGATTTGTGAGGACATTCCATACACACACACACACACACACACACACTAACCCGACCCCTAAACCTGCCCATCACACACACACACACACACTAACCCTACCCCTAAATCTACCCATCACACACACACACACACACACACACACACACACACACACACTAACCCTACCCCTAAATCTACCCATCACACACACACACACACACACACACACACACACACACACTAACCCGACCCCTAAACCTGCCCATCACACACACACACACACACACACACTAACCCGACCCCTAAACCTGCCCATCACACACACACACACACATACACACACACTAACCCGACCCCTAAACCTACCCATCACAAACAGTGAGTTTCCTGGTTCCTCTGTTTCCAGTTTCAGAAAAAAAAAATTTATGACACACACACACACACACGCACAGACAGACAGACAGACACACACGTTCTAAATGGGGACATTCCATAGACGTAATTGTTTTTATACTGTACAAACTGTATATTCTCTCCCCTTACACTAACCCTAACCATCACACAAAACTTTCTGCATTTTTACATTTAAAAAAAATAATTAATTACATAATTTTTATACCAGATTTACAACTGAGGACATCCTTAAAGGGAGGTTTTTGGAGATTTTGTCAGGTTTTGGTCACTTCTGGGTACAAATATTGTCATATATATATACACACACACACACAAACACACACACACACACACACATACACACAATTTGTTTTCACTCACTTTACTGTGATAAACCACAAGCCATGGGAGTAGCTATTTTTATCATTGATTGTCTGGGAAAAGGCTAGCATGTTTATGGTCGACAGGGAAATGATTGCACTTATTTCTCACCAGAATGTCAGCAGAATGTTTGAGTGTGTGTTTATTTTGTAGACATCAATTTTGTAAGCCTTTATATATAATGCATTATAAGCATATTTTAATGCATTAGTTATACCTTGGGTAACACTTTTTTTTTTCTTTTTTTTTTTTACATTGACCTTACATGTAGTTACAATAGTAATAACTTTAAATTACACATAATTATATGCAACTAACCCTAAACCACACCATTATCCTAACACTAACCCTGTAGTAAGTACATGTAGTTGATTACTATTATAAATGTATAATTACATTGTAACAAGGACACCATAAAATAAAGAGTTACTGTCTAATTATACATTTTAGTACTGAGTAATAATCAACTACTATAGGGTTAGGATTAGGATTAGTTGCATGCATTTATGCATAATGTAACTACACGTAACGTGTAACAAGGACACTGAAATAAAGTGTTCCCAAATAAAGTGTAACCGGTTACACTTTATTTTAAGCTATCTTTGTTACTGTAATTATACATTTAAGAGCTGAGTAATATTAATTAACTGCATGTACTGTACTATAGGGTTAGGCTTTGGGTTTGGTTTGGTTTAGTTGCATGTAATTATGCACAAGTTATAGTTATGATTACTATAGTAACTACATGTAACGTGTAACAATGACACTGTCAAAATAAAGTGTTACCATGTACCCTAAGCCTTGTAATGCATTGTATTGTCTCATGAGTAATTGTAACCACAGTTATAATACATTACAATACTTATGTTATGCCTTTAAAAAGTATAATGCATTAAAATATGACAAACAACCAATTTCAGATGTAATAAGGAATCTGCAAATAATATAACGCATTTTAGTGTTGGTTACAAATATATAATGCATTATATTGTGCATTACAGTGCTATGCATAAGTTTAGACACCCACGCTAAAGTTGACTAAAAAGAGGAATAAAAAATCATCTTTTGGAAATTGAACTTAATGCCTTAATTAAAAAAAATAGGAAAAATCCAACCTTTAAGGACACCAATTTTCTTTGTGAATGAATAATGTATCGTAAATAAATAAATATTCTTCCTTAAAATACAGGGTGCATAAGTCTGGACACCCCTATGTTAAATTCCCATAGAGGCAGGCAGATTTTTATTTTTAAAGGCCAGCTACTTCATGGATCCAGGATACTATGCATCCCGATAAAGTTCCCTTGGCCTTTGGAATTAAAATAGCCCCACATCATCACATAGCCTTCACCATACCTAGAGATTGGCATGGAGTACTTTCCATAAGATCATCTCTCAATGCAAATCAAACCAGCTATTAGGCTAACTGAAATAAAACCATGCCAATCTCTAGGTATGGTGAAGGCTATGTGATGATGTGGGGCTATTTTAATTCCAAAGGCCAAGGGAACTTTATCAGGATGCATTATTCATTCACAAAGAAAATTGGTGTCCTTAAAGGTTGGATTTTTCCTAATTTTTTTAATTAAGGCATTAAGTTCAATTTCCAAAAGATGATTTTTTATTCCTCTTTTTAGTCAACTTTAGCATGGGTGTCTAAACTTATGCATAGCACTGTATGAATATCTTTATAATGCATTATACATAAAGGCTTTAAGTAAAGTGTTACCATAAGTATTGTCATATTTATCATGTATAACCTCAGTCATCCTCAATGGCCTTTATGTGTCTCTGTGGTTCTGATACATTTTTAAATGATGGAAAATTGTGAATACATACAATATTGGAGAGCATCGCTAGACCAATAAAAAAAAGTCACTGTCTCTGGTCCACATGTGCAGAGTTTGTGAAGTATAATAATTTCATTGTATTTGGCTTAGCTTGCAGTTCTCTATTCTGGCAGATGGTTTGCACCCGAAGCAAGTTTTTAAAGATGGAAATGGTTATAGAAACAGGCTGTGACCCACTTGTGAATGCATCTCTAAGATGTTGTAATTGATGGAAAGCATGTGCAACATCTGCATCAGATTTCAGAAGAACTTTTCAAGGATGTGGGAAAAAGATATACTACTTCCCTGTACTTCTTATAACAATTATCTTCCATTAAAGAGAAAAAAAAAACTTAACAGTTTGATTTTATGCTAAAATGATAAGCTTTAAGATGTTTGTTTGAGTCGCCCACCATTATGTGACTTGGCACAAGCACCAATCATTGTCTTGGATTGTATGCACAAAAATAGCTACAATTTTCTTCAAATATCTTCTGTCTCATAGAAAAATTAAATATTTTAGTTCAACTATTCCTTTAAAACCCACTTTGAATATCCTTGCAACCACCCAGAACACACACGCAATCATGCCAGCGAGTTTTGCACAGGCATCACTCATATTTTATTCAGAAAAATGTTTTTAATTGCGTTTAGAGCCAATGGCTGCTTTGACAAGGTGATCTAGACATTTTATACCAATTTCAAGCTTTTTGACCAGCCTATATTTGTCTTTTTTGTGTGTGTGTGTGAATGTTTCTACAAATAACAAGTGATTTTGAATGACCTAATGACGTTTTGAATGTTTCATGCTTTTATTTTTAGACCCAAGTATGGCGGTAAATACTGTCTCGGAGAGCGCCGCAGATATCGAACCTGTAACTATGACCCCTGCCCTGCGGACCAGCCCAGCTTCAGATACATCCAGTGCACCCGCTTTAACACAGTCCCTTATAAGGGGAAGTTTTATAAATGGACGCATGTGAATAACAGAGGTGAGTATTATGCCACTACATAGAGCTGCACAATTAATCGTTAAAAGCTTGAGATCTCGATTCAAATACCCACGTGATCTCATACCTAAATGACAACGATTCTCCTGTCTATTAACTCATTTTTTTTGATCATTTTCACAAAAGTTTCATGGCCCCCAGAATGTTTGTTGTATGAGTATTTGAACATGCATTATGTTAAAAGAAAGAACAGACCCTCTATAAAAAAATCTATTAAAAAAAGGCTTTATTCTAACTTCATGCATTCTTTTTTATCAACACTTGAACGTGGGAGAGTTTCATTAAAAAAAAGCAACATTTTCAGCAAAAAGCTGAGAAAATCACGCTGGGATTCAGAACGATGATCAAAACACAGATGGAGTCGATCGAGTCCATCAACACCTCAAATCTTTACAGTCCTACAGCTCGTCCTGGGTCAACGTTTCATTCAGTAATATTAGGCAGTTTTGATTTATATGCCTTTTAATGTTGATGATCGCGCTATTTTACATAGTATGCATATGATTGCAAATGAGATCGCTCGTTTCAGCATATTCTTCACATGTGTTTTAATCAGGATATTCAGTACTCTTAGAAGAGAATAGCACCCCCTACCGTCTAACAGTGAAAACACAATGGCGGTGAAGCGTTTTCTTACAAATGCTGAAAATTTCCGTCAATGGTGAGGAAAGAGTTAAACCTATGACAAAATCACACTGATTCAGATCTGTGTTGGCTCTGACGCTGATCCAGAGAGAGAAGTTGTCATGTATAGGTATTGAAACAGCTTCACACAGTCTTTTCAATATCAATATTATAAAAGTTTATAGTTCACTGATGTCTACGGAAGCAATCAAAATAGAGGAAATCACCTTTTGACAGTAACATGGCACTTCAAATAACGATTGTATCGATTACATTGTTACACCAGTAGGTGGCGACAAGTGACTGTTAAAAAATGTATTTGTCATTGAATCATTCATTCATTCATTCAAAAAAAACGCTGATTATTCCAGTAATGAAATGAGTGAATAATTCATTCAACCTGATTTTTAAAAATGATTCATTCAGATTAATTAATTAATAACATTTTAAATGGACTGCAGGATTAAAAAAGTTTATCAGAACCTCTAGTAAATTGCATGTTATTTTGTTTAGTGGTCTGTTCAGAATCGTGTTCTCTATTTTAAACAAAAAATCGTTAATCTTAATTTATCCAGAATCGTGCAGCTCTAGCACTTCATATGTAGTGTGCTGGGGTGATAATGAGAAATTTTGTTGCAGCTCTCTTTAAATAGATGTCATGCAAAGGCTACGTTTGTGTAATTTCAGTCGATCCGTGCGAGCTGCACTGCAGACCCGTGAACGAGCACTTCTCGGAGCGGATGCTAGACACGGTTGTGGACGGGACGCAGTGCTATGAGGGCAGTCAGAGCCGCGACATATGCGTGAATGGCATTTGCAAGGTTGGTAATGGCTTTGACATCTTTGCTCAGTCTCAGACTGTCCTTGTAAATTACTACTTGTCATTTTCATCGCATGCCATTGACAGTCTTGTCAGCTTAAGTATCAATCAACTGTGAAATGTTATAACACAAGAGCCACAAATAAATATCTGTCCTTGTACGACCCCAGGCTGAAATTCATGCATGGTATTGCTGAATACAGAAGAGGAAGCTTGTTTTTGTTACAGTTCTGCTTCTACAGAGCCCTTTTTCACAATATACATTTAAATATTTAGCAGACTACAAATATATGTTTCACTGAACCAACCATAGCCTTATTATACTGCTATAGACAGTACAATTGTGGAGATTTTTTTTGAAGAGAATCTCTTCAGAAGAGAGCTATTTCACTTACGTTTGTCATCTAGCAGAAGATAAAACATGAGAAAACCTGAACACTGGAAACTTGGTTATTACGTCAAGGCATGAACGCACCTATAATAATCCTTTCAGTTATAATTTGATGATGTGATCAGATACACATTGTAATGTGTAAAACTATAAAGTTTACGCTATTCTTCTCCCAGTTCACCAGAGAGTGTGTATCCGATTGGAATCTGATGTAGATTATTTACTGTTCACACTGTGTATCTCAACAGTTCAGATCTGATTTGTGTTTCCCGTGGCGCTCTTTCTGTGTCACCATTGTATTGTAATTTTCTGCTCGACCAGCTCAACAATACAACCTTGTTTCTGCAGCAACATTCAGCAAGTTTTCTATAACAACGTCTGCCATGTTAACATTTTACGTGGTGTGAGAAAGTGACATAAACCACACGAAATCCGATTAGAGCGGTCAAACTGAAATAGGATTTCAAACAATATATAAATATGTAGCTCAGAATGGATTTGTATGTGATATTTTTTTATTTTTTTATTTTTTTGCCATTCACATTTTCTAAATATGATCGGATTCAAATTGGATTTGTAAAAAAATTGAAATTCCATTTCGAAAGGGAATTCGCACTGCGTCAATGATGCTTTGGGGAATGCCTCCATGTGAACCGGTGTCTGAAACGCTTATCTAATCAAGTGTTGACATCACTACTACTGCGACCCGGAAGTATATAAGGGGAGCCTGGAGAACATGTCAACATCTTTTCGTCTTCAGGGACTGTTTTGTTTGTACGCTTCAACCTGAAACTTCAAAAAGGTAATCATGGCTTGTGAAAAACGCTTCAGGAACTGTGTGCATCCGTGCAAGATATTTGATACTTGATGACACACAACTTGTGCGTTTATTGTTTGGGCTCAGAGCACGCACGATCAGTTCCTGAGGGATCTGCTTGTGCCATTGTGAGTGTTTCCCTTGAGAAAACTCCACTCTCGTCTGCCCTCTTCTCGAGGGAAGAGGGTTAGACATCTGTACCAGGCGGTTTGGGACCTGCTCGCGCTGAGGCAGAGCGGAGACTGGAATCGTGGGGTTATTCAGAGGAAGCTCGCTGAGGAGCTTGAGAGAATTGTTAATCTCTCACGCCCCTCGGAGACTCGCGAGAGTGAGCTGCAGGATGAGGATGTGTTATCACTAACATCCTCTGATCCAGCAGCGAGTGCTCTGCTGTATATAAAAACAACAGCCCAAGAGAGCAGGAAATGGCTGATGAGGGTGAAGAGGATTTACAACCCAAACCCTCACAGCCAACCCTGCCCGGCGTATGTTAAGCTGTTGAGTGTTACGCGCTTCAGCGAGGCTTCAGCTGTCTTTGGAGCAAGTGAGGGAAGAGACTGCTCGTGGCAGACTTGATGAACGGTTATCTCACGGATGGAGAGGCATCGACACTAAGTGCTCCGGCCCTGCCTTTTAAGCCACCAAAATACGACAGCATGCATAAATGACAGGGCATACACGGTGGCGAGTCTGGCTGATGATGCCTTGTACACAATGGCGGTGTTGCAAGCATACCAGGCTGATCTGCTGACAGATTTGAAGCATTTAAATCTCTCACCCCAAGCGCTTCTTGCATCAGCCCTGAGGCTGGACCTATTATGAGTTATTCCTTAACCCTTCTGTAGATCTGGCGTCAGGTTTTGTAGTAAGTGCGCTCTTTCGTGCTCTTATGGTGATAGGCCTCCATTTTGTGAATGTCGTTTAGGCCATCGCTCTATGGGCAGCAGTTTGAGCTCTGTAGGTCTCCTCCCTTTACTACAGTTTTTTAGTAAGTTTGAATAATAGTCCACGGTTCCCTGTTAGAAAGTATTAAGAGGGTGTTAAATAGATAGGATGGTGAATTAGGGCCCTGAAGTTCCCATATACTGTATATGTAGGCTATGCATACCCTCCCCATAGGCCTCCTCTTATGTTAGAGTCGTCAGGCTTATATAGCGGGTAGTGCCAATCTGTAGTTGTGAACAGGTTGGCTTTATTATATGGAAAATTCTCTAGTGAGGCCACCGTTCATCTGAGCATCAAACAGACATTCTGTGTGAGATGGCTTCCTCCCTAGCGGGAGTTTAGGCCACCGCTCTTTCAAGCTCCAGATAGAACTACAGAGTCAAGCATTTGGCCCTCGTCGGGTAACCTTGATAGCCACCTTAGACTAGAGCAGAAGGTCTCCTCTCACTTTGAGAGTTTTTTTGAGATTATAGCTCTGAACTTCAGTCGTATAACATTCAGTCAAATATCCCTCACAGAGCCACCTCGAAATCTGGCTTAGGCTTAGTAACTAGGAAAATGGTGGCGGTCTTACTACAAGAGTCGTCTAGCCAAGGCCCGCCTTTTGCACTAGGTGTAAAAATGCTAGTGGTGGTACAGGGTACACAATGTATAAAAAGCCTTCCATGCAGATGTCTCATGGGCATTTGTCAGGCCTTTCAATCTAGAAAGAAAGAAGCAGTATGCTCAGGCCTCCACCCTTTAGAGATGAGTTCTGTAGCTAGTTTATCCAGCTAGGCCTTAAAACTGTTTTTTTTCACTGAGCCCCTTAAATAAAAGAATTCAAGTCATAAGGTTGAATGTCGTTGGTCAGTTTTTGACGCCCACGACATTCAAAGCTATAGGCCTTATAGTAGGCCTCCACGATAGTCCGGTAGCGTAAGACTGTACTCCACTTGCTTTAAAGGGTTAATAGCACTTCTGCTGAGTACACTGCCTATTGGCAGTGTGAACCTTAGAGCTGGAGGCGCTCCCCTTATTAGGGTCCCTTTCAGAGTGCCCAGCCTCCACAGGGCTCTGAAGCACTGTGTAGATCCAGGATCGAGTAGAGTCACTCCCCACGTTTGCAAGGGTTAGAAAGCGCTATACTGAGTTCTACTCTCCAGGATGCCCGTCTCTATGATCCGGTCTGTGAGTGATTACTGCCACTATCTGCAGTCCTCCCTATTGGATGCCTCCACAAGTAAGGCAAGTAAGGTTAGAGACTCTGTTTAGAAAGCCTTAGCACTGCCCGGGCTGATGTCCGTGAAAGTCGAAGCTGTAGGCCTTACAGTAGACCTCCTCGATAATCCGGTAGCGTAAGATTGTACTCCCCTTGCTTTAAAGGGTGGACAGCACTTCTGCTGAGTACACTGCCTGTGGGCAATGTTAAATAAGTATAACCAGGCCCACAGAGATGTCTGTGAGAGCACCTGGCTTCTGTGGCTAGCTCTGCTAACAGTCCCGCTATCAAGTAGTTAGGCCTTTAAAGGCCCCCTTGAAGGCGGCCCCCCAACAAGTTGGATGCTTAGCATTGCAAAGGCATTAAGTATCACGTTGCAGGCTCCCATGAAGCCTCCCTTTTTCTAGCCCAGAGCCTGGTCAATTCTTATCAGGTTTGAGCATAGTATTCCAGAATCTATCTGAGGATCGTTCTGTATGAATACTTAGCTCCCTAAGTCTGGTCGGAATGTCGAAGGACTCTCACGAGACCTCCTTGTTAGATCAGCCCTAGGGAAGCCCATAGGGAAAACTGTCACTGACAACCTGTATGTGACCCAAAGGGGAAGTGTTTTGGCATTTCAGTGAAACTGCCATCATTGACGTTTTTGTCACAGCCATAATTTGGCATGCACTCCCCTCAGCATGG
Source organism: Abramis brama (assembly GCF_963993115.1). Taxonomy (NCBI): domain Eukaryota; kingdom Metazoa; phylum Chordata; class Actinopteri; order Cypriniformes; family Leuciscidae; genus Abramis; species Abramis brama. The sequence continues at coordinate 59,328,486 of NC_139965.1, read as the reverse complement.
CGGCGTTAGTATATCGTTCCCCAAAGCGTCATCAACGCAGTGCGAGTTCCCTTTCGAAAGGGTACATCTCAGGTTACAACTGTAACCTTTGATCCCTGAGAACAGGAAACGAGACACTGCGTCTTTCACCATGCCTCGGGGATGCCTGCTGAACAGTCCCTTCAGACGAAAAGATGTTGACATGTTCTCCTTATATACTTCCGGGTCGCACTAGTAGTGATGTCATAGGTTGTCGCTGGCCAATAGGATTGCCGTGATTAGATAAGCGTTTCAGACACCGGTTCACGCGGAGGCGTTCCCCAAAGTGTCATCGACTCAGTGTGAATTTCCTTGTTCTTTGGGAACAAAGTTACAGTCGTAACCTGAGACGATTTGGACTAACAGTCTGAACGAGGCTATAGATGGTGGATTCTTTTGACTTGGACAAGTAAGTAAACATTTGCAACCATCCAGTAGATTAATCACTAAAAGATCGTGATCTAATTCAGATCTAATTCAGATCTGTGTTGGCGCTGCTGTCCTTACGACACTGATGTCTACAGTAGCGTTCAAAATAGAGAAAATCACTTTTTGAGCGTAATTGCGCTTCAAATAAAGATTGTATCAATTACATAATTTCACCAGTAGGTGGCGACAAGTGACTGTTAAAACAATTTAAATTGTTCAGATTAATTAATTAAACATTTTAAATAGACTGCAGCAATCAACATTTTGTCAGAACCTCTAGTAAATTACGTTATTTTGTTTCGTTGCCTGTTTAGAATCGTGATCTCTATTTTAAACCAAAAAATTGTGATTTCTTAATTTTTCCAGAAATGTACCATCCAGAATAACCTAACAACCGCCTAGCAACACCCTGGCAACCACTCAGAACACCCAATCATTATAACAAACAGCATTGAGGATCATACAAACAACAAACTCATGCACCTGTTAAAATGAAATGTATTTTTTTATCTTTTATATGATTGTGTCACAGTACATAGGCTGTGATTATGAAATCGACTCGGATGCCGTTGAGGATCAATGTGGGGTTTGCCATGGAAATGGATCTACATGCGAGACAGTGAGAAAGACGTTTGAGGACAGCGAAGGGCTTGGTTTGTAAAATGAGTTTCTGTTTATATTTTACTGAAAGTAGCATTCATGTCATAAATATAACATTACACATTTGTTTTCTTTCTGCTTCATTTGTTTGAATAAGCTGAGGTTTTTTTTTTTTTTTTTTTTTTTTTGTCTCCCAGGCTATGTAGACATAGGCCTAATTCCGGAAGGAGCACGGGATATCCGTATTGAGGAAGTCGCAGAGGCTGAGAACTACTTGGCATTACGCAGTAATGACCCCGATAAATATTTCCTGAACGGTGGCTGGACGATCCAGTGGAATGGCGATTATAAGGCAGCAGGAACAGTATTCACTTACGAAAGGACCGGGCAGCTGGAAAACATATCTTCCCCCGGACCGACCATGGAGCCGGTGTGGATTCAGGTACTGACTTCCATGCATTTGAGCAGAATCTAGTATGTCATGTTTGGGGGTTTTGGTTTCAGAAGCACCTGCTAAAGTGTTCTGCTAAACTAGGTCACAGTGTAGTGAATTGATGCCTGAAATGTGGTTTAGAGTTTAAATAGAGGCCTAAAATGGTAAACATAATTTAACATCTAACATTTGTTGCATGGCATGGAAAGGTATACAAACAACTACTTATATGATAAAGAGAACAGACTGTATTATCCAGGGAAACATTTACAGCTTCATAACAGACAACTGCAGATTTCTCCTAACACAGAGCCTTATCTGCTTATGTAAAGACTTCTGGAAAAAAGGAACTCATCTTTATGGAATTCTTCTTATTCTTTTTTTTTTTTTGCACTTTATTTTACAGTACGTGCACTTACAGCGTTCTTACCTAAGAAAGTACTGGGAAATATAATGTAACTATATGGGTTAAGGTTAGGTTTAGTAGGTTCAAGGTTAGTACTTAGTAATTACCCAGTTATTGCAATTACTGTCATAAGTACATAGTATGAACATGGGGAACATGACTGTGAAATAAAGTGCTATGGTTTTTTAATAAATGCGTAGTTCATTGTATATCCATCAACAGTAAATATTTGAACTGAGAAATCAGAAAGTGTTTTTTTCTGACAGGCAAAGGGAAATCAATGGATTTGCATCAAATTCTGCTCAGCGGGAAGTAGCTTTGTGATATTTTTCAATAACAAAAAAATTATGTATGATTTTATTCCAGTCCTTGTTTGAAAAGCAAAAAATGTAGTGACCTTATTGATATTGAACTTATTGCATAAAAGGCTTATTCCATATTAATCATTAACAGAGTCTGATTATTAATATAAAATATGCATGCTTTTCATGTTGTAGTGCCATTAAAGTGAGGACACCGTTTATTAGGGATTTAGGCTAGTATGTCTAGCAGAGAAGGGGCAATCTAGATAAAGGACTTCCTCCCACTGAGCGATTTGAGGCCTTTGGCTCGAAGCCTTTGCGTGGGTGGGAAAGAGGGACTTCTACAGCAGCAGGAGGCAGACAAATGAAATCTGGAGTAAATTCCTCTTATCACTCTCTTTTTAAAAAAAAAGTCCCTTGTGGCTGAGAATAGCTTACAACCTCACATTTTACTGTTTTACTCTCCTGCTGTCTCAGTGTGTTCACACTTGTAGTTTGGTTGTCTTGGTTCTTTCAGGCCAAAAAAGAAAATGATACATTTAGTTCTGGTGCGTATGGAAGCTTGTTTCCGCCACAGAATAAAAAAGGTAATTGTGACTCTTTTTTTTTCACAATTGTGAGTTTACATCTCAGAATTGCGTGATATAAAGTCGCAATTGTGAGTTATAAAGTCAGAATTGCATGATATAAAGTCACACTTGTGTGTTATAAAGTCAGAATTGTGAGATGTAAACTCGCAATTGCGAGAAATAAACTCGCAATTCTGACTTTTTCTCAGAATTGTATGTTTTTATCTCGCAATTCTGATTTTATAACACACAATTGGGAGATATAAAGTCAGAATTGCGAAATATAAACTTGCAATTGTGAGATAAAAAGTCACAATTATCTTTTAAAATGTTTTATTCTTATTTTTTTAAAATGTTTTAACAAGCTTCCATAGGTTCGCTTGGCATTCACACTGTCAAAACTAGATACAAAACCAAAAAAAAAAACTGCTTTCATGACGTATATTTTGCAATAGAACTTACCGAACATCCAAACTGGGTGACTGGTTCTTCTTTAATTTAGATTCATATTTACATTATCATATACAATAATTATCATATAATCTTGATATATTGATATATGATTGTATGGGCATTGTCCTAGATTCTAGGTCTGAGATTTGTGTGTTCTTGTGTCAATATTTCTCTTTAATCTGCCCTCAATGTTCTCCAGCTGCTTTTTCAGGAGTTGAATCCTGGGGTGAGGTACGAGTACACCATAAGCAGAGACACGCTTGTCGTTTCCAACAACGGCACTGCTGTCTCTTATTTCCAGTGGATTTATGGGAGTTGGACAGAGTGCAGCGCCACATGTGGAACTGGTAAGGAGTCGTCTTGTTGTTGTACTCTTTCACTTTTAACTTACACTCATGCACAACTTGAGCCAATCTTGACTGATCTGCCTCACCACTTTTTATGTATTTACTTTAGGTAACTGCCCTGTTACAGTTTCATATTATACTAAAAAGTGCAGAAAATAGCTGAGTTGCTCAGTCTGGCTCAATTGCTAGTTTTCAGCTATAAATTAGCTCTCTGGCACATATTGCTTTCTCAATAATTGCAGACAGACAGCGAACTGAACTGTCCCGAATTAAACTTTATAGGAAACAGACTTTGGACAAGCTGATGCTCAAATTTGTGTTGTTAAAACATCCCAGCTCAAGCAAGCTTCGATACATTGGAAAAAAGACTTTAATAATGGTATAATATGGTCTAGTAAGGTGCTGTCGCATTTGCTGTAGTGAAATCCAGTCATTTCAGTCTACATGATGGGGAGGTGAAAAAGTTCCTCATGTAGATTTTAGGGGTTAAACAGATCGTAGTTGATCCGTGATCCGTATGTACGCATGTGATTTGCGGATTAATTCCAAAGGTTAACCATCATAGAGGGAAGGTTTATCATTTGCGCGTGTTTTGTCTTGCTAATTTAGTACTCGCGCGCTGTTATCTGTGCGCACACACAGAGAGGCATGTTTCGCGCAAACACGGAATTGATTCTTCTTCCACATCTTCTTGCCCTTGAACAGACAAATACACACGAAATTATGTCAAAATATTCTCGAGTCGAAAACACAGTCGGTTAAGTCTTAAATGGACAGTTGAGAAAGAAATCTGGTGTGTACCATTATATTGGATCCATGCATTCAGTCTTAAAGTGACAGCAGCCTAATATTCTAGTCTGTGTCATTAATGTTGGTCAAACAACAAAACACAGCTTTAACAGCTTTAATCTACATTTAATTCATACACTATTATTTTACATTTAGGGATAATTATTACATTTCTTTACCTGAACACTACAGTTAGACCTTTATTTGTAACTGTTATATTGAATTATTATCTATGCGCCTTGTACCTAGTGTATTTGTTCTTATTTTTTTACTGACTCCCCCCATTATTTAATTTTTTTCTTGCTGTTCCAAAAAACGATCTGATCCGTGACTGAAAAACCGTAATATGATCCGAACCTTGAGTTTTCCGATCCGTTGAATCACTTGCAGATTTCTGTTGTCTTCATGTTGGCCACACAAATTCGCAGCGTTGCTTGCTCACATGCTTAGTTTGAAAGTGACTTTTGCGTGAGCGGTGCTTCTTGCATCGCTATGTTATTGACAATGGACTTTTTTTGCCCCGCACCAAATTCCACCAAAAATTCACTAATGTGACAGTCTTGGTGCTCAAGTCATTCCCAATATTTAGGGTGCTTTCACACATGGTTTGATTGGCTGGTCCAAACCAGAATTCGATTACTCCCCCCTCCCTCTTCCCCCGCTGGATTGTGTTCACTTTATATTATTTATATTATATTTCATCATCAACACAGCAGCTGTTTACCTCTTTCTTCGTAACGATGACGCAGGAGAAGGTGGCAAAATGCATAGCATTGCTCACCACACTTTTATATTTTGGTTTTTGAATGTTCTAAATTTGTTCTGAAGAATGCGGGAGTCCAGCAGAAATGAGCGCGCAAGATGCACATAAACACACAATAGTTTTATTAAATCATGTGTCATCAATAGCGATTCACTTAGTACAATTGCATTCATATCAGCTGCGAACCGTACCGCAGAACACTTTTTTTATGCAGACTCGGGTACGGTTTGTGTAAACACACCCAAGTTCGGAAAACAGTGTTCACGTCATCCAAACGAACCGAACTCTGACGTCAGTTGAACTCGGGTGCGCACCAAAAGTGCTAGTGTGACAGCAACCTTAAAGTCCCACTTTAGTCAATCATTTTATACCTGAAAACTCATCTTTGATCACCATTGACGATCACACGTTGATCTGATTGGTTACAAGGTAGTTGTGACGTCAGAAACACCAGCGAATTCAAACCGTGTCTTTGGTTCACTGCAGTTTTAAGGAGAAAATACTTAGCAGTGGTTTTGACTTATGAATTTACACATGATTTGTCTTAAAGCACATTAAAAACACAACATTAAAAGCTGGAATTTCATGAATACTGTGTATGTAGACATCTTAATGATTTGAAGTACTGTTTTTTGTATACTACTTAGTTGGGGAAAGAGGGAAGTTTAGATTCCAGTTGGATTGCACCGCCCACAGTGAAACATCATTGGTTCAAAATCCTGCTACACATAGCTCTATGATAAACATCAAATATACTCTGATTGGCTCTGATCGATTTCATGCATAATTTCACTTTCATTGGTATGACGTTGTTGCTGGAAACACTTAAGACAAATTATGGCCTTTCATAATTTTCAGCAACAAATGGGATCTTTAGACTTGTTGTTCTCTAATCAAGAATTCAGAGAATGTTTAATGGTTTTTAAAGTGTGTTTAATTTGACCCAGGGATCACCGCGGTTTTTTGTGTTGTTTTTTTTTTTGGTCAGCTGGCGGGTTAATCTGCTAAGCATTTCCAGTTAATGATGTTGAAGACCTTTTAAAATCTGCCGCTGTTGTTATGAATGTAATTAGGAGCCATGCAGGGAGAAATACTGTCTTCAGTGTTTAAGTACATTTGAAGTTCACAGTGTCGTTCATACTCAGTTTAACATATTGCTTAATATTGACATATTGATTATCAAAGTGTAATTATGATAAACATCCTGAGAGTTTTTACAAGCTCTTTTTACAAACATCTTTTCCTCATTCCTCATATATGATTCTCACTGCTTATGTAAGGATGACTAAAAAGAACAACTACTACTTCTAATTTTGTTACATATTTCATTTCTTTGGATCTCATAGACCAATATTTAATCTGAAAAAATGTAACACTTTTTTTTTATTTGACAAGGCAGCTGAAATCACAGGCTCAAGGATTTGCATGTAACTGCACTCTGCGGGAAGCAGAGCTTTTATGGTAAATGTACCGTTTAAATGATGTATTCAAAACAGGGATTAAAGTTTTATGTAGAGCTCTTTTCATTTAGAGATAGAAAAGTACAAGCGAATGGATGGGTTTTGTTGTCAGAAAGCTGTGATAATGACAGAGTTGGTAGAAATTATTTAGAGAAGCTGGTAGTTATGAAGCTGAACCAAATGCATACAACACATTTATTTGTTAATCATTTCATTTAGTTTTGCTAATAGAAAGAGGTTCTGAATATCTCATCCTTTGTATACATGAGGTTCCAGAAACCTAAGTTGGACAGGGTCTCTGATAGAGTTTCTTAAAGGGGTAATGACATGGATTGTTTTTTTATTATTATTTTCATATGTTCCTTGAGGTTCACTTATGATGTTAATAAAGTTTATTGCACAATAAAAAAAACAAATATATATGCGGAAAATGATTCTTTTCAGTATCAGCACCCACTTGCTATTGAAAACATTATGCATATAAAACCGTCATTTACAGACAAGGCATTATTAAGCGTGTGGAGTACGTCAGAAACTGAACGCACATCTGTATACTGCATCAGTGTAGACAGCATCAGTCATTATAAAGGTTTCTGTTTGTTTTGTATTTGTATTTGTCAGTGTAGGCAAATGTCTGCCATTAAGCGACTGAATGCCAGGAGGCGGAGCCTATAGTGCATTCATGATGTAAAACGTCTCGGTTACGTATGTAACCCTCGTTCCCTGAGTAGGGAACGGAGATGTTACGTCGGATGACGACGAATGGGGTTTCGCTTAGAAAGACTATCACCTTCGAGTATATAAAACGAGCCAATGGCAATGAAATGCCATGGGTCTGCGGAATTTGCATAGCGTAGGTCTGCCCCCCTCTGGGGGTATATAAGGAAGTACTCTGGCAACATGCAAATATGTCTTCGCTGAGGAGCCGAGACTGAACTCAGGCGTTCCCAGCGGTACAGCGGAAGTGGCAGGGAGACGTAATGTCTCTGTTACCTACTCAGGGAATGAGGGTTACATGCGTAACCGAGACGTTCCCTTTCGTGGTCACTCCGAGTTACGTCGGATGACGACGAATGGGGTCCCCAGTCTAATCACGCCACCTCAGCTGTCTTCCAGTGCCCTGTGTAAGTCTGAGCTCCCTGGCGTGAGACTAGCACGGACGAAGGAGTCCTACTTAACACAGGAATACCAAGGTACACTGGGAAGCATATCTCAGAGGAAATATGCAATTATGCCCAGCCCGAAGGGGGTGGACTTAGAATACACATATGACCCCGAAGGGCTCTGGCGTTGACGTTGACAGTGCTGGAAGAGACTCAGGGCTTATTAGGCTCACCTGAGGAAAATATTGCACGTATCCCGTCCGTGGAGAGGAATGGCGAGCAAGCAAAGACACCTGAGCAGAATCTAGTACCGGCTAGTTGAAGTGAGTACATGAGCAGAAACTGGCTCCACTCGGAGATTATAGAATCTCGCAAATGTGTTAGGTGTCGCCCAGCCTGCAGCTCTACAAATGTCTGTTAGCGAGGCGCCATGTGCTAAAGCCCAAGAGGATGCCACACTCCGAGTGGAGTGGGCCGTCACACCAAGGGGACATGGTCGACCTTGCTGCTGGTATGCCAAAGCAATGGCTTCCACTATCCAGTGGGACAACCTTTGCTTGGTTAGAGCCTTTCCCTTCAGCTTCCCACCATAACAGACAAAGAGCTGGTCTGAGGTCCTGAAACACCACGTTCTGTCTACATAAGCACGGAGGGCGTGTACTGGACAGTGCAGTGCCAAGGCTGGGTCTGCCTCCTCCAAAGGCAGTGCTTGCAGGTTCACTACCTGGTCTCGAAAGGGTGTGGTAGGAACCTTGGGCACATATCCAGGCACGTGAGAGTTAGCCGGCCCGAATTCCAGGCACGCTTCGTCAACCGAAAATGCCTGCAGGTCCCCTACCCTCTTGATGGAGGCCAATGCAACCAGGAGCGCTGTCTTAATTGACAGGAACTTAAGCTCCACTGATTGCAGAGGCTCAAAGGGAGCACTCTGCAGGGCAGTTAAAACCACTGAGAGGTCCCAAGAGGGTACAAGGGGAGGACAAGGAGGATTCAGTCTCCTCGCTCCCCTCAGGAACCTGATGATCAGGTCGTGCTTTCCCAGAGACTTACCATCAACTGCGTCGTGATGTGCGGCAATAGCGGCAACATAAACTTTCAGGGTGGAGGGAGACAGCCTTCGCTCCAACCCTTCTTGCAGGAAGGAAAGCACGACACTGATCGGGCATTTCGTGGGTTCTTGATGTTTAGAAGAACACCAGTTGACGAAGAGGTTCCACTTCAACGCATAGGCATGTCTCGTGGACGATGCTCTAGCGGAAGTGATGGTAGCCACCACCGCTGGTGGTAGGGTACTCAAACCTGCCTGTCCCGTCCCGTCCAGGAGCCACACGTGAGGTTCCATCTAAGATCGGGACGAGGGTGCTAAAGGGTGCCCCGTCCCTGAGAAAGCAGGTCCTTCCTCAGGGGAATTGGCCAGGGAGGTGCTGTCGCGAGGAGTACTAGTTCTGAGAACCAGGTCCGGTTGTGCCAATACGGGGCAACCAAAATGACCTGCTCCTCGTCCTCCCTGATCTTGCGCAAAGTCTGCGCAAGGAGGCTCACTGGGGGAAACGCATACTTGCGTAGGCCCCGCGGCCAGCTGTGCGCCAGTGCATCCGTGCCGAGCGTGCCCTTGGTCAGGGAATAATACAGGTCGCAGTGGGACGAGTCGTGGGAGGCAAACAGGTCTACCTGTGCGTCTCCGAACTGATCCCAAATCAGCTGGACCGACTGGGGATGGAGTCTCCATTCTCCAGCGAGAGGCCGAAGCCGAGACAGCTCGTCGGCCGCCTGGTTCAGGTCTCCCGGGATATAAATGACTCGAAGCGACCTCAGATGCTTCTGACTCCATATGTGGAGGTGGTGAGCGAGTTGCGACATACGGCGGGAGTGTAGACCACCTTGATGGTTGATGTACGCTACTGTCACGGTATTGTCTGATCGGACTAGTACGTGCTGACCCTTGAGCAGCGCACGGAAGCGGTGCAGGGCGAGACGTACAGCCAGCAACTCGAGGCAATTGACATGCCAAAGGCATGTCCATTGCACATGGCGCCCCAGCCCGTGGTGGAGGCATCTGCTGATCAGTGTTTGGAATAACGCCGTTTAAAAGAACGGCGTTAGGTAACGACGTTATTTTTTCAGTAACGGGGTAATCTAACTAATTACTTTTCCCGTCGTTACAACGCCGTTAACATTACTGGACGTTAAATGCGGTGCGTTACTATGCATTGATTGAATAAACAGTGTATAATCCGAACGCACCCCTGGCTCGCAGCCTCGCACAGCTAGTGAGGAGGTGGGTTAATAACGAGGTAAGCGATTATGATTGGCTAAGGCAGAGTCATGTGTTTCATGGTAGCCAATCAGAGCCAGTGTTTTTACACACATGCCAGCACACGCGCCACACACACACACACACCAGCTAAACAGAGATTCGATCTGTGCATACATTTACACGGAGAATACACGGTATAAAAATAAATAAAAACTTGCGTGCAAATTAATTAATTTAATGCGGAACTACTGTTAGATACGCGAGAGAGAGAGAGAGAGAGAGAGAGAGAGAGAGAGGCGCAGGCGCGATCGAAAAGTCGCAAAGTGTTTACTTGTGTGTGTGTGTGTGTGTGTGAGGCGCGGACGCGATCGAACAGTGGAAACATAAAAACATTCCGTAATTTTGTTTATACAGGACATTCAAACTGCAAAGTGTGTAACGCTTGGACCGGATAACTCGAGAGAAATCGAGGGAAGAAAGAGCTTGAAGGCGGAAAAGGCTGTATCACGCACATTTAATGATAAGTGCACAGGCAATGCAATCCTCTCATACATGAGAGCTACTCTTTCTTAGCGTCACTAAACTTAGTCAACAAATAAAATATACAGGAAAAGGGTAGAGCACGTCTAGCATCTACAATGGTCTCAACTCGTCTCCTACAATGTCATCACGCATAGTACACATCATGAGTGACGTAACCATCTCTCTTAAAGGGCACACTGCACTATAATGTGATAAACATGAATACACAGTAACGATCGTTACAAGTGTTTCCAAATTCTTTGACATATAGCAACTTTTTTTTTTTAACAGTAACGCAAATAGTTACTTTCCCTGGTAACGAGTTACTTTTATTATAGAGTAATTCAGTTACTAACTCAGTTACTTTTTGGAACAAGTAGTGAGTAACTATAACTAATTACTTTTTTAAAGTAACGTTCCCAACACTGCTGCTGATACAACAACATGCCGGGAAACTCGTTCTAAGGGCACTCCGGCCCGTAGAAAACTGAGGTTCTTCCACAGGGTGAAGGTCTGACGGCAGGCTGGAGTCACTGGGACTTGGAGCGTGCCGTGTTGCCATGCCCACCTCGGGACTCGATCGCGAAGCCAAAGCTGAAGTGGTCTCATATGAAGCAATCCGAGCGGCGTTACGGCGGCTGCGGATGCCATATGCCCCAGGAGCCTCTGAAATAATTTCAGTGGAACCTCACTCTTGTCCTCGAATTGGCGAAGACAAGTCAGCAGTGACTGCGCACGCTCGCTCGTAAGCTGCGCGCACATGGCGACCGAGTCGATCTCCATACCGAGAAATGAGATCCTCTGCACGGGGCAGAGTTTGCTCTTCTCCCAGTTGACCCGAAGGCCCAGACGAGCTAGGTGCCGGAGCACTAGGTCCCTGTGTTCACAAACCTGATCTCGAGAGTGAGCTAGGATCAGCCAGTCGTCGAGATAGTTCAGGATGCGAACCCCGTGTTCCCAGAGGGGAACAAGGGCTGCCTCGACGACTTTCGTGAAGACGCGAGGAGACAGGGCTAGCCCGAATGGGAGAACCGCGTACTGGTATGCCCGCCCCTCGAAAGCAAACCGTAGGAACGGTCTGTGTCGAGGTAAGATGGAGACATGGAAGTAGGCGTCCTTCAGGTCGATCACTGCAAACCAATCCTGCGGCCGCACGCACTGGAGGATGCGTTTGGCCGTGAGCATCTTGAACGGCAGCCTGTGAAGGGAACGGTTCAAGACGCGCAGGTCGAGGATTGGCCGTAACCCACCGGATTTCTTCGGTACAATGAAGTAAGGGCTGTAGGGCGGCGCGCACTATGGTCCGAGAACTCTGTGTGCTCAGGATTGGGGGAATCAGTTCTTGGAGAACAAAAGATTCTCCCCCGGCCCTCCACCGGGGGAAGGAGTGGCCCTGCTACCATCTCCTGAGAACTGATGGCCAATCCTGAGCAGCCCGTCTCAGGGGCGCCGCTTAGCCTGGCGTTTAGCGGGGCGCGGGCCGGAGAGGGCTGTGGCGCCTTCCTGCGGCTTCCTCCACGACGCGGCCCGGGTGGAGGCTGCTGCTGGGGCCGTGCGGGAGGGGCGGGAGCCGCAGGAGGGCGCCCTCGGCGGCGAGCAGGCTGAGGATTCTGTGCCGACGGCTGGGTGGAGGCAGCAGCGGGCCGTCGGGGCAGAATGTGCTTTATTGCCTCAGTCTGCTTCTGAGCGGTCGAGAACTGTTGGGCAAAGTCCTCGACCGCACCGCCGAAGAGGCCGGCCTGGGATATGGGGGTGTCGAGCAGACAAGTCTTCCAGGGCCGCGTGACCTCCTCATGCACATCCGGGAAGAAAGGTATTGGGGTTGGACGCCGACGAGGATCGGCGGCCGCACCCAAAAAACAATCGTCCAGCCGCGAGCGCACTGGATCGGGTGGCGGGGACCACCCGAGCCCAATGGCCGCGGCTGCCTGGGAAAGCATGGCCGTCATCTCGGGATCAGACTCGGACAATGCTGGCACACCCGAAGGTGGCAGCACAGCCGAATCCTCACTTCCCGAGGACTCCTGCCCACCTTGTGATGCAGCGATCGACATTGCATCCTCTTCTGGAGCGCCAAACGAGATTCGCGGGGCCTCCGTAGAGGGACCAGCGGTCTCAGTCTGGACACTCGCGGGTACCAGCGCTGGAGAGGGGGGTGTGGACCGTGGACGAGTCGGCTGTTTGTTCCACACCGTTACCCTCAGGTCACCCCGGCCACCAGCCGAAGTACAGTCTCCCGGGGAAAGGTGGGTGGGGGGACTCTCACTCGAGTGAGCTCATTGAGTCTCGACCGAAGCGCGGAGATGGTCATGTTCCCACAATGAGAACATGATTCATCCACAAGCGCTGCTTTAGCGTGATCAATGCCCAAACACACAAAGCAGCGATTGTGCCCATCAGAATTAGACACATTGCGACCGCAACCAGAAGTGCACGGGCGAGGCATCTTTAAAAAGACGTGCCGCGTGCAAGCTCTTTTGTGAGAGGAAAAACTCTGTGGATGTTGAAGCGGCCAGGGAGAAACACACTATCTGTCAGATCACTGATCAGATCAGCAGGGTAATGTGCACTCGCTGGAATCGCCGTCACACCAACACCGGAGAGTTCGCTCGTCTCGAAGATGAAGAGATAAAGAGTAACTCAGGATTCGGGCTTCTATGTGGAGTGAAGAATAGCTCTCGGCTCCGAAGCAAAAACATATCTGCATGTTGCCAGCGTACTTCCTTATATACCCCCAGAGGGGGGCGGACCTACGCTATGCAAATTCCGCAGACCCATGGCATTTCATTGCCATTGGCTCGTTTTATATACTCGAAGGTGATAGGCTTTCTAAGCGAAACCCCATTCGTCGTCATCCGACGTAACTCGGAGTGACCACGAAAGGGAACTATTGGTTGATGTCTTGTTCTGGGGACGGGCATATGCAAATATATTTGCCTGTGTGGTGTCACAGATCCCGTAATATCAAAAATGAGCCATTTTTGGAGCTTGATTAAATTATTTTTTTAATGAGGAGAACGTTTTAAGCTATGAAATGTGCAGGATGTTTTTAATGGTGCAAAGACCTCTTATATGTCAAAAGATCAAGGCAAATTTGAATTCTTCTGTCATGACCCCTTTAAAGTCAATGCAATGCTGCTGTATATTTTAATACTTTACTCAAGTGACTCCTCTTGAAATTAAAGTCAATTTTATTGATTCTCGTTGATTATGATCAGTGGATAGTTTCCCATGAAATGCCATTTGTTTGTCTTTAGCTAAATGTGTTCTTTGCACTTTGTAAAATGTATTTATTTTATATTTTGCTTTTTGCCATCAACAGCTCTGTTAAAGGTTTTTGCACAGCACATATATTTTTTTAATTAATAAAATATGAAAATGAAGTAGAATATTACAAAAAAATGTGCCCATATCTACCCCAAGAGCACCATTCTCGATAGTTCTGAAGAGTTGGAGTGAATATGATCATTTTTAGATGCAATTAACCGCTGTTCATCTTTAATTTGACTGAAGTG